>NC_054470.1:71893225-72556673 GCF_017639515.1 Carcharodon carcharias
TTACACAACACGAGCACTGGGCCCATCATGCCAGCAGAGCACTTGATGTTTGGTGAGTGATGTACAAATTCAGTTAATGGACCCACGTGGTCCAAATTAGGGGAATGGGCATCACATAGCTGATCGTTCTGCGTGACTGGTTCAGCTGCTTTTGGCTCTCACAAGAGCTATCTGCATGAACACTCTTCTCATGTCACATGGGCCATGCCAGAAGCTGGCACTCCCCCATGAGGGGGACTGGCTTCCAGAAAACCACCTCCAGTGGAGTTATTGACATAAATTTAGTGCCCAGTCCATATTTAGGGCAAGAGGACAGAAAAACATCCAGAGAGGAAGCCGATTAGTGACAGCAATGAAGCAGTTTAGATGCAGTGTTTCAAGAATCTTAGGATTGTTGGGACTGACACAAAACAGAAGGATAGATTCTAAACAAGATCAAGTTAGACCTGTTGAGAATGACTTCCTCCTAACTGTGATCTTTTATTTTCACAAGTTACTCAGGTGATACAAGCTCAGAAATAAAAACGTAATGTAACATATTAAGCATTTATAATGATTAATCAGGAGAAAGGGAAAAAAATCCTGATAAACTGAGGAAGCACATCAAATAGGATGCCGAGGATAGAACTTAGATGTCAGAGATATAAAATCCATTCAACACAAAAAAAGAATTCAAATTCAATGTGGTGGGGAAATTGCCACCCAAGTAAAAAGATGTATGACTTATTAATTATGTTTATGGCAGAGATTTTGCTAACATCCATTACTGCTTTATAAATGTGCAGCCATTAACACATTATAACTTATTGAAGCTTTTAAGTCAATCCAATCACGGCTGTGATATTGTGTCCGACATTGTCCTGTTATAATGAAAACATTGATTTCCTTCTTATACTTTACATGCTACACATTACACTTTCAACTTTCATAAAATTAAAACTACAAACAGAATACATTTCTTACCATACATAATAGGCAGTGTCCATAAGCAAAGAAATCAATGAACTAATTTTCTTATTGGGGTTAGTAGATGCTGCGCACACATACTGAAGAAACCATCAAAGGCAGGAGCACAACGAGACTCTGGAATAATACAGTTCTTTTATTAACTTCTCAAGAACCTGGCTGCATGACTGTCCAATAGACTCACCAGGAAATGGGACATGTCATATGATACTGTATTTAATTACCGCTAATGGAAAGCAGATAATATGATTAGCTGTTTGATTGCACATCAGACCCCAAGATGACCTTCCAACCTCATAATCATGCCATATTTCCATCTCCATAACTTCACCCCTGCCTCAGCTCTCATCTGCTGCTGAAACCATCATTAATGCTTTCATTACCTATAGGCTTGACTATTCCAATGCACTCCATGCTGATCTCCCACATCCCACCTTCCGTGAACTTCAGGTCACCCAAAATCCTGCTGCCCATGTCTTAACTTGTACCACATCCTGTTCACCTATCATCCTTGGCTCAATTACCTAATTATCTTCTGGTCAAGCAACATCTTGATTTTAAAATTCTCATCCTTGCTTTCAAATCCTTCCATGGCATTGCTCCTTCCTACCCTGTAATCTCCTCCAAACCCACAACCCTCAGATATCTACACTCCTCTAATTCTGGCCTCTTATGCATTCCCCAATTATAATTGCTCCACCATTGGTGGCTGCGCCTTCAATTGCCTAGGCCCCAAGCTCTGGAACACCCTCCCAACACCTCTCCGCCTCGCTTTCCTCCTTTAATATCACTAGAAATAGGCAAAAGTAAGTCATTCAGCCCCTTGAGCCCGCTCCACCTATTAATAAGATCATGGCTAGTCTGACTTTGGCCTTAACTCCACTTTCCTGCCTAACCCCCCTCCATAACCCTTGATTCCCTTGTTAATCAAAAATCTGCCCAACTCAGCATTGAACATATTCAATGACCCAGCCTCCCCTGCTCTCTGGGAAAGAGAATTCCAAAGACTAATGATCCTCAGAAAAGAAATTCCGACCTCATCTCAGACTTAAATCTGAGACCCCTTATTTTTAAAATTGCCCCCTAGTTCTAATGCCCCCTTGAGGGAAAACATCCTCCTAGCATCTACCCTATCAAGCCCTCTCAGAATCTTCTAAGTTTCAATGAGATCACCTCTCATTTCTCTAAATTCCAAGGGGTATAGGGTAAACCTGCTCAACCTTTCCTCATAAGGCAACCTCGTCTTCTCAGGAATCAGCCTAACTTCTCTGAACTGTTTCCAATGCAAGTATATCCCTCAAGTAAGGTGACCCCAAAACTGTACGCAGTGTTCCAAGTGCGGTATCACCAATGCCCTGTGCAATTGTAGCAGGACTTTTTATTCTTGTACTCCAGTCCCTTTGAAATAAAGGCCAACATGTGATTTGTCTTCCCAATTGCTGTACCTGCATGCTAACTTTTTGTGATTCATGTACAAGGACACTCAGATCCCTCTGTACTATAACATTCTGCAGTCCCTGCAGAATATATAAATAATATTCTGCTTTTCTATTCTTCCTGCCAACATAGGCAACCTCACATTTTCCTACATTATACTCTGCCAAATGTTTGCCCACTCACTTAACCAATCTATATTCCTTTGCAAATTCTTTGTATCATCCTCACAACTTGTTTTCCTACCTAGCTTTGTATCAGCAGCAAATTTGGCTACAATACAGTCAGTCCCCTCATCCAAGCCATTAATATACATTGTAAATAGTCGAGGCCCAGCACTGATTCCTTTGGCACTCCACTAGTTACAGTTTCTTAAGTCGAAAATGACCCATTTATCCTGACTCTGTTTTCTGTCCATTAACCGATCTTCTATCCACATTAATATATCACCCCCAACACCCCCAGTTCTTATCCTGTACAGTAACCTTTTATGTGGCACATCACTGAATGCCTTTTAGAAATCCAAATACACTCCATTTGCTGGCTCCCCTTTATCCATCCTGCATGTTACATACTCAAAGAACTCTAATAAATGTGTCAAGAACGATTTCCCTTTCATAAAACCATGTTGACTCTGCCTAATTGTATTATGATTTTCTAAATGTCCTGATAAGATCTCCTTAACAGTGGATTCTAGCATTTTCCCAAAGAAGGATGTTAGGCCAACAGGCCTATTGTTTCCTGCTTTCTGTCTCCCTGCTTTCTTGAAAGTGGTGTTACATTTGTGGTTTTCCAATCTGCTGGGATCTTTTCAGAATCTAGGGAATTTTGGAAAATTACAAATAGTGCTATCTAATCTCTGCAGCTACTTCTTTTAAGACCATAGGATGCAGGCCATCAGGTTCAAGAGACATTAGTCCCATTAGTTTACCTAGCACTTTTTCTCCAGTGAACGTGATTGTTTTAAGTTTCTCTCTCCCCTTTGCCTCTAGATTTCCTCCTAATCTTGCAATGTCTTTTGTGTCTTCTACTGTGAGAACAGATACAAAATACTTGTTCAAAGTCTCTGCCATTTCCTTGTTTCCAATTATTAATTCTCCAGTCCCATCCTTTAAGGGACCAACTCTTACTTAAGCTACTCTTTTCCTTTTTATATGCTTATAGAAGATTTTACTGTCTTTTTATATTTCTTGCTAGTTTTTCTCTACTCTCATTTCTCCCTCTTTATTATTTTAAGACATTTCTTAAAACCTACCTCTGACTAAGCTTTTGGCCATCTGACCTAATATGTGGTTCAAAGTCATATTTTGTGTTACAATACCCTGACAATACCTTGGGATATTTTACAATGTTAAAAGTGTTATATAAATACAAACTGGTGCTGTTTACTGAGGTTGGATTGGTAACATCCCTTGGATATGAGGATCAATCCATAAGATTCCTCTGCTACTTTCCTCTTTTCCTAGCCCAACAAGCAATCTCTCCACCCCATTCCTTCCCTACTCTGCCCCAGAATCTCCATCCCTCTACATCCAACTCTGCCTTCCCTTAGCATTTTCTAAGCTCATCTTATCCAAAACCTATTCCGACTGTTGACCAAAATGCTAACTTACATTGTGTGTGCTTCTCTTCCTACAGACACTGCCCCCTCGCTTTGAAAAGTGTTTCCAATTCTTCAAATAAACTCACCCTTGACCCTTCAGTCTCTTTTACCTTTTAGGCCATCTTCAATCTCCTCCCAGCTCTGCAAGGGTCTTGTGCACCTGCCAGGCCATGCTCACGCAACTTGATCTGACTCACTTCAATCAGGTATCTACCCCTCCCACAGAACCAAAACAGCCCTATCGTGCATTATCCCTCCTTGACCTATTTGCAGCCCCCAGCCTGGTCTATCATACTATCTGCCTCAAACGCCTCTTGTCCATTTATGCAGTTTGGTGGGACCACCCTCTCTACTTCTATTCCCATCTGCAAAACTGTACTGCAACACCTGTAGCAATGCATTCTGTTTCACCCATGCAGTAACCTCAGGAGTCCCCCAAGGATCCACGCTTGACCCCCCTCCTCTAACTCACCTGTATCCTGCCATTTGCCATTATGATCCACAGACATGAGGTCAGCCTTCATACGTGTATTGATGACATCAGCTCTACCTCTAGACTACCAGATCACCCGGTCTTGAATGATTAGTAATTTCCTCCATTTAAGTATTGGGAATACCGATGTCATCTCCAGACCTCAACTGCAAATTCATTATCCCTGCCACTGACTGTGTCCCTGTTCACAAATACCGCTTCCTATTTGATCCAAAATTCAGTTTCTAACCTCATACACACTCCATTGCAAAAGACTACCTACTTCCAAATCCATAATGTTGACCAGTTAAACTCCTACCTCAGGTTATTTGCACTGAAATCCTCATCTGTGCCTTGGTCACGTCCAAGTGCTCCTAAGCTGCACCCAATTCCCTACCTTTCGTAAACTTCATCACATGCAAAACTCTATTTTCCATATCCTATACTGTACCAAATCCCACTCAGTCTTTATCTCTGACCTCGCTGACTTGTAATGGCTCCTGATTTCTCCCATGTCTTCAAATTTAAAATTTTCATCCTGGTGTTTAAGTGGCTCATTCTGCAACCTTCTCCTTGATGTAATCTATTACTATAACTTTATCCAGCCCTTCAAACCCAACATCCTAACTCTTTATACCACTGGCTTCTACTTCTTGAGCGTCTCATTCCTTTCAGTCCAACATTGACAGCAGTGCCTTCAGCCATCTAGGCCTTACATCCTTCACCTCCTTTCCTAAAACCTCCCGCCTCCTTCTCAAACTTTAAGACAATGCTTAAAACCCAGCTCTATGACCAAACCTTTTCATCAGACTTTCTACTCTTTTCTTCATTATCTCAGCACTGTTGACACCTCTGAAGTGCTTTGGGTCTACCTGAAAGGTCACATATAAATATAAATCGTGGAGTTGCTTTTAACTGCTACTGTTCTATTCACTGCCACATACATCACAGCAACTTTAAACAAAATGCTTGTCTGTCCTTTAATTGGAATTGATAATCTAAAAATTGGCATGCGTCAGATGGAAATTTTAGGTTAAAATAAAGCAATAGTCAATATTACAGGATTATTGAAAGCAGGATAAAGACAATGCCAATACCAACTATGCTTTATCCAAAAAGATTAAAGGAGTAATGATTTGGAGGTCTGATGGTATCATGGTGAAGTAGTAATGTGCAGCGAAAGTCAAGTCAGATTAGAAATTCTAGATAATAATGCAATGTCAAGACTTTGGGTTAAAGAGCAGCAGAAGAACATCATCAGATATTAAGCTGTTCTAGTCTATATAGGGCTAAGTGATAGGCAAAGACTGGCTGAAAGGTCACTTCTGTTGAATAGTGTGCATATGTGAACAGGATTGGGTTTAACAGTGGCAGCTCTCTTCAGCCCGCCATCAATCACTATAAGGTTAGTGTCAGGGAAAAAGACACTTAAGCAATGTGCTGCCGGCACCAGTGGAATTATATCCCAGCCTAGATCCCCATCCACTGCTTCTTTGTTAATTCAGAAAAATAAATCCGAGTTGTGTACATTGAGCATGTACTCAAATAGGGGGCGGAGGTCGGCAGGGACGGGGTGGTGGTCCGGAGGGAGGGTGAGGGCCCAGAGGGAGAGCGGGGGCAATGTCTGGAGGGAAAGCAAGGGCGGGGGGTGCTGGAGGATGTTAGTATGGTTGCCAAAGATTGGAAGATAGTAAACATAACTCATCTATTCAATAAAGGAGGAAGAACAACAGAGAACTATAGGTCAGTTAGTCTGACAGAAATAGTACAGAAATTGCTAGAATCTATTATTACAACAATGATAACTGGGCACTTAGATACAGATAATATAAATGCAGAGTAAACACAGATTTATGAGATGAAATTGGATTTGACAAATCCATGAGAGTTTTTTTAAGGTTGAAACTAGTAAAGAAGGGAAGGGGGAACTAGTGGATATAGTGTGTCTGGATTTTCAAAAAGCATTCAATAAAGGTGCCACTCAAGGGGTTATTAATAGAAAATTAGAGCTCATGGGGTTATAGGTTGAGGATTGGTTAACAGGCAGAAACTGAGTAAAATAAGTTGCCGTTTGACAGGTTATTAATAGTTGGGACAGCAACAATCTGTTGGGCCATCAGGATTTACCATGTACAACAATGACTTAGATCAGGAGTTGATGAAGTGTTCCCAAGTTTGCTAATAATAAAATGCTGGTGGGAATGCAAGCTGTGAGGAGGATGCAGAGGCTGCAAAAGGATATGGACAGGCTAAGTGAATAGGTAAGAACTTTACAGATGAAATAGAGCATGGAGACCTGTGAAGTTATCCACTTTGAAAGGGAAAATAGAAAAGAATATTTTTCTTTTGAAAAGGTGAGTGCCTGGGAAATGGATTCATGGAGATCTGGGTGGTCCTTGTACAGTTGTCCTTAATGGGGTTGTGGGTGGGTGAGGATGAGCAGTTGGAAGAGGGGTGGCGAGGGTGAATGGGCGGTGAGGATGACTGGGGATCGGTGAGGATGAGGGAGGAGGAAATAGTGAGATCAAATAATATATTGACATTCAAAATAAAACAAGACCGGATGGGTCATGAACCAGCTTGCTTTTCACTTAATGACATTTTAATAAGTTTTTGTATAGCTCGATGAGAGATAAGAAAGCAAAATTTCTTAGCGCATGATGTGGTGAGGAATGTAATCTGTATTGTGTAACATAGCAGTTCTATGAGTAGCATCAGAGCCACATCATCACCTTAGTCTCAATAATGTCAAATTCCTTATGCAGAGAAAGTAGACTTTCCAAAGCCCCATATCTAATCAGAAACTCAATAGTCTTCCATTAGCCCATCTAGGTGTGACCTGATTTGAAGAAGCCAGACATCCTCAGTATTCTGATGCACCTCAAAAAGCTCCAAAAATCACTATGGGCCAAATTTCCTCAGTTAACTTTGTTTAGCCACCTTGATTAAACTTCCCTTACAGAAACTCCTTCAAGGTCAGAGGTGATCAATTCTCATCCCTTTCACAGATCTAAATCACAATTTACATATACATGGGAACACTGATTAGGTGTTGTGTCTGGCCCTGTAAACAGTCTCCTGCCGATAGCCAGAGATTTTTCTGCACTTAACAAAATAATTGGGCAGATGATGAATGCTGGTAAGTAAGTCTTATACAGAAATTGTGTTTCACATGTTGTTCGCTCACTTGGGGCTAAGTTTTCATTGCCTTCCTGCCCCTCTCCACTGTCCTCTTGACATCCGGGTCTCCACCATCCTACCAAGGGTGTTGCCCCTCATCACTACTAGGCCCAAAATCTGAGTTGTGTGCCCATTGCCAGCTGCAGGTTTCCTTGTTCTCATGTTGACCTCGAATTGTGTTTGGAGGCGCTGACCCCTTCTCAAACCCACATGATGCCAGGATATTGGTGACCCACTGCACTGCCTGACCACTTACTGCCGACTCTCCCTGCCACCTGCACTGAGCCGATGGCATCTGCCTTCCTGGTCAAGCTCCCGTGCGCACCATTCACCTTTTTATGAGGCCCAGCTACTTCCTTGCGACGGCCATGACTGACTCCCCACTGCGTACCCACCTCCATTGAGCTGGTCTGCGTGCAGCTCATGTGATAATGTGGAAATCATAACATCCTCTCACTGGGCTCTATAACCACCTAAATTAGCCTTCATAATGGAGCTCTCGGATCTCAAGGCTGGGCCTAGTCCCTGGCCCCCAAACCCCCATCTTGATAACACTGCTGGCACCGAAAACAGCATTGATATTTCAACACCCCCACAATCCCCCCAGCGGGACCTGAAAATCCAGCCCTTGAACAAATTATCCAAGGATGAGCAAAGCACACAAACATAGCAATTACCCTTATTTTAAAACACGTAAGCATAAAGCAAACTGCTGCATGCCAGGAAATATCTATTGAAACCTGCTCTAAACCATATCATTAAGCTTTATCCATCCTAATCACACAAGCAAACCCACAATTACTATTAAGCAGGTTACATGAGCATCCTAGACATGTTATTTTGTACATACTGTTTTATTAAAGCTTACACACATAATTATAATTATCAATTCATTGCCGTTACTCCACCAATATATCAGCACTTTAGCCTTCAGAAAAATCTATTCACTGTAACCTCAACAGTCACTGCAGCAGCATCTATTTTATATCTTTACACATGATTTTAATTATACCTGAATGTATATGTAAATAGAATTATTTCTTATCCCACCTATTCAGTCATTTGGGCCTGAAGCTCCTCCTACCACCGGCAAAAATACGCAGCACTGGCTATGCCATACATTCGGGATCAAAAGATACTGCATGAAAAATTACACAGCACATTGTAAAAAAAAAGACATGCTGGAGGCATCACAATCAAGCTTGTTTTTTAAAGAAGCAAGGAAACCGCATGTCACTTACATTCCTAATCTGTAATTTTTCCTTCATGAGGGACGAGTAAACTGTCCTGCAGTTCACTGACAGTCCCAGCAAATGTAAGCAGCTGGCAAGGTTTCCGCAGGCACTGCAGCTTTGTGAAGATTGGGCAAGGCTGTCTCACTGTACAGCTCCACACACAGTATTGGGCAAACGTCATGCAGTCACATCAAAAACCTAGAAGCAAATCTGTGCAGTCTTCTATACTATCACAGAATCCCAGTGCTCTCTGAGTCGGCAAAAGTGGCAGTGGCAGTGCGACACAAAAGCGGCATCTGCCATCAACAGAAAATAGCCAAGGGCAATTATTTCTTTTTTTAAAAACATTCTTGCTCTTACTATTTTGCAGATAGTCAGTTTTAAAAGCTACATTAAAACAGTAGTTTTATAGCCCCTTACAAAGTCACTTGATTTTCAATTATTTTCCAGTTTAAGATGCTTTCACAGCGCAAGCTACTCAGTTTTGAAATTAATTACCGAGCCAATAAACTAACTTCTTCAGATTTCCAAAATTCACCTCTTGTCATCCAATGACAACAACTCTTAAACACAACCCCCACACCATCACCTCCTCAACCTGATGCTTTTGTTACCTTGGCTATTTCTTGAACATTTCTGCTTTACAATTGTTTAATAACCAATAAAGATGATGTTTTGTCACTGCTTTCTCTGCCTGGTTCAGACTGAACCCACCAACTGCTCCCTGACTCCACCTTTCAATATCATTTACTCATTATTCATGGTTTTAAAAAAAGGGAAGCCAACCTGTGGCATAAATAAGATACAGAATGGGGAATGCACCGCAGGAATATCGCTTTGTAGGAAGCATTGTTTTTCAGTTGAGATGTTGAGCAGATGCCCTGTCTGCTTATTCATATGGTTTCAAATGATCCCATGGCACTTATTTTCCCTACACTATGACAGTGACTACTTTTCAAAAGTACTTAATTGGTTGTAAAGTATTTTGAATGTAAAGCACTCATTGTGAGCAGGATGTCCTGAAGTCACAAAAGGCGCTATGTAAATACAGGTTCATTTCCACCCCCCCCCTCCACCACCCCCCCACACCCCACAAAGAGTGAGGCAGCTCATCCAGTGCCCTTTATCTCAGCCATCACTAATACAGGTTAACAGGTTATCTATCTCATCTCTGTAACTCCCACTGCCGAATAAGAAACAGAAAACAGGACATTGGTTTCCACTGCAGCCACTGGCATGCGCCCGGTTTCTTCAACCACTTACATCATTATTGTGTGGCTCACTGCCTGCTCCCTCAGCCTGCTGCGTGCTCCCCACCGCTAGCTGCCTGCTCCCTCCCGCCTGCTGTCTGCTCCCCCGCTGCTGCCGGATTCCTTCTGCCTATTGCCAGCACCCTCCCCTCCACTGCTAGCTTCCTCTCTGTGGCTGCTGGCTCCATCCCGTACACTGTGGCTCCCTCTGCCGCTTCCCCCATGACCCACACCCCACCCACCCCTGCTTCCTCCACGGTCCCTCAGCAGTCCTTTGCCGCTGGCTCACTTCCCCGAGCTCTTTCCCACATACCTCCTGCCCTCTTCACTGCTTCTCCCCCCTCCCATCCCCATTCCCTCATGGGACCTCTCACCGTTCCCCTCACTTCTCCCTTCTACTCCCCACCATCCATTTTGAAGTGAGCCAGCGGTGAAGGAGGTGGTGAAAGTCCGAAGGAGGGAGCGGGGAGTATAGGTCAAGTGGCAAGGAGAGCAGTGAGGAGCCACGGTGGGGGGTGTGGGAGGGAAGCAGCAGATTGTCGGGTCTTCATTCCTGTTTTTGTTCATTTTAATTATGGCAGCTGCCAGGGATGTCGCTATCAGTGACCTCACAGGCTCTGACATTGCATCTGGGCATGTGCAGGGGGAAGTGCTCCCTCTAGTGTTGTAGCACAAATAAACACAGCCAAGAGAGGGCGAGTTAACCAGCCATCAAGTTGTTATGTGGAAGAGCCTTTGATTCCTGCAGTATGATGGATCTTTATTCAGGTAGGTTAGTTTACAGATCTGCAGTGACAGCTGGTGACCTTTTTAAACAGGTAAGGCACAGTTCTGTGCCTCCTGAAGCCTGCATGGTACCATAACAACTGACCGTTCCTGTGTAATTCCACCATCAATTTTACCTTTTTTCATACAAGAGTCCAAATGAGTGCGTTATTTCAAGGGTGAACGAAAGAACCAGTGAAAGAAAGCACCATTTGCAGGTAGCTTTAACTTGACAGATGGGTTAGAAAAGCAGTAATAGATTCTGCCAACAAAATCACTTCTGATTTTAGCAGCCATAATCCAATATCATGGCTTAGAACTTGCCGATTACAAATTAATATGCATGTGACATGCAATTCTGTCCATCTGTGTGCCAACAGTGGCATCGATTCCCCATTCGAGTTCATGCACACAACATGAGCCAGTGCTGATGAATCACCCCTGTAACATAACACAAGTGCAGCCACCTACGAGCAAGAATGAGCAGCAACATTTATGCAGAGAAATATGGATAAGAACTGCTACTAGTTCAGTACTTCTCAATTTTTTTGTACTTGTAATTTTAATCCCTTCTAGCTTTGCAGTTGAGAATGCAGTCTACCAAACATTCCCTGTGACCTAAACCAGCAAGGTACTCAAAGGCCACCTGCATGTGACTTAGATTTTCCGACCTTCCCACCCAGGGAATTGAAGCAGCATCAGTTCAGCACCTTTTCATTTGTTGTATTCAGAAGCTAAGCAGGGAGGAGTATAACTTGAATCTCCATCTGTCAGGGAAAGCAAGCTCCCAGCATCTACCCTGTCAAGGCCCTTAAAAAAATTATGTTCAGTGACATCACTTCTCATTCTTCTAAATCTTAAGGAATACAGGCCTAACCTACACAATTTCTCCTCACAGCACATTCCCATAAGTCAGTTGAATAAACACTCATTGTATACCTTCGAAGGCAAGTTTATTCTTCTTAGGTAAACAAACTAAAACTGTACACAGTACTCCAGGCGTGATCTCTCAATGCCCTATAAAATCGCAGTAAGCATTCTTTACTCTTGTATTCCAATTCCTTTATAATAAAGACAAATACAGCACTTGCTTTCCTAATTACTTGATGCATCTGTATATTAACTTTCTGTGATTCATGCATAAGGATACCCAGATATCTTTGAAGACCAATATTTCCCAATCTCTCACCTCCTAAAAAATATTCTGCTTTTCTGTTTTCCTGCATTAGTGGATAACTTCATACTTCCCCACGTCATATTGTATCTGCCAAGTGCTTACTCCCTCACTTGACCTGTCTAGATTCCTTTGAAACCTCTTTGTGTTCTTCTCACCATTTACTTATAGCTAAAATCCATTATATCTGGAACATAGGAAATTATAAACAGGAGTAGGCCATTCAACCTATCGAACTTGCTCCGCCATTCAATACGATCATGGCAGATCATCCACTTCAATGCCTTTTCCCCTACACTATCCCTATATCCATTTATGTCATTGGTATTTAGAAATCTGTCAATTTCCACTTTAAACATAATGATTGAGCTTCCACAGCCCTCTGGGGTAGAGAATTCCAAAGGATCACAAACTCCTTCTGCAAAGAAAATTCTCCTCATCTCGGTCCTAAGTGGCTTCCCCCTTATTTTGAAATTGTGTCCCGAGTTCTAGACTCCCTAACCAAGGGAAACATTTTACCTGCACCTAGCCTGTCTATCCCTTTAAGTATTTTATAGGCTTCAATGAGATCAATTCTTATTCTTTGAAACTCTCGAGAATACAGGCCCAGTTTCTCCAACCTCTCGAGAGGACAGTCCCGCCATCACGGGAACAAGTCTAGTGAACCTTTGCTGCACTCCCTTTATGGCAATAATATCCTTCCCTAAGGCAAGAGGACCAAATCTGCACACAGCATTCCAGGTGCGGCCTAACTGAGGTTCTTTACAATTGAAGCAAGACTTCGCTACACCTTTACTCAAATTCTCTTGTGATAAAGGCTAACATACAATTAGCCTTCCTAATTGCCTGCTGCACTAGAACATTGGCTTTCAATGATTTATTGATGAGGATGCGCAGGTCCTTTGTACAGCTACACTTTCTAATCTAGCTTTGTGTCATCCATGAATGTAGAAATATTATATTTGGTCCCCACATCCAAATCATATATATATATATATATATATATATATATATATATATGCATACACATAGATATATATAGTGAACAGCTGATCGTTGCGGTATCTCATTAGTCACTGCCAAACTGAGAATAACCGTTTATTCCTGCTCTCTGTTTTCTGCCTGTTAGCCAATCCTTAATCCACACCAGTATATTACCTATATTACCTCCTATTCAAAGTGCTTTTATTTTGCTAACCAGCCTCATGTGGGGACTTATCAAAAGCCTTCTGAAAATCCAAGTATACTACATCCACCAACTCCCCTTTATCAATTCTGTTAGTAGCATCCTCAAAAAACTCCAACATCTTCGTCAAACATGATTTCCCATTCATAAATCCATGTTGACTATGCACAATCAGATCGTTATAATCCAAGTGTCCATATATCACATCCTTCATAATAGATTCAAGCATTTTCCCTACTACTGAGGTAAGGCTAATATTCATTGCAATATTTAAACCAGATGGTGTCCTCGTAGTCCCCTGTTTTCTTTCTTCCTCCCTTCTTTAATAGTGGGGTGACATTTGCCACCTTTCAATCTGCAGGAACCATTCCAGAATCTATCAAATTTTAGAAGATGATCACTGATGTATTCCCACAATTATACTCCATTTGCCAGATCTTCTATTTCTTTTTGTAGCCTCCTTATGTCCTCTTCAGAACTTACTTTCCTGCCTATCTTTGTGGCAACCATCCCATCCATCCCTTCATCCAAGTTATTTACAGAAATTGTAAACAGTTGAGGTCCCAGCACTGATCCCTGTGGCACACCACTTGTTACATCTTGCCAACCTGAAAAAGATCCATTTATGCATACTCTCTGCTTCCTGTTAGCCAGCCTATCTTCTATCCATGCCAATACGTTACCCACTATACCATGAGCTTTTATTTTCTGCAATAACCTTTGATGTGGCATTTATCAAATGCCTTCTGGAAATCTAAGTGCAGCATATGCACCAGTTCTCCTTTATCCATAGCACATGTTACTTCCTCAAAGAACTCCAACAACTTGGTCAAACATGATTTCCCTTTCACAAAACCATGTTGACTCTGCCTGATGACCTTAAACTTATCCAAGTGCCCTGCTATAGCTTCCCTAATAATAGCTTCTAACATTGTCAAACTAACTGGCCAGCAGCTTTCCGCCTTCTGCCTCCCTCCCTTTCTGAATAATGAAGTTAATTTGTTATCTTCCAATCCAATGGGACCCTCCCTGAATACAGGGAGCCCAGAAAATCAAAACCAATGAATCAATTATCTCAGCAGACAACCCCTCCCCCACCTCCCCTAAAGGCCCTAGGATGAAGTCCATCAGGACCCAAGCTCTTGTCAGCCCGCAGCTCCAAAAATTCACTCAGTACCACATCTCTAGTAACTCTAATTTTCCTGACTTCCTTCCCCACTTCCACTTCCTGGTTTATAGCTGCTTCTGGGATGTTACTTGTATCTGATGCAAAATACCTGTTTAATTCATCTGCCATCCCTTTGTTTTCCATTATCAATTCTTGATACTACCTTTAACTTTTCTAGTTAATCACAAATGGTGTGTCCGTCTCTTGGACTTTTTCTTACTTGTTAGAATGTATCTATGTTGTGTATTCTGAAATATCCCTTTAAATATTAGCCACTGCATCTCTATTGACCTATCCCTTAACCTAATTTGCCAATTCACTTTAGCCAGCTCAGCTTCCATGCCCTCATAATTGTCCTTATTAAGTTTAAAAACTTAATCTCAGGCCCACTCCTCTCTCCCTCAAACTGAATGTAAAATTCAATCATATTATGGTCCCTGCTACCTAGGGGCACCATCACTATGAGATCATTAATTACTCCCATGTCATTGCATAATGCCAGATCTAGTATAGCCTGCTCTCTGGTTGGCCTAGCCAGTGAAGCCCACATCCAGTAATTGAATAAAAAAAAGACACAACCTCCTTTTCCTTTTTGCCTGTCTTTCTTAAATGTCAAAATTCTTGAATATTCAGCTCCCAGTCTTGATCACTCTGCAGCCACATTTCCGTAATGGTAATTAGATCATACCCATTTACCTCAATTTGTGCCTTTAAATCATCTACCTTGTTGCGAATGCTACACACATTCAGGTAGAGTACCCTTAACTTTGTCTTTTTTACATTATTCCACATTTTTAGTTTAGTTGATGCTCATCTTTGTTTCACCTGCCTTCTAACTTTACTTGTTACTTTTCTACTTCCCATTACCAGCTTTACTTCCTTCCAATTTGTGCTATCCCTCCAGTTCCCATCCCCCTAACAAGTTAGTTTAAACCCTCCCAAGCAAATCTCCCTTCGAGGATATTACTCCTGGTCCTGTTAAGGTGTAACCCATCCATCTTGTACAGGACCCACCTTCACCAGAAATCTGATGCCCTCCTTCCTATACCAATTCTCTAGCCACAAGTGCAATTGATCAGTCCTCCTATTCCTATGCTCACTAGCACGTGGCAATGGGAGTAATCCTGAGAATACTGCTCTTAAGGCAGCACAGACTACAAGCACCTGGTGGGGTGGTGGCGGCAGCCAAGGCAGCATACAACCAAATGGCGGGAGGTTGGAGGAAGGGTTGGGCGGGGAGGATGGTGAGGGAAGCAGCCAAGCACTTGTAAAAGCTTGTAAAAAGCGAAAATTCTTCTGCAGCTGAGATCGTTCTGCTGCAGCACCATTGACCTGCTTGGAGTCGGGCCTCTAAAGCTTTTCTTCCCACTCAGGCAACACAAAAGCATGAAAGTGCCACCAAATGCGCCAGAGCTTTTCACCCCTTGGGCGCACACTGCAAATTTTAGGGGACAGCAGAACAACTGACCAACTGAGCAAGTTATAGAATCCCCTTGCGGAAGATGGCCATAGAACAGTCAGTGGTGGAGGCACTCACAGCCCCTTGCAATGTCTTTATTAAGGTTTGGACCAGTATCCATCATGGTTCAAGCTAACAGTGCAGCTTTGCAGTGAGAGTTAAGAGATTATGTCTGCCTGAGCTGTGAGCACAGCATAGAGCCCAGTGCCCGAAGCTGCTGCCAATCAGTTAAGCGGAGTAGGGCAGAGGTGGGTGAGTTCTCGCATAGCCAATGAGTGCACTACACATTGGCCATCCAAATGATGGCCAGCACTCTCCTGCATGTGTGAAGGGGCCTTCAGACTTAACCAAGAGAGGTTTTTAGGACACATATGCTAACCTGCATGCCTCTCTTTCATCCTGCAGGAGAACATCAGGATCATGGAGCCTGATGATTTAGCAGTATGCCTCATGGCTTACAGGGAGCAGAGAGGAAGAAGAGGGCAGTGGAGGCAGCTGGCTTGGCAAAGGGAGGAGCACCTCCATCAAGATGAAGGGTCTATCAATGGCACTTGTCATCCTGCAGATAACTGAGAACCCGTACTGTTGAAGACTGCACATCTAGGGAACTGGTTTGGTCACATATGACGCCTGCTGCAGAAGTTGGCACCACGGGGACATGGAGGGCGTCCACTGCCAGTGGCCGTGAAAGTGACCGCAGCGCTCAATTTTTACGCCAGTGGCTCCTTCCAGGGCTCTGTGCAGGATATTGCAAGCCTCCAGGCACAAGTGTATCCAGGAGGTCACGGACGCCAGCTTCACAAATGCACAGAACTTTGTGCATTTTGCCCGGGATCAGGAAAGCCAGGAAGCAAGAGCGCTAGGATTCGCATAGATATCAGGTTTTCCACAGATGCAGGGTGCCATCAACTGCACTCACGTGGCGCTTAGATCTTTGTGGTAGCAAGTAGTCAACTACGTAAACCGCAAGGGCTTCTGCTCACTGAATGTTCAGCTGGTGTGCGATGACTACAAATGCATCCTACTGGTTGGCACATGATTTCCAGCGAGCAATCACAACCCCTACATCCTTAGCAGGTCTCATCTTCCAGAGTCCAGGGAGGCTGCAATATTGGCTCCTTGGGGGGAAAGGCAGTACCCACAAAGGACATGGCTGATGATGCCCATGCGGTGGCCTCAGGCTGCAACAAAGCGACAGTATCAAATGCCTGATGTCACAATCCAGACTTTGTTGGAGCAAACGATGGGTATTTTGAAAATGAGGTTCCAGTACTTCAACAGGTACAGTGGATCAGTGCAAAACAGTCCACCAAGGGTGTTCATCTCATGCTTCCTGGGCACAACTTGGTGCTGCGATGGGGGGAGGACCTGACCGAGGAGGAAATGGAACAGCTGCACATCTCCTCCAATGAAGAAGACATTGAAGGGGACGAAGTCCTCAAAGATAAGATGCCAGCAATAAGCCTATCACACTGGCCAGATGAGGCAGGCAGGCGCACTTAGGAGCTGCGAGATTCGTGGAGAAGGATGACAAGTTGCAGTGAGGACAGTCCTGACATCCTCACCTTGCAACTGTGAACATTTGACTCCTGTGTAGCTGATAGCAGCACACATACCCTCAGTGCTCAGGCTCATGTCATGGAGGCGCTGCGGAGGCACTATTAGTCGATAGCTTCTTGGAGGATGATGACGACATGCAGTGCAGACACTCCATAGATCTTCACATGGCCTGTGAATGTCTGACTCCTGTCTGGCTGAGGGCAGTTCACTTGCGCTCTGTAATCAGGGTCATATCATGGAGACGCAGCCATGAAACTTTAAATGCAACTGTTCCTTCGTCAGCCTTCAGCACCTGCCCCTTGAGGAGCACACTGTCACCAGTCACAGATGCTGAAGAGGTGGGGGCCAGCCCCACTTCAAAAGGTGCTGAGAGCACAGAGACAGAATGACGGAACTCTGTGACACCTGTCTACGACATTCTGGCAGCAATGACAAGCATCATTGAGGTGCAGGCATCACTAATGTGTCCAGTGAGTGTGAGGCTGGACCATCACTTTGGTCTGAACGTTACACACTGCACAGTGAAGCAGCCTGGACTGAGACACCTGCCATTATGTTATGCAGGAACCAAGATTTCACATCTGAGTCCGACAGCACCTTCCAAACCCACAACCACTACCATCTAAAAGGACAAGGGAGGCAGGCAGATTGGAACACCATCATCTGGAATTCCCCTCCAAGTTACTCACCATCCTGACTTGGAAATATATCGCCGTTCCTTCACTGTAGCTGGGTCAAAATGCTGGAACTCCCTCTCTAACAGCACTGATGGTGTACCTACACCACATGGACTGCAGCAGTTCAAGAAGGCAGCTCACCACCACCTTCTCAAGGGCAACTAGGGACAGGCAATAAATGCTGGCCCAGCCAGCAACGCCCACACCCCGTAAATGAATTTAAAAAAAAAACATTCGCTGTTCATCATAATGAGAAGCCATTGGCAAGGACACATTCTCAGGAGTTTATTTACAATAGTAAACATTATGGACAAGTGATTAACACCTGTGCCCAGACTGTACACCTACACCTTTTTAACCTTCCTAAGCTCTTGGCACCTTAGTGCTCCCCTGACATCCACAGCAGAGGTTGAGGCAGCCTGCTGCCTATGCACTGTCTGTGAAGACCTTGGCGGAAGTCCTGCTTTCGGGGTCCTGCTGTGTGGCAATGGCACCCTCCTCAGCCTGAGGAGCTGCTGAGGTCACAGGAAATTCAGGGATTCAGGTGGACTGGACACTCCTGGAATCACCTGGGTGGATGGCCTGGAGTGTGCACCTGCTGATCCTGCTCCCCATGGGTGCCCGAGAGCCCGTGGCTGACTCCTTGAGGAGAAGGGGAAGCTGGAGTGAGATCAAACTACCCCACACCACTATCGCATTTACTTGGAAGCCAACTATGGCATCTGCGATGGAGATCAGCTCAGTGCAGGACTGATGTCCTGGACCAAGGTATTTATGGTAGCTGCCTTCCTACCAATGTTAACCTCGGTGCATTGACATGCCAGTGCTATCACCTCAGCCTGAAGGTGGACAGACTCCTCCATTGTATTGTACCGTGTAATCTAAGGGTCTGGAGTCATATGGAGGCCTGATGGGGTAAGGGCATCAGGTTTCCTTACTTAAAGAACAACAGAGAAACAGATGGGTTTTTACAACAATCAATGATATTTGTCATGATCACCATCACTGAGATGAGAAAGAGAGAGGGAGAAAGAACGAACAATAAATCTTGCTGCTTTCCTTTTACACTACCTAAAGAAACAATTATATTCACTTAAGCCAGTTTTCTTCCGCTTGTACTTGTCGCTAAGAGATGAATGACTGGTTTAAAAATAAGTTAGGGAGGATTGATCTTGCATATATTTTGCTGAAGTAGACCATTTAAACCCTAGTTTGGATGATCAAAGCACCAGAGTCAGCATAATAATTGTCCACAATCTTTTATGAAGATACTAATGGTGCGCAGCTTTAGTTCTCTGCTGCCATGACCACACGAACAGAATTCTGATTGCACATTAAGCTGCAGATGATTCAAAACTCTTGTCTTTTCTTTTAAACAGTTCAAAATAAGCAAAACGCACGACATCTTATTCAGCTAGTTCACCAGCTCATCCCCAGATACCTGCTCAAACTCACTTCAATGTGATACAACCTGAGACCTGGTTATTCCCGAGATGAGATTAAGATTTCCTCCTTCCAAAGCATGGCCAGTCCTTGCCTCAATCTCACCTACAATGGTGTTGGTCATAACACCTGTTGTCAACTGACTCAACTTTTCCAATATCCCCGAGCTCCATCCCCCAAACACCAACTCATCCAGAACGCCATTACCTACCTCAGTCCCTCACAAACCCCCATTCACCTATCAGTCTTATTGGTTATTCCACTGATTCCCCATCTCCTAGCATATCAACTTCAAAATGCTTGTGCACATCAACAAATGAAGCAAATTCTCTTGCATTTGCAACATCCACCAGCACTACAGTCCTATCTTTGTAAACTCCCATAGCCCTCTGGCCAAATCTGTGTGATCACCCCTCCCTCCAGCCTCCTCCTTGTGGCTCCCTCCAGCCTCCTCCTTGTGGCTCCCTCCAGCCTCCTCCTTGTGGCTCCCTCCAGCCTCCTCCTTGTGGCTCCCTCCAGCCTCCTCCTTGTGGCTCCCTCCAGCCTCCTCCTTGTGGCTCCCTCCAGCCTCCTCCTTGTGGCTCCCTCCAGCCTCCTCCTTGTGGCTCCCTCCAGCCTCCTCCTTGTGGCTCCCTCCAGCCTCCTCCTTGTGGCTCCCTCCAGCCTCCTCCTTGTGGCTCCCTCCAGCCTCCTCCTTGTGGCTCCCTCCAGCCTCCTCCTTGTGGCTCCCTCCAGCCTCCTCCTTGTGGCTCCCTCCAGCCTCCTCCTTGTGGCTCCCATCTGCCCTATGGCCCTTTGAAAATGCTGAACAAATCTAGCCAAATGTTTTCAGTCTGGACCATGTTAGATAAAAGATGCCAGAGAAATTTTGCTCTTAAAATGTAATATTTACTGTTGTTTATTTGAGCTTACAAGCAGTGCCTTAAATATAGAGATTACCATTAACAGCAGTAAGATTTACAAATGAAAGCATCCATAAACCATGCATGAAAAGTCAAGATATTCAGTCCAATAGGGAGGTCATTTAAGCACACATTGCAGCAACTCTCTTTGTTGCTGCACCCTTCAGAACGCAGGTTGATGTTCAAAATGATGAACAAACAGCATTATATAAATAATGCATCAGCATCTCAGATGGCTTGTCGATGTGCTGAAGGATAATGGATTCATTTTAATCTGTAATCCAGCAACCACCTGTTAGTCGCAAACAGGGAGAAGCTCATCGCATCAGGTGGAACTGGCCAAAAGCAAAACACTGACACAGCCAAATAAATAATTCTGAATTATAGCCATTGTATTTAAATAACCACTTACCGCATACAATGTGTTGTCACCGTCAGTCAGTCAGTCATTCACTGACTAACTTGTAACACTCAAGAAGGGATGACTGACTCCCCACTATTCAACCTCCTCAGTTGGTCACAACAAAGTTTTAAGTTTCCTTTTTACGACGATATGCCTTCTCCCAAATCAAAATGTATTTAACCACTTAAGCTGTGAACAATAATGAGCCAATCAAACAAACTTTGATTGAGTCAAAGAAAGAGCAAATTTATTAACCACTAAACCCTGAGGGAAAAAATAAAAACAGAACGTCAAGCATTCGGCCCTCATGCAGTCATTAGGACACACACGCACACACCAGAAATATGGGGAGTTAGAGTCCAATGAAAAAACTGGTAAAAGAGTACACAGTTAAGTATCCTTTGATTGTCCTTGAGACGTAGATTTTAAATGTTGCAGCCAAAATAGGTTAGCTGGTTTCTTGGGTGCAGTCAGATGTAGAAGATGTTGCAATTATTACAACACCTCAGTTCGTTGGTAGGTTTCTGATAGAGTTGGCTTTTCGAACCAGGAATAGAAAGATGGGGAGAGCAAGCAGCGCTCAGCTTGTTTCCTCTGCTCAAAGCTTTCTGGACACTGCCTCTGTCACTGGCAATCTCTCCCTAGTAGCTGGCAGCCCTGTCTTAAAATACTTAATGCATTGTGTACTTCCAAGAGCTTATGGGTGGGTCTGTCTGTGGCAGCCATTTTTTCAATATCCAGTACTTTGCATTTTTAACGTCTCTTCCTTCGTCAGTAATGAGTTTCGATGGGTGCCTGGATCACAGGAAATGTTTCTCTCTTCACACTCCCCTTAGGGAGTATGAAGTTTGTTTCCCAACTTCACTTTGGAATGTGGCCTTGCATTTTTAAGCCGTTTGCGCTGTCTCAGTTCAAATTGTTGAAGTTCAAGTGAGTTGAAATTAAAAAATATCATATTTTCTACAATAAAGCGGCATAGCCTTGTAATACCTCCCCATCACAGAGAGATTCACACTCATTTCATTACAAGGTGTAAAAACACAACACAAAAAAAAAACACATTCACTTCCATTCATTCTCTTAGTCTTGGTCTGGATTATTCCATCAGTTCCAACTGGGTCCCTAAATTCTGGCCAGGATGTCCACAATCACATTTGAATTCCCTGCAATGTGGGTGATTTTTCAGTGATACGGTTGACAAAGCAAACTCCAATGGAATAACCTTGCATTCCGAGTGTTGATTTTCTCTCCAAAGGTCAAAGGATTGCAGTCAGTATAAACAATGATATCTCTATATCCATTTCGGACATATTTCTTAAAGTGTTTGAGAGTAGTAATAAACGTGGGGTTTCTTTTTCTACTGTGAACTACCCTTTCTGATGTTTGTTCAGTTCTGGTGCCCCCTGCAACTGTGGATGATACGCTGAGGAATTCACCTGGATCACTTGGCACTTACTGCACTCTCTGGTGGAAAGGTCATGCCTTTTCCCAGAAGCAGAATTTGGCTAGACCCCTGTATCCCTCAGTATGATTATAGGCTTACTCACCTCGCTCGAGGGAAATGTGGCCACTCTCCCTTCTGATAAATCCTTGAAACTGTCAGGGATCTTTTTAAACTCACCTGCATTTACAGTAATGCATCTACAGGGATTTGCTGCTGCAGTCAGAGCCACAGCCTGGTCTGCTATGCTCTCTGTCTGCCTCCCATTTTCTGCGCAGACAAATCCCACTGGTTTTTCCTATAACTTCCAGCAGTTAGCACAGAGATGTCCTGCTTTGCAGCAGGTAAAACACATAGCCTTCTTGGCCTCACTGCTCTTCTCAACACCATCCTTTCTGGCCTGAGGAAGGCCCCTGTGTTTCCAGCTGAACCTTCTTTCCCATGGGTGTTCAGTTTCCTATCACTTGCCCACCTTCTATCCTTCTCAGTTGGTTGAGGGTGACTAGAGAAGGGTTTCCTTTGGGATGAGGGTTAGTGGACGAGCTCATCAGCTAGGGTTGCTGCCTGGTTGGACCCTGTTACTGTCTGTTCCTCGATGTGAGTTCTTATCGGGAAGAGCGTGGAGTTTTTGAACTTCTTGAGCAGAATTATTTCACGAAGGTTTTCATGGGCAGGCAGCCTCAATTTTAAGTGCCTGCACCCACCAGTACTAACTGATACATACTTAAAATAGCCTTTTTTGCTGCCTCATAGCTTGTTCCATTTTCTTCAGCCAAGAGGGAGTAAACCTCATGAGCTTTTCCTGGCTTACTCTGCAACAGCAGGGACCATGTCGAGCTGGCCACTTTAACTGCTGTGATAACCTTTTGAAAGCGATAAAGAAGGCTTCTTCTTCTTCAAACTTAGGAATTAAATGGAAAAACCTGAATACCTCAGTCTTTAAGTCTGAGCTAAAGGTATCTTCAATGGGCATAATGGGATCCTGCCTTATCAACTCAAGCTGTTTTCATTTAAACTCACTTTCCTCTTTCCTGGAATTCTCTCACCTCCTTCCATTCCTGCCTCTCTCTTTCCTGTTACAGCCCCTCTCTCTTTTTCCCTTTCCTCAAATTTCAACTGTTCCAATTTTAATTTTCCTGTCACTAATTTATCTGTTTAAGTGTCCTCAATTTCCACAAGATGTTTCACCACTAATTTTAAAATTTCTGTTTTTCCAGCTTTTGGGCGGAGCTATACCTTTTAATTCTCCTAAGGACAGTGCCCTTAACTTTCGCCAGTTATCTCATCCTGTTCTATGAAAGCATTGACAATGAATGTGGGCATTTTAGCACTTTATTATTACAGTCACAAGAAAATCTTTCTCAGTTTCTAAACTGCTTTTGAAAGAGCAAGTTACTTTCCCCAATTCTTTCGTCAGTCTGTAGGAACAATTCCAGATATGCGCCCCCAATTTTACTGGGACAAGGTGAGAAGGGATAAATTGGCTCCCCTCTATTCAACCTCCGTGGTTGGTCACAACAAAGGTTTAAATTTCTTACAAGGATATCACTTTTCCAAATCAGCATGTATTTAACTATTTCAGTTATGAGCTATAAGGATCCAATCAAACAAGGTTCCCTTCAGTCAAAGAAAAGAGCAAATTTATAACCACTAAACCCGAGAGAAATAATGATAAAGCAATGTCAAGCACCCAGCCCTCATGCAGTCATTAGGTGCACACATGCACAACAGAAGTAAGGGGAGTTAGAGTCCAATAAAAAGAAACAAAGAATATACTGTTAATTTTCCTTTGATTGACCTTGAGATGTAGATTTTAAATTTTGCAGCCAAAATACGTTAGTTGGTTTCTTGGGTGCAGTCAGATGTAGAAGATGTTGCAACTGCAATGAGATCTCAGCTCTTTGGTAGGTTTCAGATAGAATTTGCTTCTCGGCCCAGGTGACATGCTTACTCCAAAAAAAAGAGGGAGAGCACGAGCAGCCCTCAGCTTGTTTCCTCTGCTGAGAGCTTTCTGGGCACCACTGTGTCACTTGCAATCTATCTCTAGTGACCGACAGCCTTGCCTTGAAACGCTTCATCCATTGTGTATCTCCAAGGAGTTTTGAGTGGATTTGTCTGTACAGCCATTGTTTCAATATCCAGTACTTTGCATTTTTAATGCCTCTTCCTTAGACAGTTATGAGTTTCAATGGGTGTCTGGATCCAGGAAATGTCTTTCCCTTCACACTTCCCTGAGGGTGACTTGTTGGCTTCTCAGCTTCAACTTGGAATGTGGCATTGCATTTCTAAGCAGTTTGCTGTCTCAGTTCAAATTACAAATGTTTAAGTCAGTTGAAAATTGAAAAATCATATTTTCAAAAATGAAGGGCGTAGCCTTGTAACAAACTGCTCAACAGATTAAAGCCAGTATCATCTTATTAGGAGATAGAGAATGTAGTGAATAGTAACTATGTTAGCTAAATAAATTATAAAGCTCTCTTATGATCTCAAAGACTTTAAAAATGCATCTACTTACAGAATTAGAGGGACTATTAGTTGCCATGAATATTCAAGTCATACAAAAGAATAGACAATTTGCATACAAAATATACAAGAAAGCACAGCATGAGTCCGCATGTATACTGTTGACAGTCAGTTCTGCCTCGCCACCATCTCTCTCGATCCCTCCATTGTCCCTAAATTGTCACATTGCTTGTCTAATATCCGTTATTAGATGAACAGAAATTTCTTCCAACTAAATATTGCAAAGACCAAAAACATTGGCTTGTCATTAATTACCAAACTGACACTCCCCAATCACTCGAGCCATATAATCTCCTGGGAGATGCAAAAAAAATTAAAACTCAGTTTAATTAGGGAGAAGAATCTTGAAAATTCCTCAATGACTCTTTAAGGCATCAAGACTGGTACAGAAAACACAACGTATGACCACATACTGCACGGTACACACCAGAATGAATGATGCAATGATTAACAAATAATTTTGTTGAGCTTTCTTTTGAAATCATGACAGTTCAAACCTAGGCCAAGTATATTTTAGTTGCACTTCCCCTGTTCCATAACTTAGTCCTTTCTCTGTCTGTCTTTTTTCCTGAAAATTTACAAATGCTGACAAGTTTAAAACAGAACTATGTGAATTAATGCCTCTGAAATTCTGCCAGGGCTGCCTTCTTCTTGATGAATGGATTGGCAGAAATTGAGCTATACACCTACACCATTTCCCAGGCAGTTCACTTTGAAACTCGAGCCATCTGAAACGTTTTCAGATCTACAGTGTAATCCTTCCTACAACAGGATATTTGAAAGAACTGAACACTCATGTTTATGAATCCTTGGGTCAAGCTCAGCCTTGCTAGCACGTACCCCCAGAGAAAAAAAAACACCCATTCAAGGCAAGTGCAGCCAAGTGGTACCATTTCTTAGTGAGGAGCCCAACACTGGGGGTAGAGATTGACATGAGTCGTGCCCATTTTTTCAAGCATAAAAATGACACAAAGTCTGACAATTTAGTGTTCTGCACAGCTACAACTACAATTTTGTGGCAACCGTAAATATGTTAATGAGGAGCCTGGCACCTATTGAAGGTCCCTCAACAAACTTTGTTCCTGATGAACAGGGCAGGTAACAGTCAGGATTTGTCAGCAGCACCTGTGGCTATTAACTAGAAGTAAATATTGCTAAAAACAAACTTAAACCATACTGTGGAGCTTCTACCCCTTAAGCTACTCGCAATGCATTTTAAACACCCATATATCCACAAAAATGAATTTAGCATGTAATGTGTACATACCCACAAATACACCTTGGTTCCTCAAGAATAGATCAAATTTTCTATAGTATATATAAACATGACTAAAAAAGCATGTAGCAATGGCTACTTTTAGTTAACACAGAAGGTAAGTCACTATGCAACAGTAAACCTCAAGAAAGCAAAGGGAGCAAATTTTCCTCCTCAAGGATGTTGATATTCTAGACATTCGACATCTACCCAAAGCCAATTAAACTAATTTTATCAACACAGGGATAAGGTAGCTAAAGGATACTTTTCCCAAATCTCAGCAATCAGTGCTGTAATTGAAGAAATTTCCATGGTTCAATAAAAAGGGAAATCAATTAATTTATTCATACGGCACATAGCAGAGGAAACAAGATGATAAATTGGTTTCTAAGTTTCAAAAGCTGTACCAATTAATGAATTTCAGCAAGGTTATGTGGCTTACTGCTCACGATCTAAGGATGATCCTGAAAGGCAAGGAAAATCCAGGCTACTTTTCAGCAGATCATCTTTTTAGCCTCTTCCTAGTCTCTTTCATCCTCATCTCTACCATGTGCAAGCTCATGGATATCTTTGTTACCACAGTTGAAGCCATCCCAATCAGCTGCACTGTCACATCCCTCCATTCCCCTAGCTCAAATAGCCTCGAAGGCTCCTCCCTGCCTTAGCTCTGAGTTTCTCGCTTTCTCTAGTTTCTCCCCCATCTCCATATATGCTCTTTTTGAGTTCATTTCGTTCATGAAGTCCACCTCCTGATCTCTCCACCCTATACCCAGTGAACTATTGACTAACCAACTTCGTTCCTCGCTCCCATGTTAAATAATATTGTTAACAATTCTCTCTTCTCATGTACTGTTCCCACTCCTTCAAATCTATCATCTCTTCTTCAAAACAAAACCCTCAACCTTTCTGTCCTTCCCATCTCAAACCTCCCTCTTCTCTATATAATCCTTAAATATGTTGATGCCTGCCAAATTTGTACCCACCTTTACCAAAATTCCATGTTTGAATCCCTCCAACCAGGTTTCCCTACCTGTCACAGCATGAAAAGTCTCTTTCCAAAATCGGTATTGATATCCTCCATGACTGTGACGAAAGCACACTACCCCTCCTCACCCTCTTGACCTGTCTGCAGCCTTTGACACAGCTGTTCACACCATCCTCCTCCAAATCCTCTCCACGGTCATCTAACTGGGTGGGACTGCACTCACCTGGCCCATTCTTATCTAACTGCAGTCAGAGAACCGACTGCAATGGTTTCTCTCCCTACTCTTACTCCTGCACCATTACCTCTGGTGTCCCTTAACAATTTAACTTTGGCCTCCTATTTCTCATCTACATGCTGCCCCTTGGTGACATCATCTGAAAAGGCAGCATCAGTTTGTTGTAAGGTTTTGGGCATAGTTCAGTAGGTCTTAAGGTATTTGTGGTCTTAATAAATACTTACTATTGAACTACTAAACAACTAAAAACTATATACGGAGGTACTGAAAAGGTCCAAGCTAGGAGCTGTCTCCCTGCTTGCTTCTACACAAAGCTCTGTCCAAACTATACTGACCCCAAGTGCAGGTCATATGTTCTCTTACATCACTGTGGATGGTACTGTACTCCATCCTAGGTTAACCCGTTACGTGTCAGACCTTTATACACCTCCCCTCAAGTCTTTAACGAGCGTATTTACAGGTTTTCCTCATTTACCCCATGGATTACATCATTACAACTATGCCATCTGCAACACCGCCCCCTGCAGCCCACCCAAAGTCTCCGAGTTCATAGGTTCAGGCAGTCTGGACGACTTATAACCCTTCCATATGCTATTCTCACTACTGTCTGAGGATTGGTAAGCTCTGTCACCCAAGTAAACTTTGTTGAATCATCTGGGTGTCTTTTCTGGCATCTGGGTGTCTTACCATCCTCTTTTCCAATTCTTTGACATGGAATCGCTCTTTATTGGTTCCCCACTTATAGTAATAGATGGCGATTGGTTTATCCCGCTCTTTATAGGGTGGATGAACTCTGGGCTAGTCCCTACAGTGATTTTTCTTTTCTCCCTTTCTGCAGCTCACCATAATGCATGCTGGGAATGTAAGATGGCTTTTCCTGTTGTGTTTGCATTTGGCTCTGTGATGTGCTGCCATCAATGGATGGCTGCTACTCAGTTCCAGCATCGTTTGTGGCATTGTCATACTGGCTGGGGACTGTAGCATCTGCTCTGTGGTCTCAGGGTTTATCTCTCCAACTGTCGTTGGAGCCAGAAGTTGAGGTTCTTTTCATTGCTAGTTCCTCTCTTGATGATCATCTACTCAGGGTGTCATGGTAACCATCTGAGTGGTTGGCTCGTCTGACCAATAAGGGGCTTCTGGCACCTGTAACAAAAGCGGACAAACCTGCTCTGCAAAGAGAGGAGATAATTCAGAGCTGAAGTCCCAGCCAAGAGAATCTTTTCTGCTGGAGCTCTCGGGAACTTGCAGTTCTGCATAACTTACAACAGTGGCTGTCTTGAAATCTGCTGTTTTGAGGAGATTCAGGGCTACACAGGCCTCTCTGCTCAAGAGAGAAAAAGACTGGTTAAGGATGACATATACCAGCTTGAAGATTTGTTTGCTGCCATACCTTAATGGTTCCAGAATCGTGCCTAAGGCTGGAAGTTGGATTCCATAAAATAATGTGTCTGTTGCTCTTAGCCTGAGGGGTCTCAGCCACAGTTCTTTATCAGATAGGACCATAACACTGTCTCCTGTGTCCAATTTAAAGCTTGTGAAATGGCCATTAGCCGAAATGTCTGCATTCTAGAACGAAAATCCAGGATCTTTGACCTTATCCAAGAAGTGTGGTTGCGTGCCCCTTGATGTACTATTTTGGCCACATGAGTCCTCTTGGAATCTTCCGTGCATTTTTACATTTTGGCTTTGCACAGCTTCCCGACGTGTCCTATTCAGTTACAATGAAAGCACTGGACTGAAATTGCTGGACATTGATCACACTCGTGGGAGCTTTGCTCCACAGCGCTGGCATGGTCACTCTGCTGGTCAGTTAGGGTGCTGCTTCCCTTGGCCTGAAGTGTCCCTGCTTCTGTGCTGTATTACTAACTGGACAGTGGGGTTTACTTTGTGCCACGGTTTGCTTTCTCTCCTCAAAATGGAGCTGAACTGGATGTTCAGATGGAAATGGATGTCAGGTTGCCTGACAATCAAGGGCTTCTCAAGGGTTGGACCTTCCTTTGCTTGAATCACATCTGAGATTGTGTCATCCGCCACTCCTATCCTCCTATTCTATCCCTGATTAGCTTAGATTTCAGGTCACCGTAATCACAGCCTCCAGCTCTTCTGCACAACTCAATAATGAAGGAGTCGACAGGTTCTGCTGGCTGCTGGACACGTTTACTAAATTTAGCCCTTTCAAAAATGTTGTTACTTCTGAGGCTAAGATAAGGTTAGAATGATTTTAAAAAGTCATCAGATTTTGCAGATGATTTTTTGATTCATTGTCTAGCTATTATATTGTCAGCTATTGGGCCTACCAAAGCAGTGTGTTAACATGTTCAGCTCATCTTTTTAACCACATCTAAAGCAATTTTTATCTAAGGAATCTCTTTTTCCAGAGTCCCCAGTTTTGTGATTGATCTGGGCAGCCATATGTTGGTCTGTAAGACTGTGTTAACACTTGCAGAGTAAAGAAAATTTCATCTGTTGACTTATGAAGTAAAAGACTTTTTTTTAAATTAAAATGGGCATCATCACCCTTGTTGTTCCTAAAATAGTATTAACAAACACACAGCACATTAAAGTGACTTGTAATGTCCAACATACACACAGAATACAGCCATTCCACATTTATCTCCCCCGTCAAAGCATTGAGGGTCCCCCTTTAATACTTGGGAATATCAACAAATGATATAAATTCAGTATGAAAAATGACTAGAAACAGTGAAGAAGTAACTTTCAAGTTACCTTGTATGCTTTTGCCTCTTCATGTATGCAAAATCTTACAAAACTTAAGAGTACAATAACATTGCACTTACACTGGGATGTTTTCATAGGCATCTTCAAATTGGTCCTGTAAAACAAAAGTACAATGATATCCCTCTAGTGGTTGGTTAAGATAAAGAAACTGATAACTTGCAAATTATAATCTTCAATTTATCAGTGGAGGAATAAAGTTAGAATCATCTGAACATATATTTAATGACAGCTTTAATTTTGAATTTAATTAATAAATTATTGCACTTCACAGATTAAGTCACAGAGCAAATGCTAAACTTATCCCCTCCCTGAAAATACTATAGTTTAGTGATGACAAAAAAAAAGAAAAAGAGGGAAAAGGCTAACTGCACACCTCAGACAGTGATTAAGAGAGATAAACTGCTGCAATGGTACTGCTTTATTTTAATTTTGATGTGGGTCTAAGAACAGTAAAAATATTTTGCTCAGGTTATTGCATTTGAATTGACAAAGTACAACACAGATCCAAAAACCAGTAGAATCATATCTACATTTAAATAACTATTTGCAAATTAATTTGAGTTATCTATTCCTTTGCCATCATCTCCAATATATTGCAGTGAGAACTAAGCTACAAATCTGTTCTCAGTGATATCTATGACAATAGAGCCTCCTACTATAAGCAGAAGAGTTAAACAGAACGATAAACAATGTGCACACATTGAGAAAAAGAGACTGTACACAAGTAAAAACAAATTTAAAATGGGTAATAATGCAGACCATAAACTGACACAGTCGTCCTGTATGAAACAGGAGAATCTACTTGAATTAAAGTTGAAACAAACACAAGCCTCCTACATGTTAATCATGTTAATTCATAGCTGAGGCAGTGGTTTGTGTTTCGGTCTTGGAAAATATGAGTTGAGCCATTTCACAGAATCACACAGTGCAGAAGAGGTCCTTCGGCCCATCAAGTCTGCACCAACTTCGGAAACCTGAGCCCATCGGTTCTGCCCATCACCCCCCCCAACCCCTAATATTTTCATCTCCAGATGGTAACAGGAAGGGTTCGGGTTTTCCGAGTCCTGAGGCAGCATCGAATGAGTGTGCATCAATAAGAAGGCCTGCCTCAGTTTGCTGGAACATCAGCCAAGCTCTCCCATCTACCCCCCCCCCCCCACCCCCACCACCCCCACCACTTCATATTCCCCATGTCGTTCTATGCTCCCTATAAGCCCCCTCATTTTTCCCATACTGCCTCATTCCCCTATGTCCCTTCCATGTCTTCTCATACCCCCATGTCTTTTCCATGCCATCTTCTATTCATCATGCCCCTTATGTCCCCTCCATTCCTCCTCATATTCCCCATGCCCTCTCTATGACCTCCACATATTATCCATAGCCACTCACCAGTACTCAGTATGTACAGTCCTCAGATCATGACAGTAGAGCTCCCAGGCACTGTTTTCTTCAGTTTTGAATGCATATTGGACTTTTCCCTAAAGGAAAAGCACTCTGATGTATCTCAACACTTATGCAATGCTGATCAATGTATTGGTCAACTTACCTCTGCAGGAGTCCTATAATCAATCACTGAAGTGAAAACACATCCAACTTCTAATACAGCATCTAATAATGATATTTGAAGCAGTCAAACCATTTAACACTTGCCTGTCAGAATATTTCCAACTTGCACCTTCCCAGTAGGCTACCCCCAATGTTCACGGACTGTCAAACAGGCTGGGTTTTTCGAAGCCTTCCAAAACCCGCCTGATCCAATGAAAATATAAGGACAGGAAACACAAATTTTCCCTCAGGCTGTCAATGGCAACCCCAGTATCAGAGGCTGCGCGTGCTGGCTGCAACCCAAACCTGCCCCAAAGCTCTTCCCAACTATGGAAAGTTTATGTCGGCTACTTTTCCAATGGAAATTCAAAACTGTGGTTTTGCAGACTTGTTTTTTTTCAATAGGCCCATACCCATTCCTGTGTTTTTTGGACATGAAAATTCAGCCCAACATATCGTGCAAGCTAAGGTAATAAATCCATGTATAACAAAGTTTTAAAGTTGTACTAGATCAAAAAGCTCTAGTCAACATTACCAATATCAATTTAAAAGGTTATAAATAGATCATGTAGCAGATTCATTATTTTTTAAGAAGCCAAAGTAAAATAATATGAACCAAATTTCAAATACAACAGAGGGATAATGCTGATCATTTATGAGGTTTTATTCCTCTATATAAACACGTTTCACCTAAGTGCTATTATGACTTTCTGACAAATGCTATGAAAAAAATGTCAAGCAATGCAAAGATTTACAGCCCCTTCTGTAATATCAATAAGACAAAAATCTGATCAGAGATCTGACATTTTCGTGTGATTCTTAATCCTGGTGGCATCATGAACATCACAGGCATTTCTCCTAACAAAATCCACACCAGGCTGCAGAATAGTTCACTTCTTGACTAGCAAGTGATGTAGTGGCCAAAAAAAAAAATTCCCAGAGATAAAAGAAAAAGAAGGAAAGATGGAATTTGATCAAACTCCACAAAGGAGATTTGTTGATAAAATTAAAGAGTCACGGTATTCATGCAATGCAACAGCTTGAATAGCAAAGTTATTACAGGACAGAAAGCAAGTGATGGTCAAGGCACATTACTCTTTTTGGAAGAATGTAAACATTGGAGATCCCCAGGCTTAATGTTGGGATAACTTCAATTCTCCATAAATACATAACATCTTTACTTCGATATAGAGAGCACAATGTTAAAATTCACAGACAACACACTTGGAGAGCAAGGTTGGCTGTAAAGTGGGCCTGCAGCTGTCAGCTTGACTCAACAGTAACACTCCTGTCTTGGGATTCAGAAGGTTTTGGGTTCGAGCACTCACAAAAGACTTGAACATCGTCATAGATCCTGTTTTTCAGTTAAGGAATCAATGTGAAGTCCATCTGTCTGTTCAAACCAATATAAAAGATCCCATGACAAAATTCAGAGTAGAAGGGCCTTCCTCATGCCCTGGTCAACTTTTATTCCTCAATGAACACCAACAAAAGAGGCTGACTGGTCTTTTACCTCATTTACAAATTGACTGCCACATCGCTTGCTTAACTGGAACAACCATATCTCTAACATAATTCATTAATTGTGAGGCATTTTGGAGATGTCTTGGGGATGCGAAAATTGCTGTATAAATTTAAGTACTCTCTTCTTTTCTAAATGGTGTCAGAAGGATACAGACAGGCTATGGGACGGGGCTGATGTCAGAGAAGTTTAATGTTCACAAAAGTGAGATAATTGGTGCAAAATCTCCAATATGGAGAGAGGCCTCCAAATCAACTTATGTCACTGATGCATGTCGGGGACCTTGAGGAAGTCACAACACATGCACACCTGTGGTATTTACACAGGAAGTTTAAACTTCCAATCGTTGGTTTTACCCTGATAAAAACAAAAAAACTGCGGATGCTGGAAATCCAAAACAAAAACAGAATTACCTGGAAAAACTCAGCAGGTCTGGCAGCATCGGCGGAGAAGAAAAGAGTTGACGTTTCGAGTCCTCATGACCCTTCGACAGAACTCTGTCGAAGGGTCATGAGGACTCGAAATGTCAACTCTTTTCTTCTCCGCCGATGCTGCCAGACCTGCTGAGTTTTTCCAGGTAATTCTGTTTTTGTGTTGGTTTTACCCTGCTTGGATTGCTCCACAATCCCTACGACAGTGGAATCAGATGGCAAGAACCACGGAGGCTGTTTACTCTTACTCACCCTGGTTTTTTCACAACAGGTGTAAAGCCTGCTTAGGAGCACAGCTTTACAAAAAGCAAAAGTGTCAAAGCACTCCAGCACTGACAAAACCCCCTGCAGCAACGTTCACCCCACCCCCAATGCCAACAATGTTCACCTCCTCACCTCCCCTCCCAGCAATATTCAGCACTCCCCAGACAGTGCTCAACCTCTCCCAAACCCCTCCTGCTCCCAACTCACATTCTGGAATCCCTGGTTTCTGTCTGGCTGATGTTGGAAGAGTCAGCATCGTTGGGTAGCACAGGGGTGCGGGAGGCAGCTCAGCATTTTCATGGGGTTGGGGGGGTGTTGAGGGTGAATATTGTTGGGGGTTTGCACACTGTCGGGGTGTGAGGGTAGCTGTACACTGTCAGAGGGGCTGAACATTAACAAGGGGCAAATGGGGTTCAGCACTATTGGGGGTTGATGGGAGTGAGCACTGTTGGGGGGGCTAGTACTGTCAATCACAGAATCACAGTGCAGAAGAGGCCCTTCGGCCCATCGAGTCTGCACCGACATGTGAGAAACACCTGACCTACCTACCTAATCCCATTTACCAGCACCTGCCCATAGCCTTGAATGTTATGACATGCCAAGTACTCATCCAGGTACTCTTTAAAGGATGTGAGGCAACCCGCCTCCACCACTCTCCCAGACAGTGCATTCTAGACCGTCACCACCCTCTGGGTAAAAATGTTTTTCCTCACATCCCCCCTGAACCTCCTGCCCCTCACCTTGAACTTATGCCCCCTTGTGAGTGACCCTTCAACTAAGGCGAACAGCTGCTCTCTATCCATGCCCCTCATAATCAGGTCACCCCTCAGTCTTCTCTGCTCCAACGAAAACAACCCAAGTCTATCCAATCTCTCTTCATAACTTAAATGTTTCATCCCAGGCAACATCCTGGTGAATCTCCTCTGCACCCCCTTCAGTGCAACCACATCCTTCCTATAATGTGGCGACCAGAACTGCACACAGTACTCCAGCTGTGGCCTCACCAAGGTTCTATACAACTCCAACATGACCTCCCTACTTTTGTAATCTATGCCTCAATTGATAAAGGCAAGTGTCCCATATGCCTTTTTCACCACTCCATTAACATGCCCCTCTGCCTTCAGAGATCAATGGACACACACGCCAAGGTCTCTTTGTTCCTCAGAACTTCCTAGTGCCATGCCATTCATTGAATACTTCCTTGTCAAATTATTCCTTCTAAAGTGTGGTAAGGCTATGCCTTTCAAAACAATGTACGTCAATGAACTAAAGTATGGGGTGTGTCTTCAGTTCATGATGAGAAAAAGGGGCGTGTCTGTACTGCATTTACACTCACGACTTGGCCACCCGACAGGGTTCACCCCTGCATCCCTGCTGAAGCCTGCATCGGAAGGTGCAAAAACTGCAGCGTAAAATAGTAAGTGGGCAGTTTAAATCGGAGTCAGTATCAGACTCTCCCATGCTGACTGGAAGATCTGGGCTAAAGTATTAGGAGGAAGAATAAGGAGAGGAGCCAATACACTAGGTGGCAAAACTTATGAAAGCAATAAAGCAGAGAATTTAACAGTTTAGATATGTAAATACTTAAAAGTGGGAGGATGAGTATGTGAGCGTAGGTTTTGTAAATAGGGATATACAGAAGCAAAGAGTGCTAAATCTACAAAAATCATGATTGCACTAGTTGTAATATTGTGTTCAGTTTGGGAGCCTTGCTTGAGGAAGGAAGGAAAGGCCATGGAGAGGATGGGAAAAGAAATTCCCTATGGTGATATCAGAGACCAGAAGCTTTGGTCATGAGGAGAGATGAAGAAACTAGGGATCTCTTCAATATAAACGAGCTGAGTCGATAATTAGCCGGTCTTACTTCTGACCTTTGTTCATGACAATTCTTCACCAGCTGTCAACCTCCTCAATCATTCCTTCACTTATGGCTTTGATGTCCTTATTCTAAATAAAAATCCTCACCCACTACAATCCTGATGGTTTTCCCCTGATACAGCCCTCACTTTTCTCCGTCAAGTCCAAGGGCACAGGCTTGAATCAAAAAGGCACTCAACTGGTTTAGCCAGCTAGTCAGATCTAGTTGGTCCACATCAAGTACTGCTGGGCCTTGTACTCCTCTGTTAAAACCACCCACTACTTCAGGATCATGCTAGAATACAAAGATAACCCTAGCTACTTGTCACCAATACCAACAATCTCCTTGAACCCCCCAGTCCTGTGCCCTCCACCCTCACTCCAACTGGTGAGAGAAGCTCATGGACGTTCTGGTCCCTAAGTTTGAGACCATCAGTTCAGTTGTCTCTGCCACATGCCCAGTTCCCACTGAGCCAAACTTTCTCAGCCTTGCCTTGAACTTATGACATTCTCTAGTTTCCTTCATAAACCCTTCATGCCCTTTGCAAGCTCACCTTGTCATTATGTTCCCCCAGCTCTCTCAATGAACTGAACTGCTGACCACACAACTTCACTTCCTGGTCCTCCTGCCACCTTATATTGTAAATGGTTCCCTCTCCTCAAATACTATCCTCCTTCTTTTCAAAATTGTTTCATCACTCCCTCCTCAAAATAGTCAATCTCTCTGACTTTGCAAATTACCACATGATCACAAACCTCCCCTTCCTATCTAAAGTTCTTGAGTGTGTTGCTGCTTTTCAAATTTGTGCTCATCTTTCCAAGAACTCCATATTTGAAACTCCTTACTTGGGTTTACACCCGTCAAAGCATTACAACAGACCTAATCTATGTTTTAAATGACACCCCGTGCCTCATTAGTCCATCTTGACCTATCTGCAGCCTTTGACATAGTTGACTACACCATCTTCCTCCAATGTCTCTCCACTGTTGTCAAGTTTATTGAGTCTGCCTTCACTTGTTTCCACTCTTACCTATCCAGTCGTACTAGACTTCCAGCACTGGCTTCTCTTCCCACTACCATACAGCTACCTCTGGAATTTTCCAAGAATTTATCCCTTCCTGTTCCTCGTCGACATGCTGCTCCACGGTGACATCTTTCAAAGATATGGAGTCAAATTTTACATTAAAAATACATGAGTTGGGCTGGGTTTGGGGGGGGTGGGTGGGTTGGTTGGGGGCGGGGGGGGGGGGGGGGGGGGGGGGTGGCCAGGATGGTATGTGTGGAAGTTCAAGTCCCAGAAATCTGTTTTCCACCACAACCTACCTCCAACCTCCCTGGTTCCAGCTTTAACTGAAACTGGACGGTGGGCAGGCGACTAATCCCATCCAAGGAGGTGGAATGAAACTTTAAATATGATAATGAGACAGGAGCCTCAGTGGCATTCAGGTTTTGAAATTAACTGGTTTCATGAGCAATTAGGAACTCAGTGGTTCCGCCAAGGAAAGAACTTGGTGGATCCAGGAGGTAAATGCCTTCACGCCTGCTTCCTGGATCCAGGCATCTGCCTGAGGAACCTTTACAATTCAAAAACTCAATTCCCCTGACCCTGGAGCCTCCAATCTTTCCCCCACCCAGATCCCAACATCCTTACCCACCAGCAGGCCCCGATTCCCCTGGGATTGACAGCCTACCCAATTGACTGTTTCCATCTCCCCCACCATCCCCTCAAGATCAACCTTGCCCCCTCCCCTATTGACCCCCATGCACAACACAGAATTACATGATGGTTATCAGTGACTGGCTCCCCACCCAACTGTAGGCCCAGCCTGTCATTCCATCTGGCCTCCAAGGTAAGAACTGATCCATGAAGTCAGAGAGACACTGCAGAGTTAAAGCTCCACAGCATGTTGGAGAAATCCTGAATAGCCGGTTTCCTACAGCATTCTGGTGAATATATACCCTGTGAATCAGGTCAGTAAGAGTTCTGCCCTTGGTATCATGTTCCACAAGTACACTGATGACACCACTCCACCTTGACCCTTTCACTACCTGAGTTGTCAGCCTGCTTGCACAACATTCAGTCTTGGATGAACTGCAATTTCCTCCAGTAAATATTGTAAGACCAAAGCCATTGCCTTAGGCCCTTGCCACAAGCTTCATGCCCTCACCTTAGATACCACTTTTCACTCCACCCACTGTCTCAGCTGGAAATCAGCTATTCACAAACTCAGCACATTGTTTGACCTTGTATCTTCTTCCTCGCAGAGATTCCATTTCTGGCAGCAGTCATGGCCTCCTCCATGATGCTGCTGCGTAGCAAGAGCTGTCGGCCTCTAGTGAACCGGCAGCTCTTGGTGGCTGGGAAATTGTCTTCCAGCGTCCCAAGTCTGGAAGAAGGCCTACAGCTGTCCTCTTAACTGCCTGATGGGTATAAGATATGGCAAGCCTTCCTCCTCAGAGCTGGTGTGGATGTCTCGTTGCTCTTTCAGGCAACGAATGAGACACCCGCCAAGAACAGAAGATTTTGCCCTGTATTGACAGTGGATAGACAGTGAAGCCTGAGTTATTGCACCCGGGTTGGGGGTGAAGAGTCAGGAGAATTCCCGGAAGTTCCAATTTGCATTCCAGGGGAGGGGGGGGCGTGCAATGGAAGTTGGGCTCGGACGAGGTGGAGGTGGGCTGGGCGAAAAGGCTGGCCTTGGTGATCAACACTCTGATGCAGCTGCAAAAAAAAAAAACAATAAAACAGAAACAGCCCTCTATCCTCTCATGCCCCCCACATACTCCCTATGCCCCATCCATGCCACCTCTTCCACCCACCCCACGTCCCTTCATACTTTCCATGGCAATCTGATAAACCTCATAATTGTAACAAAACTGTTCACTGATGTTGCCTACCAAACCACCCCATTGTATTAACGATATCAGCAGTTCAAGGAGAAGGTCCACCACCATCCTAATTTTTCCAGGGCAATCATGGCTGTATAATAAATGTGGCCTACTCTGTGAGACTTACATCCAGAGAATCAAAATCAAAGAAAAATAGTTGGCCCGTAATTTGACGCAATGGGTACATATTGGTGGAAACACTGAATTTCATCCGCAAACACTGAATTTCCATCTTGATAAGCACAAGAAAAAGGATGTGCATACCAGCTAAATGCAATTTTTCCTCCCTCAAATACCAATGTAGGAGTCAATGGGGCTTTGACTTTTATACAATGGTTTGAGATGTGTTTGCTTTACAACCAAAGAGGCAGCATTAAATTAATAAGAGCTTGGAGAAATGTGTTATTCGTTTTCTAAAGTACTGAACGAGTTTCTGTTGCAAAAAGCATAACGGCCAATTTTCCACTTGGATGCCGAAGAAGAAAGCATTGCAATCTACATTTCACGTTGTACACAACAGAATCAGTAGATAAATAACATGAACTGCATCAACCTTTGTTAGATGTTATGCAACAGGTGAAATGAAGTGAAATTTCAAATATGAGAAACAGATTCAGAACTATTAATTGGTAACCAGATTGAGAGAGTCAATGTTAAAAAATCATATCAACTAAAGCATTTTAAAGCACTGGAGATTTGGGAGTTGTACCCCCAAAGGCATGCTTTTCGAGGCCAGGCATTATTAGAGCAGGTGTTTTTAAAATTGCATCTATTACGCTGTTAATTCTTTCTGAGACTACATCTTGGCCCACAAAATACAATGCATTACCATGAAGTTAAAAATAAAATGAGCTGTAACTATTGGTTCGTGGCTCACTTAAGAGTTGCAATTGTATAAAAAATACCCAATTATGAACATATTCTGTAATGATCTGAATCTCCAGCATATAGTACGTGCAACAAAATAAACCATAATATGGATTTAATAAGGTTAAAATCACTTCCAAAAACACTAAGAATAAAGGCCATAATGTCTGTCAAATTCTAAAGATGCTTTTTGCTTTGAACAGAGAATTTATTTTTATTTAAATTTATTCTCAGAATGTTCCTGGCAAGTTTATATTTATTGTGGATCCACTGTCATCCCAAGAAGGTGGAGGTAATAGTGGCCAGCCTTCTTCTTGAACTGTAGTTCAAATGCTGAAAATGCTTTCATGATGCTCTTATGGAAGTCATTTACTTGGACACTTCTCAAATGAATCGTGAGCACTTTTAGCCACATCTCTCTTGACAACGTCCAATCTATGCAAGAGATCTCACAACCAGAAATGGTGTTGTGAAACATAAAATGTGGGCAAAAGCTCTTTTGCAAGAGTTGCATAGCTGTTTTTCTGTTGCTCACTACCATGTAAATCCGCCCGCAATGTAAATAACGCACACAGCACAGGGCACCCCAGATTATTACTTCTCCTTGAAGGGTTCCTACAATATAAATCTAATATTAGTTTCTCATCCCACAGAGACCAGCCATTTCACCAGGGAACCCCTGAGATGAAAGCAGCTAATCAGTAAACAGCTCTACTGAAAACACCAAAGACCAACATCCTCTGCTGGAACACCAATCAAGTAGTACTCAAGCTCACAAAGTGCAGTGTTAGCCTAGAATCTTTTTTAAATATCATTCTCGGGGTGTGGATGCTATTGCCCATTTCTAACACAGCTGAGTGACTTACTAGGCAACTTCAGAAGGCAGTTTAAGAGTCAGTCACATGGGAGTGGAATCACATATAAGCCAGGCCAGATAAGGACAGCAGATTTCCTTCCCAAAAGAATATTAGTAAGCCAGTTAGGTCTTGAAGGAGTGCCCTGAGGGTCACCAAGGCAGGGAAAGGATAATGAAGTGAGGGCTAAGGGTGATGGAGGGATGGTCAAAAGTGATTGAGGCGGGGTGCAGGGTGATGACATTCATTTCCAGGATCACGGTGCGACTGTCCACAGGCATGGCTGTGACAAATGAAGAGTTCTCTGGAGTAAAGCTTGAAGATGGAGTTGTCCATAGTGGGGTGGGTGGAGACCAGGGTGTGGCCAATGCCAAGTATAGAGGTCCCCATTGCTCATTACAGTGGGAGGGCCTTAAAGACTGCTGACCAGAACTTTGCCAGCCTTTTGTTCACAGTTTACCTCAGGCAGCCAAGATGAGTCACATGCACCCGGTGTTTCTGCTAGCTCTGGTGCAGCTTGAGAGGAACCAGCAAAGGATGGCCCACAGACAGGTGCAACAACGTCCAGAAGACCAACAAGGGACACCAGGATAAGTTAAGGCAGTTCAGGATGCTGCCAACCAGAGGCCACTGAGGCACCAAGCACTGTAACTACTTGCAAATGTCAGAGGTAATGTCAGAGACAACCAAGGATGTCACAGGCTTCCATCATTCACCCAAGTCAGTTCCTTCAGGATGGCCCATGTCCTTGTGGATTAGGAGGCAATCCAATGCCAACAGCTTTAAAAGTAATTGTAGCATTGAATTTCTATGCCTGCGGGGTTCTTTCTAGGGCTCTATGAAGGTGTCTAGCACCTTGAAATCAACCACCACTGACAAATAATTCAGGGGGGTCACCAATGCTCTGCTGAGAAGAGCTAGTGATTTTGTGCAATTCACCAGAGACCCTGAGACAGGCAGCCAGAGTTGTAGGATTTGGTGCTATTGCAGGACTTCCATAGGTACAAGGAGCAATTGATTGCACACATGTGGCTCTAAGAGCTCCCTGGGATCATCTAGCAGCCTTCATAAATCATAAGGGGTTTCACTCTTTCAATTTGAATCTGGTCTGTGATCACAAAAGAATCTTTCACGTATATACTCACTTCCCAAGGAGCTCTCATGTTTACATCCTCAGTCACTCTCAGGTACCACAACTGTTTTCTCTACCTTAGTGACTGCAGGGGGATGCGCCTGGGTGACACCTTACAAAACCCACAAAGCCTGGGTACCTGGTTCCAATGTAGAACCCACTTGCCTGGATAAGTGCGGCTCCAATAACACTCAAAAAGTTCAACATCATCCAGAACAAAGCAGCCCACTTAATTGGCACCCAACCACCATCTTAAACATTCACTCCCTCCACCACCAACACACAGCGGCAGTAGGATGAACCATCTACAGGATGCACTACAGCAACTCATCTCGGCTCCTTCGACAACACCTTCCAAACCAGTGACCTCTGCCGCCTCGAAGGACATGGGAACACCACCACCTGCAAGTTCCCCTCCAAGACACCCACCATCCTGACTTGGAACCACGTCGCCATTCCTTCAGTCACTGGGTCAAAAATCCTGAAAATCCCTTCCTAACAGCACTGTGGATATTCCAACAACACATGGCCCACAGCGGTTCAAGGCAGCAGCTCACCATCATCTTCTCAAGGGCAATATGGAATGGGCAATAAATGCTGGCCTAGCCAGCAACACCCACATCCAGTGAAAGAAATTTTAAAAAGCCCAGCAGAGGCGAGGTATAATGCCTCTGATGCCTTAACAAGAACAACCAACAGAACAGACCACTGGACTACTGAAGGTAAGATTCCCTGCCTGGACCGATCAGTTAGAGTACTTCAGTATACGCCAAAGAGAGTCACCAGGATCACTGTGTCTGCTGCACCCTACACAACATCGCACAGGAAAGATGTGAAGAATTTGCAGATGGGGAGTTAGAGAAGTGGATGCCTCCTCAATGAGGAAGAAGAGGAAAAAGTTGATATTCATGAGGGAGCAAATGGTGCGGTTCCACCTGCAGATGCCTGGACGATGCAGCAATGTGCTGGACAGGCCTGTGACACCCTGATCGCGTCCAGATTCCAGCCAGAATGAGGCCCCTACAAGATCTCTTGATCCCCTCACAGATTGGCTCACTCCCTCCAGACCAATGTAAAGGTCTGTGACATCTGCCGTGCGTAATGAAAAATGCTGCAGGCCCTTGGCCTGAGCAAGCCCAAATGCATGGTTCAGTCAAATCCACACACGCTTCTGAATGGCAAGTCAGTTGTCCATGTTCAATGACACATGTCCAAATACTGGCAAGGGCCTTGTTAAGAATCCTATGTATACACCTGTAATATACAGAATGCTTTAGCTGCAGATGATGATAAGACAACAGCTTGTAATGGATGCTAAGGGGGTGAGCACCACATCCTAATCCTCCAACCAGGATCCAAACCCCCAAAACCAAGGGGTGACAAATGTCGAAAATTACAGGTCAGAGGTGACACTACCTCAGAGGCCCCGCATCACTGAGCCAATGAGGTGCCACCTCCTTAAAAGCCCCATCAGTTAGCAAAGCTCCAAAAATCATGAATATTCAACACATATGAATAATGTGTTTCAAACTATATATTTAAATATAACTGAACGCATCAACGAAATGACTGGACCCCATGAAACCTTGCTGCTATTATGATTTTTTACGATTACACCTTCTAGCACTATGCCTTGGTGCTAGCCCAACATCTGCAGTTGAGGTGGAGGCAGCCTGCTGAGTGCTTTCTCCCATTGCCTGAGATGATCTTGGCAACCGTCCACTGGTGGTCTGAGGCCTAGAGGGCTCCGGCCTGCTGAGGGACTTCTGCACAGGTGCACCCTCTTCCATCTCACCTGCTGGAGGCACTGGGGTCACCGGCAGAGGGGAGAAGGAATGCAAGCCCTGAGGTGACATCCCCAGAGCAACTTGCTGGCGCTCCTCCTCCCTATTGTTGGATAAAGGCACCTCCCTGAATCCTGAAGAAGGGGCACCTGGAGGGAAATTGAGGTGCCTCATCCCACTCCCACCAAGCCATCGCTGTATAGAGTCCATGGCAGAGCGACAGGATGCAGGTGCGAACGCATATCCGGCAGCCACTGATTGTTCGCTGGACTTGGCTTTCCAGGGCAGTTGCTAACCTCTCCATGAAAGAAGACAAGCACTCGCATGCCAGAGCCATGACGGAACTCAGCACTTAGGGGGACTCCTCCACCTTTCGTTCAAGTCTACACATGGTTTCAGGCATCTCCATTAGATTTCCCCTGCCAGTCTCAGTATCTCCTTCAAGTGTCTTATGGCCATTTCCAGAGGCACACCATTAGCACGGGCCTGGTCTCCAGCAATCCTCTGGCTGTTAGGGATCTTGGATATCACATTTCCATCAGCTGCGGGGACTTGTCTGTGATGTGCTCCCAGATTGTGACCCCGAGCCAAATCTCGAATGTCTACCCACCGAGATGCGTGCCTCTGTGCTGGTGGAGGGTGCAGGGGAATGATGTGAAGGTACATCCTCTGAGCGTTCTTTGTCATTGTCCTCAGAGAGAAGGTGGAGCTTGGTGCAGGCTGGCTCTAGCATTTCACCTTGCTGCAAGGACCTGCAATGGAAAATACAAAGAATTAGCTTGTGGTTCTGCACAATCCCTTTTCCTATCAATGTATCATGTGTATTTCCTGTCTGTCCAGTTCTCAAAACCAGGTTAGAGGCAACTCACTCAAATAATTTGAGACTCCAGCCTCTCGGTCCACACAGGAGCACCCAGCTTGCTCACCTGCTAACTCAGGAATCTCTTCTTCAGCAGGGACACCGTCACCAGCCTTGGAGCACTCTCTAGTGTTATGCACTCTTTTGTCCTGCAGGCAGACAGAAGGAGCGAGTGTCATCTCAATGGGCACCTTACCCCTTAATGTGTATACATGCCTATGAAATCTGCTGTGCCCTCCCTAGTAAATGTCCCACACACACACACTCTGGCTCCCACACATTCAGCCCACATGTTCCATCCGATACTGAGGCCTGGAACCCCAAACACCTGTCTAGTATTCCTCTCCACTTGCACAATAATATTGCTTGATGCCCTTATGAATGCCACACTGGAGTGACTACACTGTGCCACTTACCCTCACAGAGCGAAGGAGGTTGTTCATTCTTTTGCAGCACTGGAGCCAGTCTTGTTTGTGGAGCCCCCTGCCACTCTCTGCTGCCACCTCTGGTGGGAGGGCCTCCTGCTGCCATCACTGGGAAACAGAACCTCTCACTGTTCACAGCCAACCTGGAGGAGAACCGGCAGGGAGGCATCACTGAACTGTGGGGCCACTCGTTGTCTGTGCTAGGACATAGAAGGTGATCGCAACCAACAGATAGGGAGATGGCAGCACTTCATGGTGGGGTGGAGGGGATGGCACGGTGAGGTAACAGATCAGAAGTGGGGGGTGATGGCAGCAGTTGCAGTGATCAGGGCGGGGGCTGACAGATCTGAAGTTGGAGTGGAAATCGCAGCACTTCCAGGGATTACAAACAGATTGATGCTGCTGGATGGTACGCAGTAGATGCCTGTCGACATGTCGTTTAAATATGGTGCCCAGAACTTCAACCATCGTCAGGTAATGCAAGGGATGTTAACTTCCTTCCCACGCCCATTACCTCATCTCTGCATATCTAGCTGGCTGGCCGCTGCCTGATTGTGCGTGACCAGCCATTCTGCATCCAAGCTGAAGTGCTGCACACTTCCAGTCCCACTGTCAGGAACCTCGACTTGAGAAGATGATTCTGCCTCAGACCTCTGGATTTTTGTCCAATAGCATAACTACTATACCATTGTACTGTTCTGAACTGCAAAACAAGGATGCTCTGAGTAATCTATAGATTTCTTCCCTGAAAAATATTAGTATCAGTCAGCCCACAACAGAAGTATAAACAATGCATACAATAAACATGTCTTTAAAAAGAATTTTGTCATCTGCACAATTTACGCGCCTTGGTAAATCAAGAGACATACAGGCTACACTACACCCACTTGCGCACAAGATCACACAGCCCTCAAGTGAATTGAAAAGGCATATAGTGACCGAGTACCATGGAATGATGCTACACATGGCACAAGTCAAGTAATTTCATAGTAGATTACTACAGGCTAAACTGGGAGCTGGGAAAAGGAGAAAGACAAAGTAAAAAGGAGTTACAAGAAGAATCAGATGGTTACAGCACAGAGTAAGGCCATTCGGTCTGTCATGTCTTTGCTGGCCCTCTGAAGGAGCAATTCACCGAGAGCCACTCCCCTGCCTTTCCCCCATAGCCTGTGCATTCTTCTTTTTAAAATAATGATCCAATTCCCTTTTGAATGCCTCAGTTGACCCCGTCTCCACTGCACTCTCAGGCAGTGCCTCCAGATCCTAACCGCTCACTGCATGAGAAAAATGTTCATTTCGCCTTTGGTTCTTTTGCCAATTACCTTAAATATGAGCCTTCTCATTCTCAATCCTTCCAATAATGGGTACAGTTTCTCCCTGTTCACTCTTACCAAACCCCTCATGATTTTTAATATTTCTATCAAATCTCCTCTCTGCCTTTTCTTCTTTAAGGAGAACAGTCCTGACTTCCCTAATCTTTCGACGTAACTGAAGTTCCTCATCCCTGAAACCATTCTTCTGAATCTTTTCTGCACCCTCTCTAATGTCTTCCCATCATTCCTAAAGTGTGGCACCCAGAACTGGACACAATACTCCAGCTGAGGTTGAACCAGTGTTTTATAAAAGTTTAACACAACTTCCTTGCTCTTGTATTCTATGCCTCTGTTGATAAAGCCCAGGATACTGTATGCTTTATTAACCATTCTCTCAACCTGCCCTGCCACCTTCAATGACTTAGGCACATATACACCCAGGTGCCTCTGCTCCAGCACCCCCTTTAGAATTGTACCCATAATTTTATAACATCTCTGTATTCTCCTACCAAAATGAAATACTTCACACTTATCTGATTTAAATTTCACCTGCCTTTGGTCCACCCATTCCACCAACCTGTCTATGTCCTTGAGGTTCTACACCATCCTCCCCATGATTCACAATACTTCCAAGTTTTGTATCATCCACAAATTTTGAAATTGTGCCCTGTACATTAAGGTCTAGGTCACTAACATATATATGAAGAGCAAGAGTCTTAACACCAATATCTGGGGATCTCCATTATAAACTTTCCTTCAGAAAAACAACCATTCACCACTACTCTGTTTCCCATCACTTAGCAAATTTGTAACCATGTTGCTACTGTCCTTGTTCACAAGTCTCTTGTGCAGCACTTTATCAAATGCCTTCTAGAAGTCCATGTACACCACATCAATGGCTTTACCCTCATGAACCCTCTCTGTTACCTCTTCAAAAAACTCCAAGTTAGTCAAACACAATTTGCCCTTAATAAATCCATGCTGGCTTTCCCTAATTAACTTGCGTTTGCCCAAGTGACTATTAATTTTATCCCAAATTATAATTTCTAAAAGCTTCCTCATAACTGAAGTTAAACTGATTGGCCTGTAGCTGCTGGGTTTATCTTTACAGCCTTTTTTGAACAAGGCATTAACATTTGCAATTCTCCAGCCTGCTGGCGCCACCCCTGAATCTGAGGAAGATTGGAAAATTATGGCCAGTGCCTCCACAATTTCCACACTCAATTCGCTCAGGATCCTTGATGCATCACATCCAGTCCTGGTTCCTCACCAACTTTAAGTACAGAAAGACCTCCTACTTATTAATTTTAAACCCTTCAATTGCCTGAACTACCTCCTCTTTCACCATGATGTGGGCAGCATCTTCCTTGGTAAAGACAGATGCAAAGCATTCATTTAACACCACAGCCCAGCCCATACCTTGATGTGTAAATCCACTTTGTGGTTACTAACTGTCCCCATTCCCTGATTTGAAAAAAGGCATGAATGGAACTGCATTTGAGAGGCAGTGAGGTGGCTTGCTCAACATTGGCCTTAGCATTATTTTCTCCCCAGATGAGAATATAGAGAAAGAGGCATATTCCGGCATTTGGCACCATGGAACAGCCTGTGGATGTGAGGATTGGCAAAAGAATGCAAATGATTTATTTCTTTCCTTCTTAGTTTGAAACAATTCAGACAGATACCCCTTGCACCTTTCAACATTTTCCCAGCTCAATTCCATAGCTTGAACCTCAGATATATTCAGGAGCAGTCTAGCCCACTATTCATTGTGCACGTCTAACATCTGTTAGCTTTAAGAGGAAAAAGGATTATTAAGAGCATATAGAGGGCATCAGTAGTGAAAATGGGTAGCTTTCAAGGAGACGTGAAGATTCCATAGTGCTATTTCAAAAAGCGGGCGAGTTCTCCGCAGTGTCTGGTCATTATCACATAGTTGTTTGTGGGATCTTGCTTCCACATTTTGTATAATTGTTAAAGTTGTACCAGTGCCAATGAAGATAAGCACTTTCGGTGTTGGCTTGATTTAAACTGTGCTACTCTGTAGGCAGCAGGATTTTGTCATTTTAATCAATAAAATGATTAAAGAGGCTGCGTGCTATAATAAATAGCAGCCATAAATTTAGTAGTTTAAATTTTGCAGGTTATTTGTTTTGTTTCATTCCCTCAGTTTCAATACTTTCCACCAACTTACAAGATAATTGTTGTGGTGATTAGCAAGTCAATGCTACTGTTGCTGCTGCTTGTAGCTACTCCTAGCAGGAGATCTGCTGTTGTGGTACGTGGGGCCAGATTTTCACCGGAGATTGATTGACTCTTTAAAAATGGCAGGCGGGTCCAGGTTCCAAGATTTCCCACCCCATTCCCGCACTGAGATATTTTTGGGAGTGCCTTTAAAGTTTGCGGGCTGCTTCCTGTCAGAAGCCTGCATTTAGAACTCCTGACCTGGCTGACTCCATTGAAAAAGGTAGATATCTCTTACTCCTCCGCAAGTTTTAATGGATTTGGGCCAGGTTTTTAAAGAGTTGTGGTTCATGGCCCCTTAGATTAGTCATGAACCCAGTCTGCATGAGGGTGCCCTTTGAAAGGTAAGTTCAAAAGGTCCCCCTCATGGCCCTTATGCCAAGTTACACCACCACCACCACCGCCCGCCCCCCCCATCCCCTCAGGCCCCTCATGCCCCCTATGCTATGATCTGCCCTTTTATCCATCCCCTATGCCAAGCTCTGACACTTCACTTTCTAGAACCAATGAACATAAAGCTTTGAAAAAATGTATTCCATTGATAAATCTCTCCTATGGGGAAAAAAAAGATCTGGACTGAAAGCTGATCATCCAGGCCCTTTGAAGTTTCAAAAACCACAAACACTTCAATCCATGTCCTTATGTCAACAAACATTGTGAAATTGACCACAGAGATCAGAAAGCCTGAGCTGTCATTCAAACAATGTTTACACTGGGGAGTAAATGTTCTGTTATTCTAATAGATGTCTGTGCTCTCAGCTAAGAAAACACCTGCACCCCAGCGTAAACATTTTTTAAAAACAAAAAACTGCGGATGCTGGAAATCCAAAACAAAAACAGAATTACCTGGAAAAACTCAGCGGGTCTGGCAGCATCGGCGGAGAAGAAAAGAGTTGACTTTTCGAGTCCTCATGACCCTTCAACAGAACTAGGTGAATCCAAGGATTCACCTAGTTCTGTTGAAGGGTCATGAGGACTCGAAACGTCAACTCTTTTCTTCTCCGCCAATGCTGCCAGGCCTGCTGAGTTTTTCTAGGTAATTCTGTTTTTGTTAAACATTTTTTATGCTGGGATGCAGGTTTTTTTCTTAGGAGAGATTTATCAATGGAATACACTTTGAAAAACTTTTTTCTACACATCCCACTTTACAATGTGATGTTCAATTATTCTAGACAGCGTACTATGGGTCAATGGGCATGAAAGTGCCAGAGCTTGGCATGGGGGCATGAGATGGCATGGAGAGTGTTCGGAGGGTGAGGGTGTGAGGGCCTTTTTTTTTGCCACTGGGACAAAGTCCCACAGTTCCAAGCAGGCCCTTTTAAACAGGCCATCTCAGCACCTGGCTGCCCATTGTTGCCTCTGCATTTCTTTCCAGGTCGGCTGGCCCAACTTTGGTTTGTATCTAACCCTTGGCAATGAAGATCCCAACCTGCCGGCCACTTTCTCCCAAGGCGGTGGAGAGGGGTCGAGCTGGGAGTTTCCTTGACTCCCCCCACCCATCTCAAGGATGAAAATACAGGGCCGCCATGTTGGTCTGTCAAGCACCACTCTCTCACATCCACTGCAACTCATCTGCAACTGCTCCGTGACATCCATCACCCAACCATGCCTAGGCCAACCCCTCTTCCTGCTGCCCTACACTTTGCTCTCTATAAGAGATCTCTGTAGCTTTCCAGCTCTGATCAAACAGCTGAAATACTAACATTTTCTTTTCTGGATGTCACTTTTGAGAGTTATTTTTATTCTTGCTATTTTAAGTAACTCTTCATTGGTCTTGTGATCTGTATATGGAATTTTTAACACACCTCTTAGCATTCCACATTTCAAAGGCCTCTATTTTCTTCCATAGATCTTTATTTATGATCCAGGTTTCTGAGGCATATGGGAAAGTGGATAGAAAGTAGCATCTTATGAGATGTTTCCTTGTTACAAGTTTGCGTTTTCTTGTTGTTAACACATCCTTCATCATCACAAAATTACTTCTGGCCATCTCTATCCTTCTAATTTCAGCATTGCACCTACCATATTCTGTTCTCATTTTTCTTAAATAGACAAACTTATCTACCTGTTCCAGCAAGACACCATCCACTTCAATCTTCACTCCAGTTTCTTCTAATGTATTCCTTCTAAAAACCATTGTTTTTGTCTTTTTGATGTTCAGACTCAATCATTTCCTAAACGTCTAGGTTTTACTTGATCTATGATATCTTGTAGGCCAATTCAGGGTGCCATTTCACACAAAGGGACTGAAATAAGTGGCCATTTTGTATTGATCAGTCATGAGGCCATTTGCATCAGTGAAGTATAAAAAAAGGATTGATTGTATAGCTAAAAAGTGAAAATATAGATCCATATAGCACCTTCTATAACCTCAATCCCCCAAAATGCTTTACAGTCATTAAATATTTTTGAAGCATGGACACTCCAGTAATGTAGGCGACACGGCATACAATTTGCTTACGGCAACGTTCCACAAACAGCAATTAGAAGATGACTAGTATACTTATTTTAGTCGTGCTGGTTGAGGGCTAAATATTAGTCAGGCCAATGGAAAATTGTTCCTTGCTGTTCTATGAATAGTAGCATGGGATCCTTTGCGTCTACCTGCAGAAGCAAAAGAAGCCTTGCTTTAATATCTCATTCAGGTCTGCATTGAAGTATCATCCTAGATCATGGGCTCCAGTCTCCGGAGTGGAGCATGTTCCCATGACCTTTTGACTCAGAGCTACGGATGAAACCAATCTAAACCAAATGATTTAAGAGCAGATGTGCATACAGGAACGATCAGCCTAACACTACAGGGTTAATGTATCTGGAAGGATATCAAGTTTAAAGTTCGAAGGCCTCTTGGTCAAACTGTTGAATCTGTATCAAACCTAGCCAGTGACATCAGAAACTTGTAAACAAGCCATTGAATAAATATTCAAAATTGCGATTCTCAAAGCAAAAATATACAGTCTGGGCAAGTGAGTTTCTGCTTTAAGTAAACCCTTTAATTCTGCTGAACAGTGATTAAATGGGTCAGTAGTGATGTTTTAACTTTAATAAATCCAGATAAAAATGGGAATATTTGCCAAGGCTTCAGTCTACAGAAGCTAGCTTTTAACCAGCAGATCATGCAATTGTGAAGCATGTTGGAAATACAGCATGTGACCATCTTGGCAGAGACCAGTGACCACGTTTTAAAAAAAAATCTGAAATCCCAGTTATTTGCCAGAAGAATGAAGCCACAAGTTCCATGGTCTAAACAGAAAATCTTATTACACAAGAGTCAAACAAAGCAAATACTAAATAATATCTTAGAATACCTCCTATATTCAATGCAAGTTAAACGTGAATTAACAGGCAAATTGTGGTCAATTATTAACTATAAGCTTAACATTAAATGAGTTACAACTAAGGCAGTTCTTACAAATGGGTTTGGCAGTGCACACAGCAGCCAAATCATCAAACTCAGTCACAAAGTCCTTCAAAACTCTGTCTTCCTTACGAAGAGTTTCAGCTCCTCTCCTTCTAAGAGCTAGTCTGATCCTCAGCCGACAGCAGCGCACAATCAACCCGAGTTCCATGGGTACGGTCTTTACCACAAATAGCACATGTCTGCAGAACCTCTTGACTTGGTCTGGATGGTGAAGATCCACCAAGGTTAGCTTCAAGTAACAGAAAGAGCTGCAGCAACTTATTCTCTGCTTCTGGATCTGGACTCTGTCGCCTTCAGCTTTCCTGTACTGCACCAATGGACTCATCAACTGCTACTACTAAACTTACATGGCTCTGCAGGGTAAATAGAACTGTTCCCACTCAAGAGACCATCAAGAACTAGAGGGCACAGATTCAAAATAATTGGCAGAAGGAGTAAATGTGATGTGAGGAAAATTCTTTTCACCCAGAGTGTGATTGTTCGGGCCACTGTTCGAGGAAGATGATGGCTCTCCGCTTCTTCCTCGAACAGAGGCCCGAACAATCCCCATCCACCATTACTCTCCTCCGTCTGGCTGAACTTGTTCTCACACTGAACAATTTCTCCTTTAACTCCTCTCACTTCCTCCAAATAAAAGGTGTGGTTATGGGTACCCGCGTGGGCCCCAGCTATGCCTGTCTCCATATGGGGTATGTGGAACATTCCTTGTTCCTGTCCTACTCCGGCCCCCCTCCCACAACTCTTTCTCTGGTACATCGATGATTGCTTCGGTGCTGCTTCATGCTCTCATCTGGACCTGGAAAAATTTATTAATTTTGCTTCCAGTTTCCACCCCTCCATCATTTTCACATGGTCCATCTCTGACACATTCCTTCCCTTCCTTGACCTCTGTTTCAATTTCTGGTGATAGACTGTCCACCAATATTCATTACAAGCCAACTGACTCCCACAGCTACCTCGACTACAGCTCCTCACACCCCGCTTCCTGTAAGGACTCCATCCCATTCTCTCAGTTCCTTCGCCTCCATCGCATCTGTTCTGATGATGCCACTTTCAAAAACAGTTCCTCTGACATATCTTCCTTCTTGCTTAACCGAGGCTTTCCACCCACGGTGGTTGACTGGGCCCTCAACTGTGTCCGGCCCATCTCCCGTGCATCTGCCCTCACACCTACCTCTCCCTCCTAGAACCATGATAGGGTCCCCCTTGTCCTCACTTATCACCCCACCAGCCTCCGCATTCAAAAGGACCATCCTCCGCCATTTTTGCCAACTCCAGTATGATGCCACCACCAAACACATCTTCCCTTCATCCCCCGGCAGCATTCCACAGGGATCATTCCCTCCGGGACACCTTGGTCCACTCCTCCATCACCCCTTACAACACATCCCCTCCCACGGCATCTTCCCATGCAACAGCAGAAGGTGCAACACCAGCCCCTTTACTTCCCCTCTCCTCACTGTCCAAGGGCCCAAACACTCCTTTCAAGTGAAGCAGCATTTCACTTGCACTTCCCTCAATTTAGTCTATTGCATTCACTGCTCCCACAGTTTCCTCTACATTGGAGAGACCAAACGCAGACTGGGTGACCGCTTTGCGGAACACATTTGGTCTGTCTACAAGCATGACCCAGACCTCCTTGTCGCTTGCCATTTCAACACTCCACCCTGCTCTTATGCCCACATGTCTGTCCTTGGCCTGCTGCATTGTTCCAGTGAAGCTCAACGCAAACTGGAGGAACAGCACCTCATCTTCCAACTAGGCACTTTACAGCCTTCCGGACTGAATACTGAGTTCAACAATTTTAGATCATGAACTCTCTCCTCCATCCCCACCCCTTTTCCAATCCCCCTTTTTTCCAATAATTTATATAGATTTTTCTTTTCCCACATATTTCCATTATTTTTAAATGTATTTCCATCCATTGTTTTATCTCTACCTTTTAGCCTATTTCGATCCCTTCCCCCACCCGGGCTATCTGTACCTTACTCATCCTGCTTTCTACCCTTAATGTCACCTATTAGCGCATTTCTTAGATAATATCGCCACCTTCAACACCTCGTTGTCCTTTTGTCTATGACATCTTTTGGTTATCTCCACCTATCACTGGTCCTTTATCCAGCTCTAGCTGTCCCACACCCCTTAAACCAGCTTATATTTCACCTCTTTTCTATTTTTCCTTAGTTCTGTCGAAGAGTCATATAGATCATAGATCATTTTTGTTTCAAATCATATAAAGAGCTTGATGTTCCTTTTAAGGTTTTGATGGCTGGACTGTAGGTGGGCACTGTAACTTGGTGAAAGCTTGCTGGAATCAACCTGCCTGTCATTATTTGCCTTGGTGCTGAAGCTACTTTCAAAATCAGAGGAACCTTCTCTGTCCACATGCATTGATTAACAAGCATTAAATGAAAAGTTCATCCAGTTGTTAGAGGAAAAAAAATAATGTTCACAATATAGCAAGGTGGCCAAAAATTCGTTTTATGCTGACATGAAATGTTTGCGACTGTCTGCTCCACCCGTCAATGGGGAGACTGCTGCACGTCAGGAAAGTCATTTTAATACATTTGCATCTAATTATAAGCCCTGCTTACTGGAATCATTCCCACCCCCCATCCCCGTGTCAAATTTATCACCCACGTCAGCGTGACTTCGGAACGGTGTGCTTCACGACTACCTTTAAAAGTTCTGTCGAAGGGTCATGAGGACTCGAAACGTCAACTCTTTTCTTCTCTGCCGATGCTGCCAGACCTGCTGAGTTTTTCCAGGTAATTCTGTTTTTGTTTTGGATTTCCAGCATCCGCAGTTTTTTTGTTTTTATATTTAAAAGGTGTGGACCTGGCGACCTGTACTTCGAGGGGAACTTGGAGATGAATGCACACAACCTTGTGCAGCAATCACGGGCATCAGTAGGAGCTGCTATGCATTCACGGGGGGCACAGGGAATTTGCTTTTTCCTGGCTGGCTTTCAGTACAGTGCCAGGGCAAGGGCTCCGCTGCAGGTCAGGCCGATGGCTGGGTGGGGAGCAAGGCAGCACAGACTGAAAGAAATACTCAAACACATGCCAGAGCGGGTGGGAGGAGGTGGGGGTGAGGGAAGCGGCTGTGCACTTGGAAAACCTTGTCAAAAGTGGCATTCTTCCACAGCTGAGATCATTCAACTACAGCTCTATTGACATACTTGGAGTCCGGCCTCTGAAACTTTTTTGCCCACTCAAACAACACGAAAGCATGAGTGCCACCGAATGCTCCAGAACTTTTCACCCCTCGCACGCAGACTGAAAATTAATGTTTGTTTTTGGGGGCAGCAGAGCAAATGGCCAACTGGGCAAGTTGTAGAATTCCATTGCGAAAGGTGGCCACACCGCAGTCACTGGTGAAGGCACTCACAACCCTTTGCAATGTCTTTATTAAGGTTTGGACCACCATCCATTCAAACAAGCAGTACAACCTTGCAGTGTGGGTTAGGAGAATGCCTGCACCTGGGCTGAGAGCACGGCATGAAGTCCAGTGGCCAAGGCTGCCGCCAATCAGTGAAGTGGAGTGGGTCGGCCAAAGAGCACACTACACACTGGCCATCCAAGTGGTGGCCAGCACTCCCCTGCATGTGTGAAGAGGCCTTCAGACTTAAGAAGTTCCTAGTACACCTATGCTAATCCACCCATCTCTCTCTTTGATCCTGCAGGAGGGGACTGAATCATGGAGCCTAGTGATTTAGCGGTATGCCTCATGGCTTACCGAGACCAGAGAAGAAGTGGAGGTGCCAGGCTCAGCAAAGGGAGGAGCGCCTCCGTCAAGAAGAAGGGGCAGCAAGGCCTGCAGAGCACAAAGCTGAAGATCCACAACTTGCTCATAGGTGCCTTGCTGGACCCAGGGTCTATAGGCAGCACCCGTCATTTCTGCACATGACTAAGAACCTGTGTCGCTGAAGACTGTGCATATCTAGGGAACTGGTCAGTCACCTGCTACAGGATTGGGTGCCACAGGGACATGGAGGGCATCCACTGCCAGTGGCCTTGAAAGTGACCGCAGCACTCAATTTTTACGCAAGTGGCTCCTTCCAGGGCTCCACAGGTGACCTGTGGGGATATCGCAAGCCTCTATGCACAAGTGTATCCAGGAGGTCACGGACACCATCTTCGCATTCCGCCTGGGATCAGCAAAGCCTGGAGCAACAGCGCTGGGATATGTGCAGACTTCTGGTTTTCCACAGGTGCAGGATGCCATTGGCTATGCTCACATGGCGCTTAGATCCCCATGGCAATAAGCAGTCAACTACATCAACCGCAAGGGCTTCCACTTGCTGAATATTCATCTGGTGTGCGACCACCACAGACGCAACCTACAGGTCTGCACACAATTCTCAGGAAGCGTCCACGACTCCTACATCCTTAGCAGGTCTCAGATCCCTGACATCTTCCAGGGTCCAGAGAGGCTGCAGGTTTGGCTATTCAGAAACACAGAGGACGTGACTGATGATGCCTGGGCAGCGGCCTCGGACTGCAGTAGAGTGACAGTATAAATGAGGTTCATGCCATGACTGACTTTGGCAGAACAACCGATAGCCATTTCAAAAATGAGGTTCCGATGCCTCGACAAGTCAGGTGGATTACTGCAATACGGTCCCCAGAGGGTGTCGCACATCATCGTTGCTTGCTGCACACTCCACAGCCTGGCAATGCAACGGGGGTAGGACCTGGCTGAGGAGGAGTTGGAGGAGCTACACATATCCTCCAATAAAGGAGGACGTCAAAGGGGATGATGATGATGTGGTCCTCGAAGGTGAGGATACCAACGATGAGGCAACTGCACGAACCAGATGAGACAGGTGCACTTGGGAGGCCCTCATAGCCGCAAGATTCGTGGAGGATGACGATAAGATGCAGTGAGAACAATCCTGACACCTTCACCTTGCATCTGTGAATGTTTGACTCTTGTGTGGCTGATGGCAGTGCACACACCACCAGTGCTCAGATTAATGTCATGAAGAAGCAGCGGAAGCCTTAATAGTCACTAGATTCCAGGGGAATGACGACGACATGCAGTGAAGACACTCCATAGATCTTCACATAGCCTCTGTAAATGTCTGACTCCTGTCTGGCTGAGGGCAGCTCGCTTGCGCTGTGATCAGGGTCATATCATGGAGAAGCATATTTAAATCTTTAAATGCACCTGATGCTTTGTCAGCCGATCCTTTCAGGGGCAAAGATTCACCAGTCACAGATGCCAACAAAATAGGGACCAGCCCGACCTCAAAAGGTACTGAGAGCAGACTAAAAGGATGATACAACTCTGACACCTATCCACAACATTCTGGCAGCAGTAACAAGCACCATCGAGATGCAGGCTTCACTAACTTGTCACTTTGCTCTGAAGGCTACACACTGCACAGGGAAGAGGTCCTGGACTGAGACACCTGCCTTTCTTTATCTTGTGCAGGAATCAAAGATTCACTTCTGAATGATAAAAACGCTGCTCAACATAACAAGGAGCCATAGGCAGGGAGACACTCTTGGGAGTTTATTTAGAATAGTGAACATTCAGTACAAGTGATTAACACTCGTGCCCTGGCTGCGCAACTACACCTTCTTAACTTTCCTAATCTTGTTGCTATGTCTTGGTGCTCCTCACAGTGAAGATGGAGACAGGCTGCTGACTGCTACGTCCTGTCTGTGAAGACCTTGGCAAGCATCCCCGGAGAGCCCGACCTGTGGAGCTGGAGCTGCTGGGGTCACAGGAAGAGGGGATTCGGACAGGCCGGACACACCCGGAGTCACCTAGAGGGATGGCCCCGGGGGGGGTACACCTGCTGATCCTCCTATGGGTGCCCGAGGGCCCCTGGCTGACTCCTTGAGGAGAAGGGGAAGCTGGAATGAGATTGAGCTGCCCTGCATCCCTCTCATGTTGACACTGTTGAAACCAGTATTGACCTCAGTGCGTTGGCATGGCGGCACTATCACCTCAAACTGAAGGTGGACGGATGCCTTCATCATGCCTTGCAATCTGAGGAGTCCAGTGGACATCCCTTCCTGATGATCCAGAGCCTGCCTTCACAGCTCCAGCAAGAGGCATGACCGAGTCCAGAGGCTCCTCATCTGACTCGGACTAGCAGATTTCTGGCCTCCAGCAATCCTCCGAGTGCCGGAGGCATGGGAAGTCCCTGCTGCCGCCTGCTGTGGATTAGACAATGCAATGTGCTCACCAGATTGTGACCCCGAGGCTATTCTAGAATTAGATCCCACTGAGGTGTGTCTTTCCATGCTGGTGGTGGGTGTGGGTGAGTGCTGTGATGGGTCTTCAATGAAGGCGTCATCTGATTCTTCTTCAGAATTGTTGAAGAGTCATACAGACTCGAAACGTTAACTGTGTTCCTCTCCACAGATGCTGTCAGGCCTGCTGAGTTTTTCCAGGTATTTTTATTTTTGTTTCCCTCTTTAAAGTGCCTGTTGTATGTACTTCCACTATCGTTACAGGCAGTGCATTCTAGATCATAGCAACTCACTGCATAAAAATAAACACACCTCCCTCTGGTTCTTTTGCTTATGATCTTAAATCTGTATCCTCTGGTAACCACCCTCCTGCCAATGGAAACAGTCGCTACTTATTTACACTATTGAAGCTTCTCAATTTTGAACCGCCATGTATGGTTAACAAAAGAAGTTAAGGAAAGCATCAAACTTAATGAAAAAGCATATAATTGTGCGTATAACTTGCATTAAACCTCCATTTAGTTTTCTCTGCTTTAAAGGAGAACCACCAGAACTCCTTTAGTCTCTCCAACGTGACCAGTTATGTCTGACATCCATGAGTTGCTCTTGCATGCATTTCATTGCATTGTTTAATATTTTCCTCAGTCACACAAGATTCATAGTTATCAGAGACTTTTGTCTGAAATCACAATGGCATGCTTCTGAACAAGCTTCTAAACAAAAATGGCTTCACACAAATGCTTTGGTTAGGCAAAAGAAGATGTTTTTGATTAAATCAAGTGTGACAATATGTAGACTGGCTACACATGTCAATAATACTCAACCAGCAAGAACAAAGACATGTTGGAATTTATGAAAGAAGAACTGAATAAGGACTTTTAGCAATTACAAATGCTTTAACGGATTCATGTTATTTTATTACACAGTATATAATACACTATAGTAACAACCCCATAACAATGACCATAACGTAGGACAAAGTATACAAGAAAAAACACTGGGTGCTTGTGATAAGAGGACAGCAATAATCATGGGTGATTTTAATCTACATATAAACTGGAAAAATAAGATTGGCAGTAGCAGACTGGATGAGGAGCTCATAGATTGCTTTCGACATAGTTTCTTAGAGCAGCACGTTCTGGAACCATTAAAACAGAGCAGGTTATATTAGACTTGGTATTGTGTAATGTGACAGAATTAATTACCCCAGGATAAAGGCACCCCTAAGTAGCAGCGACCACAATATGATTGAATTTTTCATCTAGTCTGAAAGGGAGAAGAATGGGCCTGAGACTAGTATTTTAAACTTAATTAGGGCAACTATGTGGGCACGAAAGCTGAGCTAGCTGAAGTGAATTGGGATACTAGGCTAGGGGATAGATCAATAAAGAAGCAGTGGCAGATATGTTAAGGGGATATTTCAGAATACTCAGAATAAGTATATTCTTACTATAAAGAAAAATTCTAAAGGGAGGAACCACCATACGTGGTTAACAAAAGAAGTTAAGGAAAGCATCAAACTTAAGGGAAAAGCATATAACTGCGCAAAGACGAATAGCAGGTCAGATGATTGGTCAGAACGTAAAGAACAGCAGAGAAGAACAAAAAAGAGAAAGAACTTGGAGTACGAGAGGAAGCTGGCTAGGAATGTAAAAACGGATAGCAAGAGTTTCTGCAGGTACTTAAACAGGAAAAGAGTAAATAAAGTGAGTGCTGGTCCTCTAGAGAGTGACAATGGGGAGCAAATGGCAGATGAAATGAACAAATTTTTGCTTCTGTCTTCATTATAGAGGATACAAAAAAATCATTCCAGTAATAGATGCAAATCAAGGGGTGGAAGGGAGAGGGGAGCTTGGTGAAATTGGAATCACTAGGGAAGCAGCACTGAGCAAACTGATGGAGCTGCAAGCTGACAAGTCTCTGGGTCCTGATGGTGGCTAATGAGGTAGTAGAACGTCTGTGTTAATTTTCCAAAATTCCCTAGGTTCTGGAAAGGTTTCATCAGACTGGGAAGTAGCAAATATAACTCTATTCAAGAAGGGAGAGAGGCAGAAAACAGGAAACTCTAAGCCAGTTAGCTTGATCTGTCATGGGGAAGGTGTTAGAACCAATCATTAAGAAGGTTATAGCTGGGCACTTAGAGAAACTCAAGGTAATCGGGAAGACTCAGCATGGTTTTATGAAAGGGAAATCACGTTTAACCAATACATTGGAGTTGTTTGAAGGAATAACATGTGCTGTGGCTAAAGTAGAGCCTGTGCTGTACTTGGATTTCCAGAAGGCATTAGAAAAGGTGCAACATCAAAGGCTGTTGCGGAAAATAAAAGCTCATGGTGTAGGAGATAACATATTAGAATGGATAGAAGTATGTCTGGCTGGCAAAAAAGAGAGTATGCATAAATGGGTCTTTTTCTGATTGACAGGGTGTGACAAGTGGAGTCCTGCAGGGGTCAGTGCTGGGGCCTCAACTTTTTACAAGTTATATCAATGACTTAGATGAGGGAAGTGAAGACTTGCATGTGACACAAAGATAAGCAAGAAAGTATGGTGTGAGGAGGACATAAGGAGGTTGCAGACTGATATGGATAGGTTCAGTGAATGGGTAAAAACATGGCACATGGAGTATAATGTGAAGTTGTTCACTTTGGCAGGAAGAATAAAAAAAGCAGGATATTACTTAAATGGAAAACAGCTGCAGAATTCCGAGGTGCAGAGGGATCTAGGTGTTCTAGTGCATGAGTCACAAAAAGTTAGTATGCAGGTACAGCATGTAATCAAGAAGACTAATGGAATGCTATCCTTTATTGGAAGAGGTGTTGAACATAGAAGTAATAATGTTATACTTCAGTTATACAGGGCACTGGTGAGACCACATCTCGAATATTGTGCGCAGTTTTGGTCTCCTTATTTAAGGAAGGATGTAAATGCCTTGGAGGCGGGTCAGAGGAGGTTTACTAGATTGATACCTGGAATGAATGGGTTGTCTTATGAGGATAGGTTAGACAAACTGGGCTTGTTTCCACTGGAGTTTGGAAGAGTGAGGGGTGACTTGATTGTGTATATAAAGTCCTAAATGGTATTGACAAGGTGGACATAGGAAGGATGTTTCTTCTTATGGATGAGTCCAGAGCTAGAGGGCACTGTTTTAAAATTAGGGGTTGCCCTTTTAGGACAGAGATGAGGAGAATATTTTTATCTCAAGAGGGTTGTGCGATTTTGGAATGCTCTGCCTCAGAAGGCGGTGGAGGTGGGGTCACTGAATATTTTTAAGGTGGAGATTGATTCCCTTGCCTAACAAGAATTTATCTAAAACAAAAACAGATTACCTGGAAAAACTCAGCAGGTCTGGCAGCATCAGTGGAGAAGAGCAAAGTTGAATTTATCTAAGGTTATCGAGGGGCAGATTGGAATGCGAAATTCGAAACACAAACAGATCAGCCATGATCTTAATGAATGGCCTACTTCTGCTCCAATTTCATATGTAACCAAGGCTGATGTCTGAAATGAAACAGTAATCAAAGATCAATACCGAAACAAAAAGCCTCAACAAAAACAATGGTCTGTCTCGGACCTTAATTCACAAACTGAACAATTTGAGGCACCCCTAGTTTTATAAAAGATTTTTTTCCCTTAGTCACACGTGAGACTTCCACAAAAAGACTTTCTGATCATTTTTGATGTGCTCAGGAGTCACATTAATCTTTTATAGGTCCATGCTGCATTATAATCATGAACTGGTCATGTTACTGGTCAGATACCTCAACTATCTCATAGGACCCGAGTTCAAATTCCCACTCTGACAGTTTGAGGATTTGAATTCAATTTTAAAAATTTATGCATTAGAAGCTGTATTAGCTGAGACCGGTCCCGACGCAAGGTCCCCCAATTTATTAACTTCCCAAATGGGACCCCAATTTTGTTTTGCTCCTAGGTGAGAAGGAATGGGCTGGCTCCCCTTCTTTATTTAACCCCCCATTACCCAACCTCTCCCCCGCCCCCCCCAACACCCACCCTCAGTTGGTTGCAACAGGGTAATTTAAAAGGGATCTCTTCCCCTCCATGGATACCTTTTCCTGGTATTTACGTTTTAGAAGGAGCCAATTTGACCAGGCTTTCTTGAATCACAGAAAGAGTAAGTTTATTAATTACTAAAACCCGAGAAAGAATACTAAAAATGTAACATACATATACATAGATCGGAAATGAGAAGTTGAGTCCAAATAAAAGTTTTTAATGATGTACAAATCAGTCTTTGGCTTTTCCGTAAGGAGTAGATGGTGAAATGTTGCGGCCATTAGGTTGGGTGATTCCAGTAGAGCTGACATTGGCAGTTTAGCAGCTGGTTCGGAGACACTTGGTTCTGCAGGCTGGCTGAAGAAGCTGTCCTATTCCTTTTGTGATTTTGGCTTTGCTGACTTGCCTCCAGCAACAGAGAGAGGGAGAGAGACTTTGCCTGCAAGCTGCAGGGGTGACTAGTTGATCTTCCTGTGTTGTCGCTCTCACAACACTCTAGAATACTAGCACACATAGATCAGGTCTGCAGCTAGCTTTTTAACCCATTTCCTTGTGTATTCCTGGAAGGGAAAAAACAAAAATGTTTTTCGCCCAAAGTCCACTTTCTTTAAACTCAGTCCATTACCACATTGTGAGATATAACTCAACAGGAGATGGGCTTGGGATGTCTGCTGAGATGTGGCAGTCTCCATTGTCTCCGCAACCACAGGAGATTAAGGTTCAGCCTTTTGCATTTCATTTCTTCCTTTCAAGTGTTTCTGTCTGAACTAGGCCTTGGCACCTTTTTAGGTGCAACATTCCAGCTTCCCTCGGGACAAGTCGGTCAAGAAAATTAGAAATTTTTCAAAAAGTGGCTACTTTACATTCTCAGCCACCTTTTGCTCAGTGTCTTTGCTAGTATGTCTTTTTGAAAAACCAGGTCTTCCTTAAAAAGCTTAACATGTCCATAAGTAATTCAGGGTTGTAATCCATTGTCGTGGCATTGTGAAGTGACCAAGAAGCTAGCAGGTGACGGTAAAACAAAAATCAAGTAGTTCACTAACATTAACTTTGGGGAAGAAAACCTACCATTCTTACCCGGTCTGGCCTATTATATGGCTCCAGTCCCACAACAACATGGTTGGCTCATAATTGCCTGAAGTGGCATAATATTTCATTTAGTTCCACCACCACCTCGTCAGGGCAAGTAGGGATGGACAATAAATGCCACCATTGCCTATGATGTCTGTGAATGAATATTAAAACTTCAAAGTATTTGATTACAAAGGGTGTCCTCATACTCAAAGAAAAATGATACATTAACTTCTAAGTCTTTCAACATTGAAATTTGTGTGGTGGGTCTATGTAAGAGGATACTTTAACAACTATCTTCTTTGTTAACCCAAAGCACATCAGATACAATAAGAGCTTGTTATGGAAAAACATTGAAGTTATTCAAAAAATATAAACCGGATGCCACAATGTGAAGTGTTATTGTTTAAAAGAAACAGCTACACAAGTTAAATCAGAGTATCTCAAGCTGTGCCACAAGTGGGTGCAAATGCATCCTCTTTTAGCAGGAAGTTAGTTTTCAGGATTTTTTTTTATTCATTTATGGATTGGGGGTGTCACTGGCAAGGCTGGCATGTATTGTCCATCGATAATGGCCTTCAAGAAGATCATGGTGAGACATCGTCTTGAACCAGTGTAGTAACAGTACTTCCATAGTGCGGTTAGATAGGGAGTTCCAGGATTTGACTCAATAACCATGATGGAACAGCAATATACCAGCAGTGGGTTGCATTTTAATATATGAGAAGTCACTGCCTTAACACCCATCCTGATCCAGTTCCCATAATACTGTCACTGTTTAAAAATAAGGGGTCGCCAATTTAAAATGGAGATGAGGTAAATTTTTTTCTCTGAGGGTTGAGAGTCTGTGGAACTCTCTCCCTGAAAATCTGGTGGAGTCTTTGAATATTTTTAAGGCAGAGATGGATAAATTCTTGGTAAGCCAGATGGTGATAGGTTGTCAGGGGTAGGTAGGATGCAGATTTGAGGTTACTATCAGATCAGCCACAATCTTATTAAATGGCGGAGCAGGATCGAGCAGCCAAATGGCCTACTCATGCTCCTTGTTCGTATGTTCCGACACGGCTGGTGAGCGGGTGCCAAAATCAACAGCCCACCTGCCATTTTTAAATAAATAACTAAACTAGCAACTGAAGCAATTACTAAGCCAATTGGCCTGCATTTCATGTTGCCCACACCATAAAATGGAAGGCGGACAGAGTGAGGAGCACACTTTGAAAAACAAAACTATAGTAAAGGCAGGAAGGTGGAGGGTGGAGCACAGCCCCCTCTACCACCACCCCCCCTTCTGCAAATATGTTATTCCCCCCTCCTTTATTCCTCCTCACCTGGTGACTTAGTGATGGTAATGCTGTCGAATGTCGGGGGATGGTTAGACTTTCCCTTGTGGGAGATGGTCATTGCCTGACACTTGTGTGGTGCAAAATGTTACTGACCGATCATCAGCTCAAGCCTATTGTTCAGGTTTTGCAAGCGAGCACGAACTGCTTCATTATCTGAGGAGTTGGAAATGGTGTCAAACACTGGAAATCATCAGAAAACATTCCCACTTCTGACTTTACGCTGCAGTGATTGAATTCTCAAGTCATAGAGGTCTACAGCACAGAAAAAGGCCCTTCGGCCCATCGAGTCTGCGCCGGTCAAACAAGTACCTAACTATTCTAATCCCATTTTCCAGCGCTAGGCCCATAGCCTTGTATGCCATGGCATCGCAAGTGCACATCCAAATATGTCTTTAATGTTATGAGGATTGATTGAATTGATGAAGCAACTGAAGATGGTTGGGACTTGGACCAAGGAACTCCTGCATTGATGACCTGGGACTAAGGTGTTTGACCTTCCTTTGTGCCAGGAACAACTCCAGCTAAAAGGACTAAATGATCAAGAGGCAAAAGGGAGATAGGAAATAAATATAATAACTATCTCTAGAGGAAAAGTATTAGGGAAATTAATGGGGTTAAAGGCCGATAAGTCCCCTGGACCTGATGGGTTGCATCCTTGGATATTAAAGGGTGTAGCTACACAAATAGTGGATGCACTGGTAGTAATCTTCCAAGAGTCCTTAGATTCTGGAAAAGTCCCAGAGGATTGGAAAGCTGCCAATGTAACACCCTTAATCAAAAAGAGAGGAAGACAAAAAACAGGTAACTATAGGCCAGTTAGCTTAACATTTGTCATTGGGAAAATATTAGAATCTATTATAAAGGATGTACTGGCAAAGCATTTAGAAATACATAATATAATCAAGCAGAGTCAGCATGGCTTCACGAGGGGAAATCATGCCTAACACATTTGTTAGAATTCTTCGAGGAGGTAACAAGCCGGTTAGATAAAAGTGAATCAGTACATAATATATTTGGATTTCCAAAAGGCATTCGATAAGGTACCACACATAAGGCTACTTAATAAGTTAAGAGCCCATGGTGTTGGGGGTAGTATGTTAGCATGGATAGAGGATTGGCTAACTAATAGAAGACAGAGAGTTGGGATAAGGGGTACATTTTCAGGATGGCAACCTGTAACTAGTGGAGTGAAACAAGGAATCAGTGCTGGGGCCACAATTATTTACAATATATATTAATGACTTGGATGAGGGAAGTGAATGTACTATTGCCAAGTGTGCGGATGGCACAAAAATAGGTGGGAAGGCAAGTGGTGAGGATGACACAAGGAGTCTACTGAGGGATACAGACAGGTTAAGTGAGTGGGCAAAAACTTGGCAAATGGAATATAATGTGGGAAAATGTGAGGTTATGCACTTTGGCAGGAAGAGTAGAAGAGCTGAATATTATTTAAATGGAGAAAGCCTGCAGAAGGCTGCAGTACAGAGGGATTTGGAGGTCCTTGTGCATGAATCACAAAAAGCTAGCATACAAATTAAGCAGGTAATTAGGAAGGCAAATGGAATGTTGGGAATTTCAAAGGGAATGGAAGTTAAAAGTAGGGAAGTTTTACTGCAGCTGTACAGGGCATTGGTGAGACCACACTTCTGGCACATTGCATTCAATGTTGGTCTCCTTGTTTGAAAAAGGATATAACTGTGTTAGAAGCAGTTCAGGGAAGATTCACTTGACTCATTCCTGGAGTGAAGGCTTATCCTATGTAGAAAGGTTGAACAGATTTGGCCTATACCCATTGGCATTTAGAAGAATGAGAAGTGATCTTATTAAAACATATAAGATTCTGAGAGAAAAACAAAAATAAAAATACCTGGAAAAACTCAGCAGGTCTGGCAGCATCTGCGGAGAGGAGGACAGCTAACGTTTCGAGTCCACATGACTCTTCAGCAGGTCTGTTGAAGAGTCAGGCAGACTCGAAACGTTAACTGTGCTCCTCTCCGCAGATGCTGCCAGACCTGCTGAGTTTTTCCAGGTATTTTTATTTTTGTTTTGGATTTCCAGCATCCGCTGTTTTTTGCTTTTATCTGAAGATTCTGAGAGGGCTTGATCAGGCGGATACCAGGAGGATGTTTCCACTTGTGGGGGTGACTAAAACTAGGAAACAGTTTAAGAATAAGGTCTCCCTTTAAAGACTGAGATGAGGAGAATTTTATTTCTCCCAGAGGGTCATTACTATGTGAAATTCTCTTCCCCAGAGAGCAGTGGGTCACTGAATTTATTCAAGGCTGAGTTAGACAGATTTTTGATAGACAAGGGAGTCAAGGGTTATTGGGGAGCAGACGGGAAAGTGGAGATGAGACCACAATCAGATCAGTATTTTATCGAATGGCTGAGCAGGCTCAAAGAGCTGAATGACCTACTCCTGCTCCTAAGTCTTATGTTCCTATATGAAATCATTTTGTACAGGCTGTTGTGAAAAAAGTCATTTGTTCTACATTTGTTTTCAACATGTACTAAAATGGTACACAACCATGTACATTTTTTTTAAATTACACAGCACTAAAATTTACTTTAACTTTCCATCAGTTGTCAACACATTTCACATAAACATTATCTTTGATGATGAGTGATTAATGGTGGCAAAACATTGACATTTTTCACAATACCTCAGGGAAGAAACAATGTTTTCACTGCCTCCTCACGTCATTGTGAAATTTGGGAAGGCAGAACCTCACGCATGTACAGTCGAGTGGATTACAGGTCTTCCTCCATTCATGAATTTTGAGGGCCAAAAAAGCTGAAGAGATACTCAACCCTTTTCAATAATTAAACTGCAAATGTTGGTACAGAAGACTGTGAAAGGTGATTTTTAAACTAATTTTAAACAAACGCTCCCCACCTTACTGACACAAAACCAGCTCTTCCAGATGGCATCACTAGCTCTCCTCTGCTGTGTTCCCCATCTTCTCCCTTGCCTCCTCCAAATCCTCCTCTGCTCCATTTATACTGCACTTTGGATTGCAAGCCTGCAACCATACGGGTAGGAGAAGCTGGATACCAGAAGTACAGTTGAATGTCACGTCATGTGTGTTTTGCCTGAAGGCAGGTTCTTGGCTCATTGTCTGCTGATGCTTCATCCTAAGCCATTTTCTTGGCAGTTTTTCTTTGTCAGTGATGGTTTGCCATTGCTTTCCATCAGTAGAAAGTAATATAATACAAAAATTTCAAATCCATTGCACAAGATATAGTTACTGTGGGTACAATGTTAAGAGACAAATGCAAACTGGACTGTCACTGCATATTCCTGCCCAACTGCAGGATGACCCATTTTCCAGACAGTGTGGCTAAGTATCAAATACAACAGTCGAAAACAAATGCCCTTAATTTTATTTTTCTTTAAAACATGGATATGCCTGATTGGCTACTTCACAAGTTGAGATGTGGGAACCCAAGCTGATCTTTCTGCTCCCTATTCTAAACTCACAAACTGATGTAGCACTCCTATCACCAACACACCCCCACCACCAACCCAGCTAAATTAACAAGATGGAAGGTCAAAACTGAAACCTTACACATCTCAATACTGCATCCCATGCATTTACCCTTAAAGCTATCAGGAAAACCATACTATATGTTAATAGGCATTACAATAGTTCCAGATTTCAAAAGATGTTATAAACGATGGGACATCGCAATGTTTTAATAGGCTCCAGCCAAAGCCATTGTGGCCACATGGACGAGTGAACAGGATCAAACAACATGATCAACAGGTGAAAATTCCATATTGCTATCCAACAAAAACATAATTAAACATAACCACTCACCACAAATCAACAGGCACAATTATAAACAGACATAATACCCTCCCCTATTCACTAATGGACTCAGAGTCCATTACAGCAAAGTGGAACTTGGCATGTTCAGTTACCAAAGAAAGTGACTAACAATTGTAAATACATAACCGTGACTGGTGCCAAGTTTCACACTGAGAAATAGAATAGCCACACCTTAACAATAAACTAATGTAATTTTACCACCAGTAGCTTGTACATTTCTTTTTTAAAATAGTACTAATTGGTCTACCATCAGTCACCGGGAACAGAATATTGGAGCTACACAGCCTAAACAGATTGTCACTTCATATTCCTGCCCAACTGCAGTGTGACCCATTTTCCAGACAGTGTGGCTAAGAATCAAATACAACTCTTTAATTATCATACCTCTTATTCCAGCCAGTCTGTATGGAAACTGCAGCAACCCCTGTTAGGCTTGCAGAAACATTAATTGGGTTTGTGAGCTTCCCCTCTTCAAGGACTTTGCCCTGCACCAAGGTCCAGACAGCATCTGGTCCTGGCCTGGCCCTGCTCATCTCTCCATCTTGGGGTTTTTCTCTTCTTATCAAGAGGAATTAAAAATGCTGACTGTAGGGCTGCAGCTACACACAGGCTCATATGCAGGCTGAGGCTTAAACTGTCAGAGCTGCCACTAGCTGGCTGGCCTGTGTGTTGGAAGGAGGCAGAAGAGAGGCTGATTACTGTATGTGTTTGTGTTTGAAGACAGGGAGGAGGATTGATTACTGTATGTGTGGGTTGGGGCATGGAGAGAGAATTCACTGAGTCCTCTGGTACAGGGGGATATGGTGAGCTTGGCTGAGACCTCATTGGTGAGGAACTGTAACACTTCAGTTCTATGTCTGTTTAGAAGCACTCCAGTTTCCCAGATTGAGAGGAGCACGGCTACACATTCAGGTAAGATGCTTACCTTGCAAATTAAATCCATTTTATTTTAAAGCCATATTGTATAGCAGAATTCACAGTGAAACTGTAGCCTCTGGAACTATAAATATGATTTTGTGTCATTTGAAATCCTCAGTAGAAAATTAAAAATTTAATTGGCTCATCTCACATTAAAATCAATGATGTCAAGATGGCCTTTAAGGAATCTTGGTGTGATGTTGACATAGATCATTAATGCTGAATGCAAATGCTTCCTGGCTTAGGTCCATGAGCTGGAAAGGCTCAGATGAAATAATGGACGGGTGAGGACATAAAATAACATTTTTACCAAGTGCTTTAAAAAGAGTTTCTTATTTATTTGATGTATTATTATATGTTGATCCAGAATACACAAACTTTAATAATTATATACTGAATATTACTATGTTGTTTTTGTTGCTGTTTTGTTTTTGTTGGCATCTGGAGTCATGTTAATTTTCAAGAGTTAAAATGGAGCCACATTGTAAAATAGTTTAGGAAGCACTGGGGTAAATGAACCATCCAGTGTGCTACAGATTAGTTCAAGTTGGCTGAGGAAGGGAACCATGGTTCCCATTTCTGATCCCTATCCAGTGGTACCTTCTCTCAACTAAGGACAGTAAGTTCAGATATTAAGGCCCCAAGCACCTAAATTCTTAATTTCAGCGAGGCATCATGCCCAGGTTCCATAGCTCCCTACTGGAGAAGAGAAGAGAGAAGCAAAGACAGGGCACCTCTGAATGTTTTTCAAAGTTCAGTGAGACAATTTTGTTGAATTCTGGAAACCAAGGCTCAGGAAAGATGTCAAGGCCTTGGAGAGAGTGAAAAGGAGATCTATGAATCCACAATGGGACTATACGGAGATTTAAAATTTTTAAAAATAGAACATGAAAAACAGCACTATGGAACAGGTCAGGCTATTCTTCAGAATAAGAAGACAAAACCTAATACCACAACAGTTAGAATCATTTAAACTGATTGAGACAGCAAATATTCATCAGGACATCTTTTGATGCGTTTGGAAAAAAAACCTTAAAGTGAATAAAACTCACCTCACAAATACCACGTACATAAAGAACTTAAACTGGAGTGCACTTCAACAAAATGTCAGGATTCAGATGCCATTAATAATCACTGACTTTACTCTTAGAAGTTTTGTAGAATTTCAATCCCTCAGCATGTATTGGACGGATTACAATCTGTGCCATCCTATATGACTAACGCTAATTTCGTATTATGGAAGGCACATTGACAAAGACAGTTAAGCATGACAGATAACGTCAGCTTTAAATATTTGGCTGACTGTCTCAATAGGAATTACCTAACTTGCATTAAGTGATACTTCTACTGAACTCTAGTTAGTCAACTCACTGAGTATTTACCTTACATTTATCTTGTCAAAAATGGTGTTAAAAATAGATATAAAAATTTCAAAAATGCTATAATGAGTTATACATGATGTATGTAGTTTTTCTTAGTTAAAACAAACATACTTATTACAGATATGCATATTAATAAAATATAATTACCAGTTCATATAAAGGAAAGAATGACAGCCTTACAACTTCTAAAAACATTTTTTTAAATAAAAGTGGGTTCAAATTTACACAGCATCAACCCAGTCAGCTTCAGCTGCTTTGTACAATGGCTTAGCACAGTGCAGACCTGATTGTAATGCACAATCACAAAAGTTAGCAAATAGTGCCTTCATACTTCCACGATATCTCACAACGCAGATGTATTTTTGCAACGTGATGCATTGGGAAACCCACATTATTCTCTAATTGCTCTAAAGACTTGGTAAATGAAGGAGAAAGAAATGGGAAAGAAAAAGTAACAAGAGATTTTTAAAAAAAACTGAAATATACAGATTTTAAATGTCAACTTTTTAAGCAGGGTGAAGTCAAATTCGATAGACAGGTTGAATGCCTAATGCATTCATAAAAGTAAAAGGGAAGTTTTTTCAGGTCTGCACCCAGTGACTCTGAATCACCTGAGCACAAGCAATATGAAAAATCACAAGGTCAGAGATTACACCCTCAAAGAATCTCACCCAGTTCCCCTCCATTTATTTAAATAGGTGGCCACCTTTACAAGCAGGTACTCCAACCCACCTGTTTTCTAAATATTTTTGTGTCCAATCAATCCATCATGCCTGGACAGAGATTCAGGAGAATCTCCCCTCATATCTATGGAGAACATGAAATAAGTTAACACTTCAGGTGTAACAGTTAATCAGAGCTGATCCAGTTCTGATGAAATACACAATCTCAGCTACTATTTCAGTACTGAGGGAATGCTGCACTGTCAGAGAAGCTGTTTTCGAATGACATGTTATAACAATGTCACATCAGGCCTCTCAGGTGAAACATAAAAGGTCCCACAGCACTGTTTAAGGAAGACATGTGAGTGACTCCTCAGAGCCCTGCATGACCAAAATCTACCCCTCAGCCAACACTGCTATTACACAAAAAAAACCACAGTGCTGTTTGCAGGGCCTTGCGGTGGACAAATTGACTATTGCACCTCCTACATTACAAATGTAGCTACATAAAGTATGTCCACCATCTTCAAGTTTTTGTTTCCTATGTTTCCCTGATTCTTTGCACTCATTACTTCATAATTCAAAAAACAACATCCTTGCATATTCCCCACTCTCTAGCAAGCTAGGGCACAGCATTGAACTCTGAAGAGGTAGGCAAACCTTGACAAAACTGCAGAGTAGCACTGAACAGGACTGCTCCTGAGAGCTTCCACTCAGACTGGGGCATGAGATGGGGCAACCGAAAAGGGAAGGACAAGAAAGGCTCCTTAGTAAAAGCCCCCATCAGTAAATATAGCAGCGCGCTCTCGGCTGGAAAACATACTACTTTGTGTGTCCTCCCACATTAAAACGGAAAGGGGTACGCACATGATATAAACATAAAATGATACTTAATGTAAGGGGAAAGAGTGAGGTTAACACACAGCGACCTCGGGGGGGCGGGGGGGAACTGTCACTGCCTGGAGGCAACATAAGATGGCAACAATAACAAGATGTCTGATCTCCAAAAAAAACAGTAAAATAAAAGTATTGGATACGCTTTTACGGAAGGAGTGGAGAAAGGTTACTAGGGTTAAAAATACTGGACACAACACACGATTAGGTTACACACCACAGCCAGTAAGAAACAATACTTATTGTTTTAACCTGGCTCGTCCCAGCAGCCAAAGCATTACCGATTTCACATATTATATACTCCCTATCTCTTTTGTACAGCATATTTAACCTTGCTCCCCACGTTTGAACCAGTGTCACAAAACCCGATACAAAAAAAATGCAATTTAAGATCAAACAGTACCCCCCTCCACCCCCCCCCCCCCCCCAAGAAAAAAAAAAGAAAATTCTAGCTCGGAGAATTTACCTCGTCAGTCTCGGTTTCTGTGTAGTTGGCCATGATGTCCAGCCAACAGGGTAAGCGACCCTGCAGAAAGTTTCTGTTCACTGGCTCACCCGGTAGAGCTGAGATCCAAGCGCTTTCCGAGGTCGCAGTCTTTCCGCCGGATGGATCCAGTTGCTGTGTCACCCCTCAAAAGGAGAAGAGCCAGTCCTGTTAGTCATCGTCTTAGCAGACTCCTCCTCCTATGACAGAGGCGGGGAGGAACAGGCACCTGCCCGCCAGGTACAGCGCTGAGCACAATGCGCACTGGCCAGATAGATATTTGTCGATACGACAGGCAAGTCTCTATCTCATCCAGAGGCTCTGGATGGTATAATGATTATAATACTACTTTCGTATCCAGAGAGTTAGACTAATAATCAGCAAATATGAGTTCAAATCTTGCTAAAGCAGTTTTTAAATTTGAATTTGGCGATGGAATAAAAATGGTGACCCATGGATCTGATGGATTATCCTAAAAATTCAATTGTTGCACCAATGTTTTGCTTCTTGCTTCTGAAGTGGCCAGTATGTGGGTGGGGGGAAGCAGGTCATTTTCCAGGGATAGACCATATTTTAAATTATTTCTCTGGAATCAGACTAGACAATCCAATTAAATGGAGTGGAACCAAGGTCCATTAAATTAGGTGGTACAAAGCTCATGGTGATTACACAGGACATAGAAATAGATCATTCAGCCTAACCTGTCAATGGTAGCTAGGCATTTATACTCCAGACGAGCAGGATGGCAGAACAGAAGAGGAGGAAGAGTGGCCCTGATAACAAAGGATGAAATAACGACATCAGTGAGAAAGGATCTTGACTCAGAAAATCAGGCAGTAGAATCATATGGATGGATATTAGGAATAGCAAAAGTGAGAATATATGTTAATAGGAATAGTTTCTTCCACAGTTCCCTTACCCAAAGGCAAGGCTGACCCATAGCAGGTAGGGTAAGGGGACAGGTTCAAAATGCACCCCAGCTGGAACAGGAACTGAACCCCATGCTATTGGCATCAATTTGCAGCACCAGCCATCAAGCCAACCAGCCCCAAAAAGAGTCCAACTTGCTGTGGCAAGACACACTTTTACATACATGTCGTAGCCTGGAGCTACAGATAGTGATGGTAGAGGCTCCAATTTCTTTCCATCACGTGACTGACCAGAAATCTCTCCCATTCTTACCATCTGCCATTGGTGCATGGTGGAAGGATTTACAGGTTGACAATCAACCTGCAAGGCTGCGTTATTGAAGGCAATTTCCTGAGTCATCAAGTCCTGGAGTGGGACTGGGATCAGAGCATTTGGCTCAAAGGCAGGGATAATACACACTGCACCACAAGATCTCTGGGAGTTATTTATAAGTCCCTTAACACCACTTGTACAAAGCATTAAACAAGAAATTATTGGAGCTTGTAACAAAGGCAATGAAATAGTTGTATAGGACTTTAATCTTCATATAGACTGGACTAATCGAATTGGCAAAGGAAGATGAGTATGTAGAATGCTTTCGTGACAATTTCCTGGAGCAACATGTTGTGGAATGAACTAGGGGTAAAACTATCTTTGATCTAGTATTGTGTAATGAAGCAGGGTCAATTAGTAATATCATGTAGAAGATCCACTGGGAAATAGTTATCATAATACAACTGAATACCACATTAAGTTTGAAAATAACATACCCCAATCACAAATACAAATCTTAAATTAAACAAAGTCAAATAAACGGTTTGAGGGGAGAGCTGGCTATGGTTGATTGGGTGAATAGATTAAAAGGTACAGCAATAAATAAACAGTGGGAAACATTTTTTAAAAATTCAAAATGTTCAACATAGTGCATGCCATTGTAAAACAAAAATTCAGCAGGAAAGATCTCTTACTAAGAAGGTTAAGTATATAGTCTTAGATTAAAAGAAGAAACTTATAATTTGCAAAGAATAGTAGTAAGTCCGAGGATTGGAAGTATTTTAGCAGCAATGAGCCATAAAAAGTTGTTTAAAAGGGAAAATGAATAGAATATGAGCATAAACTAGCCAGGAATATAAAATCAGATTGCAAGACCTTTTACAAATATTTAAAAAGGAAGAGAGCAGCTAAAGTAAATAAAAACAAAAAAACTGCGGATGCTGGAAATCCAAAACAAAAACAGAATTACCTGGAAAAACTCAGCAGGTCTGGCAGCATCGGCGGAGAAGAAAAGAGTTGACGTTTCGAGTCCTCATGACCCTTCGACAGAACTTGAGTTCGAGTCCAAGAAAGAGCTGAAATATAAGCTGGTTTAAGGTGTGTGTGTGGGGGGCAGAGAGATAGAGAGACAGAGAGGTGGAGGGGGGGGTGTGTGGTTGTAGGGACAAACAAGCAGTGATAGAAGCAGATCATCAAAAGATGTCAACGACAATAGTACAATAGAACACTTAGGTGTTAAAGTTAAAGTTGGTGATATTATCTAAACGAATGTGCTAATTAAGAATGGATGGTAGGGCACTCAAGGTATAGCTCTAGTGGGGGTTTTTTTATAATGGAAATAGGTGGGAAAAGGAAAATCTTTATAATTTATTGGAAAAAAAAGGGGGGAAACAGAAAGGGGGTGGAGATGGGGGAGGGAGCTCATGACCTAAAGTTGTTGAATTCAATATTCAGTCCGGAAGGCTGTAAAGTCCCTAGTCGGAAGATGAGGTGTTGTTCCCCCAGTTTGCGTTGGGCTTCACTGGAACAATGCAGCAAGCCAAGGACAGACATGTGGGCAAGAGAGCAGGGTGGAGTGTTAAAATGGCAAGCGACAGGGAGGTTTGGGTCATTCTTGCGGACAGACCGCAGGTGTTCTGCAAAGCGGTCGCCCAGTTTACGTTTGGTCTCTCCAATGTAGAGGAGACCACATTGGGAGCAACGAATGCAGTAGAATAAGTTGGGGGAAATGCAAGTGAAATGCTGCTTCACTCTCTGTCTCAATCTCTGGTGATAGACTGTCCACCAATATCCATTACAAACCCACCGACTCCCACAGCTATCTTGACTACAGCTCCTCACACCCCGCTTCCTGTAAGGACTCCATCCCATTCTCTCAGTTCCTTCTCTCCTTTGGAGAGACCAAACGTAAACTGGGCGACCGCTTTGCAGAACATCTGCGGTCTGTCCGCAAGAATGACCCAAACCTCCCTGTCGCTTGCCATTTTAACACTCCACCCTGCTCTCTTGCTCACATGTCTGTCCTTGGCTTGCTGCATTGTTCCAGTGAAGCCCAACGCAAACTGGAGGAACAACACCTCATCTTCCGACTAGGGACTTTACAGCCTTCCGGACTGAATATTGAATTCAACAACTTTAGGTCGTGAGCTCCCTCCCCCATCCCCACCCCCTTTCTGTTTCCCCCTTCCTTTTTTTTTCCAATAAATTATAAAGATTTTCCTTTTCCCACCTATTTCCATTATAAAAAAAACCCCACTAGAGCTATACCTTGAGTGCCCTACCATCCATTCTTAATTAGCACATTCGTTTAGATAATATCACCAACTTTAACTTTAACACCTATGTGTTCTATTGTACTATTGTCGTTGACATCTTTTGATGATCTGCTTCTATCACTGCTTGTTTGTCCCTACAACCACACACCCCCCCCCTCCACCTCTCTGTCTCTCTATCTCTCCGCCCCCCACACACACACCTTAAACCAGCTTATATTTCAGCTCTTTCTTGGACTCGAACTCAAGTTCTGTCGAAGGGTCATGAGGACTCGAAATGTCAACTCTTTTCTTCTCCGCCGATGCTGCCAGACCTGCTGAGTTTTTCCAGGTAATTCTGTTTTTGTTTTGGATTTCCAGCATCCGCAGTTTTTTTGTTTTTATCTCTGTGTTTAATTGACTGCCACTGCTCTTCAAGAAATGCCTACCTCCTTGAAGAAGTTCTGTTCCTCTCTGCGACAAGATTTCCGTATCTCTCTGTTGCCTTGTTCACCTTCATTGCTTTCCATTTCCCTCCTAGTGTTTGACAAGGTGTTTACTAAAACCCGCTTTCACAGTCATATCTCCTTTCTCAGTGACTGTCTCCGTCTCCAACTTACCCCACGTGGATTTCAACTGAAATTCCACCCCTCATGTTTCGAACCCACCCAGGATTACAGGTATCTCCGGGACATAAGACGTTTCTCGGACTGCTGTTCCCGTCACATTCTGAAATCCACACTCAGTGCCATGCGCCGCCATATGAACACACTCGACCTCTCCCTCCAGCAGCACCGCCGTACCCTTTTTCAAAGCTGCGCGTGCCCCCAGTTTCATTTTATCCTTCGGCTCATCCGATGCCTCAACAAGAAACTTTTTCTCTTTCTCTCAAGTGCTAAGGAACGCAAGCTCCAACAACTCATCGACACCAACACCCATCTAGGACCCTCCACCCCTGCCTGTCCCTCCGTCCCCACCCTTTCTTCCAATCCCAACCCCAGCCGTGTATTCACTATACCCCCTGACCTTCCCCTCTCCGATGCTGAACGTTCAGTGCTCAGCAAAGGACTTAGTTTCATACCCTTACGCCCTCACCTCAATGAATTTCGGGCTCGGCATGATACTGAACTCTTCTTCCGCCGTCTTCGTCTCCGGGCTCACTTCTTTGGGCAGGAGTCCTCTCCCAGTTCAACAGATCCTTTTACCCATCTCCAATATTCTCCCTCCACCTGGACCCCTCCCTCTGGATTCTTACCTTCTCTCGATCCTTTCATTGAGAACTGTCGGCGCGACATTAGTCGTCTCAATTTCTCTGCTCCTCTCACCCATTCTAACCTGTCTCTCTCTGAACTTACTGCACTCCATTCTCTCAGGTCCAACCCTGACATTGTCATCAAACCCGCTGACAAGGGTGGTGCTGTTGTTGTCTGGCGCACTGACCTCTACCTCGCGGAGGCTGAGCGTCAACTCGCAGACACTTCCTCCTACCTCTCCCTGGACCATGACCCCACCACTGAACATCAAGCCACTGTTTCCAGGACTGTCACTGACCTCATCTCCTCTGGGGATCTCCCTCCCACAGTTTCCAACCTGATAGTCGCCCAACCTCAGATGGCCCGCTTCTATCTCCTACCCAAAATCCACAAACGGAACTGCCCCGGTAGACCGATCATCTCAGCTTGCTCCTGCCCCACAGAACTCATTTCTCGTTATCTTGACTCCCTTCTCTCTCCCCTTGTCCAGTCCCTTCCCACCTATATCCGTGATTCCTCTGACACCTTACGTCACATCAACAATTTCCAGTTCCCTGGCCCCTACCGCTTCCTCTTCACCATGGACGTCCAATCCCTCTACACCTCCATCCCCCACCAGGATGGTCTGAGGGCCCTTAGCTTCTTCCTCGAACAGAGGCCCAAACAATCCCCATCCACCACTACTCTCCTCCGTCTGGCTGAACTTGTTCTCACGCTGAACAATTTCTCCTTCAACTCCTCTCACTTCCTCCAAATAAAAGGTGTGGCTATGGGTACCCGCATGGGCCCCAGCTATGCCTGTCTCTTTATGGGGTATGTGGAACATTCCTTGTTGCAGTCCTACTCCGGCCCCCTTCCACAACTCTTTCTCCGGTACATCGATGATTACTTCGGTGCCGCTTCATGCTCTCGTCAGGACTTGGAAAAATTTATTAATTTTGCTTCCAATCTCCACCCCTCCATCATTTTCACGTGGTCCATCTCTGACACTTCCCTTCCCTTCCTTGACCTCTCTGTCTCAATCTCTGGTGATAGACTGTCCACCAATATCCATTACAAACCCACCGACTCCCACAGCTATCTCGACTACAGCTCCTCACACCCCGCTTCCTGTAAGGACTCCATCCCATTCTCTCAGTTCCTTCGCCTCCGTCGCATCTGTTCCGATGATGCTACCTTCAAAAACAGTTCCTCTGACATGTCCTCCTTCTTCCTTAACCGAGGTTTTCCACCCACGGTCGTTGACAGGGCCCTCAACCGTGTCCGGCCCATCTCCCGCGCATCCGCCCTCACGCCTTCTCCTCCCTCCCAGAAACATGATAGGGTCCCCCTTGTCCTCACTTATCACCCCACCAGCCTCCGCATTCAAAGGATCATCCTCCGCCATTTCCGCCAACTCCAGCATGATGCCACCACCAAACACATCTTCCCTTCACCCCCCTTATCGGCATTCCGTAGGGATCGCTCCCTCCAGGACACCCTGGTCCACTCCTCCATCACCCCCTACTCCTCAACCCCCTCCTATGGCACAACCCCATGCCCACGCAAAAGATGCAACACCTGCCCTTTCACTTCCTCTCTCCTCACCGTCCAAGGACCCAAACACTCCTTTCAAGTGAAGCAGCATTTCACTTGCATTTCCCCCAACTTAGTCTACTGCATTCGTTGCTCCCAATGTGGTCTCCTCTACACTGGAGAGACCAAACGTAAACTGGGCGACCGCTTTGCAGAACACCTGCGGTCTGTCCGCAAGAATGACCCAAACCTCCCTGTCGCTTGCCATTTTAACACTCCACCCTGCCCTCTTGCCCACATGTCTGTCCTTGGCTTGCTGCATTGTTCCAGTGAAGCCCAACGCAAACTGGAGGAACAACACCTCATCTTCCGACTAGGAACTTTACAGCCTTCCGGACTGAATATTGAATTCAACAACTTTAGGTCGTGAGCTCCCTCCCCCATCCCCACCCCCTTTCTGTTTCCCCCTTCCTTTTTTTTTCCAATAAATTATAAAGATTTTCCTTTTCCCACCTATTTCCATTATAAAAAAAAACCCACTAGAGCTATACCTTGAGTGCCCTACCATCCATTCTTAATTAGCACATTCGTTTAGATAATATCACCAACTTTAACTTTAACACCTATGTGTTCTATTGTACTATTGTCGTTGACATCTTTTGATGATCTGCTTCTATCACTGCTTGTTTGTCCCTACAACCACACACCCCCCCCTCCACCTCTCTGTCTCTCTATCTCTCCGCCCCCCACACACACACCTTAAACCAGCTTATATTTCAGCTCTTTCTTGGACTCGAACTCAAGTTCTGTCGAAGGGTCATGAGGACTCGAAACGTCAACTCTTTTCTTCTCCGCCGATGCTGCCAGACCTGCTGAGTTTTTCCAGGTAATTCTGTTTTTGTTTCAGCTAAAGTAAATGTTGGTTCCTTAGGAGCTGAGACAGGAAAAATTATCATGGGGAATGAGAAAATGGGAGCAACATTGAACAAATATTTTGCGTCTGTCTTCACAGTAGAATATACAAATTTGATACCAGAAATAGGAGGTGAATAAGAGTGAGGAAATTAAGGTAATTAATGTCAGTAAAAAGAAAGAACTGGATAAAGTCCAAGCGACCAAAATCCAATGGATCCCCAGTACCTGATGGCCTACTTCCAATGGTTCTAAAACAGATGGCTGCAAAGTTTGAACTAGCTCTGATTTTCCAAAATTCTCTAGATTCTGGAATGCTCCCAGCAGATTGGAAGCTAGCAAATGTCTTACTGCTATTCAAGAAAGGAGGGAGAGAGAAAACAGGGAACTACAAACCAGTTAGCCTAACGTCAGTCATCTGGAAAGTGCTGGAATCTATTATTAAGGAAGTTTTAACAATACACTTGGATAAGTATAATATGGTCAGAACAAGTCAACATCTTGCAAAAAGGAAATCCTGTTTGACAAATTTACTGGAATTTGTCGAGGATGTAACTCGGCAGCAGCAACTGTCCCTCGATTCAAGGATGACATCTACACAGGGTCACAAGTCTCTACTGTTGGTCTTCATGTGACTGAACAGGCTGATTTTCAACCCACAGTTCTTACAGCACTTGGGGCAGGATGTCTCATGAGGTAGTGGGATTCAGAGTGCAGGATCTGCTTCATTTTCTTTCCTCTCTGCTGCCACTCTGCCTTATCATTAAGACAGTGTCACTCAAAATGTCATGCAGCTTGATGGACAAGTTGCCAGTCTGAACGATTGGTAGCAAGTTCCTCCCAGTTATTAATGTCAATGCTGCCGCGCCTCAAGGAGAGCTTCAAAGTGTATAAAACATTTTCTTTGTCCTCCCCTGGAACATTGGCTATTTGAGAGTTGAGGAAACAGGACCTGTTGCGGGGAGATAGCTTTTTGGCCATCCAGACACAGTGTCCAATCTATTGAAGTTGATCTTGCAGGGGTTTTGCTTGAATGCTTGTGGAGTTGCCTTGATAAAGGACACTCATGTTTGTTTGACAGTCCTCCCATTGAATCCGGAGGATACGGTGGAGCGCTTTTATGTGTCATTGATATACAGTCAAGGTCTCACTGCAGTACAGGAACGTGGTAATGCCAACTGCTCTGTGCAATGGGACTTTTGTTGACTTGCAGAGGTCTTTTCTGTCGCTCACTGCCGCAGTTTGTATAAAGTTGAGCAGGCACAGCTGATCCAGCATTCAATCTCCTTGTCGATAGTGGCCTTTTGAGAGAGGTAGCTACCAATGTATGGGAAGTGTCCAACATATTCCAGTGTCTCTCCTTCAACATAATATGGGAGGTGGAATTTTTGGCTGACCAGGTGTGGTTGAAAAATGAGTTTTGTTTTGGCAACATTCAAGAACTGGCCAAGTTTTGTGTATGCAAAATTGAAGAGATTGAGAGTGCCTTGCAGTAGCTAACAGAGTAGGTAAAGGGGAACTGCATTTGATAAGGTGCCACATGAAAGGCTAATACATAAGATGATATCTTGTGGAGTTGGGGGTGATATATTGGCATGGATAGAGTATTGTTAACAGAGAGGACACTGTGTGTAGGGATAAATGGAGCATTTTCAAGATGGCAGGCTGTGACTAGTGGAGTGCCACAAGAATCAGTGCTGGGGCCTCAGCTCTTTACAGTCTATATTAATGATGTAGATGAAGAGACAGAGAGTACTGTATTTAAGTTTGCTGACCATGTTAAGCTAGATGGGAATGCAAACTGTGAGGAGGCCACAAAGAGACTGCAAAGAAACAGTGTGTGAGCAACAAGACAGGAGGAGGAGTATAGTATGGGGAAGTATGAGGTCATTCACTTTGGTTGTAAGAATAGAAAAGCAGGATATTTTTTAAAAGCATGAAATTTGTAAATGTTGATGTTCAGAGAGACTTGGGTGTACTCATACAAGGGACACAAAAAGTTATCATTCAGGGGAGGCAGTGGCATAGTAGTATTCTCACTGGATTAATAATCCAGAGACTCAGGGTAATGCTCTGAAGACCCAGGTTTGAATCCCACCATGGCATAAAAATCTGGAATTAAAAGTCTACTGATAGTCATAAAAGCCCATCTGATTCACTAATGCCCTTTAGGGGAAAAATCTGCTATCCTTACCTGGTCTGGCCTACATGTGACTCCAGACCCACAGCATTGTGGTTGGCTTTTAAATGCCCTCTGAAATGCCCTAACAAGCCACTCAATTATATCAGATTGCTAGGAATGAAATGAACCACTTGGCATCAATCTAGGCACCAGAAATGACAACGGCAAACTCAGCCCTGTCGACCCTGAAATGTCCCCCTTACCAACATCTAGGGGCTAGTGCTAAATTTGGGAGAGCTGTCTTATAGACTAGTCAAGTAAAAGCCTGACATAGTCATACTCACAGAAGCATATCTTACAGACAATGTCCCAGGCACCATCCCTGGCTCCCATCGGCAGGACAGTCCCAGCAGAGGTGGTGACACAGTGCGTTACGGTCGGGAGGGAGTTGCCCTGGGAGTCCTCAACATCGACTCCAGACCCTTTGAAGTCTCATGCCATCAGGGCAAACATGAGCAAGGAAACCTCCTGCTGATTACCACGTACCACCCTCCCTCAGTTGATGAATCGGTGCTCCTTCACATTGATGATACTCTCCACTATGTTATGTGGCACGCGCTAAATGGGATAAATTTCAAACAGATCTAGCAACTCAAGACTGTGCAACCATGAGGCGCTGTGGGGTATCAGGAGCAGTGGAATTGTATTCAACCACAACCTGTAACTCATGGCCCGGCTTATCCACCACTCCACCATTACCACCAAGCCAGGGATCAACCCTGGTTCAATGAAGAGTGAAGGAGGGCATGCCAAGAGCACCACCAAGTATAACTAAAAATGAGGTGTCAACCTGGTGAAACTATAACATAGGACTACTTGCATGCCAAACAGCATGGGCAGCAAGTGATAGACAGAGCTAAGGGATTCCACAACCAATGGATCAGATCTAAGCTCTGCAGTCCTGCCACATCCAGTCATGAATGGTGGTGGACAATTAAACAACTCACTGGAGGAGGGGGCTCCACAAATATCCCCATCCTCAATGATGGAGGAGCCCAGGCTGAAGCTACAATTTTCAGCCAGAAGTATTGAATAGACAGTGATAATGCCACACACGTTCCCACTTTCACAGATCCCAGTCTTCAGCCAATTTGACTCACTCCACATGAAATAAATAGCTAAACACTCTGGACACATGGGCTATGGAGATTGGCAACATGCCAGCTGTACTGCAGAAGACTTGTGCACCAGAACAAACCATGTATGCAGCCAATTTGTTCCAGTGCAGCTACAAAACAGACATATAGCTGAAAAAGTGGAGAATTGCCCAGGGATGCAGGACAAATGCAATCCGTCCAACTACCATTCCATCAGCCTCCTGTCAATCATCAGCAAAGTGATGGTGCAGGAGAGAGGGCTTGAGATTCCTTTTTTTTATTAGCTCATGGGATGTCGGCCTCATTGGCTAGGCCAGCATTTATTGCCCATCCCTAATTGCCCTTGTTCAGAGGGCATTTAAGAGTCAACCATATTGCTGTGGGTCTGGAGTCACACGTAGGCTAGACCAGGTAAGGACAGCAGATTTTGTTCCTTAAAGGATATTAATGAACCAGATGGGTATTTACGACAATTGGCAATGGTTTCATGGTCATCATCAGACCATTAGTTTCAGATTTTTACTGAATTCAAATATCACCATCTGCCGTGGAGGGATTCAAACCCGGATCCCCAGAGCATTACCCTGTGTCTCTGGATTGCTAGTCAGGTGACATTGGAACCAGTTCTGGGATGGTGGAACTGGTACAGGCCAGACAAGTTGCACCTCAACAGAGCTAGGACCAAAATCCTTAGGGGCGGTTTGCTAGTGTTGTTGGGGAGGATTTAAACAAACTTACCCACCACTGTAAATGAGTGCACAAAGGGCACAGGCTTGGTAGACTCACAGTTTAGTGTTCTCGGTCAGGTTACTGTTGTTCCACACTGTCTTACTTAGCTTGGACATAACAGCTGCAGGTTTTTTAACGTGCATTTTGATTACAGCATCAAGTGGAAGATTACTGGTGATTATGGAGCCTAGATATGTGAAGCTATCAACAACCTCTAGTGTCACAATGTCAATGCTGATTAGTGGCGGTATGGTTAAGCCCTGGACCATGACATTCATCTTTCTTGTTCTGATGGTCAAACCAAACTCTTTAAAGGCATGAGAGTCTGTCCTTCTGCCACTGAAGGTATTCCTCATTACAGACTGCTAGTGCGGCCTCTCTAATGAAGACTTGCTATACTTTTGTCCCCTGGATCTCAGGCAGGAAAGGCTGAACAGCTTTTCTGATATGTAGGTAGATGCCCTCTGTAGGTGAATTGAAGGCAAGTTGAGAAAGTGATTAAAAAGCTACTGAAAAATGCACACAAGCAGAGTTACTAGGCACAATCATCCCAGAATTGCACTAAGTGCGGTAGCGGGCGTGAAAAATGATGGTTTACCTGCTGGCTGCAATGGCGGGTTTTCACGCCATATCATCTGCTTCCCATATCATTAATTATGCAGCCACGGGAAACACACCGTCTCGCTGGCAGGCAGCCTCTGAATCGCCCACCACGCAGTTACCTCACCGTTTCCTTGTTCCAGGTGCCATGTCTAAACTACAGCCACGCACACAATTCTCAATGTTTGCAGCCCAGGACTGTTCCAATGAAGACATGGCCCTGAAAGCCAAAAAGAGTTCAGTGACCTGTCACTGGAATGCCTTTTGGAGGCCTGCCATGATGTCCTCAACCCACACTCCTGGCCACAGGAGGGGCAATCTCACCACTCCGGTTTGGGAGGTGGTGGCAATGGTGGCCAGGGTCAACAATGCACAGAAGAGGTCGGCTATCCAGTGCAGAAAGAGGATGAATGATCTCATCCATGCTGCCAGGTTAAGGCAACCACCTCATCACTTTAAACTCACATACTCACAAAGGCATCTCCCTCACTGCCAGCTCAAGAGACATCACCACTCACTCTCTCACACACACCCTCACATTTCCATCTGGCCTCATTTCCTCTGGAGACTGCCTGCTCAGCCCTCAACATCTTGAGGTCACTTGCAAAGATCAACGTGCCCCCACGCACACCTTGGGATACCCTCCTTCCCCAGTCCAGCCCTCACCCTGCAATATCTTCCCTTGCCTGAAGCCACTTCTCCCCCTTCCTCAAGCAAGCCGTAGCCCTGTAGCCACTGAAAAGCCACCCCCGCCTTACAGCTGGTCTGGTAGGTAGAGAACTGGCTGTGAGCTCTCCCTAAAAGTGATGTAGCACTGCCTGTGAAGCCTGGTGCTGATGACTGCCAGTGCTGCCCGAAGCAAAGTAGGCAAACAAACCTCTAAGTCCCGAGCGAAATGCAGCTTGCCAGGTGTATGTCGCTTATGTACAGTTGTGAAGTGCTGATGTGCTCAGATGATCCAGCGTGGGGGGATGGTTCTGGTGAGCAGAGCTTATAATGTGATGCTAAAATATTTAAATAAGGTTGCCAACGTGCGGCAGTGGAAAACGCAGCCGGCCATTGAGGGGTGGAGCAGATGATCACAAACTGGTTTTATGATGGCATGAAACCAATTTTTGCAATCTCCCAATATTTTCTGTTGCCATCCAGTATGACACCCATCACAAACGCGAGCAGACGATTCGCCCACTGTTTGTCTGATATGTAGTGCATGCTATCTCCCTCTAGGGAGCATTCCTTTCATTCACAAACATGGACCCATGCTGCCTAATTTTTTTTTCAATTTGTTCTCTGGACATAGGCTGTCATAGTCATATTTATTGATTATCTAGTTACTTACAGAAGGTAGTTATGGATCTTTTTCTTGAACCATTGCAGTCATCGTGGTGACAGTACTCCCACAATGATGTTAGTTCAAGAACATTAGGATATTGGCCTTGTGATGATAAAGATATGGCAATTTATGTCCAAATTGGAATGGTGTATGAATTGGATGAGAATTTGGAGGCAATGGCATTCCCATGACATTCATGCTTTTCTTCTCAGTGATTGACTTCACAGTGGAAGGAGATGCTGTCAAATTAAACTTTGTGAATTGCTGCAGTGCATTCTGCCTATAATACTGATTTCAGTCATAACGTCCTGGTGCTAGAAGGAGTGATTAGGAATGCAATGGCTTTGGCATCAATCAAGTGAACTGCTCTGTTCTGGATAGAATCAGGATTTGTGAATGTTGTTGCATCTGCACATATCAAGGCAATTTTAAAAATTCTTTCATGGGATGTGGGTGTTGCTGGCTAGGCCAGCATTTGTTGCCTATCCCTTATTGCCTTTGAGAAGATGGTGGTGAACCGCCTTCTTGAACTGCTGCAGGCCATGTGGTGTAGGTACACCCATAGTGCTGTTAGGGAGACAGTTCCAGGAACTTGACCCAGCAACAGTATGGTGGTATAGTTCCAAGTCAGGCTTGTGTGTGGCTTGGAAGGGAACTTGCAGGTGGTGGTGTTCCCACGCACCTGCTGCCTTTGTCTTCCTAGTGGTGGAAGCCATGGGTCTGGAAGGTGCTTTCAAAGATAAATGATGAGTATTCAACGTGATCTTGACTTTTAGGTGATGGAAAGATGTTAACATGTTAAGAGGTGAGCCACTTGTCACAGAGTACAAAGCCTCTGCACATAGCCCCTTGTAGTCACGGTGTTGATTTTGCAAGTTCAGCTGAGCTTCTATTCATTGGTGAATCATCAAGGCATTAAAGGTGAGGGACTCAATAATAATGATACCGCTGAAGATGGGGGAGATTTTATGCTTTTCTTGATGGATTTGGTCATTGCCTGGCACCCTGATGAAAATATTATTTGTCACTTGTAGCTGAAGCCTGGAATTTGTTCATGTCTTGCTGTGGGTTAGCAAGGGTTGTTTCATTATTGAAAGAATTGTATTTGGAGCTGAATACTATAGAATTAGGACTGATAGAAAGTTGTTGAACATAGCAACAGGAGAAGCCCATTTAGTCCCTCAAGTTTGTTCCACTGTTCAATGAGATTATGGCTGATATGCAAATTAACTTCACTGCCTTTGCTTGATATCCCTTAATACCTTTGGATGACAAAAATTTATCAATCTCAGATTTTAAAATTACAGTTGAACCAGCATCAATTGTTGTTTCTGGAAGAGAGTTCAAACTGCTGCCATCCTATGTGTGTAGAAGTATTTTCTAGTTTTACTCCTGAAAGGTCTGACTCCAATTTTTAGACAATGCCCCTTAGTCAGGACTCCCTAACCAGTGGAAAAAGTGTTACAATTGTGAGGTTTTATAAGACAGCTACAGTTTAAACTGTCTCCTTAATTCAAGGTAAAATGAGTGTTATGAAAGTATAATAATAGGAATAGTGGGTCTGGATAGTCTGTGTGTGTGTGTGTGTGTGTGTGTGTGTGTGTGTGGTTGGGGGGGGAACTTAGTTGAATTAAAGACAGCTAGTCTGAAGGCTTTGATTTATCAGAAGAGAAGCTAGGTTTGAAATGCTAAACTGGTAAATATGGTTGAAGTTTTAGAATGTAAGGTGTAAAGGAACATTTGCATTCTTAGATAAACCAGAGTAGTTTGAATTTCAAAAGAGAGGGTGAAATGTTACACATGGCCAGAAGAAGCCAAACTGTGTTTATTTTTCCCAAAGCTTACTGATAAAGTTGCTACTATGAAATATTTTTATTCTTAGAAAGGTAAAGTTTCAAAGACATATTGAAACAATGACATTTATATTCAAAGGGGAAAATATGTATAAAGGAGAGAAGGCTATGTGTAAGAGGAAGGAATTCTAAGATCAAACAAGTGTGAAAAGCCTCCAGCCTCTATGTACCAAGCTGCTGCCTATCGGAACCAAAGCTAAGAGAATTTACCATGAATATCACTGTTCAGGGTATTGTGTGCTTTGCCTGAGTCTATTAAAATCTATTTTTTTTTTACTGTTATCTTAGCAGGGGTGTAACTGGGAGTCAGATTAATTAGGGGAGCGCTAGGAGTAATCATAAAATAAACTAATCTCCTGAGTTAAACCTAACTCGAATTTGCTGTGGATTATTAGTAAAATTGGATCACAAAAAAACCCAAGGGATTGGGAAAACACACCACCACCAAATCTTTAAAAAAACTAATTCAAAACACCTTCTGCTTACGGATAGGTGGGAAGAGGAAATCAATGCAGTTTGACTGCCTCTCCCCTGTCTGTAACAAAACAATGAAGAGAGCAAAAGCCACCTAACCTTTAAAGGTGGGACTTCTTAAAGGGAAGTGCCTCAAGATGATTTTTTAATGGAATGAAAGCAGAAAGTGTTAGAAAAACTCAGCAGGTCTGGCAGCATCTGTGGAGAGAGAAACAGAGTGAATGTTTCGAGTCCAATATAACTTCTCTGGAACACGGTTTTTCCCGCACTTCTGTTTTCACTTCAGATCTCCAGCATCTGCAGTATTTACTTTTACTGTTTTTTATGGTCCTGGATGAGTAACATCTTACTATATGTGAGGTTGGAATAAGATCATAAAATCATAAGAAATAGGAGCAGGAGTAGGACATTCGGCCATCTAGCCTGCTTTGTCACACAATAAGGTCATGGCTGATCTGACTGCGCCCTTAACTCCACTTTCTGCCTTTCCCCCATAACCCTCCACTCCCTTATAGATCAAAATTCTGTCTAACTCAGCCTTGAATACACTTGACCCCAGGCTCCACAGCATTCTGTGGAAGAGAATTCCAAAGACTAACCATTCTCTGAGAGCAGCAATTCCTTCTCATCTCTGTCTTAAATGGGAGACCTCTTATTTTTAAACTGTGCCCCCGAGTTCTACATTCTCCCATGAATTTAACATACTGATTGACTGCCTGAAAAAGAAAAGCACCATTCCAAAATCAAACTCTCAACTGTCAACTTTCAAGGGGAAAGAAAAACATTTACCTAAAGTAAGTGTGAAAGTAAATAATCTGAAGGCCACTATTAATAGCTATTTGGAGTAACCCAAGTGTTTTGATCCTGGAGCTAAATATTTTAAGACAATTACTCTAAAGCATGCAATGAGATATCTAAAGAATAAGTGATCCTGCCATGCCAGCAACAAAGTTACAAACTCCTTTACAAGTTCAGGCTCACTACCAAATAGCTCTACTATCTAACATTCTCTTAACATATTTCCCATTTATTCCTATGGTCTGAACAGAAATAAATATAAATAAAAAAAATTTTTTAAATTGAAAACAGGTCAGAAATAAAAGTGAGGTAGATTTACCATGCATTAATGTGATGCAGCATGTAGTGACATCATAAAAGCTATGAAGTCTTTTGGAAGCAGAAAAAAATTAATTGGTCTGCCATAGTTGAGACTACAGGGACCATTTTAATTGGTTATTTCCGATCTTATATACATTGGTAGCAATGTGGTTGCTATGGAAACATTTGTTACTTTGTACATGATCTTCTTTCTGTGTAGGTGAAGGGAAAATAGCTGTTTGAGTATAAGCATAAGTTCTAATGCTACTCCCACATATGAAGTGAAAGTAGTTAATCAAAAATATTGGCTCGAATTTTGGGGTAATAATGCAGGCAAAACTGATAGCAACTTCTGAAGTCTGCAAGTAGCCAGTTACACACAGAAATCCAGAAGTTGCTGTCTGTAATTCTCCGTTTCTACAGAGGGTGCTCGTTAAGATTCCCCCCAGAATGAAATAAATTAGAAATCATTAGCCTGATAATAACTTACACACTTCGCTTTTAGTCTCACCCTTGAAAAAGTTACACATTAGTAATTAAGTGTAATTGGGTTTTTAACAAAGCACTAAGTTCATAATTACTGCTAAATAGCCTCACTGCTCAAAGTTCGATTATGGTATTCTCGGTTCTACCTTAATCCTAAGTGTATGTCCCAAACATTTATTTCACTACCTGTAAAATTTAAAAATCAAAAATAAAGAGATTTTGCAGTTTCTATTTCCTGGCTTGCTGTCTGTGAGAATATTTCAATGTGATTGGCTGATTACCCTACTTGATGACATCATGGTTGTTGGATAGCTGGAGATTCCCTTGACTTGGCAGCAGATTCAAACTGACGTTGCAAAAGATTAAATCCACATCACAAAGATTCCTAGATCTTTGTGTGCAGTTTTCGTCAAAGTCAGTGGCAAACTGTCAGCGGCTATTGCTTCACTGCTGACTGTGAAATCCAGCCCAGTATCTCACAATTTGAACAATGGAGCTAGCTGTATAAACAGTTGTCTCTACTTTATTCCACCATGGAATCTGCTGGATTGTTTCTCCATAGTCTTACACCAAGGGATTGTGATTTCATAAACGGCAGGAATGAATAGTCATCTGACACCAAAACTGAATTATTGCCAGATTAGAATTTAGAATTTTGTACTATGGTTTAGCTTGTGAGTCCATTGGATATAATTTCTACAACTCAACTTCCACACAATAGAATGTTAACAAGAATATTTTACACACCTCAATTGATTCACTAACGGTAGCTACTGGTTACTAAAAAGTTCCATTCCTGCAATACTTTCTTGCAATGCTTTTATAACTGAATGACGCTCCCGGGGAATTTGTGCATTGGGACCACGCTGGATTGGAATTTTAATAACACTGCTAAGTGTGATACTAGCTCTTTACAGCTAGGCATAAAATCACAATACAAACCACAAGTAAATATATTCAAGATACTTTTGGTTGATTATAATGACTTTGTCCTGAGTTACAAAGGTCACAACTGTAAACAAGAATCTGGACTGCAGTCAAGGAATCTTGGCCAAGCTTGGTCCTGGGCCTGAGTGCCATTTGATCAGCAGGAGAGCAGACCTGATGGCATCAGTTGGACCCTGTAGACTCTGAGAAATTTCAAACCCAAACTCTCAAAGTCAATTTTCATGATCCTTTCCAATCGATTCCATGTGATCTGAAGGTCTGGAGGTCTTGGGGGGCCAGGTGCAAGTTTAATTGTGCAATTGCTCAATCCGGGTAGTGTTTCCTAATTTCGCACCATTCTCAGGTATTGGCTTGGGGGATGGAATTAGATTACTCCATGAGCCTTACCATCTACCTCAGATCCACCAAAATGGACCTCAGTGTCTCTATGGTCAGTTAGCTCAGTTGGCTGGATGATTGGTTTGTGATGCAGAATGAGGCCAACAGTGCAGGTTCAATTCCTGTACCAGGTGAGGACAACGTGAGGTGTGCTGACCCTCAGGTTAAATTCACCACCAGTTATCTTTCTCTGATGAGAGAGCAGCCTGTGGCCCTCTGGGACTATGGTGACTTTCATTTCAAAATGATGCTTATTTAAGACTTTTTTTGAGCAGCACTCAAACTGAGATTTAAGGCCACAGGTTCAATTGGCAGTTGACATCGACAGAGCATCAGCTCCCCATGGTCAGGTCCCACTTTCACCTCTGACTTCTCTGGAACCCTAAGGATACTTGAACAAAAGAGTGTCAGACAAATAAATAGACTAGAAGTGAGGGTTTGAGGAAGTAGGCAGCTCACCTTGGGTACTTTGATGAAGATAATTTTTGTCTTGTACTACAAGGGAATCCTAGACTTCAAAGATATAGCATGTGACAGCCGCCTCCCTCCACAGAATGCCTGTCACACTCTTGGCAGAACTCCAATCCCTGACCCCAAACAGACTGTAATGTTTGCTCTTCTTTTGTTCCCTACTACCATTCCTGTCAGCCAAGTTGCAGCCTTCCTCTAGTTTTACTGCACTAGGTTGCTGCATCTTCCAAGCATCTTCCACCACCACAAAATTTCCAAACATTTAGGACCATTTTGGGTTTAAGTTCTGCTTCTTCCCCAGTTTTCTGCCATCCTCCTCCCATTGTATCTGAGGTGCATTTAATTAGCTGACCTCATGGTGTGCAGCTATCCAGCTCCATCTACCCCACCCTCCTTTAACAGTATAAATTTCATCACATTTCCACATCTCTTCAGCTCTGAAGAAGGGTCATACGGACTTGAAATGTTAACTCTGTTTCTCTCTCCACAGAAGCTGCTAGACCTGCTGAGTTTTTCCAGCATTTTCTGTTTTTGTTTCAAATTTCCAGCATCCGCAGTATTTGCTTTTAACTCTTGTGCCATTTAACCTCTCCTGTCTTCCACCTATCACAGGTCTTCCTTTTTCTTCTTATTTCACCCTTACACCTCTTTCACTTACTTTAAATCCATTACATTTTTTACTTCTCCCAGTTCTGATGAAAGGTCATCAACCTGAAATGTTACTCTGTTTCTCTTTTCACAAATGCTGCTTGACCTGCTGAGTATTTTCCAGCATTTTCTGTTTTTATTTCATGACCAAGCTGGTCAGACCACACTTGGAGCACTGTGACCAGTTCTGGTCACCAAACAAGCAACTCTAGACATCTCAGTTCAATGATATTGAGGCCCAAGGCCCAATATGAAGTGTACCTTGGGCCTATCCATTTGTTTTTGGGTGCAATAAAGTACTATGCCATGATCTCTGCTTCACTCATGCAGACTGTCCAACAGTAGTCATTGGTTAGCAATCAAGAACAGAAACCCTGACTGATTTTCCCATCACATTGCCATTAGCATACTTCAAGCCAATTGTAGCATATCATCTGCTGCTTTTGCTATAATCAGATAAGGCTTCTGAGATATATAACAACACTACAAATCCACTTACTCTGGGACCTTTAGCACAGATTGACAATTGACCTTCTGTTCTGCATTGCTAAATATTGCATTGGATGATGCACCAGAGATGCCTGTGATCTATCTCAAAGAAAACATCAGCAGTTAGATTTCTCACCGGCTTTCAAAAAATTTGGCATATGAAATATTTTTCCACCAAATTAATCCTATAATGCTTCTATTTATTGGTAAACATGATCTGAAAACCATGAAAGGTTTTAATGGCCATCTGGAAACATAGTGACTTGGAAGGGCACAAAAGCACGTTGATTTTCAATTTTATTTTAAATCTGATCCCGTGACCCAAGCCTGTTTGAATACAAAAATTAAAGTATAGAATCATTGAGTCATAGAATGGTTATAGCACAGGTCATTCGACTCACGTGTCCACACCAGCTCTCTAAATGTGCAATCCAGGTAGATCCATTCCCCTGTCTTTTCCACATAGCCCTGCAATTTTTCCTCTTCAGCAAATTATCCAATTCCCTTTTGAAAGCTACAATTGAATCTTCCTCCATCACAGACTCAGGCAGGGCATTCCAGATCCTAACCATTTGCAGTGTAAAAAAGCTTTTCCTCGTGTTGCCATTGTTTCTTTTGCCAATCACCTTAAATCATTGTTCTCTGGTTCTCAGTCCCTCCATCAATGGAAAAAGTGTCTCCTTATGTACTCTGTCCAGACCCCTCATCATTTGAACACCTCTATCAAACCTTCTTCTTCCCTTCCTCAAATCTCCTCTTCCCCAAGAAAGACAGCTGCAGCTTCTCCAATCTATCCATGTAATTGAAGTTCCTCATTCCTGGAGCCAATCTTGTCAATCTTATCTGCATCCTCACTAATGCCTTCACATCATTCCTAAAGTGTGGTACCCAGAACTGGACAAAATGGGCAGGATTTTCCCCCCGTTGGGGGCGAAGTTGAAGGGTGCGCGTGCACAGGCGCACTTCCGATCGGCGCCCCCAATCGGGGGTGTGGCGCCATTTCACGTGGGTAGGCCAATTGAGGCCTGCCCAGCATGATGCCCGCACGGAAGTGCTATGCTGTGCGGGCAGGGGGGAATCCCAAAATCAAGAGTGCGCTCTTTTGCGCATGTGCACGAAAGAGAGCACATCTCCCTGAGGTTAAGTGCTGCCTCAGGGAGATTGGCTCTCAATGTAAAAAAGCTAAAAATAGAATAATAAAATTTTCATAACATGTCCCCTCATATGACGCGGTCACATGAGTTGAGACATGTCCATAATTTTTACAAAAACGTTATTAAAATTTTTAAAAACCTACATGAAACCTCATCCCGCCCGTGGATGAGGTTTCATGCTTTTTCTAATCCCCACCAGGGCTCCTGGCCTGCCCGCCAACCTTAAGGTTGGACGGGCAGGTCCGTTAATTACTTAATTGACTCTGTCAATGGCCTCAGTTGGCCATTGACAGGTCAGCCGGCGTGCAGCTGATTTTGCTGCACCTCCGCCTACCTGAAAATTTAAATGGGGTGCGGTGACATCGGGAGTTCTGCCTGACGTCATCACCTGTCATTTTACACGTCAGTGAGCGGGCCCCACCCCCACTCACCGACGGTAAAATCCTGCCCAATATTCCAGTTGAGGTTGAACCATTGTTTTTACAGGTTTATCATAATTTCCTTGTTTTTGTACTTTATGCCTTTATTCATAAAGCCCCGGATCCCATATGTTTTGTAAATTGCAGAAACAGACTTTCAACACAAAAATCATGCAACGTCTGAGCATATTGAGGAAGTGATTGATGCTTTGTATTAAAAATCGAAATTGCTGGAAATAGGCAGCAGCAAGGCAGCATTAACATTCTGGAAGTCACTAGCTGCAATAAATACTGTGGCTATGGAACAGGTTAGTGGCTGATAAATCTGTTGTGAATCATCTACCTCCTGACTCCCCAAAGCCTGTCCACCACGTCAGGAGTGTGATGGATGACTGAAGCTCCAACAACACTCAAGAAGTTCAAATTAATGGAAGAATGCTGTTTTCATGAAGCTAACAGCATCGTGAATCGACCAGAAACCCGCAGGCTGACTTGCAATTCACAGGGTACCTCTTAATCGACAAAAGTTGCTGGTCAATTTGTGCATTAATAATAATGGTGTGCATTATTCAGAAATTCACACAGAAAAATTTAGCCCATTGCTGTTTGCGAGACCTTTCTGTATGGAAATTGGATGCCACATTTTTGACATCAACTACACTTTGACTAACTACACTTCAAAAAAAGTATTTTTGGTTGTGAAGTGCTTTGCAAAGTCCAGGTGTTATATAACAGTGTTATATAAATGTCAGTTTTTCTTTTATCCAATTGGTATTTAACCTATTTGTCACATTTTAGTGGTTTCACCTGCCAGGTAACACTGTATTCAAGACACAGCATGCATATAACACATTTATTGTGTGCAGAAACCATTGTGATGAATGCACACCCACTAGGAATTGGATTGAGAATATCCAGATTAATTTCAGGTGCGATTATTGCAGTTGGCGTCCCAGTAAACTAGAGTTCAACCCAGGCACCAAATATGAAAAAAAAAGTCTTATAACTGGTATACCCTTCTGCACATCCTGTTCTAAGTAATCAAAATTAGAGCAAATCACAGTTTAAAAATGTGTGTGAGGAAGGACATGGTGACAGGGTAACATGAATTAAGGTGGGAGGAGATTCCATGGACCATAGACAACTGCAACCTGTTGTGCCAAATAGTCTATGCTGGTCAATTCTATGTAATTCTTTGTAGAGTGTTGATATCTGAAAGCTGACTGAGTGAATGTAAGTGTGAAAATGAACATGTATTAGTCTCTGCAAGAACATGTGTAAATGATTGCATATGAATATATTGGTATTCTTTAACTGAAAATTTTAAGAAAATTGACAAAAAGAGCAGAGAGTTGAGTGGAGGAAAGGAGAATAGTTTTATGCAGCAAGTTATGATCTGGAATGTACTAACTGAAAGAGTGGTGGAAGCAGATCCAACAGTAACTTTCAAAAGGGAATGAAATATACACTTGAAAAGGAAAGCAAGGCTATGGGGAGGCAGCAAGCAAGTGGGACTAATTGGATAGCTCTTTCAAAGAAACATGCTGCCCAAACTTCAGTCCAAATCATCTTGTAGAAATGTGTTATCGTCCCCGCTGAGTTTGCCCCTGGACTAATCTGATACCAGAGTGGAACCCAGCTAGATAGATCCTAACTTTTATTTGTTTGTTTAGATACGTGGAGAGTAGCTACTGAACAGAGTCACAGGGGTCAGCTGATGAACTTTTAACAAAAGAGTAAAACGTTTATTAAACAAGAAAAGATGAATTATATTACATTACTCCTACACCCACAACTATACTTTTATAGATATATACAGATTTGTAAGGATAACACAAGTTATAAAAGCCATCTTGTACTCTAATGTCCACAGTAAGTACGCAGTCCATGTACCAATAGGCACACTGTGGTCAGACACACCACACCCTGAGACCAAGTGACAGATGCCACCTCAACCAGATGCTATGGATCTCTCCTCAACTCCCCCCAGATGCTTGTCACACCGTTTGTTAAAAGTTCATCAGCTGACCCCTGTGACTCTGTTCAGTAGCTACTCTTCACGTATCTAACCAAACAAATAAAAGTTAGGATCTATCTAGCTGGGTTCCACTCTGGTATCAGGTTAGTACCAGTCTCACTGAACTCCGTCTTTCACACAAGGGTTTCCAATTTCTACTCTCCAAGACTCTGCCTTGGAAACTTCTCCCAAACTGACGTTTTCTCTCAGAGTCTTCCACAAGGGTTCACCTCCAGGGGAAGAATTTTTGGGTGGTCAGGCGGGCATGGCGAGCAGGTCTGGGAGTGACCGGGGAATGGTCCACCGCCTGCATTTGGCCCCCAACAGTGATTTCATGCTGGCTGGCCAATCAACAACTTGCCAGCGTGAAATGCGTGCTGAAAGGCTCAGTGCTGCCAGGGTGGGGGCGGGAGGAGGGTGAGCGTCGAAGTCTGCATAGATACGGGGGAGCATGCGTTGAAAGCTCCCTGAAATCAGAGAGCTGCCTTAGGCAGCTGAAAAATTTTAAAATCAAAAATTAAGAGTTGGAAATTCTGAAAAAAAAGTCCCTACAGAGGACTCAGTCACATGAATATATACATAATAAAAATTATGTCAAAACATTTTCTTTTAAGTTAATGTGGGAAACCCCATCCTGCCCATGGATGAGGTTTCCTCAAAAATGTAAAAGCTGCCTCGCCAATTCGCCCGCCCACCAGCCGTAACGTTGGATAGGCAGTGAAAAATCTCCCTTAATTAATACTTTAATGGCCTTAATAGGCCTCTTAATTGATGGCAGGTGCACTGCCAACTCTCGTGTGTGTGCTGACTAAAATATCGCACGAGTGTGCGATGGCATCAAGCCACTCGCCCAAAATCATCGCGTGCTATTTTACACCCGATTGGGTAGGGTGCACAGCCGCCTGCGGGACATAAAATTCTGCCCCAGGGTTTCAAACTCTCCTGATGTTCCTCTTCCCTGGGTCACCACATGTATTCAAGCTGTCTTCCACACACACCCCCTCACTGTCTCAGCTATCAACAATACACCACTGTGTCCCATGGTTCATTGCAAAGAGTTACAGACCTTCAGTTGTCTCTTTGCCTTTTGCAAGCCATTCTCGCTTAAAGCTGCTTTCTGCAGCTTTTGTTTCTTTAAATCTGAAGCTTGGAGCCTTTCTCTCTGCCCCTCATTCTTATCTTCATTAACAGGACGTTATCCAGATTCCTGTTCTTCCTTTGACTTAGGAGGTCTTCTTGGGACTTTTCCTCGTTTCTGTCTCAATCCTTTGGCCTTGGGACCTTTTGGTTCTTTTGGGAAATCTGCAGCTCCCTCTACCAGTGTCCAGTCTCTCTGGAGTCCTGGCTTCAAACTAAACTTAAAATTGCTGTTTCTTAAATTTTTCAGTGTGACTATGGGATGGACTTGCCTCTCTGGATCCCTGCTGCTAGCAACAGCCCAATTCTTCTACTCTTGTTTGCTTAACTTAGCTACAACAGTTGTAAAAGCCTTATTAGAAATGCAAGCACCTTTTAAAAGTGAAACTCAAACTGAATTTGACCTTCTCTCAACACACAGATACAGAAATACAAATCAAACTTAAACATTAAAGCCAAAACTCATTCCTAACACTCACAAATAGAAATATAGCTTACTTAAACTGTCTCTATTTCCTAACAAATGCCAAAACTGATGGTTAAGGAGAATAATTTCTCCTAAATTAGCAAAAAAAAGCATATTTCTGAAATTGATATTTTTAACATTAAAAGAAAAGTAGTACAGATGCTTCAAAGCTGAAATAGAAATTTGAAATTCTTCAAACACTGCAAAGTGAATAAGGTAGGTTAACATTTCCAGTCAATGACCTTTTGTCAGAATCAGGATATGCTATAAATGAACAATTTATAAATAGGATCAGAGCTAAGGAAAAAGGCATGGGGAGAGAAAAAATGACCTGTGATTAAGTAGTGGACAAGAGGTGCGTAAAAGGTTGGTGACATGGTCTGCACCTCTGACTTCCACCTGTTTTTTCCTTCTACCATACTCCTGGGTCACTGAAGCCATCTCATCCTTGCCAGATTTCTGATGTTTCTCTCCCCCAGTCTCTGGGCTTTGGATACGTCTTTTATTTCTCTGTTTCTTTCTATAGATACTTCTGGACTTCCTGAGTGTTTTTAGCATTTTCTGTTTCAATTTCTGATTTCCAGCATCTGCAGTACTTTGCTTTTGTTTTGCTTCTTCAATTTCTCTCATTATTGCCTCCCTTTATCTTGCACTATTATCACTATAGTCATTTAATTATCTCCTGTATTCCACCTAATCACAGATTCTCTCTTTTCCTCTCTTCACCTTTTTCCTTGGCTCTGTTTCTCTTTATAAGTTATTCTGTAATTTCTTCTGGTTCTAACAAAAGATCATTGACTTCAAATGTTAACCCTACCTTCCTGTATTGCTCCATTCATGCTGTCTGGCCTAGTAAACATCCCCAGTCTTTTTTGTTTTTATTTCAAGACTACAGTTACTCGATCAAATGAATAGGACCATTTTTATAAAAGGGTAATTCTATGAATTTACACTCCCGATGCAGAGATTTTCCTAGCTGGAATGCAAAAACAGATTTCTTAACACATGGGTGCATTTTGGTTTATGTTCGTGGGTGTGGTTGGAAATTTGTATTCAACCCATTCTCTATTGAACAGTGTGAGAAAAGGCAGTTAACATTTTCTCCTACCTCTTAATAGGTAAGATTTTACTTTTCAAACCAGCAAGAACAACAAGAACTTGTATTTAAATAGCTCCTTTAACAAATTAAAACATACCAAGGCACTTCATATGGATGTCAAGAAGATATAATAATTTTCATAATGTTGTTGGAATTTATTATAAAGTAGAGAAATAATGGGGTCTGTGTCTTTGGGTCTATGTCTGTGTGTGTGAGACTTAATTGAATTAAAGGCAGCTGGTCTGAAGGAATTGATGTAACAGAAGATAAGCTAGGTTTCAAATGTTAAGTAGGTAAACATGGATGTCAAAGGAATGTTTGCATTTTTAAATAAACCAGACTTGATTTCAAAAGAGGGAGTGAAATATTCCCCTAGCCAGGGGAAGTTAAGAAACAGCATGTTTATTTTTCCCAAAGGCTACTAGTAAAATTGGTATTATGAGAGATTTTTATTATTAGAAAGGTAAAGTCCAAAGATGTAATGAAACAATGGGAATTTGCATTCATATGTATGAAGGAGTGAAGGCTGCATGTAAGGATGAGAATTCTAAGATCTAACAAGTGGGAAAAGCCTTCAGCACCTACACCTCAAGCTGCTGTCTACAAAGAATTGAAGTTAAGAAAACTCACTTTGAATTGGATTGTTCGGGGTATCATGTTTCTTTGCCTGGGTCTTTTAAAATCTGTGTGTCTGACTATTGCATTAACAAAAGTGTAACTGGGAATTAGACTAACTGGGGGATTTAGAAATGATCATAGTAGTATCGGGGAGGCGATGGCATAGAGGTGTTGTGGCTGAACTAGTGATCCAGAAATCCAGGGTAATCACCTGGGGACCCGGGTTTGAATCCTGCCACGGCAGAAGTTGGAATTTAAATTGATATTTAATTCAATTTGAATTAAAAGTCTGATGATGACCATCAAACCATTGTCGATTGTTGTAAAAACCAATCTGGTTCACTAATATCCTTTAAGGAAGGAAATCTGTCGTCCTTACCTGGTCTGGCCTACACATGACTCCAGACTCACAGCAATGTGGTTAACTCTTAAATGCCCTCTGAAATGGCCGAGCAAACCACTCAGATGTAACAATCCACAACAAAGTCACAAAAAAGGAATGAATATGAATCACCTGGCAACGACTAGACACCAGAAATGACAATGGTAATCTCAGCCCTGTAGACCCTGCAAAATCCTCCTTACTAACATCTGGGGAGTAGTGCCAAAATTGGGAAACTAATCAAGTAACAGCCTGACATAGTTATCCTCACGGAATTATACCTTACAGATAATGTCCCAGACACCATTACCACCATCTCTGGGTATGTTCTGTACCGGCAGGACAGGCCCAGCAGAGGTGGTCGGGAGTGCTCAACATTGACTCCGGACCCCATGAAGGCTCATGGCATCAGGTCAAACATGGGCAAGGAAACCTCCTTCTGAATACCATGTACCGCCCTCCCTCAGCTGATGAATCGGTGCTCCTCCATGTTGAATACCGCTTGGGAAGCACTGAGCTCATCATCAGACTTTTAATTCAAATTGAATTAAATATCAATTTAAATTCCAACATCTGCCGTGGCAGGATTCAAACCCGGGTCCCCAGGCGATTACCCTGGGTTACTGGATCACTAGTCCAGCCACAACACCTCTATGCCATCGCCTCCCCGACACTACTATGGTAATTTCTAAATCCCCTAGTTAGTCTAATTCCCAGTTACACTTTTGTTAATGCAATAGTCAGACACACAGATTTTAAAAGACCCAGGCAAAGACACATGATACCCTGAACAATCCAATTCAAAGTGAGTTTTCTTAACTTCAGTTCTTTGTAGAAAGCAGCTTGAGGTGTAGGTGCTGAAGGCTTTACCCACTTGTTAGATCTTAGAATTCCCACCCTTACACACAGCCTTCACTCCTTTATACACATTTTCATCTTTGAATGCAAATTCCCATTGTTTCACTACTTTGGCATGAGGGTGGCAAGGGCACAGAATGTACTTTGGCTGGGGGACTTCAATGTCCATCACCAAGAGCGGCTCGGCAGCACCTCTACTGACCAAGCTGGCTGAGTCCTAAAGGACGTAGCTGCTAGACTGAGTCTGCAGCAGGTGGTGAGAGAACCAACAAGAGAGAAAAACATTCTTGACCTCGTTCTCATCAACCTGCCTGCCGCAGATGCATCTGTCCACGACAATACGGTAGGAGTGACCACCGCCACGTCATTGTGGAGACAAAGTCCCGCTTTCACGTTGAGGATACCCTCCATCAACTTGCTAAATGGGTTAGATTTCGAACAGATCTAGCAACTCAAGACTGGGCATGCATGTGGCGCTGTGGGCCATCAGCAGCAGTGGAATTGTACTTGAACACAATCCGTAACCTCATGGCCCAGCATATCCCCCACTCTACCATTACCATCAAGCCGGGAATCAACACTGGTTCAATGAAGATTGCAAGAGGGCAGGCCAGGAGCAGCACCAGGCATACGTAAAAATGAGGTGTCAACCTGGTGAAGCTATCACACAGGACTACTTCGGTGCCAAAAGCATATGCAGCAATGATAGACAAATCTAAGCGATCCCAGAACTAACGGATCAGATCCAAGCTCTTCAGTCATGAACATCCAGTCGTGAATGGTGGTGGACAGTTAAATAACCCACTGGAGGAGGTGGCTCCACAAATATCCCCATCCTCAATGATGGAGGATCCCAGCACATCAGTGCAAAAGATAAGGCTGAAGCGTTTGCTATAATCTTCAGCCAGAGGTGCTGAGCGGATGATCCTTCTTGGCCTCCTCCAGAGGTGCCCACCTTAGAATTCCCACCCTTACACACAGCCTTCACTCCTTTATACACATTTTCATCTTTGAATGCAAATTCCCATTGTTTCACTACTTTGGCATGAGGGTGGCAAGGGCACAGAATGTACTTTGGCTGGGGGACTTCAATGTCCATCACCAAGAGCGGCTCGGCAGCACCTCTACTGACCAAGCTGGCTGAGTCCTAAAGGACGTAGCTGCTAGACTGAGTCTGCAGCAGGTGGTGAGAGAACCAACAAGAGAGAAAAACATTCTTGACCTCGTTCTCGTCAACCTGCCTGCCGCAGATGCATCTGTCCACGACAATACGGTATTGTGCACCACATCTACAAACATTCACTTCCTCCACCACCAACACACAGTGGCAGCAGTGTGTACCATCTACAAGATGCAGTGCAGGAATTCACCGAGGCTCCTTAGACAGCACCTTCCAAACCCATGACCATTACAATCTAGAAGGACAAGGGCAGCAGATAGATGGTAAAACCACCACCTAAAAGTTCCCTCCAAGTCACTCACCACCCTGACTTAGATGCCAGTTTTCAGCCAATTCGATTCACTCCATGTGATATCAAGAAACAGTTGAAGGCACTGGATAATGTGGGCCCTGACAATCTTCTGGCAACAATATTGAAGACTTGTGCTCCACAACTTGCTGCGCCCCTATCCAAGCTGTTCCAGTGCAGCTATGACACTGGCATCTACCCGGCTATGTGGAAAATTGTCCAGGTATGTCCGGTACACAAAAAGCATGACAAATCCAACCCAGCCAATTACCGCACTATCAGTCTACTCTCAGCCATCAGTAAAGTAATGGAAGGGGTCATCAACAGTGCTATCAAGCGGCACTTGCTTAGCAACAACCTGCTCACTGATGCACAGTTTTGATTCCACCAGGGCCACTCAGCTCCTGACCTCATTACAGCCTTGGGTCAAACATGGACCAAAGTACTGAACTCCCGAGGTGAGGTAAGGGTGACTACCCTTGACATCAAAGCCGCATTTGATCAAATGTGGCATCAAGGAGCCTTAACAAATCTGGAGTCAATGGGAATTGGGGAAATCTCTCCACTGGCTGGAGTCATACCTGGCAAAACGGAAGATGTTTGTGGTTGTTGGAGGTCAGTCATCTCAGCTCCAGGACATCATCGCAGGACTTCCCCAGCGTAGTGTCCTCAGCCCAACCATCTTCAGCTGCTTCATCAATGACCGTCTTTCCATCATAAGGTCAGAAGTGGGGGATGTTTGCTACTGATTACACAATGTTCAACACCATTTGTGACTCCTCAGATACTGAAGCAGTCCATGTCCAAATGCAGCAAGACCTGGAAAATATCCAGGCTTGGGCTGACAAGTGCCAAGTAACATTCACGCCACACAAGTGTCAGGCAATGACCATCTCCAACGAGGGAGAATCCAGCCATCGACTCCTGATGTTGAATGGCATTATCATCACTGAATCCTCTACTATCAACATCGTAGAGTTTAGCATCGAACAGAAACGGAACTGGACTAGCCATATAAATACTATGGCTACAAGAGTAACCCACCTCCTGACTGCCGAAAGCCTGTCCACCATCTACAAGGCACAAATCAGGAGTGTGATAGAATACTCCCCACTTGCCTGGATGAATGCGGCCCCCACAATACTCAAGAAGCTTGACACTATCCAGGACAAAGCAGCCCACTTGATTGGCACCACATCTACAAACATTCACTTCCTCCACCACCAACACACAGTGGCAGCAGTGTGTACCATCTACAAGATGCAGTGCAGGAATTCACCGAGGCTCCTTAGACAGCACCTTCCAAACCCATGACCATTACAATCTAGAAGGACAAGGGCAGCAGATAGATGGTAAAACCACCACCTAAAAGTTCCCTCCAAGTCACTCACCACCCTGACTTAGAAATATGTTGCCGTTCCTTTACTGTCGCTGGGTCAAAATCCCAGAACTCCCTTCCCAAAGGCACTCCACATGGATTGCAGCAGTTCAAGAAGGCAGCTCACCACCACCTTCTCAAGGGCATTTAGGGATGGGCAATAAGTGCTGGCCCAGCCAGCAAAGCCCACATCCCATTAATGAGTTTTTTAAAAATTGTAAGATTTATGTGTGTATTTAAAAAAAATTTCTTCTAATGATAAGGGTCTAATTTAGTTTTGTAAGAAACCTATAAGACTCACTGGTCTTATTACTACTGAATTCAAGGCATGCATCTCAAAATTTATATAAATTGCAAAACAGTTGTGGCAGTTGTGTCATGTTTCCCTTTGGAATGTGAGCAGCTCAGTATTTACCACCAGCTGTGCCATAACAGGGGCATTATAAATCAAAATACACATTGACCCACATAAGGAGATATTAGTGCATATGACCCACAGTTTGGTCAAAGTGTTAGGTTTTAATGAGTTTCTTAAAGGAGGAATGTGAGGCAGAGAGGTTTCGGAAGGGAATTCGAGAGCTTAGAGTCTAGGCAACTGAAGGCACCAATAATGGAATGATTAAAAGTGGGGATGCTCAATAGCACGGAATTTGAGGTGGCAGATGAAGGGTTGTCGGACTGAAGGAGATTACATAACTAAGGAGAGGCCAGGTCATGGAGGAATTTGAAAATGAAGAAAAGAACTTTAAAATTGAAGTGTTGTTTAATTGGGAGCCAGTATAGTTCATGGAGTACAGGAGTGATGAATGAATGGGATTTGGTGCAGTTTAGGACATGAACAGCAGAGTTTTGGATGACCGCTAGTTTCTGAGGGATACACAATGGGAGGCTGGCCAGTGCATTAGAATATTCATGCCTGGAGGTAAAAGGAATGGATGAGGGTTTCAGCAGCAGAAGAACTGAAACAGGGGTGAAGTTTGGTGATGTTACGCCGGTAGACATAGGCGGTCTTAGTTATGGTGTGGATATGTGGTTAAAAGATCATTCCTGGCTCATATATGATACTGAGGTTGTCAACGGTCTGATTTATCCTCAGACAGTTGCTAAGGAGCAAGATGGAATCAGTAGCTAGAGAACATAGTTTTTTTTGTGTGCAGACAAAGACAATGGCTTCAGTCTTCCCAGTATTTAAATGTAGGAAATTTCTGCTCATCCAATACTGGATGTTGAACAAACAATCTGACAATTTAGAGACAGTGGAGGGGTCGAGAGGGTTGGTGGTGAGGTAGGGCTGGATATCATCAGTGTACATGTGAAAACTGACGTTGTATTTTCGGATATTGTCACATGTTGAGGGACAGTATGTAGATGAAGAATAGGAGGCAGTCAAAGACAGACCATAGGGATTTTAAAAAAATTCATTTATGGGATCTGGGCTTCGCTGGCTAAGCCAGCATTTATTGCCCATCCCTAATTGCCCTTGAGAAGGTGGTGATGAGCTCCCTTCTTGAACCCTGCATGTCCCTGTGGTGTAGGTAAACCTACAGTGCTGTTCAGGAGGGAGTTCCAGGATTTTGACCCAGCGATAGTGAAAGACCAGCTATATATTTCCAAGTCAGGATGGCGAGTGGTTTGGCGGGGAACTTCCAGGTTGCGGTGTTCCCCAACAGAGGGTACAGCGGTAACTGTACAGCAATAGGAAGGGAAGCCATTGATGACAGTTCTCTGACTATGATTGGCTAGATAAGAATGGAAGCAGTTGAGTGCAGTCTCAACCAACTGGACAATGGTGGAGGGGCGCTGAGGAGGATGGTGTGGTCAACTGTATCAATTAGCAGACAAGGCAGAAGAATGAGAGGGGATAGTTTAGCTTTGTCAAGTCACATAGGATGCCATTTGTGACATGGACAACAGTAGTCTTGATAATGTGGCTGAGGTGAAAACTTGTTTGGAGAGATTTAACATGAAATTTTTGGAAATATGGGCACAAATTTGGGAGCTGACAACATGTTCAAGGTATTTGGAAAGGAATGGGAAGTTGAGATGGGGATGGCAACTGGCAAGGATGGAGGGGTCAAGGGTTGGCTTTCAGAGGAGAGGGGTCATGACTGCACTTTTTAAGGAGGGACAGAAGCTGAAGAGAGAGAACCTTTAACAATGTCAGCTAAAACAGGACCCAGGAAGTTGGGTGGTCAGTAGTTCAGTGGGAATATGGTTGAAAAAGCAGGAGGTGAATCTCATGGACATGATGAGCTTAGAGAGGGCAAAACAGGGAGATAGGAGAGGAACTACAAAAAGACTCAAGTTCAGTGCTACTGCAAGGGGGAGTCTTCGAGGAAAATCCTTCTGGATTAGGAGAAGGGAAGAAAGTGCCAAAGGCAATTGTGCGGATGGTCCCAATCGTGGTGACAAAGAAATCCATTAACTCCTTTCAACAGAAGAAGCTCCCAGGATATGATAACCTGAGATCAGAAATATGGGCGTGTTCCAGCCAATTGCGAGTCAAGTGTGTTCTCATAGCCATCCACCTGTGTCCTACTTTCAGCCTGACTGGATCGTCAGATCTGTCAGAGTGAAGAAGAGATGGATGACAGTTTCAATATGGGTTGCATTGAGTTAGGGGAAAAAGTGAGTAACGTTATGAAAGTAGAATAAATGGTTCTATTGATGGACAGAATATAGGGGTTTGAATTTAAGTTTGGGGTCAAAAAGGATGTAAATAAAGCTTGTGCATTGATGGCAAGCAATTGGGAAGGGATTTGGAATTGTATTAATTCCGAGCAGGAGCAAACAGAATGGCTTCGTCTTGCCAATGCTGAGCTGGAGAAAGTTCGGTCTCACCCGTTACTGGTTGTCAGACAGGAAGTTGTACAGCACAACTACCTGCATTTATGCACCTTTAATGTAGAAAAACTGTTCCAGGTGCTTCACAGGGGTACAAGTAATACATTCATGAAATGGCAAGTGATGGCAGAGAGATGAAACAGTATGTTGTCAGTTGATGCCATACTTACAGATAATTTTGCCAAGAGATGGCATATAGATGATGAATAGTGGGAGACTAAAGCTGGAACCTTAGCACACATGATGGGAGAATGGAAAGAGAAGCCTTTGTCAGAAGTGCGTCGGCTACAATGAGATATATACGGCTGGAAATGTAACACAGACCTATCCCACAAAGGAAAAGAGAGATAGTAAGGTAAACCTTTGGCTGGGTGGTAATCTGGTGGGAGTGGATTGCCCACAAATTTGTGGAATCTGCCCAACCTTTGATATAAGAGCTGAAGAGTCCTGGATGTTTTAGTATTACCTCATAGTTCATTTCTCTGACCCTGGGGATCAGCCTTGTGACCTTGTCCTGCAACAGTTCCAGAGCTTGAGTCTTTTTTTGTGTGCTTTGCTGGCAAAAAGTAAGCACTGATGAGGTTTCAGCAGAGTGGTATTGAGTTTTAGCATGACTTCTTGTGATTGATAATCTAATTATTTGGTTTTTTTTGCTTTGCTGATCACAGCTCTGTGGTGAAAAATGAAAGAACTTGCATTTATATAGTTCATTTCATGACCTCAGAATATCACAAAGCACTTTACACCCAATTAGGTGTCATTTTTTTAATGTAGGGAAGCACAGTAGGCAGTTTGCATATCGCAGCAATGAGTTCAATGACCAGATAAACTGTTATTAGTGATGTTGCTTGAGGGATAAAATTGATCAGGACACCTAAGGTGAACCTCTTCTAACAATGAGTGAGATCTTTAACATCCACCCAAGAGAGCAGTTGTCTTGGTTTAATGTCTCATACAAAGGCAGCACCTCAGTACTAGATTATGTTCCAGTCTAGGTGATGTGCTGAAATCTATTGAGGGGACTTAAACTCACAAATTTCTGACTCAGAGGTAAGGATGTTACCATTATGTTGAGACTGATGTTAAGTTGACATGTTAAATTCCATGTTTACCAACAATCACAGATCTCTTTCAACCTCTCCTTAATTATTTCTATGACATATATATATAGTGTATATATGGCTTTCATATCACAAAAGGTTCAGTTCTTTACCCTAATCTATATTAAATTTTATCTGTTAACGTTCTGCCATTCATAAATGTAGGTCATTAGCTGCTTCCTCTTAGTCAACTTTGATGAATGTATGGTTAAATTTAAAATGACTAAACTTGAAAGACTATCATTCAGTTTTCATAAAATAGTTTCTGACATAACATGATAGAATTAATATTATTTGGGTTTGTGGTGGTTCCACTTATGAACCCCAGGATTCATGCTACATTTTATAGTAAATGATAGCCATTTAAAATACTCTAGTTGGAACAACGAACATTTGGAGAAAAGGAATAAGAATTTTTCATGCATACTGATACAACTAAGGCTGTAAAGTTGGAAGACAGTTAACCCAGTGTTATTAAACTCAGCCTCAATGTTACTATTAATCCCAGGTCTTAGAAGAGTAACACCAAGGAGTAAATTTTACATTTGGAAATCGGGACCACCGCCCGCTGCACACACATCAATGTGTAGCGTGTATGTGCCATATGCAAAGGATAATGTAAGTGTGCGCACGCTAATATCCTGTTAGCAGTCATGATACATAGATACTTAGACAGTCCTTGGTGCCAGGGATGTTCTGTGGACCAGAACCCTTGGAACACTAGCTTCTGGGTGACAAGGGATACCTCCTGAACAGATGGCTCATGATCCCATTCCAAAATCCGCGCACTGAGCCAGAAAGGCGGTACAACAAGAGCTACACTTCCACCAGGGCCAACATTGAGCAGGCTAAATCAGATTTCAATGTTTGGACCAGTCAGCTGGCACTTTTCAATACTCTCCTGCTCAAGTCTCAGATATGGTCATGGTCTACTATGCTTTCCACAACCTGGTGTTCCAGAGAAGAGAAGCCTAGCAGAGGAGGATCTAACGGAGCCAACCCCATCGTCTGACGAAGAGTCTGAGGATTAGTCTGATGATGAAGATGAGCCAAACCAGCAAGCTGCACAAACCAGTACACAGGGTGCCTTGGATGACAGGGAGATGCGAGATTCACTAATAAGCAAAGGTTTAACTAGCAATCTGTAATTTGATCTATGAGACCATCTTGGCTGCCCGCACTTTCTCTTGGTATCTCCCACTCATCAACAGTAGGGCTGTCTGTGCATGTGCCAATGTAGAAATACTAAATGAAACCGATCAGAGGGGCCCACATGAGCAAAAGTTCCCATAAAAGCATGCAGTCAATCCAAATCAAAACTAGCACATCACAAACATGAAACACTCATGCAGCCAGAGATGCAAGTGCAAAGAAAAATTATTTATTGACAAAGTACATCAAGAAATTTCAGACCTAACAAAATTAAGCAATCACCCTTATGAACTCCTGTGTGACTAATGAGGTGTTTTCTTAAATTTTTTTTGGATGCTTTGGGTGGTGCTCCCCCCTTACCGCCAGCTGTGCTGGAGACAGGCTGCTGATCCTCATGTCCCTTTGCCTGGGATGACCTTGGCAGGTATCCTGTAGCCGTGAAGGCCTCAGGGTAGCACAATGGCAGGAGACTCATATGTCGCTGTGGCACGTGAAGGCATTGTGACAATGGCAGAGGGAGAGGCTGTCCCCATTAGAAGGACCCTGAGAGGTGCTCCCCAATGGCCAAGGCACCTGCTCATCCACAGGACCTGAGATCCATTTGGCCCTCCCTGCTTTCCTGAGAGGAAGCAGGACCTGACTGCAGCTCCAGGATCCTCTAGCCTTCTTGCCTTGGCTCTGGGCACCGGAGCTCAGAGACAGTTGATGGAGTGCAGGTCAGAATGCATAACCAATATCCTATCAGTGAGTGCTGTGTTTGGCCCTCCATGACAGTCACCGGGGACCACAGCACTCATGGTCTGGATGGACTCCCCCACTAGCATGGAAAATGGTGGAGTCCACTCCTCTGGAGTCTCTGCCAATTCTCCATGTACCTTATGTTGTATGTCTAGCATCTGCCGCCTGACGGATGGCTCCAGAGGCTCGTCACCAGCCTGCGGCTCAGCATCCAGATCGCTTCCAACACCACTCCGATTGCTAGAGGCTGGCACTATTTCAGTCTCTGACAGTTGGTCTGAAGACTGTAATGTGCTGTCACCAGTGTGTGGATCCCTTTGAGCCAACTTGCACATTGCCACCGAGGTGCATGTTTCGGCTCTGGTGCTAGATGAGGAGCAAGGATGTGACGGCATACTCTTTTAGGCTCCATCCTCCTCCTGCTCAGTGGTTAACATTGGTCCATTGAGGATAGTGTCTGCAGCTGCTGATGTTTCACCGTGGGGGAAACAAACGAGGAGCATGAAGGACGCTATCATCATTCAAGATGACTTCAGAAAGACATGCTTCCTAAAACCACACAATGGTATCATTGTGGATGGTAAGCACGGTTTAAACCTCAGCCCCTTCAACAGTAAGACACAGATTCCTTCCCAAATTCTGCAAGCCTCCAAAGTCCAAAACCATCAATGCTACGTTTCCACCATCTTCCCCAATTTCCCACACCCACCCCACCCAACCCACTTCAGCAGTATCTTTACAGGAGAGAACTATGCGCCCTTGGAATCTCAACACCTTGGGGCCATCCACCAACCTCACCTCACCCAAGGGTGCAGCTCCACTGGTTTACTGCTATCGCTGTGGGACCTTGCTGTGTGCAAATTAGCTGCCACGTTTCCTGCATTACAACATTGAATACACTTCAGAAGTGCAGAAATGCCGGAGGCTGTGGAAGGTATTATAGAAATGCAAGTTCTCTCTTTCTATCATCCAGTGCCTCTGCTATCCTCTAGGTCTGTCAAGCTGAGGATTGATACCCAAGCATCTGAACTTCTGCCAATCTTTTGCTGTAACCTTGGCAGGAAATCAGTGTTCTCCTGCACCTGAAGTTCTAAGTTGACCTTCTTCAAATAGCATTGAGCAGAACAATATGTTTCTCGTCTTCTAAGTTAGAAATAAATGCTTCAATTTGTTAAAAATTGTTTCCAAATCATACCTAGTTAAGCTATGACTTCAAATTATGACATCAGCCAAAAAATATATCTATCCTTATGATGTGCAGCTGCTTTGTTGTATTTGAAACTTTTTCAGTAAAAAAGTTTTAAAGCTTTGAAAAATTTTGAAAGCAATTTATAGATCATATTGTCACACTTTTGGGCACAGCTAGGTGCACTGAATTTAAGCTCAGCTGATTTAAAATTTCCTGTTGATACAGGTCTACAGCAGGAGGTCTCCCTTCAGCCAACAAACCATCCCATTGCTGCCCCTTTGCAAATGTAAGGCTAACAGGAATCTAAATCTAAAAGTAGATCAGTGAGTAGATCGGTAATTGGCAAAAAAAACTAGAGAGGAAATGAAGCAAAATTTCTACTCAAAGAGAAGATTTAAGATCTAGGCAACTACATTATTATTTCAAAAAAGACTCTAACTATCTCTACTTGACATTCTATGATAGTGCAATCGCTAATTCCTCCACCATCAAAAACCTGGTGTTTACCTTTGACCAAATACTGTACTGGACCAGTCATATAATTACACTGGCAACAGAGAAGATTAGAGGCTGGGAATTCTGTGATGAGTAACTTACCTCCTGATTCCCTAAAGTCTGTTCATCATCTACATCGCTCAAGTCAGGAGTGTGATGGAATACGCTCCACTTGCCTAAATGAGTGCAGTTCCAAAAACACTCAAGAAACTCAACACAATCCAAGACAAAGCAGCCCACTTGGCCGGCACTCCATTCCCCATCTTGAACATTTACTCTCTCCACACTGACACACAGTGTCAACAGTGTGTACCATATACAAGGTGCACTGCAGTAATTCACCAAGGCTCCTTCGACAGCACCTTCCATACCAAAGACTTCGACCACGCACCATCCTGACTTGGAACAATATTGCCATTCCTTCAGTGTCACTGGTTCAAAATCCAGGAATTCTCTTCCGAACACAAATGTAGGTGTACCTACATCAGATGACTGCAGCGGTACAAGATAGTGACTCATCAGCATCTTCTCAGGGCAGTTAGGGATGGGCAACACACATCTTGGAGTCCAGAGTTAATGTTGAGGAGTCCCATGACCATTGCCTTCCAAAATAGACCACAGTGCTATCACACCTGGTGGGTTTGTCCTGCTGTTGCTTGACAAGCCTGTGAGGCAGCTTTGGCATAAGTCCCCAGATGTTAGTGAGAAGAAATTTGCAGGCTTGGTTTAGGCTGATTAAATCTTTATTGTGTCTACTGCCTAAGTCGATGCCAGGTGGTCCATCCTATTTTGTCCTTAATTATTAGACCTTTTTGTAGTGGATAACAGTGGCTTGCCATTTCAAAGGGCAGTTAAAAGTCTGAGTCAACCATATTGTTATGGGTCTGAAGTCACATACAGATCAGATTAGATAAGGACAAAAGATTTCCTTCCATTCAGGATATTCATAAATCACTTTAGGTGAGGAACTCTTTTCACCTTGACTTTAATCTCTAGTTTAGCTCAGCAATTACACTCCAGAAATAGTCCAGGCGCGTTGCTCTCAGGGATCTGTAGTCAACATCGGTTCTGGTGATGATATTTCCGGTATATTGCACTACAGCTCCCACAATGCTCCGCGCTCCCAGCTTAAACTTAAAAAAGACAACATGGCGGCTGGGCCCAGTGTATCTGGGTCCGTCGCGGCTTTGACTTTGTGTTGCGTTCCTGAGTATGAACTGACGGACGTGAATTCGAAAATTTTCTGCGTCGGTTCCTTTGGCAGCCTGTGGCGGGAGAAGCTGGAGAAGGCGCACCTGGGGTTGGAAGAGGACGAGGAAGAGGACGAGGAGGAGGTGGGGCAGCAGCTGGCAATGCAGCTGGGCCTCCCCTCAGACATGGTGGAGGAGCTGCAGCTGGTGTGCGGGTGAGAGCCATGTGGAGCTCGCTGACAAAGAAAAGGCTGGGGAATGAATTCGCTTTTTTATTAATTTAAGGGATGTGGGCTTCGCTGGCTGGGCTAGCATTTATTGCCCATCCCTAGTTGCCCTTGAGAAGGTGGTGGTGAGCTGCCTTCTTGAACTGCTGCAGTCCATCTAGTGTGGGTGCACCCACAGTGCTGTTAGGAAGGGAGCTCCAGGATTTTGACCCAGTGACAGTGAAGGAATGGCGATATATTTCCAAGTCAGGATGGTGAGTGGCTTGGTGGGGAACTACGAGGTGGTGGTGTTCCCATGTGTCTGCTGCCCTTGTCCTTCTAGATGGTAATGGTCGTGTGTTTGGAAGGTGCTGTCTAAGGAGCCTAGGTGAGCTCCTACAGGATGGTACACACTGCTGCTACTGTGCATCATTGGTGGAGGGAGTGAATGTTTGGATGGGGTGCCAATCAAGTGGGCTACTTTGTCCCGGATGGTGTCGAGCTTCTTGAATGTTGTTGGAGCAGCACTTATCCAGGAAATTGGAGAGTATTCCATCACACTCCTGACTTGTCCCTTGAAGGTTGTGGACAGGCTTTGGAGAGTCAGGAGGTGAGTTACTTGCTGCAGGATTCCTAGCCCCTAACCTGCTCTTGTAGCCACAGTGTTTATATGGCTAGTCCAGTTCAGTTTCTGGTCAATGGTAACCCCCCAGGATGTTGATAGTGAGAGATTCAGCAATGATAATGGCATTGAATGTCAAGGGGTGATGGTTAGATTCTCTCTTGTTGGAGATGGTCATCGCCTGCAACTTGTGTGATGTGAATGTGACTTGCTACTTGTCAGCCCAAGCCTGGATGTTATACAGGTCTTGCTGCATTTAGACATGGACTGCTTCAGTATCTGAGGAGTCACAAATGGTGCTCAACAATGTGCAATCATCAACTTACATCCCCACTTCTAACCTTATGGTGGAAGGACGGTCATTGATCAAGGAGCTGAAGATGGTTGGGCCTAGGACACTACCAGGAGGAACTCCTGCAATGATGTCCTAGAGCTTAGATGACTGAACTCCAACAACCACAACCATCTTCATTTGTGCTAGGTACGGCTCCAACCAGCAGAGAGTTTCCCCCCGATTCCCATTGACTCCAGTTTTGCTACGGCTCCTTGATGTCACAGTTGGTCAAATGCGGCCTTGATGTCAAGGACTGTCACTCTCACCTCACCTCTGAAGTTCAGATCTTTTGTCCATGTTTGAACCAAGGCTGTAATGAGCTGAGTGGCCCTGGTGGAACCCAAAATGAGCGTCAGTGAGCAGGTTATTGCTAAGCAAGTGCCACTTGATGGCTGCTAATGGCCCATGGCACCTTGTGATTGCCCAGTCTTGAGTTGCTTGGTCTGTTCAAAATCTATCCCATTTAGCACAGTGGTAGTGCCACACAACATGATGGAGGGTATCCTCAATGTGAAGAAGGGACTTCGTCTCCATAAGGACTATGTGGTGATCACTCCTACCAATACTGTCATGGACAGATGCATCTGCGGCAGGCACGTTGGTGAGGATGAAGTCAAGTATATTTTTCCCTCTTGTTGTTTCCCTCACCAACTGCTGCAGACCCAGTCTAGCAGTTATGTCCTTTAGGACTCCACCAGCTTAGCCTGTACTGGTGCTACTGAGCCTCTCTTGGTGATGGACATTGAAGTACCCCAGCCAGAGTACATTTTGCACCCTTGCCATCCTGAGTGCTTCCTCCAAGTGGTGTTCAACATGGAGGAGTACTGAATCATCAGCTGAAGCGGAGGCAGTATGTGGAAATCAGCAGGAAGCTTCCTTGATCATGTTTGACCTGATGCCATGAGACTTCATGAGGTCCAGAGTCAATGTTGAGGACTCCCAGGGCATCTTCCTCCCGACTGTATACCACTGTGCTGCCATTTCTGCTGGGCCGGTGGAGCAGGACATACCCAGGGATGGTGAAGGTGGTGTCTGGGACATTGTAAGGTATGATTCCATGAGTATGGCTGTCAGGCTGTTGTTGACTCGTCTGTCCGACAGCTCTCCCAGTTTTGGCACAAATCCCCACATGTTAGTAAGGAGGAGTTTGCATGGTCAACAGCGCTGAGTTTGCCATTGTCATTTCCGTTGCCTAGGTCGATGCCAGGTGATCCATCTGGTTGCATTCCTTTGTGACTTTTTTTGCAGTTTACTACAACTGAGCTGGCTTGCTTGGCCATTTCAGAGGGTATTTAAGAGTCAACCATATTGCTGAGAGCCTGGAGTGACATGTTGGCTAGACCAGGTAAGGATAGCAGATTTCCTTCCGCTTAAGAACATTAGGGGAATTGGCATTGGTTTCATGCTCATCATTAGGCTTTTAATTCCAGTTTTTAATTGAATTTAAATTTGACCATCTACTGTGGTGGGATTCGAACTTGTTTCCCCCTAGCATAGATTACTAGTCCAGTGACAATACCACTATGCCATTGCCTTCCCACATATGCAAGGCTGGGAAAACAGATGCGGAGGCAAGAATTGGAGTCTGTAGCAATGCAATTGCAATGTTCCCTTATTGGTGGAGGCACTTTTTTATTCATTCGTGGGATGTGGGCTTTGCTTGGCTGGGCCAGCATTTATTGCCTATCTCTAATTGCCCTTGAGAAGGTGGTGGTGAGCTGCCTTCTTGAACTGCTGCAATCCATGTGGAGTGCCTTTGGGAAGGGAGTTATAGGATTTTGACCCAGCGACAGTAAAGGAACGGCAATATATTTCTCTAAGTCAGGATGATGAGTGACTTGGAGGTGAACTTCTAGGTGGTGGTTTTACCATCTATCTGCTGCCCTTGTCCTTCTAGATTGTAATGGTCGTGGGTTTGGAAGGTGCTATCTAAGGAGCCTCGGTGAATTCCTGCACTGCATCTTGTAGATGGTACACATTGCTGCCACTGTGTGTTGGTGGTGGAGGGAGTGAATGCTTGTAGATGTGGTGCCAAACAAGTGGGCTGCTTTGTCCTGGATAGTGTCAAGCTTCTTGTGTTGTTGGAGCTGCACTCATCCAGGCAAGTGGGAAGTATTCTATCACATTCCTGACTTGCACCTGTAGATGGTGGACAGGCTCGGGGGAGTCAGGAGGTGAGTTACTTGTGGCACAATTCCTAGCTTTTGACCTGCTCTTGTAGCCAATATTAATATGGCTTGTCCAGTTCAGTTTGTGATCAATGGTGACCCCCAAGATGTTGGCAGTGGGGGATTCAGTGATGGTAATTGCATTGAACATCAAGGGGTGATGGTTGGATTCTCTCTTGTCGGAGATGGTCATTGCCTGACACTTGTGTGGTGCGAATGTTACTTGCCACTTGTCAGCCCAAGCCTGGATATTTTCCAGGTCTTGCTGCATTTGAAATAGACTGCTTCAGTATCTGAGGAGTCGCAAATGGTGCTGAACATTGTGCAATCATCAGTGAACATCCCCCACTTCTGACCTTGTGATGGAAGGAAGGTAATTGATGAAGCAGCTGAAGATGGTTGAGCCAAGGACACTACCCCGAGGAATTCCCGGAGCTGCGATGATTAATCTCCAACAACCGTAACCATCATCCTTTGTGCTAGGTGTGACTCCAACCAGTGGAGGGTTTTCCCCCTGATTCCCATTGATTCCAGTTTTGCTAGGGCTCCTTGATGCCACACTCTGTAAAATACTGTCTTGATGTCAAGGGCAGTCCTTTCACCTCACTTCTTGAGTTCAGTTCTTTTGTCCATGTCTGAACCAAGGCTGTAATGAGGTCAAGAACTGAGTGGGCCTGGTGGAACCCAAACCAGGCATCAGTGAGCAGGTTATTGCTAAGCAAGTGTCGCTTAATAGCATGAAACATGTGTGAGGGGTATTTTCCTGCCCAGTGGATAGTAATACAGTCTACTGCCTGGTAGGAGGAAGGAGCAAGGACCAGTGCTTAAGTCTGCATCCTGCAAAATACTGAATGCCTGAAGTCAAACCTATAAGTCTTTAATTGCTTAACATGCAGATCTATACTGGAGCAGGGCATACATTCAAGCTGCAACTGATAGTACTGGCACACTAATATATAAAAAAGCCTTTACACAGCAGATCTCTATAACACAGCCAAGATGGTCGTTTCAGGATTGGCTTATGTTTGGGCACTCCAGATGCTCCAAGTTTTTTTTTTCTAGTCCATTTCTCTGCTTGATGGACAAGCTGGAACCCATCATAAGGGAACAAACCCAAATTGAAGGAGAATGTTTAAGAAGGCTTTTCTTACTTATTGCTTTTAAGAAGATTGAGGGACTGGGGTAGGTGAAGCTGGAGCCTTCTTGTGCTTTTATATATTATTCCCCTTCTCACCCATTCTCACATACACAAACACCACATTCGGACTCCTACAGTGCAAGTAATTACATGTTCAATCTTCAGAGAACGTCAGCTTGGCAGTGCTAGGAACAACAGCTGCAATCTAAAACTTTTTTAAAAATTTTAATTTCTCAAAGAATAGGATTGAGAACTTGTGTTAACTCAGAATCATAGAACTGTTAAATAACAGAAGGAGGCCATTTGGCCTGTCATATCTGTGCCAACTCTCAGCAAAAGCAAATTGCCGAGTCCCCACCTTTTCCCCATAGTCTTCCAGCTTTTTTTCTTGTCAGATAAATAACCAATTCTGTTCTTAAAGATTGAATCTCCTTCACCACACACTCGCACAGTACATTCCAGATCTTAATCATGTGCAAAAAATAAATTTTCCTCATGTCACCATTGCTTGTTTTGCAATCACCTAAAATCATTATCATCTGGTTCTTGATTCTTCCACCAATGAGAACAATTTCTCAATATCTACTCTGTCCAGATCCATCATGATTTTGAACAGCTCTATCAGATCTTCTCTTAATCTTCATCAAGGAGAACAGCTCTAGCTTCACCAATCCAATTGCATTTTCTTCTTGCATAGAAATTTGGTTAGACTACACTTAAAACACAGTTTGAGTACTGTGCAGAATTCTGGTTTATGTATTACAGAAAGCCACTGGAGTAGGTGCCAAAAAACATCCACAAGCCACACATCAGGCTTGTGAGCAAAATTCTAAGTCATGGAATAAAAGGGAAAGTAGGCACTTGGATCAGAAATTGGCTCTGTGACAGGGAACAGAGAATAGTGATAAATAGTTCTTTTTCAGATTGGAGGAAGTTTTGTAGTAGAGTTCTTCAGGGGTCAGTGTTGGGACCCTTGCTCTTCCTGATATGTATTAATGACCTAGACTGTGGGGTGCAGGGCATGATTTCAAAATTTGCAGATAATAGGAAGATTGGAAATGTTGACAACTGTGATGGGGATAGTCTTGAACTTCAAAAGGACATAGACATGTTGGTGGATTGGGCAGACAAGTGGCAGATGAAGTTCAATGCAGAGAAGTGTGAGGTGATTCATTTTGTGAGGAAAGATATGGTGAGACAGTGTAAAATAATGGGAGAGCCTCTGAAGGAGGTGCAGGAACAGGGACCTTGGTATATATGTACGTAAGTCATTGAGGATGACAGGGCTTGTTGAGATAGCAGTTAATAAAGCATATAGTATCTTGGGCTTCATTAATAGGGGTAGTGTGTACAAGAGTAAGGAGGTCATTTTGGACTTGTATAAGACACTAGGCCTCTTCTGTAATACCCCAGTTCTGGGCACCATGCTTGAGGAAGGATGCGAAGGCCTTGGAGAGAATACAGAGGAGATTCACAAGAATGATTCCTGGGCTGAAGAATTGTAGCTATGAGGATAGATCGGAGAGGCTGGGACTGTTTTCCTTGCAGAAAAGGCGGCAGAGAGGAGACTTGATAGAGGTATTCAAGATCCTGAAGAGTATGTAAAGGTGTGTAAAGGATAATGAGAAACTGTTCCCATTCAAGAGAACATCAAGAACTAGAGTGCACAGATTCAAAATAATTGACAAAAAGAGTAAATGTGATCTGAGGAGAAATTTTTTCACCTAGAGGGTGGTTGGAGTCTAGGACGAACTTCCTGAGAGGGTAGTGGAGGCAAAAGGGATTTGGATTGCTTCCTGAAAAAGACAATGTGCAAGGTTACAGGGATAAGGCAGGGGAGGGGGACTAGGTGGAATGCTTTTTCAGAGCCAGTGCAAACTCGATGGGCTGAATAGTCATCTCCTGCACTGTGATACAAAGATAATACAAACACTGAGAAGGTATGTTTATCAAGAAAAGTTGAACTCTAGAAAAGAAAAAGTTAAGGGATGACCTAGTAGATCTATAAAGTTATGAAAGAGTTGATAAGGTAGACACTAGGAAAATATTTTCACTTGTGGGTTAGACCAAAGGTTAGGGGCCATAAAAATAAGATAGTCAATAATAAATCTGGGGAATTCAGGAGAAATGTCTTGACCCAAAGATTGATGAGAACTTGCTATCTGTGGAGAGAAATTAAATATCCTAGGGCACCTCACAGAGGAGACATTTGATTTTGAGCGATGGGAGATTTTGAGAAGGCTGCAGGGCGCAGCAAGTTGGAAGGGTGAAGGATATTATTCCAGGTAGCTGTGGCCAAGAACACTGAGCACTACGTTCAGATTGGAAGGGGAAATCAAAGGGAAGCCAGAGTGACAACAAAGATGATGCAGGGTGGCAAGTAGGGTTGGAGGAGGTGAGGAGGATATATAAATGATGTTTAAGGATTTTGAATTCACTGTCTTGGGATAAAATAGACATAAAGAAAATTTCAGTGCAGTAGACCTAAAATAAAAGCCACAAATGCATAGCATTTTCCTGACTCTAGCTACTGTGTGAATACAGATCTGACTACTGGCTTTTCCTGCTTGTTTTTCTCCATGAGTTTAGTCTTATTTAAATCACCTATGCGTGGCCAATCTCCATTTTCTTTGATCGCAGTTTTATTTGATTATCCTTTTACATTGTGATCTTGGTTTTAAGGTGAGTGGCTGAAGGGCACTGCTGTTCTGCATTTTACTTGTATATGGTGCAGCTGCTTCAATGGATCCGTCCAGTGTAATAATGCCACAGTTAAGATTCACCGTGTATGACCACGATGCTCTCACTCCCAATAAGTATACCCAAAGGAAGTATTTCTTTGTTTTGCACAGTGTTGATACATTGAACTGCACAGAAGAGGAGACCAGTACAGATGTCATCCCAGAAGATACAGACCTAGTCACGTTGGAGTATGTATTTTTATTATATATTTGTCTGTCTCTCCACCCGAGCTCACTATCACCACCACTGCTCCTAGTCCCCCTTCCCCATTTTCACTCTACGCCCAGCAATTTCACAGCCCTTGAGTAACACTTCCTGGCTTTTGTGTAATAGGGATATCTTTGCCCAGAATCCGTAGTGACAGAGAAAGCTCTCTTACCCTGAGCTAGGTAATTAGCCATTCTGCAGCACACTCCAGCCATCTAGCCAACAAGCTAACCAGCCCTCACCCTGTGATATTGCTATGCAGGCATTCAGTTTTAAAGGTAGAAGGGTTCCTTTGTTGCTGTGTGTCAATGCCTGCTGGGCTAAGAGATTGCAATTAAACAAAAGCTTTTTTTTTCATTCCGCTGGTACATGGCACTTACTTGTATGTCCAACTTTTTAATTTGTAAATGTACTTGCATTAAAGGCTACCTGTAATTCGCTTTTTGTGAGTGCCTTTTGTTTCACAGTGGAGTTTGTACCTATTACGTGGTAAACTATTTGGGAGTGTAAGTTTTTTTTAAAAGAGGTCTTCAATTGTACAGGATTCACTCAACTCAAATCCTGCACCTTCATATGCCTGAGCGTTGAACATTTTCCCCATTCAATTCCGAGATTATCAGGACTCCTCTCTCTGCTCTGATTGAAACCACCACAATGATCATTAGTATGTGTAGATTGTGGATTAATAGAATTAATTATAGGATGAATTCTAAAGAGGAAGGTGTAAAGAACAAGAAATAGGGACAGCTAAAGAAACCAAACCAGTGGCAAAAATTCTTATCAGATCAGGGTCTAAAGGGAGAAGACTGTATATCATCAGGCCTTGTAATGTTTTTAGATGAGTGCTGTACACACATGAGGAAGGAATACAGAAAACTTTTTTAAAGAAGTTATATACTCTACTTCATTGCAGAGTTCAAAATACACAGCGTGGTGGGTAGATTCTTCCTCAGCATTGCAGGTAGCCCAAGAAAAAAATAAAGGGTGAAAAATTCAAGAAAGCTCACAGCGTCCAAGCTACCTTGCATTATGGCTCCTCCATGGTCCAACAGGGCTGAAGAATTGCAAGCGCAGGTGTCTCATTGGGAGCAGGAAAACAGGGCAGAGTTTGATTGGAGGACTGAATCTGCCAGTCGATGCCCCTCTGATCACAGATTCTGTCTCTCCCATCCTCACTTCCCCAAATTTCATTCCTCCCCACTCTTGCATCTCATCCATAGAGAGGATCTATAATTGGATCAACAGCAAGAGTGGAAGGGAGGGAACTTTTGATTGGAGGAGCTGGAGCAGTTATCCCGCATGACAAGTCCAACTTGTTCAACTGTGAAACTTTGACATTCTCCAGGAGGTCTATGAGAAGAAACAGAAATAGAAAACAGAATGGAGGAGATGGCTGGAAATCAAGCAACGAGGTCAGAAGCAGACCCGGGGTTCGGGGGGGTACCGAGAATATCTTCAAAGCCAGCAGCCTGTGGAGAGAAGGTCCATCCCGTTTTAATTTCCCTGTAATCCTGTGGTGGTAGGTGGGGAGGCAATTGGAAGAGAAGGCCCATCCCATTTTAATTTTCTTATCATCATTACACTCTTATGTTGGGAGAAGCCCTGTATTTATGGCAACAGATGGGTAAAATATCAAAAGCGATTCCTGATGGAACTGTTAACAAGTTAAAGCAAACACACTGACCCATAGAGCCTGTAGATGGTAACAGGTCTATGATGACGGCGGATCATTAATCACTGGTTACTGTGAGGTTTCTCACATTCAGAACCCTCAACCCGTCATTTAATGAGAGAATCCAAAGGTTCTCTCAGTTTCCCAGGAGAGTTCAAGGGAGTGGATCGTGACCTTATACACACTGATTGTCCAAGCCCATCACCATGATCAGTCTTTGACCCTCTTTATTTGCGGAGACTACAATTTGAAATAACTCAATGGTCATTAATCAGCTCTCTGGCCATACACGAGGTGCTTCCAGAACTGCCTTGCTGTTAGAGCCTGCTCTGAGCCATCTTTTATGATGAAAAAGTTATGTGGAAAGTTATTGATTTTATATAAGATCTGCCATTAACGTTAATCTGTAAAGTACTCCCCTACAAATCTCACTGACATAGCCAAAGATGAAAGTTGATATGAGGTGATGTTCAGTGTTTGAAAAAGACCTCTGAGATGGTAACTAATAAACTTTTAAAAAAAAAATTAACTAGACTAGATGTAACCTTTTCATTAAAATTCTAAAGGAGGAGGAGGAGGCCATTTGGCCCATCGTGTCTATGCCAATTTGATGAAGGAGTTATCCAATTAGTTCTAGTCCCTGGCTATTTTACATAGCCTTGCAATTTTTCCCCTTCAGATATTTATCCCATACCCTGTTGAAGTTTTCTTTTGAATTTGCTTCCAAGTGCATGAGGAACACAACAGTCTTTAATATTGTGCTATCTTACCTAACTAAAGAAGGAAACCCTTAAAATTCAGCACAAATGCAGAAGATACTGTTACTACGTGACTACATTACCTAACGGAGGAGTTAGTGAAAATGAAAATGTAGCCGTCAAAAAGTAGCCCTCAAAATCTCAAAAAAATTTTGACCCCCACTTCATTGCTATTAATTCTTTTTGGGAGAGAGAACATTAATGTAAATTTTGCAGCCTTACATGCAGATAGTAGAGTTGGGGACAATTGCTCGTGGAATGAGCAGGCTAGATGGACAGAAATTGTTTTCCGTGCCCATGTTGTGGAGTGCCAGTGACTTGAACTCATATTTTGGGGAATTTGGGATCATTTTTATTAAATATTATTAATTCTGGATCAGTAGCAATCACTCCTCAAAGTAAACACATTCCATGAATGTGAATTAGAACCAGTTAATGTGTTTGTCCAAAATGCTTCTCCTTACATTTCACTTTAGTTTGAGCTGATGAGCATATTAACATAAATCTGTTAAAATAAATTCATTTGTGAATTCAATGGGATACAGCTGTCAAGGGAGTTGTAACCTAGAAAAGCAGTAGCCAATTTGCTGCCAATCACCAGACAGAGTTGGAGAGGATTGGAGTTTAACACTTTGGTTTCATGCCGAGGTGGGACAAGGTGACAGACAAGAAATCTGGAACACAACTCTTAAGTTTAGTACCTGTTGTTTCAGAATTGCGTGTTAGAAAAATGTCACTGACCCACTGGCAGTGTGACGTGCTTTATTATATTCTATATTGCAAGGACAGTCCTGGGATAGATCAAAAATTGCTGTAAATGTTAATCTGTTCACTCATGTTAGTTAAGTAAATCACGTTGTTAGCTCATTCTTCTAGAAGACAGGAGAAATGTATGCAAGAATGCAGTATTCAGTTTTCATACTAACTGTGTTATGCTATTGTGTAGTAAAGGATTGTAAGGGGCACAGGAAACACTTGTGGGAGAAACCAGTGATGTTGAACCTGAGATGAAATTGAAGGTAGGGCTGTAATTTGTTGTGTATCTATTGTCCATGATTGTGATTTAATATGGCATTTTTAACTAAAGAACAAATGACAGACAACATTTATTATTTGCATGAAAGCAAAATACTGCGGATGCTGGAAATTTATTATTTGCTGTTGTGACTTTTTAAAATCTGGGCATTAAAGATTTTTGGTAGCACACACAGCAGATTTGGATAACTTAATCTGGTGCTATGAACCTTGAAACACTTTTATTCATCAACTCGAGATCTAGACTCTTGATCATGTCCTTTTAAGTTGAGGCTATATTTAATTACAAAACAAAAACAGAATTACCTGGAAAAACTCAGCAGGTCTGGCAGCATCGGCAGAGAAGAAAAGAGTTGACGTTTCGAGTCCTCATGACCCTTCAACAGAACTGAGTGAATCTAAGGAGAGGGGTGAAATATAAACTGGTTTAAGATGGTTGGGGGTGGGGGGGGGTGTAGTTGTAGGGACAAGCAAGCAGTGATAGGAGCAGATAATCAAAAGATGTCACAGACAAAAGAACACAGGCGTTGAAGGTGGTGATATTATCTAAACGAATGTGCTAATTAAGAATGGATGGTAGGGCACTTAAGGTACAGCTCTAGTGGGGGTGGGGTGGAAAGGCTAGCAGGGCATAAAAGATTTAAAATTAATAGAAATAGGTGGGAAAAGAGAAATCTATATAAATTATTGGAAAAAACAAAAGGAAGGGGGAAGAAACAGAAAGGGGGTGGGGAAGGAGGAGGGAGTTCAAGATCTAAAGTTGTTGAATTCAATATTCAGTCCGGAAGGCTGTAAAGTGCCTAGTCGCCTAATATTTAATTAAGTGCTGTATAATCTGGATATTAAGATTATTTGCAAAGGACCTGTGATAAGATGTCACATAATTAATAAGGGCAGAGCTTGTGGAATCGGGACAGTGGAATGGATAGTTGAAAGATAAACAGCAAAATAAAGGTAGCTGAAGGTGGAAAGTGGGGTCTCACAAGGATCAGTGGTGGGTCTACTGTTGCTCGCAATTTATATGAATGATTTTGACTTTAGAATCAAAAACACAATTTCCAAATTTGTGAATGACACCATTTGGGGGTGTAGTCGGTGCAACAGTTGCAAGAAGACATCAATAAACTTGCTGACTGACGTGTAATTGGCTAATGAATTACAACTCGGGTAAATGTGAGGTATTACGTTTTGGTAAGGAAAGTGAGAATCCAAATGGAGTAGAGAAAGAAAAGAACCTTAAGAGTATAAGTACACAAATGACTAAATGTAGTGATACAGTTTAATAAGACCATTAAAGCAAACCAGGCACTAGGATTAATTTCCAAAGGGATCAAATTGTGACGAGCTGAACTAGAAGCCCCCAATATAAGATAATCAAGAATTCAAATAGGGAATTCAGAGGAAATCTTTCTCACAAAGTGGTGAGAATGTGGAATTGTTGCATTAAGCAGTATAAATGCATTTAAGGCCAGATAAGCACATGAGAGAGAAGGAAATAGAGGGTTATGCTGATAGAATTAGGTAAGAAGAAATGGGGGGGAGGTTCATATGGAGCATAAATGAACTGATTGGATCAAGCGACCTGTTTCTGTGCTATATATTATATGCACTGTTTACAGTAAATAACTTAAATTGAGTTTTTGTATCAGCATACAAAAAGAGAGATGAGAAAAGATCTGACCCATTGAGGCTCAACTTATCCTTTAAAATGTGTAATCTCACTTGTCTTAAGATAAAATATTATAAAATTAGAGGTGTACATCCCAGAAAGAGCCAGTTGGATGGAAGATCATTTTATCTGCGGTAACAGTTTATGGAGGAAGTACAGCTTCATGACCAGGTATTTTCATTAGACTTTTAAAAAAGTTATATTTTTAATTGCAGACTACATTGCTTTTAATACCAGAATCGGCAGTATTGGAGCATGGAACATATATTGAATTACAGTATTTTTGAAGTTTGTTCATTTGCAGGATACTGGCACCACAGTGATAAGTGTTGAGAAAGAGCTTGCATTTCTATAGTGTCATTTATAACATTCAAACATCCAAGGTGTTTTATAGCCAATTAAATACTTTTCAAGTGTAGTCACCTTTGCAATGTAGGGGAACGTAATAGCCAGTTTTTACACACAAACACCAATGAGATTAATGACCAGATCATGTGTTTTATTGATGGATGAGGAGTACCTGTTGACCATGATACCAGTAGAACTTGCTTGCACGTCTTTGAAAAGTGCCATGTGATCTTTTACATCATCTGAGAGCAAAATTGGGTTGTTAGTTTAATACCTCATTCGCAAGATGGCAGCTCTGACAGTGCAAAACACTCCAGTCCTATGTGGAAGTATCAACCCAGATTTGGTGCGCAAGTCTCTGGACTTGATCCTTTGACATAATGACTCTGGCAAGGACAGTACCAGCTGAGCCAAGGCAGATGGCTATTCAGCACGGTGTTCGAATTGCCTGTGTTCATAGTGGTGTTTCAGCTGTTAGATGCAAAATCTTAATGTCGTCATAATATTGTGGTTGTGCTGGTGTGGTGAAAAGCCATCAGGTAAAAACTGAAAATGAGTCTGGGCATAAGTGTTGCAACAGAATTATCTGTTTCTATTTTTAGAATCTGTTTAATATGAAAGCAGCCTTAGTAGTGTTCAATTAACTGGTAGAACTTTGTCATCAACGTACAAAATTGGAAATTTCATGCAGTCTTTGGGGTTGATAGGTCAGCTTTTACTTGCACCATTGTAGTGCACGTAACTATGAAATCCTAGCGGTTTCTGCTCTACTCTCTCAACATTGCTCTTTGGCTGACAACCTCATGTTCCCTTCCCTTAGACTTTTTTTTTTACTCTTCCCTGTCTTGTAGCAGTGGAAATGCTTGGAGCAGTTGGAATACATTAAAATATTTAGTGTTCTAGGGAAGTGCAGTGACTGAAGGGGCATCTTATATGATTTCTCAAGGTGTTTAGGCTGAAAAGTGGGAGCTTCGCAGTTGTTTTGTATTGATAACTTGCATTTATTTGGCATCTTTATCATAATATATACCAAGGTGCGCTTTACAGGGGCCTTATCAAAATGTGACACTGAGCCACAATGCGAAACTAGGAAAGGAGAGGTAGATTTTAAGCAATGTTTTGAAGAAGGAGATGGAGGCAGTGTTTTAGAGAGGAAATTCCAGGACTTAGATAGCTGAAGGTATATAGGGGATGTTTGAGAGATCAGATTTAAGGACAGAGATCTCTGTGGGCTTTAGGGATGAAGCAGGTTACAGAGATAGGGAGGAGCACAGCCATGGAGAGTTTTGAAAACAAGGATTAAAATTTTAAAACTTCTTCCAGTAATGAGTTACTGGCACTTAGGGACTGTGTGCCGTGGCTGGAACAAACTTGCACCTATGTGCCATAGTGCCGTACAAAAGTATTTGGAGTCACTCATCAACGTTTTTTTTTTTAAAGAAATGAAAAGCAGTGCTCCAGTTTTAAAATAACCATCATGTGGCAAATCAAATGTTCCAATTTTAAAACCAAGGTGCTGCCAGACCACAGAGCTGGGGGATGGTGGGGAGAGGGGTGTTGGTGGGTGCAGAACAGTGCTCCTAGGCTGCGAAATTTAAGATATTTGTCATGGTGTTAATTCCCTCATTTGCCTGGCTTCTTCATTCATCCACCACCTAAATCCTGACAGGCATATAAAGGAACTGTTCTTTCTTAAGTTCATACCATAGATGTGAACGTCACTGGCAGGGAAGCATTTATTGCCTATTTTTAGTTGCCCTAGTACAACTGAGTGGCTTGCTAGTCCTCTTCAGAAGTCTATTAAGAGTCAACCATGTTGGTGTGGTACTGGAATCACATATAGCCCAAACTGGGCAAGGTCGGAAGGTGTCCTTCTCTAGAGCACACGAGTGAACCATATTAGTGAACCAGTTGGATTTTTAACCTCAATCTGACAGCTTCATGTTCACTTTACCGATACCAACTTTATATTTTGAGACTTAAAAAAAAAACTAAATTTAAGTTCTCAATGCTATGGTTGAACCTGTACTTCCATTCTATGGATTATTAGTCCAGGTCTCTGGATCACCAGTTCAGTAACATAACCACTGCACTAACCTTCCTAATAATATTGCACTGTGCTTGTAGGTGATGTATTTCAATACCGTAAGGATTTTAATAAATATTGAAATATATCAGGAGAATGTCCTTCTCATTGTCAGCTCCTTTCACAAGTAAATGGCATTTTCTCTGGATTATGTGATTTTTTTTGAAGTAGCAGTTTTAACATCTGTTTATCCAGATATGATTTCAAGGAAACCACGCATAAGCTATATATACACGAGTGGAAGAAGAAACTTCAGCAAAAGTTGTTTTAAATAATGCTTGTATGCAGAAAATGGAAGCCAATTTAAGTCCATTGTCAAAATTCCTAATCCAAAGGATTGTTAGCATTTGGAATGGACTTCCAGGTAGAATGTTGAAGTCAAACAGTTGGATGCTGTGGTAGGGTAGCTGTAGATTTGTGTTTTCAAACTCAAGCTCTTACCTTGAAATTATTTTCTTGTTCAGAATCCGAAAGAAAGTAATTGAAAAGAGAGAGGAACGTTTGATATATGATCGTACCTGTAGACAGGAAACGTTTGAACATGAACATGTAAGTACATTTGCCTTAATCATCATTTTTAATGGTTTTGGTTTAGGAACCATATTTTCAGCAAATTCTGTTTGAATTTCTGATTATTTGACACATTGCTTCCATGAAAATTGAGTATTATAGATTATAAAGCAAAAGTATTTAAATCTTTGGTGGACTGCTGCAAGTCACTGAAAATGCACCTTGTACCTTGACAAATGACAAGACAGCCGTCTCTCTCCTTAACCAAAGAGATTTATTGATTGATAATTAAGGAAGAGGGTGAATTAAAGTGGGTGAATGCAATGTCAAATTGGGTACAGGAAGAGAAGTAAAGAAGGAAAGAAAAATTGGATTGTGAGAGATGAATAATAAAAAAATTGAACATAGATTTCACATAAGTTGACCTTTTAAGCATCAAAATACTTTCAAAAGCAGGGATTGACTTGTACGTGAGTATAAAAGTGGGTGGTCACCATTCTGAAATGTCATTGGCATCCGATGCAAAGAGTGGGTATATCTTAAACTCCATGCAATTTCACAATACAACTTATGTGGCCTTGCCTAATCCCTTGTGTCCAGTTATAAGGTACCAGTAAGTAAAACGTGCATTTGTGGGCTGAAAAATTGAGGCTGACTACTAACGTGAGCATAGCACATCATGGCTGAAATGGATGTTGCGGGGGGTGGGGTGGAGGTGGAGTGGTTGGGGGTGATGGTGTCGACTTGTATGGTGAGCCTGTGCAAAAACGTGATTTTTGGGGCTGGAAAAATGGGGTCGACTTCTATGGCACAATTTACAGTAAAAAAATAATATTTGACATTTTTAAAATTTCCCACAATTCATTACCTGAAGGAATGAGACTCCCTACTTTTAATTCTTCATTTTCTGGGCCAGAGAGGTTCATCGGCAGGCAATAATGATTATCACAAAAGCAAAATATTGGAAATCTGAAATCAAAACAAAATGCTAGAAATGCTCTGAATCTGGCAGCCTTTTTGGAGAGAGAAATGGAGTTAATATTTAAGAGCAGTGACATTCGATCAAAACTGAGCGTCCTGAACTTTAACTCTGCTTTTCTCTCCACAGGCGTTGCCTCACCTGCTAAGTCTTTCCAGTATTCTCTATTGTTATTAATACTTGCCATTATTGTTAAATTTGTCTTGTGCTATTAATTACTAAAATTAGTTTTCTGTGGCAAGTTTAATGGACAATTAATGTCAAGATTCCAGCAATATCATGAAACTCACGAGTAAGTTTCTTATAACAGCATGTTCTAGAACCAGTTGAAGAGCAGGTTACTTTAGATTTGGTATTGTGTAATGTAACAGGATTAATTGATGAACTCAGAGTTAAGGCACCCCTAGGTATCAGAGACCACATTATGATTGAATTTTACATCCAGTTTGAAGGGGAGAAGAGTGGGCGTAAGAGTAGCATTTTAAATTTAAATAAGGGCAACTATGTGGACATGAAAGCTGAGCTAGCTGAAGTGAATTGGGATACTAGGCTAGTGGATAGATCAATAGAGAAGCAGTGGAAGACGTTTTAAGGGGATATTTCAGAATACTCAGAATAAGTGTATTCCTACTATAAAGAAAAATCCTAAAGGGAGGACTTGCTATTTTATACTCTGATGTTCATAGTAAGTACACAGTCCACTTAAACCAATAGGCAATCTGTGGTTAGGCACACCACACTCTGAAACCAAGTGACAGATGTCCCCCCAAACAGATGCTATGGAGTTCTCATCAATTCCCCCCTGATGTTTGTCGCAGTGTGAGCCAACTGGTCTCACTGAACACCATTTTTCACACAAAAGTTTCCAATCTCCACTGTCAAAGAACACACTTTGGAACCTTCTCCCAAATGATGCTTTCTCTCAGATGTCTTCCACAAGGGTCCACCTCCAGGGCTTTGAGCTCTCCTTCCAATGTTCCTCTTCCCTGGAACGCCACATGCATTCAAGCTTTGCCTTCCTCGCACTCTCTCTCAAGTGCTCAGCCGTGCCAACATAACACCACTGCTTTACATGCCCTTAGTAAAGAGTTTCACACCTTCAGCTGTTTCCTTGGATCTTGTGGCCTCTCACAAGTCTGTTTTGCTTTAAATCTGCATCCTGCAGCTTTCTCCCTTTAAGCTTGGAGCCTTCCTCTCTGCCCCTTACTTTCACTTCCGCTGAACAAGATCTTGTTCCAGATTCTTGTTCTCCCTTTGACTAGAAGGTCTTGGGACTTTCTTTTTTTCCTTTAGGACCTGCTCCTTGATTTCTGGGACCTCCTTATGTTCTTATGAGAAATCTGCTCCCTTTGCATTTCCCTCTGCTATGTCCAGCCTCTCCTGGCTTCAACCGAACAAAAATTGCTTTCTGTTTTTCCCTGCCTGTGTGGGCCACCTGTTGCTAGACAGCAGCCCAGTTTTTTTTTTTCTACCTTTTACTTGTCTTAGCTCCCCTCCAAGAGTCATAAAACCTCATTAGAATGCAGGCATCTTTTAAAGTGAAACCAAAACTCAAGGTCCCACCCTTTCTTAACACACACATACAGAGATACAAATTAAACTTAAAGACATACCTTATTCCTAACACACACACACACACACACACACACACACACACACACACACACATATAACTTATTTAAAACTATCTCTATTTCCTAACAATGTATTGTACTTGGATTTCCAGAAAGCATTTGATGAGGTTATTGTAGAAAATAAAAGCTCGTGGTGTAGGGGGCAGCATGTTACCCTCGTTAGAAGATGGGCTGGCTGGCAGAAAACAGAGAACATACATACATGGGTCTTTTTCTGATTAGCAGGATGTGATGAGTGGAGTCCTGCAGGGGTCTCTGCTGGGGCCTCAACTTTTTATAATTTACATCAATGACTTAGATGAGGGGAGCAACGGCATGGTAGCTTAATTTGCAGACAAGTCAAAGATAGGTAGGAAAGTATGCTGTGAAGAAGACATAAGGAGTTTTCAGATGGATATAGGTAGGATCAGTGGGCAAAAATATGGCAGATGGAATATAATTTGGGAAAATGTGAAGTTGTTCACTTTGGCAAGAATAAAAAGCAGAGTATCGCTTAAACGAGAACGGCTGCAGAATTCCGAGGTGCAAAGGGATCGATGTGTTCTTGTGTGCGATTCATTAAAAGTTAGTATGTAGGTACAGCATGTAATTAAGAAGGCTAATGGAATGCTATCCATTATTACGAGAGGAATTGAACATAAAAGCCGATGCTGCCAGACCTGCTGAGTTTTTCCAGGTAATTCTGTTTTTGTTTTGGATTTCCAGCATCCGCAGTTTTTTTGTTTTTATAAAAGTAAGGATGTTATGCTTCAGTTATACAGGACATTGGTGAGACCACATCTCGAATATTGTGTGCAGTTTTGGTCTCCTTATTTAAGAAAGGATGTAAACGTGTTGGAGGCGGTTCAGAAGAGGTTTACCAGATAGCTACCTGGAATAAGCGGGTTGTCTTATGAGGATAGGTTAGACAGGCTGGGCTTGTTTCCACTGGAGTTTGGAAGAGTGAAGGGTGACTTGATTGAAATATATAAGATTCTGAATGGTCTTGACAAGGTGGACATGGAAAGGACATTCCCTCTTGTGGGTGAGTCCAGAACCAGGGGGCACTGTTTTAAAATTAGGTGTCGCCCTTAAGGGAAAGAGATGAGGAAAATTTTTTTCTGAGGGTTATGCGACTTTGGAACATTCTGCTTCAGAAGACAGTGGAAACAGGATCACTGAATATTTTTAAGGCAGAGGTAGGCAGATGCTTATTAGGCAAGGGAATCGAAGGTTATCAGGGGTAGTTGGGAATGTGGAATTCAACACAAACATTCAGCCATGATCTTATTGAATGGTGTTGCAGGCTCGAGGGGCCAAATGGCCTACTTCTCCTATTTCATATGTTCGTTTGTAAGTTAGGGCAAGATGGTGTTTTGGCAAAGCTAACAGTGGAGCAGAGCAAATTGTGTAGGAGCTTGTGACAATTTGCAGTTCACGGTGGCAATTTGCAGTTCCTTCGCAAAAGTTTCTGGCCAATTTGCACATTATTGGGCTGGAATTTGTTGATAAAATAGTTTGTGCATAAAATGATCAAAACCATGAAGCCTACTTTTCTGTAGCTTTATTCTTTGTTAATCTGTAAGAAATGGAGGGGAATGTTATTCCATTATCACTCACTAAACCCATAAGTAACTTCTGAACTCATGTGGAACTAGATGTTAAACTTTTCATATCGTAGATGGAGCAAGTCAAAGCATCCAGTTATTTAAGGGCAGACTTAAATGTTACTAAATTTCAAAAATCCCAAAATTCTACTTAATTTAAAAGTCTAACTGCTGCAGTTAAGTACATGGATTATGTCTTATGCTTTTATCTTTATTTTGTGTAATTCAGGAAATGCACGCTGTAGGAAGGAAGCCCAGTCACCCAGAAGATTCCATTCCAGCTGGAGAAGTGATCCTAACTATTAATGTCTACTCCCCTATTATATTTATTAAGGTGAGTATTGGGTTATAAGTTCAACCTGTGATATCCATTTTGTTAGCCACTAGTCACAGGTTGACTACTTAGGGATCCAGATATGATGAATAGCATTTCTGATTGGTAAATAAAGATGAGTGATAGGCAGCACCATACAGCACGCGATCTCAACACTCATTCACACGGTGCATGCATCGAGTGATCTTTAACCTTTTTGTGTGTTTTTTGGTAAATTGGCAAAACTGTGTTTTAGTCATTGAGAGTTTCAACCCAACTAAAATGTGCTAGTGTTTATAGTCCCAATGGGTTTGCTCCCATTCAGTTTGCCTCAGTTCATGCTTTCAGCATATCTTTCCATTCCATTTTCTCTCATGCACTTGTCTAGTTTCCTTATAAAAGCATCCACGTTCTCCTTATTCACTTCCTGTGGCCGGGCATTCCACATTCTAATCCCACTCTGAGTAAAGAAATTTCTCCTTATATCTTTACTGAAGTTATTAGTAACTCTGTTGTATTTATGGCCCTTGTTTCCACTTGTGGGAGAATCCAAAACATTCTCACCACACCAATCCTTGCCAACTCATTGATTATTTTAAACTCATTTATCTGTTCCTCTCTAAATTTTCATCCTTCTCAAGAAAAGAGTCCCAATCTGTTCAGTCTTTCCTGAAAGCTGAAACCTTTGTCCACTGCCTTTCTTAAGTTTTTTTTGCATTTTCTCCATTGCTTCTATGTCTTTTTTTAATAGTATGGAGGTTAAAACTGTTCACTTCATTCTAAGTGTAGTCTGACCAGTGTCCTATACAAGTTTAACATTTTCCTGCTCCCTGCTTGTAGCTACTCCTATCAGGAGATCTGCTGTTATGGTATGTCACGCTCGTCTTGTCTTGCGCCATCCTCTCACATCCACTGCTTTTGAGTTCATAACTCAGAAATAAATTTCCATGCTTTGTTAGCATTTTTAATTGTTTTTCTAACTTGCGATATTTTTAATTATTCATTCACCTCTAGCCCTATATCCCTTTGGTTGTTGAGCCCCTTCGGTTTCTTATTTTCTAAGATGTAAATGATGTATTTCCTATAAAAAGTGCATCACCTCACATATATCTATTCTATGTTAAACTTCATTTGCAACTTAACTGCCTGGTCTGCAAGTTTCTTATTATTCTTGTATTATGTTGCATTCTTCTTCAGTGTTAGTTACACCCTCAATTTAGTGTCATGTGGAAATTTTGATGAGTTATTTTTCCTAAAGCCAAATTATTAATGTAAAATATGAATAAATGTGGACACAGTATTGATCCTTGTGGAACATCATTTTATACCCTCTTCCAGTCTGATAAACTACCCATGCTTCCTGTTTTGAAGCCAATTTACTATCCATTCAGCTATTTTTTGCTTGATTTAATAAGCCCTAACCTTTGGCACGAACCTATCACTGTAGCTCATACCAAAGACGGAGCATACAATATATCACAATTTTAAGGTGATTGGCAAAATAAAGAGGCAGTAAGAGGAAAAATCATTTTAGTCAACAGTTAGGATTTGGAATGCATTACCTGAGAGGTTGGTGGATCTACTTGAATAGTAGCCTTCAAAAGAGACCTGGATAAATACCTGAAGTAGCAAAAATTGCAGGAATTTATAGAAAGAGCAGTGGCCTGGAACTAACTGGGTTGCTCTTGGCGAAAATCCAGCACAGACTCAGTGGGCGGAATGGCTTCTTTTACTGCTATACTGTACTATGATTCTATTAGTCGTGTATCGTAAAACAAGTCTGAAAACTAAGAAGTATGTTATAGTCAGGGATTTGTCATATGCAGTCTGTCTACTGCAATGGCAACTTAGGCCATATGCACAACAGTCAGTAGCACAATAGTAACAGGTTTGGTGCTTCTAAGTTGCTAGTGGCCTTCTAGTATCAACATAAAAAAACTAACTTTGTATTTTAGTACCATTGCTGGTCAGTCCTATGCTGAAAGCCCAACTCAGTGACAACCAAAAGTTTGAATAAAATGGCAAATGTTGTGGTTTACTCCCTTGGCTGCTGAACAGTAATAAATGTTGAAGTAAATATACCCTGAGTGTATTTACGGTGTTTTCTACTAGAATTAGAATTAGGGGAGATGGTGGTGTAGTGGTAATCTCACTGAACTAGTAATCCAGAGGCCCAGGCTAATGTTCTGGGGACATGGATTAAATCCCTCCATGGCAGTTTATGGAATTTGAATTCGATTAATAAATCTGGAATTGAAAGGTGATCTCAGTAATGGTTCCATGAAGCTATCATCGATTGTCATAAAAACCCATCTGGCTCACTAATGTCCTTTTGGTGAAGGAAATCTGTTCTAGCCTACATGTGACTTCAGATCCACAGCAATGTGCTTGACTCTTAAATCTCTCTGAAATGGCCTAGCCAGCCACTCAGTTATAATTAACTTCTACAGATAACAGATGGACTGCAGTGGTTCAAGAAGAGGGCTCACCACCACTACCTCAAGGGCAATTAGGAATTGTTAGGTAATGCCGGCTTGTCATTGATGGCTACACCCCACGAAAGAATACAATTTTACCTTACCTGTGGTTGCTCAGCAATTTCTCTAGGACAGAACTGTGTCAAACCCTTTGTGTTTTATGTGGAGTAAGTTAGACAAAGCACTAAGTTATTTCTGCTGGCTAAAGATTGAAAGAGGAACATAAGCGAAGTAGGCCATTTGCCGCTCAAGCCTTTGAGATCCTGGCTGATCTGTAACAACTTCATATATCTGCTTTGCCCCATATCCCTTCATACCTTTGGTTATTGAAAAACAATTAATCTCATATTTAATATGAACATTTCCAGGGAAAGCAATCCACGTTTTTGTAATCTCTCTTTGTAATTTAACCTTTTAAGTCCAGGTATCATTTTGATAAATCTGCATTGCACTCCCTCCAAGGCTAATATATTTTTACTCGTATGTGGTGACCAGAGCTGCTCAGAGTGTGGTCTAACTAGACCTTTGTGCAGCTGAAGCATAACTTCTACTCCCATGCGTTCTAGACCTATAGATATAAAGGATAACATTCTTTTAGCCTTAGTTTAGAATCAGTGAATAGATACAAAACAGCAGGAAGCCATTCAACTCATTCATCCCATGCGAGCTAGTCCCTGCAGCCCTGCATTTTGGGTGCTTATCAAGTCCCTTTTTGGAAGTTGTGATAATTTTCCTTTACATCCTTTCTGGCAGTGCATTCCACATGGTAACTACTCACTATGTGTCACCTTTGGTTCTTAAATCAATGTCCTCTGGCTCTCGACCCTTCTGCCACCTCTCGACCTTCTCTAAGTAGGACAACCCCAGTTTCTTCAATCTTTCCTTGTAACTGAAGTCAATAATCTGTAGAGCCTTTCTCATAAACCTTTCTGCACCCTTTCTAAAGTCTTCACATCCAGAATTAGACATTTTCCAGTTGAGGCCGAACCAGTGATTTATGAAGGTTCATCATAACTTGCTTGCTTTTGAACTCTCTGCCTGTGTTTATGAAGCTCAAGATTCTCTATGCCTTTTTTTTAACCAGTTTCTCAACCTGCTGTGCCAACTTCATGATTTGTGTGCATATACTCCCAGAGTCCCTATCCTGCACTTGCTTCTGAATTGTTCCCTTTGGTTTATATTTCCTTTCCTCATTCTTCCATTTTTACTTCTCTGCATTAAATTTCATCTGCCACATTTCCACCTATTCCATCAGGCTAACCATGTCCTCTTGAAGTCTATCACTATCCTCCTCCCAGTTCACTCTACTTCCAATTTTTGTGTCATCTGCAGAGTTTGAAATTGTGCCTTGTACACCCAGTCTAAGTCATTAATATATTTCAAGAAAAGTGTGGTCCGAGTTCTGATCCCTGGTGAACACTGCAATATAGCTTCCACCAGTCTGAAAAGCAACTGTTCACCAATACTGTTTCCTGTCACTCAGTCAAATTTGTATCCATATTGCCACTGTCTCTTTTATTCCATGGGCTTCAGGTTTGCTGGCAAGCCTACTATGTGGCACCTTATCAAACACCTTTTGGAAATCCATAAGTACATCAACTATATTACCCTCATCGATCCTCTCTGTTACCTCATCAAAAAAACGTAGTCAAGTTAATTAAACATGATTTGCTGTTAACAAATCCATGCTGGCTTTCCATAATTAGTCCATCCTTGTCCAAGTATTAAGTTATTTTTTTCCAGAATTATAGTTTCGTAAAGCTTTCCTGCCACTGACGTTAAATTGGCTGCCCTGTAATTGCCTGGTTTAAGCTTAGATCCTTTTTTGAACAAGTGTCATTTATAATTCTTCAGTCTCCTAGCATCTCTTCCATGTCTAAGGAAGATTGGAAGATAATGGCCAATACCTGCGCAATTTCTACCCTCGCTTTCCTCAGCATCCTCAGATGCATCCCATCCCGTCCTGGTGATTTTTACTCTTGCTAGCATGTGGCACTGGTCGTAATCCTGAGGTTGCTACCTTTGAGGTCCTACTTTTTAATTTGCGTCCTAACTCCCTATATTCAGCTTGTAGGACCTCATCCCGTTTTTTTTACCTATGTCGTTGGTACCAATATGTACCACGACCACTGGCTGTTCGCCTTCCCCCTATAGAATACCCTGCAACCTCTCTGAGACATCCTTGACCCTGGCACCAGGGAGGCAACATACCATCCTGGAGTCTCTTTTGTAGCTGCAGAAACGCCTGTCTGTTCCCCTTACTATTGAATCCCCTATCACTATAGCCCTGCCACTCTTCTTCCTCCCCTCTTGTGTACTTGAGCCACCCGTGGTGCCATGGACTTGGCTCTTACTGCTTTCCTCTGAGAAGTCGTCTTCCCCAGCAGTATCCAAAACAGTATATCTGTTAGAGAGGGGGACGGCCACAGGGGACTCCTGTACTACCTGCCTTCCTCTACTCCTCCTGGTGGAAACCCATCCGCTTTCTGCCTGTTCAGTGTTTACCTGTGGCGTGACCACCTCACTGAACGTGCTGTCCAGCATTGCGGATGCTCCACAGTGAATCCACCTGCAGCTCCAGCTCTGAAATACAGTTAGCCAGTAGCTGCAGCTGGACACACTTGCTGCACACAAGTGTCCATGGCTTCCCACATAGTGCAGAAGGAGCATATCATGGGTACAAACTCTGTTGCCATGATTTCCCTTTAGATTAAGCTCATCAGTTACTCCCTTTAAAGAATAATAACCAAGCTAGCGGCCTTATTCCACTCCAAACACTCCCACTACAGTCCAAAGTCCTCACCTTATTTTTGGTTAAGCTTATCATTATTTTGTTTTGCATGGCCACAACATTTTAATTATCTTTGTATATGGACCCTAATTCTATTTCGGCCTTCACTGTATCTAGCTTTCCACCATTTAGAAAGTACTCTTTATGATTTATCATTTTCAGATCCTTTTAATGATTAAGTGTTTTTAAGTCAAGTTTAGCATGTTAACTAATGCTGTAATGTTCTGGTGAGACACATTTTTCATATCAGCAAGTTAGGGCCCTGACATGTATCATTACTACATGATCCTTTTTATGTTTTACATCCTAATCAACTCTTCCAGCATTGGAGCCCTAACTCATGCCGAATGCTGAGCTTGATTGTAATGCTTTCCTGCTACTGGGGCTGAGGTTAGCTTATTTGGGGATTGAACCTGGAACATTCCTCATCTCTGTAACTTGGTTATTCGCTGTATAAACTTGCAGTTGGCATGGAGACAAGCTCTGAAGCACATTGAGTTTCACCAAGTGTTTTTGTGTTAATGTTGAAACAGTTCCATTTTGCTGATAGCTACACAATGTACAAGTCTATTTGGTACTGTTTTTGTTTAGTGAAATAATTGTGTTTTTTAGTTCAAAGATATTGTAATGCCACTGAAGCATTCCAGTTATTTGCTGATAGCACAGGGAGAAGAAGCCCCACCATACACTTCTTGTGTTTGGAAGTCAGAAGCTAACTGAGCTGAGGGATGCCATCTCTTGTGTTAGTGACCTTCAGATTGGTGGAGAATTCAGCAACACTCCAGACCTGGCTCCGGAACATATTAGCAAGGTATGCATTTCTGTTTCCTTGTGATCCATCTAGACCCTGTATACAAAAGCTGATGGGCAAATCTTTAACACAAACAGAAAATGCTGGAAAATCTCAGGTCTGACAGCATCTGTGGAAAGGGAAACAGTGTTAATGTTTCAAATTTCTTAGGAAAAAGAGAGTTTAAGTAAGTTATATTGTATTTGTAGGTTTTAGGAATGAGTTTTAGCTTTACTGTTTAAGTTTGATTTGTATTTTTGTATTTGTGTGTCAAGAAAAGGAGAAGTTGAGTTTTAATTTCACTTTAAAGGATGCCTGCATTTTAATGAAAATTTTGTGACTCTTGAAGGGAGTAAAACAAACAAAAGGTTAAAAAAAACCCACACAAAACTGAACAAAAATAGTTTGAATTCAGTTGAAGCTAGGATTCTGAGAGACTGGATAGCAGAGGGACAGATAGCAAATCCCAAACTAAAATTGAAGCCAGCTGCTAAGAGAGACTGGGCAGGAGAGGAAAATGCAGAAGGAGGTTCCAGAAACTAAAGAAGAAAGTCCCCAAATCCAGGGAACAGGAAAGGTCCCAAGCGGGCAGTCTAGTCAAAGGACAAGGACAGGAATCTGGATAAGGTTCCATTCTGTGGAAGTGAAAGTAAGGAGCAGAGAGGAGGGCTCCAAACTGCAAGCTTAAAGAGAAGAAAGCTACAGGACGCAGATGTAAAGCGATACAGGTGTGAGAGAAGCCAGAAGATGCAGGGGAACAGCTGAAGGCCTGTGACTCTTTACTATGGGCATATGAAGCAGTGGTGTTCTGTTGGCGTGGCTGAGTCAGTGAGAGAGAGTATGCGTGGAAAGAAGCTTGAATGCTTGTGGCAATCCAGGAGAGAGGAACATCGGAAGGAGAGTTCGAAACCCTGGCAGTGGACTCTTGTGGAAGGCGTCTGAGGGAAAGCTTTGTTTCCGAAAAGATTCCAGAGCGAGTTCTTCGGGAATGGAGATTGAACTCCGTCTTTCACATGAGGGTGTCCATTGAGACCGGTTGGCTCATGGTGTGACAAGCATCTAGGGGGGAGTTGATGAGAGATCCATAGGGGTGGCATCTGTCACTTGGTTTCAGAGTGGGGTGTGGCTCACTACAAGTCGCCTATTGGTTTATATGGACTGTGTACTTACTGGGAACATTAGAGTATAAGATAGCTTTTGTTACTTATGTTATCCTCACAAATCTGCATATATCTATAAAGGTTTAGTTGTGGGTGTCAGAGTATTGTAATACAGTTCAGCTTTCCTGTTTAATAAATGTTTTATTCTTTTGTTAAAAGTTCATCAGCTGACTCCTGTGACTGTTCAGTAGCCACTCCCCACGTATCTAAACAAAAAAATAAAAGTTAGAATCTATCAAGCCGGCTTCCAACCTGGGATCTGGCTTGTCCAGTCGTAACATCAACTGGGGTCATAAATTCAAAATGATTGTTCTTCAGGACTGGAGAGAGGCAGAAATATGATGAGTTTGAGCTGTTGAAAAAAGGGGGAGGGGCAAGTGGAACAAAATAGAAGGTCAGGGGTAGGTTGGAGAGTAGAAGAAATTAAATGACAAAGATGTCTTGCAACACAAGACAAAGGGAGTGGTAATGCTAGTATTAAAGACAGACGCTTTAGTCCTGAGTAGATGTTAATAGCGCAATAAAGGTCAGTATTGTCTGAAAGCAAAGTAGCAGAATGTGTTAATAGCAGAAGAAGGGACAGTGCTGTCTGAAAGCAAAAACAAAACTCTTTAACTTGCGTATCTCCATCTGGCAAATATGGTCACATTTCAAACAACTTGCCTTGCAAGTTCTTTTGCAGGTATTTCTCAAAGATTTCTTGGCACCTTTGAGAGTATTTCTTATGTCTCTAACAACACTGTCCGAAATTTTGGCAGAGGGAATAACAATTTTGATTATGTCTTAGTGGCAAAGGCAATTGTGTTTCTTGGATCAGCTGGAGCTCAGTGTTGAATGATCTTTTGCTGCTGTTCACAGGATAGTTACTGTTGTCCAGCTGCTCTGGCAACTCAGTACATGCATCCAGCTGAGTCTGTACATAGCAAGTGATTAAGCTTTTCTCACTGTAGTGGCCATTACACTGAATTTCCAGAGTTTACAAGGCACACTGACTCATTAATATTTCAGCAGCTGTGTTTAAATAGTGATGCAGGACATTGTATCAGTACAATAGCACATTGGGCTCAGTACAATAGTACATAACTAACAGCATTATACTCTTTGAAGAAATGTAGCCTGTTAGTAAACAGTATACTTGACAGTTAATAAAACAACTTGTATTTATATTGTATTTTTAATATTAGAAAAGGTTCCAAAGCACTTCACAGGAATTTTAAAGGAATTTTAAAATTAAAGCGTTGCTTCAACAGGAACCTTTGTAGGTCTGTGAGGTAAAGCGTGTGGGAATTTGGTGAGAGAAAGGACCAAGGCAGCAAAGTTTTGGTTTGGTATATACATTGATAGTGTAGGAGTAAAATTGAAAGTAAAGTATAGCTGCGTTAATTACCAGTTGGTCAAGGCAATATGTACTTGAGCCAGATGGAATGATATGGTGACAATAGAGGAATTACATATATCCTCGGTGCTCAGGGAAGGGAATATCAGCTTAAGGTTCTCATTCTAAATTGTTTAACAATTCATACCACAGAGATGTCAGTGGATATTGAGGGATCAGGTGTATTGCTATTTTTGATGGAGTTGCTTGTTGATGCATACTACTTGTGCATGTGCTTGAAGAATAGACAATTGGATGAGGCTGTACATGACTGAAACTGAATCAGAAAACTTCTGGACAAAAGACTCAAACAAAATAAAATGCATATTTCCAGGCTATATTTTAAAGGTAGCCTAATTGGAGCAGAGCTAATATTGCAGTCCCCTTTTACAAAACCATTGACTGCCATGTAAACAGAAACCCTTATCTATCAGTTATAAATATGGTGGTTAATGTAAATAAAAATAAAAGTATAGCTGTACAGGTGGAATTACTACAACAAGGACACTGGCAGACTTCTGTTGGTAGATGTCAATAAACAGAACTTGAAAAAGGACTATTAATAATATATTCTGATGAAGAGTCATACGGACTCGAAACATCAACTGTGTTCCTCTCTGCAGATGCTGTCAGATCTGTTGAGTTTTTCCAGCTATTTTTGTTTTTGTTTCAGATTTCCAGCATCCACGGTATTTTGCTTTTATCTTAGTCATTAATAATATTCACTTGAATCAGAGTTCAGGCCCCACTTTGGAGATTTGAACAGATAATCTACTTAGCACTCCAGTGCAATACTGATGGAGCGCTGTATTGTTGGTGTTGCTGTTTTTATGATGAAATATTGAACTGAGGTCTCCTCTGCCCTCTCAGGTGACATAAAATATCCCATGTGGTTTTGAAGGAGAGAGGGGAGTTCTTCTTGATATCCTGGCTGATATTCAGCCCTCAAACAACGTTATTACAAATACAGATTATTTGACCATTAGATTACTGTTGTGGGACCTAGCTGTGCACAAATTGGCAATCGCGTTTCCTACATTACAGTTTCCCACATTAACAACAATAGCTCCACTTCAGAAGTATTTAATTGGCTGGAAATGTTGTTCCAAGGTTATGAAAAGTGCTATATAAATGCACTTCTTCATAAATAATAAATTACATTATTCTGTATCAAGACATGATTTGTCAGTGAAAAATAGCTCAGTTGTTAAAGGTTTTCAAGCAACAGTCTGGATGTTACCCATTTCTTCTTACCAAACCATCTTGTTAGATGGTTTTGAGAGGGTGTCCAAAAGCCTTCAGCGCCAGCCTGCAGACCCCTCCCCACAGGAGTTGTACTTAGATCTACATTGCTGCATGTACTAAGTTACCATGTTGCTATCCTGGTCAGCTAGCCATGGGCAGCCTTCTCAAGTGACTTCAAACTTAACACCCAAGGAAGGAAGTTGGGAAAGGTCAGAGGAAACCGTTTGTTTATTTGTTAAATCCGTTCCTGATTAGTATTAATTGAAACATCCACCTACTGTGGAACCTGGTTATAGTGACTGGTCAGTGGCATGAATGCTCACTATAATAAGTTTCTCATTAAAACCTGTTCCTATTTACACAGTGGCTTAACTGAGTGCCCTCGTAGCTCATGGACTAAATTGGAGGGGGAGGGATTGAGTCAGTGTAGAGGTCAGTACAAGAACTGAAGAACACAGACTTGAATATGGGGCTGGTTAGGCAAGGCTAAGGATGGATTTGAAAATGAGGATACGTTTTTAATTTGATGCAATAGAAGATGGAGATTAGCAATGATGGGACCAAGGGATAGGATGCAGGCACAGAAGGTTGTATATATTGTCAGGCAGTATCTGTGGAGAAACAAAGTTAACATTTCAGGTTGATAATTTCTCATCAAACTGGAAAAGGTTTGTGATGTAGTTGGTATTAAGCAAGTTATACAGCCAGGCAAAGAGAAAGAATGAAAAAAAGGGAATGTTTAAGATCAGGTGGCGGGAGAGATTAAATGACAATAGGATAGTGGCACAAGGAAAGGGGGATGATAATGGGACATGTAAAGAAACAAAAGAAGAGAGGTAAATGGAAATAGCAGAATCATCAGCAACAGGTGCAGCCTGAAAAAATGGGCGGAGGTTTGATAGTTATGATCTGAAATTGTTAGACTCTGAGCCTTGTAGGCTATAAAGTGCCTAATCAAAAGGTGAGCTGCTGTTACTTGAGCTTATGTTGATCATTGGAATATTATAGGGGGCGGACGGCAGAATATGAGTGGGATAGAGAATTAAAATGACAAATGACCAGAAGCTTAGGTCACGTTTGCAGACTGAACTGGACGGTCACAAGTTGTCTTGTGTTGAGCTTTGTGTTCAACCAGGACAATTAGGATTTATCTCTACCCTGAGAACCCAGTAGGCAGCTAATAAGGCAGAATAAACTACTACTGATTCTTGTGCAATGACTTGCTGGAAAATGCACTTGTGGACACCTGGGGTGGACAGGATCAAACTCTGTACAAGTAACGGTGTGGGGCTTTCTTACAGTTGAATAGTTTGAACTTTGCGGCAAGATTTGTACTTGAAGAATGAGCAGTTCCCTCCTCCAAATGCCCCTACGGAAAATGACATCTCTTTTGCACTAATAACGTATGGAGACAAGAGACCCCAAGTTAGATTCCTAGTCTGTGCTAAGGTTACCCTCATGAACTTGTGCACAGTGACCACTTCCAAGGACTGTCAATCGTGAGTTATGCTGGAAAGTGCAGTGTAGTGTGATGACCTTTGGCCTGGAAGCAGCATAGGAAGGAAAATAAAATGTCTGTAGAATCTGTAATTTTTTTAAAGACGTTTGAAAAGGGCCTTTAAGAATTTACATCACTTGTAAAGTGATCGATTGTAATTTTCTTGGATAATATTTCCTTCCTGACATTTGATCCACTTGACCCAACTCAATCCCTGGAATCACACCCAACAATTCCTCCATCCGATTGGACTAGAACTTGGTTCTGAAGGAGAGTCATATTGGACTCAAAATGTTAACTTTGTGTTTCACTCTCCCCACAGATGCTGCCAGACCTGAGTTTTTCCAGAACTTTCTGTTTCTCTTTGTGATGATTCAATTACACTCTATAGTTTTAATCAAAGATGGACACCAATATGTTACATTTTAAAAAAGAATTTCAATACAATTAAGATAATTCATTAGACAGCAGTTGAAACGAGCAATCTAATAAGAAAACAATGTGATCAGTGTAGTCAGTAGCCCTGAAAAACAATATGGATATGTCACAAAGGACTGGCAAGATACAAATCTATCAAAACCATGGCAACAGTTATTGTGGCTGGCGTCCTAGTGCGTAATGACCATTACCAGGATCGATAAGTGAAAGTGGCTTCCCAATTGTTCCTGTTTATTTGATTTTTGAAGTAGTGTCCGGTCATCCTTTTGATATTATTTCCATTCAGATGATTTTAATGGGATAGGATAAATGTTTAGTTTATTTCATATTTTTGCATGGTATCCTGAATGTCTCAAACATTTCTGTGATGAATGTTACATAATGCAGGATGTGTGTTACAATGCAGTTTCTGTGAACTTGCTATTGGAAAAATATCTTTTTTGCTGTTTCCTGTTATTATGAGGTTGTTAAAGTCTCTTGCTTGATATTTTTAACGAATTTGAATTTGGATAATCCTTGCCACATTATTGTATACCAGTATCCTAAAAGCACTCATGTCAATCTCTTCTAATATTATATGTACTATTTTTATCACCCTAGTAAATACCGAGGCAAAGTTTGCAATATTTTTGCCATTTCGCTGTCATTACCTGTGAGTTTATTGTGTGCATCCTTTAGTGGCCTGATCCCTATGTTGATTTTATTTTTGTCTGTAGAATATCTTAATATTGCTTTTTGTATACGTCAATAATTAAATTTTATAGTATTGTTTTGTCTTCGTAATTGCTTTTTAAAATTTCTTTCCTAACCCATTTTGTATTCCCTTTTGTTATTCTTTGCTTTGTGGTCTATGGGCTTAATTTATGCCTTTAGTTTCATTTTGCCCTTATTTCTTTATTCATATATAATGTCTAACTAGTTTGTTCATGCTTTTTATTGGAATACATTTCTCCTCGATTTTATTAACTCACCCTTTTAAATGTTGTTTATTCCAACATTATTCCGACAGGGTGGAATAACTCACTCTCATGCTGTTCTATTTATATATTTGTCATTAAATTGTTTCTGTTTACTTTCCTAGTTCCATTCTCATCCTCTTAAAATCATTTTTCCCATTTGTTGCTAATGCCTGTTGTTTCACCTAATTTACTTGCCTTTTTAATTTTAAGAATTAAGTATTCAATGAATAAAAATTACAATCTTACTTTTTTATAGGACTTGTACAAGTCAGCCTTTTTCTTCTTTGAAGGAACCTTCTATAATGACTTGAGATATTCTGAGTGCAGAGATTTGAGCAGGTACAATCGTCCTTGTAAAATTTTCTAATGCAAAGTTTTATGTAATTTCCAGTAATATAAAAGATTGCAAGAGTTTTTTTAGATATATAAAGGGTAAGAGAGAGGCAAAAGTGGACACTGGGCTGCTGGAAAATGACGCTAGAGAAGTAGTATTGGGGAACAAAGAAATGGCGGAGGAACTGAATAGGTACTTTGCGTCAGTCTTCACAGTGGAAGACACGAGTGACATCCCCAAAGTTCAAGAGAGTCGGGGGGGCAGAGGTAAGTATGGTGGCCATTACCAAGGAGAAGGTGCTAGGAAAACTGAAAGGTCTGAAGGTGGATAAATCACCTGGATCAGATGGATTACACCCCAGAGTTCTGAAGGAGATAGCTGAAGAGATAGTGGAGGCATTAGTGGTGATCTTTCAGGAATCACGAGTGAGGGAGGGTCCCAGAGGACTGGAAAATCGCTAATGTAACCCCCGTGTTTAAGAAGGGAGTGAGGCAAAAGATGAGAAATTACTAGCCAATTAGCCTGACCTCGGTCGTTGGTAAGATTTTAGAGTCCATAATTAAGGATGAGATTTCAGAATACTTGGAAGTGCATGGTAAAATCGGGCAAAGTCAGCATGGTTTCATCTAACATATCTGTTAGAATTTTTTGAAGGGGTAATGAGTAGTTTAGAGAAAGGAGAGCCAATGGATGATATCTACTTGGACTTCCAGAAGGCCTTTGACAAGGTGCCGCACAGGAGGCTGCTCAGTAAGATAAGAGCCCATGGTGTTGGAGGCAAGGTACTAGCATGGATAGAAGATTGGCTGTCTGGCAGGAGGCAGAGAGTGGGGATAAGGGGGTCCTTCTCAGGATGGCGGCCAGTGACTAGTGGAGTTCCACAACTTTTCACTTTATACATTAATGATTTAGATGGAGGAACTGAGGGCACCCTGGCTAAGTTTGCAGTTGATACAAAGATAGGTGGAAGGACAGGTAGTATTGAGGATGCGGGGAGGCTGCAGAAGGATTTGGACAGGTTAGGAGAATGAGCAAAGAAGTGGCAGATGGAATACAACGTGAGGAAGTGTGAGGTCATGCACTTTGGTAGGAAGAATAGAGGCATAGACTATTTTCTAAATGGGGAGATAATTCTGGAGTGTAAAGGGACTTGAGAATCCTGGACTAGGACTCCCTTAAGGTTAACTTGCAGGTTGAGTCGGTAGTTAGGAAGGCAAATGCAATGTTGGCATTTATTTCGAGAGGACTAGAGTGTAAAAGCAGAGATGTGCTGCTAAGGCTTTATATGGCTCCGGTCAGACCACATTTAGAATATTGTGAGCAATTTTGGGCCCCGTATCTCAGGAAGGATGTGCTGGCCCTGGAGACGGTCCAGAGGAGGTTCACGAGAATGATCCCAGGAATGAAAGGCTTAACATATGAGGAACCTTTGAGGACTCTGGGTCTATACTCGATGGAGTTTAGAAGGATGAGGGGGTATCTGATTGAAACTTACAGAATACTGAAAGGCCAGGATAAAGTGGACTTGGGGGAGATGTTTCCATTAGTAGGAGAGACTAGGACCCGAGGGCACAGCCTCAGAGTAAAGGGAAGACCTTTTAGAACACAGATGAGGAGAAACCTCTTTAGCCAGAGAGTGGTGAATCTATGGAATTCATTGCCACAGAAGGCAGTGGAGGCCAGGTCATTGAGTGTATTTAAGACTGAGATAGATAGGTTCTTGATTGGTATGGGGATCAAAGGTTACGGGGAGAAGGCGGGAGAATGGAGTTGAGAAACTTATCAGCCATGATTGAATGGCAGAGCAGACTTGATGGGCCGATTGGCCTAATTTCTGCTCCTATGTCTTATGGTAATTTCCTTTCCTGACCAGGTAGCTGAGGGTATCAAACGCATGACGTATGTGACTACTTGCCTCTACTACAACAAGAACTTGAATTTAAATAGAGCCTTTAAAATAGTAAAACATCCCAAGGCACTCCACAGGAGATATATTGAACTAAATTTGACACCTAACCACATCTGGAGATTTTAGGGCACATGACTAAAAGCTTGGTCCAAAAGATAATAATTAAGGAGTGTCTGAAAGGAGGAGAGAGAAGTCAAGAGGTGGAAGTTTAGGGAACGAAGCCCTGAGCTTGGGGCCTTGGCAGCTGAAGGTACAATCACCAAAGGTGGAACAATTAAAACCATGGGTGTTCAAAGACCAGAATAGGATTACAAAGATCCCAAAGTTGTCAGACTGGAGGAGGTTGCAGAGATATGGACGGGTGAAGCCATGGTGGGCTTTTGAGACCCTTGCATAAACAGGAACCAATGTAGGTCAGTGAGCGGAGGGGTGATGATTGTATGGGTCTTGGGCAGCAGATTTTTGGATGACCTCAAGTTTGCAGAGCGTAGAAGGTGAGACAGAAGCCAAGAATGCACTGGAATAGTCAAGTCTTGAGGCAACGGGTTTCAGCAGTAGATGAGCTGAGGCAGAGATGGACTCAAGTGACTTTACGGAGCTGAACATAAAGTGGTGTTGTGATGGTGTGGATATTTCGTGGGATAGGAGAAGCTTGAGAAAGATGTGAGCTCAAGGCTAGGGAGAGGGAAATCTTTGAAGAAGTTTGGCCTGGTGGGCTAGAGGAAGTGAGGTAAGTTACAGAGGCATCTGATCAGTTGGTCTCAATCTTAGTGACAAGAAAGCCCATTAGCTCCTCACCGCTGTTGATGAGGGTGAAGATGAGAGAGAGAGAGGAGTTTTAGAAGATGGTTTGCAGCAGAGAAAAGAAACCAGGGGCTGCCTTTGTATTTCAGGGTGATCCTGTAATACTGAGCAGTTTCGACAAAGGGGAGCAGGATCTGAAGGTGATTTATGGTCCAGTCAGGTCTGGCGTTGAATGGCTAAACCAGTTGTTTACCGTATCCATTTAAGCTTACATCCATTGCACTTAAGGGAGCAGAAATGAGAGATGTACCTGTGAAGGGGCCAGGGTGAGAAAGAGAGTAATGCTTTTCATGGGATTTGGGGCATCGGAGGCAGAGTTGAAGGTGTGGTTGAGTTGCAGAAGTGTGGTAGATATTGTTCAGCTGTGTGAATATGCAATCAAATCAAATAATTTCCAACAAGTTTGAGATTTCTTTTGGCTAAGGAAGCTTCTTAATTCAAATCTTATTTAAAAGGGACTCCAGCTATGGAAGGGAGCGGAATACAAAATGAAGAGTAGCAATGACCATTACTTGATACAGCAACCAAGATATTGTAGTTGAAGTGAGCAATCAAATCCATTTTTCCATTGTACTGATCCCAGGGGAAAGAATTTCCAGTATCCAAGCTAACTCGTGTTTAGCATTTATAAAAAGAAAGTCCCAGCTGTGCCATGAATGCCAACTTTTTTTTATTGGAGTTGCTTAAGGGCAAAGTTGGCCATGATACCAGTTCAGTGCCACTATCCAATTTCATATCCTCCTCTAGTGATTCACTGGACCTGTGTTGATGAATGGTTGTCATTCTAACAAGCTTAATGGGTAATGAATAATCTATAAATTAGTATAACTTAATTACCTGAATACAGCTTCCTCCATTTACATTGTCAGCTTCACTTGTCTCCTTATACTTTCACAATCTGTTTTGCCCTACAAGATTATTTCTACTTGTTCTCTTTATAGGACCATTATTGAATGGGCGGAGTCCCATGACAGAGGTTGTGGGAAATTTAGTACAGCTAAAATGGAGGACTACACATTCAATGATATGTGCATTAAGATTGGCTATCCATACTTATATTGTCACCAAGGTGACTGTGAACACCTCATCATCATCACAGATGTCAGGTAAATTCATTAATTTTGGGCACAGAAATGTTCTGAGAAAATACTAGTAACTTCAGAGCACTGAGGTTATTTGTGCTGTCTTTACATTATTGTTCTGCAGTAAGAAATTAAGGATCAATAAAATTTCATGAAGTGAGTTACAGAATTAACCTGGATGCCCACATGAGCAGTCATTGACTAGCTAAAGCTCCTAACCCCTGCCCCACCAAGGTTCTTTACCTTTTATCTATTATTCGGATAATCTTTGGATGGTATCACAATATTTAAGCCTTTTGCATCAATTTTTTGGAAATAAGACATAAAATGAATGGTGTCACTTAGCCAGGTGTTTTCCCTCTCAACTCTTAGTATTTGTAATTTTTTACAAAACAAAAACAGAATTACCTGGAAAAACTCAGCAGGTCTGGCAGCATCGGTGGAGAAGAAAAGAGTTGACGTTTCGAGTCCTCATGACCCTTCAACAGAACTGATTTTTTTGTTGCCTCAGTTTGAATGCAGATTGCTGATCGGAACATGTTTCAACAGTTATAAACTGGTTCCAAATTGCGTTTGATTACTATGTTTAAAGAAGTAAGTTGCTACCTTAAATCTCAGGGTGATTAAACACCCTTGGCTTGTACAAACAGCCAGAGAGACACCGAATGAAATAAGCCACAGCTATGATAAATTTTTGAGGTAGAAAAATGTCTCATTAATGGTGTTTTGGTCGTATATAGATAAACTCTATTCTGCTAGCTTGGTTAGTGGTGATTACTGCAGCAGCTAATTTTTCGTTAATTGAATGTTACTGACTTTGTGTCTGGTGATGACTAATATTTCTCTAGTTTTGTTAACATGTAGAGAGAAATGAAATAATTGCAAAGCCAAATGTTACTTTTGAGAATTCCCCTTCTCTACCCTTGAACATTGAACTTCAGAAATAATTCAATTCCATACTGGATTTGCAAAAAGGAGATGCTTGGGTTTAGAGAAGTCTTTTTTAAATTTCTTCCTTCTCCCTCACCTATTGTCTTCCAACCTGAAATTGATAGATATGATTCTAGAGATACTGTGCCCCCCCAGCACCGTAAGTATTCATTGTTCTCTTACTTGAACATTAATACTGTATCATTGGGGTATTCATCTACAGAGGGTCGGGGTGGCTTGATCCTGTCCTAATTCAATATCCCTACTCATTAACTTCCATTCCAGCAGGAGTAGTTGGATAGATGTTAATTTAATTTTAATTTAGGGGCATTGAAACAGATCAGATTAACTCAGTGCACACTGAGGATTCAATCTGGGATATTCTTGGTCAGTATGTTCAGTTGCTCACTGGATAAATTCTCTGAACCATCCGGATAGCACATGGAAGACTTTTTGGTGAGTATTTTAACATTTTTGTTTTAGTCTTTCACAAAACTTGATAAAATAATTGGCTTTAGCACAGAGTTCTTCAGAAAGAGACCATTGATCTGTGATTTTCAAACTACATTGCCTTTCTATTTGTCCTTACCTCCTTTCTACCACTTGAACTATGCATCCTGTTCAGCCTGAAAGGTTGACAATTTGGACTGTATATATCTCCATGAATACCATTCGTATCACTCAATGGTTGACCTAGCAGTTAGGAAGAAAGGATTATATTGTGCTTTGAAAAATGCCTTGGAAACACTTCAGAGGCAATGAATTATGGTGAAGTACAGTCATTCACTGTTATGTGGACACACGGAGTAACTATTTTCAGATAACAAGATTCCAAAAAAATTCAATGACCAATCAATCCAGTGGGGGAAAATGTACAGCTCACAAGGCAGATGTTACACTTCTGTTGTTCAAGTGTGGTTCTTTAATGTTTCAGCATGATGGGCACAAGTTTCTGATAGGTTGCATTTTTTTTAGTGCCGTTCATCCAGAATCGGTCAGACCGTGGCAAAAGATCGTGAAATTTCAAATGCAAATTTTGGTCTGTGCAAATTGTGTTTTCATCTAATTTTTTTTTAAAAACGGCTGTAGAAACCAGCCCTGCCCACAAAACTAGCCGTGCCCCCAGTAGGGGTTGCGCCCATTTGCGGAACTCTGAAGAGACTCTTAAAATTGACCGTTTTTTAAGCAGAAGGACAGTAAAGGGTACATTTTTAAAAGGTTTTCAATATAGTTTTTCATTTTACTGAAACTGACCAGGTAATCTAACGGAAATATATAAGATTCTGAGGGGGGCTTGATAGGGTAGATGCTGAGAGGATTTTCCCTTCATGGAGGAATCCAGAACTCGGACACAGTTTAAAAATAAGGGGGCTCCCATTTAAGATGGTGATGAGGAGGAATTTCTTCACTTAAAGGTCACTTGTGTTTAGAATTCTCTTCTTCAGAAAACAATGGAAGCAGGGTCATTGAATATATTCAAGGCTAAGTTAAATTTTTGATTGACAAGGGAGTCATAGTTTGAGTGGCAGGCAGGAAGGCGGAGTTAAGGCTATAATCAGATCAACAATGATCTTATTGAATGGCAGAGCAGAATCGATGGGCCGAATAGCCTACTCCTCCTATTTCTTATGTCCTTACAACTAAATTGTTCTGTATAGTTTTTTATTTAGTCATTTTCAGTTATTTAAAATCAGGCTACTCACAGACGTTGGGCTAGACACTGATTAAAATGCTTATTTTTTTGTGACACACCCATTTTCAGCTGTATTAAATAAATTACACCAAGTTACTACTCTTAAACAGATCGAGGAATGTTTTATAAAGCAAAACATTTTTTAAAAATTCTGTTCTAAAACACCAATTGCGCTGGTTCGTGTTGGATTTTACATTTGCTGATATGCCGGTATAATATCACCATTAACCAAGCTAGCAGAATAGAGTATTATCTATATACGACCAAAACACCATTAATGAGACACTTTTCTGCCTCAAAAATTTATCATAGCTATGGTTTATTTCATTTGGTGTCTCTCTAGCTGTTTGTACTTCAGAAACTGTGGGCCTGTGTGTCTCTAAGCAGCTGCAGCAGTCTCCTGCAATGCACATGAGAAGTAGGAAATACCATTTTGCCTTTGAGTAAAACATTCATGGATGCATACCCTGCATTAACTGGGTAGAGGTCTGGGTCTAGCATGGGCCCAATATTTTTTTTACAGGGGTTGGGTAACACTGTGGTAAGTAAGCAACAGCATTGAGAGACCTGCAGCAAGCAGAAGTGTTGAATAAACCCTGGAGACTTTGCTGGAAACCAAGATGAAGATGGTTTTGTTTCAAGACTGACTTGTCACTGATGCTAGATGCAGACTTTCTGGGTTAGTAATGCTGATATTTTTCAGATGTCAGGTGGAGTTTAATTAGATTTGGGGAGTGAACTAATAACTGTGGTTTGAATTGCTTTCTTATATAATATAAAGAAGAGAACAGACAAATCTAGTGAAATAATGCATAAGTGGTTTAGTGCTGCTGAGCTACAAATCTGAGGTCCAAGATTTACCAACTAGAAAATGTTTTAAAAATGTTGGTTCTGAGTTGAGTTTTTGAGAGCTGTGCCACATTTAAAGCAACACAAACATCACAATGCATTTGGTCAGTGCATTTTTATCTACCCCTCAATTTATGTAATCCAAGTGCACATCTGTTTCAGCTGATTCTCAATTTAATGTTGAGTTCATGTACAAATAAGCTGAAGACAGATTTCAAGACAGTGTTGAGAAAGCACATCAGAAAATCTCTAGCTGTGTGGCTGCAATGTTCAACAGTCATCTGTTTATCTGCAATTCAAATGTATTTTCTTTCACTTGGTTTAGGAATCTCTTAGTAATGCTGTTTCAATATCACAAATTATTGAATTTATTTTATTAATGGAATTGTTGCATTTTCATTCTAAAGATTATTTAGAATATTTATTTTACACTAAAAACATGCACACTTGTATACCTTGTAGCATATCTCAGTTTAAAGCACTTTCGCTGTAACGAAGCCATAGACTCCAGATTCATAGATCTCATGCTGTTCTTGATACTCAAAAATATGAATGAAATGATCTCTGCAGAACCAATGGCAGTGGGGATCCATTTTTGGCTTCACTGTCCCAGAATCCCAGTGGTAGAAAATGTCTTTTTCTTGCTTATGAGTTCTGAAATGTTGGCCATCACTAAGTTTCTGGGCCCTTTGGTAGTGTTGGCTGAAGAAATTATGTTAACCAGACGGTAGGATCTTTCTTCTTGCTATTGTATCTATAATGTTCACAGGAACAGACAGAACCAAGGTAAAATGTCTCATTTGCAGGTCAGCTACTCTGACAGTATCGTTCTCCATACTGCATTTGAGTGTTTGCCTAGTTTATATGCCCTAGTCCAAGACTAGGATTTGGGAGGCATTAGCTTCTTATTATGGCACAGCCGATGGTAAATGCTGAGTTGTTCAAATCCCAGAGAAAAACTTGAAACAGTTGTTTTGCAATTTGTATAAGTTTCAAGATGCATGCCTTGAATTCAATAGTAATAAGACCACCGAGGCTTATAGGTTTCTTACAAAACTAAATTAAACCTTTATTAATAGAAGAAATGATTTTAAATACATACATAGATCTACAAATTACTACTATGAGAACTTCTACATCCCCTAATTAATCTAACCCCCAGTTACACCTTTGTTAAAGCAAAAGAAAGAGAGACAGATTTTAAACGACCCAGGCAAAGAAACATGATACCTTGAACAATCAAAATTCAAAGTGAGTTTTCTTACCTTTAGTACTTTGTAGACAGCAGCTTGAGGCAGAGATGCTGAAAGCTTTTCACACTCGTTAGATCTTCGAATGCCTGCCTTTACACACAGCCTTTGCTCCTTTATCCATATTTTCCCCTTTGAATGCAAATTCCCATTGTTTCATTATGTCTTTGGACTTTACCTTTCAGATAATAAAAACTTATCATAGTACCAATTTTACCAGTAATCTTTGTAACTTATCATCTGAGTGATAGACAATCCTTGGACTTGATCTCACAGCCTTCATATTGGAAGCTTAGTGTAGAAATCCTGGAGCTAGTGTTTGAAAAGCTATATACAGAGCAAAGCAGCTCTGCTGACCCATTTGATATTTTCCCCTAAACAAGGGAGACCAGTTTTTTCACAAAAAAGCCTGTCCCTTCTAAAATATATTGTTACAGCAATCAAAATGACATTTTTGTGTTAAATTTTTTGCTTTTTCCCCCCATCTTTCAAGTGTTCCGGCGCTGCAATTTGTAATCTTGCCAGGAAAGCTGTCTGTCACGGCTCTGTCAGCTAATGGGGAATAGGAAGTGAGAATTGGGAATGTAACTTTCCTTTTGTTTGTTCTCCCTCAACTTGTGCCATTCTTGAACTTGGAACCTTCTTACAGCTAAAGTGAGAAAAACTCAATGAGCTGCAAGTCTGATACTCTGTGACCTAGTATACTACCGTGCTAAAATGCTGTAAAACCCATAATGCTAAATATAAGGATTTTGTAAGGTTTTTTTTAATCGAAAGTGTAAATATCCTTAATCACTCAATGCAGAATGTAACTGTAAACCAAAGAACTTTGTATTTGCCCTGGAGCATAGTATGCTTTATGATTATCTGAAGAAGTTCAGAACTGATGTAAACACTAACACTTATTTTGCTTGCTATCACAGAATTGTCCATCGTGATGATTGCCTGGATAAAACTTTGTACCCATGTGTGATCAAAAAACCCTGGATGTGGACTCGGAAGTGTTCTGTTTGTAGATTATTTATAGTCCGGTAGGTAGTGCGCTGCATTATAATGTGTTAAGGGCACTCCATGTTTCGTATTACTTTTCACAGAAGTGTTTCAGGTAGGCGCGATAATGTCTGTTTTATGAATTAACTTGTTTTCCTTTGGCAAGTTGTGGGTCTGACGTATGCAGATACTCTTCGCTATGTTTCAGAATCATTGAACAGTACTGCTGAGTGAGTTACATGAATAAAGCTTGGTGGCCCACAACGCATTATACACACTGCCCCCTTGAGGCTGCACTCCAATTATGTCTGGAGAACTTGGAAAAACTAGCAAGAGTTGGTACTTGAGAATGTATGGTAAGGTAAAGTGTGTATGCATTAAAAACCATGCATCTTACCAAATTCTGTCTGTGCACCTGTGATCAGCCTACTCGCTAAGGACTCTGGTGTCAGTGGTTGGTCCCCTTAATACACCTGGATTCCATATGTGGTCAAACAGCAAAGATCTCCTGCAGTAATGTAGACCTGCCTGCCTCAGATTATTGAAACACTATTGAATAGCAGTTCAAATATGCTATTAACTGGTTTGTCATTTTAGAACCAATTTGACTCCACCAAAGATAATTTCAGCTCACAGTTGCCAGAAGTTTTATTGTTGCAGTTTTCTTCTTCATTCACTTTGACAACGCATCTGGAATGTTAACAATGGAAATAGATAACTATCTCCAAGAGATAATCTGAAAGCTAATATATAATTTAATTAATGGTAAGGATACCATTGTGGCATGGGGCATCATTCCTTACTCATTATCATTCTTCCTGGTGCCACCAAGATACATATAGCAGTAACCAGTCAATGTCATATTTTTAGATCTTAGGCTTTTATATCCAGCTCCTGTAAATGAAGGTGCACTGCAGCTGCATTGGTCATTGTGTTGTGTAGAATTTCTCCTGGCTCCTAGCTTTCTTCCCTTATGGCTTTGAGTTCATGCCTTAGCTTCCATAGCTTAACATCTGTCATGAGGAAAATGGTAGAAGCTGTTATTAAAGACAGGGCACTTAGGTAGATTCACGGTAATCAGGCAGAGTCAACATAGTTTTGTGCGAGAGAAATCATGTTTAACAAATTTATTGAACTTCTTTGAAGAAGTAACATGCTATGGATAAAGGTAACATGCTATGGATAAAGGTGGATGTACTGTGCTTAGATTTCCAGAAGGCATTTGATAAGGTGCCACATCAAAAATTATTGCAGAAAATAAAAACTCCTGGTGTGGGAGGTAACATATTGGCATGGATAGAAGATTGGCTAGCTAACAGGAAACAGTATCGGCATAAATGGGTCATTTTCTGGTTGACAAGATGTTATGAGTGGGGGGGGGGTGCCACAGGAATTAGAGCTGATGTCTCAACTTTTTATAATTTATACAATTGACTTGGATGAAGGAACTGAAGATATGGTTGCTAAATTTGCTGATGATACAAAGGTAGGTAGGAAAGTGAACTGTGAAGAGGACATGAGGCTTCAAAGCGATATAGATATATTGAGTGGGCAAACATTTGGCAGATAAATGGCAAATGTGAAATTGTCCTTTTTGGCAGGAAGAATAAAAAGCATATTATCTAAATGGTGAGAGATTGCAGAGCTCTGAGATTCAAAGGGATCTGAGTGATCTAGTGCATGAATCGCAAAAGATTAGTATGCAGGTACAGCAAGTTAGGAAAGCTAATGGAATGCTATCGTTTATTGCAAGGAGAAATGAATACAAAAGTAGAGAGGTTATGCTTCAGTTATACAGGGCATTGGTGAGACCACATCTGGAGTACTATATACAGTACTGGTCTCCTTATTTAAGGAAGAATGTAAATGCATTGGAAGTAGTTCAGAGAAGGTTTACTAGATTAATACCTGGAATGGATGGGTTGTCTTATGAGGAAAGGCTGGACAGGCTAGGCTTGTATCCACTGGAATTTAGATGAGTAACAGGCAACCTGATTGAAACATGAAAGATCTTGAGGGTGACAGGGTGGATGTGGAGAGGATGGTTTCCTCTTGTAGGAGAATCTAGAACTACGGGTCACTGTTTAAAAATAAAGGGTTGCCTATTTAAAACCGAGATGGGGAGAATTTTTTTCTCTCAGCAGTCTTTGGAAGTCTCTTCCTCAAAAGGCAGTGGAAGCAGAGTCTTTGAGTATTTTCAAGGCAGAATTAGATAAATTCTTTATGAGCAAGGGGGTGAAAGATTATCAGGGCTAGGTGGGAATGTGGAGTTGAGGTTACCATCAGATCAGTCATAATCTTATTGAATGGCGGACCAGACACGAAGCGCTGAATGGCCTACATCTGCTCCTAAGTCTTATGGTCTTATAGACATTTTTAATCAGTAAGGGGAATCAAGGGTTATGGGGAAAAGGCAGGAAAGTGGAGTTGAGGATTATCAGATCAGCCATGATCTCATTGAATGGTGGAGCAGATTCAGTGGGCCGAATGGTCTTAGGGATCCTTGTCTCAGGCATTCTGCATAGCTCCGTCTTCTCTTCAGACTGTGGCACCTGTGCTCTCTGCAGCATGCTTTCATTTGTCAGCTTATTAAACCATCTTACATTAACTAGCTGCGGCATACGCCTACATTGGAAATAGTTGAGCTTTTTCTGCATGTGTTTGTTGGGCCACCGCATTTCTGATTCATGGTGTGGCTTCAGACCTTTCAGAGGAACCTCCAACATGGCCTTTGTTGCTAGACAAATCTAAATAAAATGTAGCGAACAATACCAGGAACTCATACTATTTACAATCTACCTGACAGAGTTTTCACCTCATCAAAGATCAACTGCTGTCTGTTGTCAGTATTAAATACTGTCTATTGGAAAATTCTTTAAACCCAATCACCTCCATGCCAAAACTAAGCTGACCACCGTAGACATACATGATCTACAGTTTGCAGATGTTGCCGTTCTGCACTGGATTTGCAAGCCATTCTCAATCTCTTCAGTTCTGCATACAGGAGACTCAACCTGTCTTTGCATGTTGCCAAAACAAACCTCAAAGATTGACCCACATCTGGTCAGCCAAATATTCTACTCTCTGCATATGTTGAAGAAGAAATTCTGGAACATGTTGAGCACCTCCCATACCTTGGCAGCCGCCTCTATCAAAAGGCTGCTGTTGATGAGATCCAACACCAGATCAGCCATGCCAACTCCGCCTTCTACAAATAATGACAAGAAGTATTTGACAGCAAAGGCCTCCGCAAGTCAACAAAAGTCCTGGTATACAGAGCAATTGTTATCACCACAATCCTGTACTGCAGTGAGACCTGGACTCTGTATCAGCAACACATAAGCATGCCAGAGAAATTCCATCAACAATGCCTCAGCCATATAGTCCTGATTTAATGGGAGGAGTGTCAAACAAATGCTAGTGTCTTTCTTGAAGCCAGTTCCACAAGCATTCATACAAAACTCTTGCAAAATTGACTTCAGTGGACTGGGCGCTGTGTCCAGATGGCCAAAAACCAATTCCCTCATCAGGTCCTATTTTCTCGACTCTCAAATGGCCAGTGTTCTGGTGAGGACAAAGAAAGCACTTCAAAGGCACTCTGAAGCACGGCAGCATTGACATTAATGATTGGCAGGAGCTTGCTACCAATCCTTCAGAATGACAACTTGTCCATTAAGGTGTTTCATACTTTGAGTCACAATGTCTTAATGATGAAGCTGAGCTGCAGCAGAGAAGGAAAGCATAGGAAGCAAACTCTGCACTCCAGATCCTACTACCTCATGGAATGTTCTGCCCATGTGTCCAAAGATATGCAGTTGAGAATTGGCCTGTTCAATGACATGAAGATCCGTGGCAGAAACTCACGCCCCTGGGTAGATGTCATCTTCAAATCAAAAGACAGCCAACGACGACAGATCATTAGGCAACACAGCCAGTATATTGCCCAAGTTGCTTGCAAACTTTTTTTAAAAACACCACGCACAAGGTTCCATCAAAATTAAGCATGGATTGCTTGTCACCAAAGTGAAATGTGTAGAGGTGGTGGGCAAAGTACTTCTTTCTATAAAAGATCTGATGTGCCTGTTTCTCTTCAAAATCCAACTGTGACCGGCCAGCAGAAGAATCCTAAAATATTTCAGATTTTGCACATCTGCAAAATAAAAAAAATCAAAAATTTTAGAAATTGAATGTGCCACAACTGAAATCACCAAGTATCAATAATCTTATCACAGATGTGTTCAATCTGATTTTAGCTTTGTTTTGGGATGTCTGTAGGTTAGACAGGATGTTATTCATGATGACATCTAGGGTTTTCATAAGTCAGTAATAGTCCTTTTCTCCTTATGAAACACGTCTGTAACTCAGTTTGATGTATTGGATGCCATAATATTCTTGGTATACAATCAAATGCTTTTAAACTTTTTACAAATGTAAACCTGTAGTATGAATTGCATGGCACAGTACACTTCAGTTTGATTTGCAAGATTTGGTTGAAGATGACCACTGTCTGGTTGAATTTTATTTACACGGTCAGGACAATGTCGTCATTTCCGTTCATGTAAATGATAAAGCTTGCACATAATAAATAACTCAGACTTGGGTTTGTTACAGATCATTAGCGGGGTTGAAGTAATGTTAACAGCTTTTGTTTGTAATGCCCTCTTAATATTTCTGTCTTGCTCTTTGTAACCCACATCAACCTACAAGTTAACTTGTACTTATTCTGTAGAAGTACAATTATCCAAAAGCTTGTTGCTTGCGGTGTGTAAACCTACAGATAGCTGTGACATAAAAGCAGAAGTTTCTAAAACAGTTTTATAAATTGAATTATCAACAGTGCATAAATCTTTGAACACCATATAAATCAGATACACAGCTGGAAATGCAGTTATGATACTACATCACTTGATGTACTTATAACAGTGAAAGGGGAGTTTATAACTTCCATTGGTGTTGTTTTCATTTCACCCTGATATCAAATATAGCCCCTTTTGTAGTTTAGTAAGTTGGCAACCTGACCAGTATGGGAACGACACTGTCTAGCAGCAAGGTTTGATCAAAGAGAATCGGATGGGGGAAAACATTGTCACCACAAAAATGTGTATAAAATCCACCATCGAATAGGCATAGTAAAGATGATAATAACATGCTTCAAGCTGATTGGTGGGATATTGAAAATGGTTATTGCCATCCATGTATGATTTTTAAAAATTGCATCACTGTTTTCTTTATTCCAGATGGGTGACCAACAATGATAGTTTAGCCCCTGAGGACCCGGGCTTTTTCTGTGACATTTGTTTCAGGATGCTTCACTACGATGCTGATGGCAATAAAATGGGAGACTTTCTTGCATATCCCTATGTTGACCCGGGAATATTTAATTGAAAATTATGCCACGTCTTTTTCCTGCTGGATGTTAATTTTTCTTGCAGTTTGACTGAAATTGGTAGAAAACCTTTGACTGGACTATTGTAACTGTGCATGGTTCCAAAGTTTCCACAAGGCCTACATACTCCAAGGAAAGTGAAGAAATTCAGAACAATGATTAATCGTACACGAGTATCCACTTTCTTCATTGATAAAACTGCTTTAAAACCCACTGTTTTAAAGTTCAAAGCATCATGTTTTAAGCAGTAGGCTGAATAGATTTATGAAGTTGGCTAAACTATGGCTATGGCTTATGGAACAGTGATGGCTGGAGTTGTGCCTTTGTGGTGCTTTCATGTGACAGTCACACTCAGCTACGTGGACCTCCATCCTTAGCCCTCTGATTCATACTCACCCATTCTTCCAGAGGATTTCATTTGTGTTCTCAAAAATATCTATTTTGGAAACTAGGTAGTGGGTTAGACATTGGCCTTTCAACTTCTGGGACTTGGTTTCATACCTAACCTGGACTGATATGAATGGAAGTCCCTGCTTGCTGGCTGTAAACAGCCTTATCTGAAATAAGTTTGGAAGTCTTTATCCAGTTCCTGGTGCACATAGGCCTATAAGCACAAAACTTATGAATTTGGCACCACTTGCTAACCTTAGAGATCAAAGGATAGTTTTTATACTGAAGAAGTTGGATATGCTGCTTTGAAGTTGAGGCAAAGGATTGAGCTGTACTCTAACTGTATCTAACTGCCTTGCCTAATCTGTGAATGCTCCTTGATGGTGGGTGCCTGAAATGGAAAGTATTCCATCTTTCAGCATCCCTCACCTCAATTAGCACCAACATTTTAAATTTTATTGAAAGATCAGTTAATGTTAATGTTTCTTTCTCCAGTATCTTATGGCCCTTTACATTTACTGGATTACTTTACTACCAATAATTAAAAACCCTATGTTCATCACTGAAAAGTAAAATAACTTTGTACACATCTAAATCATCTGGCATTTCCACACATCACAATGGACAGATTGCACTACCCCCTAAAATAACATTTATTAATGAATCATTAACTGTGACAAATTAATTGTTGGGTTAAATTAGGAAAAGACATCTCCAAATATGTGCAGTGCAATCATCTTTCCTCTAGGGTGTGCTAATGGGGAGGGGAAGAAAAGTACTCTCCACCATTGGACCTTTAGAGCCCGGTCATTTAATTTAGACTGTTGCTTAGCTTTGTTTTGCTCCTTTCTTGAAGGGAACTAGTTTGGGGTGGGGGGCTGTTGGAGGTGAGTTTATCTAACTGAATAAAGCCATAGAGGATAAATTAGGAGAAGCCTGGAGATATGATTTATATTGCACAACTGGATTGACTAATCCTAAAGACAGGGTTACAGTTTGTTTTCCATGGGTTGTTGCCCCTACATTCTTATTATGTTACCTATTGGATGTAAATAATTTCATTATGTAAGCTCTAACTTTTTAAGTTGGATTGTATTACACCATAACTCCAGTGAGGCCATTTTCAATTGTGGTATCATTTCCATGAATACAAAATAAACTTGGATTTGAAATTGTTTTTTAACCTTAATTTATGTGGTAATGACCTTGAAACTTTGGAGAAGCTTGTGCAGGATTTTTGTCCTTGTTTTTTGTGGCTACAATGCAGGCCTCTGAGCTCTACCTAGTGGTGGACCATAGCTACTGCAATATATCCCTTTCCATACAGTTATTTTCTGCCTAGATTTATTTAAATTGTTAACCACTTGCTTGTGTCTGCATTTTGATTTGAAAACACTACTTTGAATGTCTTAACTACCAAGCTGTTTGGCTTTTGCATTTTAGGCATGGTGTGGAGTGGTTATGTCACTGGACTAGTAATCCAGAGACAGGGATACCATATAAGAATCATGAGAGCTCAGCTCTGTTGACAATTCTTTCCTGAGATATTGAACTGGCCTATGCCTACATGCAGCAAAATCTGGACAACATCCAAGCTTGGGCTGACAACTGGCAAGTAGCATTAGTGCCATGCAATGACTACTCCAACTTAAAGGGTCTAACCATGTCCCTTTGATAATCAGTATCATTGCCATTGCAAAATTCCTCACCATCAACATCCTGGGTGTCATCATTGGCCATTAACTGAACTGCACCTGTGACAAGGCTATGATTACTAGGGCAGGCCAGAGGTTGGGTGTTTTGCTGTGACAGGTTCATCTTTTGATTCTCCAAAGCCTCTTTGCTGCCTACAAGGCACAAGTAACTATGTTAGAATACTCTCCGCTTGCATGGATGGTTGTATTTCCAACAACATCCAATCTCTCTGCATAACACCATCCAGGACAAAGCCTGCTTGATTGGTACCCCATCCTCCATGTTAAACATCCACGCCCCACACCGCTGGTGCACCGTGTCTGCACTGTGTACCATCTGCATTGTTCCTTTGGCAGTATCTTCTAAACCTATGATTCGCACCATTGAGAAGAGCAAGGGCAGTAGGTGCATGGGAACACCATCACCATGTAGTTCCTTCCAAGTTTTACACCGCCCCAACTTAGATATATAATCACAGTTCCTTTGTTGGGTCAAAATCTTGAAACTGTCTATCTAATATCATTATGGAAGTACCTCGACCATGTGGATTGCAGTGGTTCAAGAAGAGACACCATCAATTTCTCATTGGCACCTAGAGATGGGCAATAAAATCCTAGTGATTTTCATACCCATAGAATGAAGTTTTAAAAATCCAATGCCAAATCACACTAAACATAGTACACCAATACTGAAGGTAGTTATTACACAATTTTAGTTTTTAGTCAGTGTTTGGCTTTTGACCTCTTCAGAATAACCAAACAAGCAAAATGAAGTTTAATAGAAGTTCAAGATTTCCTCAAAACACTACATTTTTTACTAGTAAGAGAGTCATGTAATAAGTTTGCGTGTAACTGAGTGTAAAAAAATCTCTACTAAATTGTGTAGTTTAACTTATTTTTATAAGTGAAGCTAATTGCATTTGTTGGTTCAGCATTTTTAGGTCGAACGCTTATTTCAGATCGTTGGACAAAGTACCTTTTTTAAAAAAATCATTCTTGAGATGTAGATATTGCTGCTAACATTTGTTGCCCTAAGAGTGATTGAATTATATGGCTTGCTAGGCCATTTCAGAGGGTTGTTGGTGTGGAACTGGAGTCACATGTAGGCCAGACTGGATAAGGACAGGGTTTCTTTCCACAAATGGCATTAATTAACCAGTTGGAATTTTACGACAATTCAACAGCTTCATGATCACTTTTACTGATAGCCATTATTCGTTTTCGTAAACACAATTCAAATAATATCCTCCACTGTTATTTGAACATTCTCTGGATTATTAATCCTGCCCTCTGGATGAGTCCAGTAATAACCACTTTGAACTTTTGTACCTGAAAAGATAATTAAGGGCAGGATTTTCCCCTCGTTGGTTGGGTGTGGTGGGCGGGAACGGCCGTGAAACAGACTGCTGCCTACAATCGGGCACTGGCTGGCCAGCCAGCGTGAAAGGCACACTGAAATGCTCAGCGCTGCTGGGGTGGGGGAGCGTGAGGAGCGCAAGTGCTGAAGTCTGCGCATGCCCAGGAGAGCGCACACCAAAAGCTCCCTGAAGGCACAGAGCTGCCTCGGAGCTTAAGAATTTTAAATACAAAAATGAAAATTTTACAAATGATATAAACCATGTACCCGCATGTGACTCAGTCACATGAAGAGGGACATATAAAAAATGATAAATTTCAATTTTTTTTTAGTAACCGTTGGAAACCTCATCCCGTCCATGGATGAGGTTTCATAAAGATGCAAAGGCTGCCTGGCCCGTCAGCCTGCCCGCCAACCGAATGGTTGAGTGGGCAGTGAAAATACAAATCAATTAATTGCTTGAGGGCCTTAATAGGCCTCTTAATTGTTGGTGGCGCACTGCTGCCTCTCCTACATGTCCACTAACAAGATGCTAACCTGATGTCAAACAACATCTTACTCCCATTTGGGTCGGGCGTGTGCCTGTCTGTGGGATGAAAATTTCTGCCCTAAATGTGCTCCTTTTAATGTTCCTTGGTTCTAGATGAACTGTTGAGAAACTTCTATGAAATGCCAATTTTACTGCAACAATAAATGAGCAAAATTGAGCCTTACAAGGGCGAGGCGGTGGTATTGTCACTGGACTAGTAATCCAAAGACCCAGGGTAATGCTCTGGGCACCCGGGTTCAAATCCCACCACGGCAGATGGTGGAATTTGAAATCAATAAAAATTCTGGAATTAAAAATCTGATGATGACCATGAACCCATCTGGGGGTTCACTAATGTCCTTTAGGGAAGGAAATCTGCCATCCTTACATGGTCTTACCTACATGTGACTCCAGACCCACAGCAATGTGGTTGATTCTTAAATGCCCTCTGAACAAGGTCAATTAGGGATGAGCAATAAATGCTGGTCTAGCCAGCGATGCCCACGTCCCATGAATGAATTTTTAAAAATTTGAACACTCATACCTTCATGTCTCACTTGCCGTTTAACCATTTACAGTTATCCATTCAAGCACATCACTATTCCCCTGTGGGTATTTGTTTTTTCCTACGCTTTTTTCTGTTTTTTATTTTTAAATGCTGTTCATCTATATCTTTTAGCTTTGACTTCAGAGGCCATGAGCCGATGTTAGCTCTCCTGTTTTCTCTACAGATGCTGCCTAACCTGCTGAGTGTTCCCAAAATGTTATGTTTTAACTTTAAAGCAACTTTGGCTTTGCCTGTGAGGAAGCTGATTAGACCCATTAAGGGAAAGATTTGCTTTGTTAATTTTGGCATTAAGTGTGTATTAGGTTTTCTTTCTGATAATCCTTACTAGCAAATTATTTCATGTTCACCTGCACTGTTAGTGGTGATTAAACTTTATTCAGCGTATGTGAGACTTGATAGATTATAGTATCTAAGCAGTAATTTTACAAGGTATAATTGAGATTTATATTACCCTATTTATGCTTTGGGTAAAAGTCATGGTAACAAGTGCCTGCATCCTTGGCCTGTCCTGAGTGTCGCTCAAAATTTTCTACAGCTGTCTGTTCCATCCTCCCATTTATACCTTTTCTATAATTCAAAGCCACTAAATTTCACCAGATCAATCATTAACTAACAGCCATCACCTTATTGCCCAAGAAGGCCCTTGCTTTGCTCAGCTTTTGCTCTAATGATCCCAGGCATCACTTGTTTTCCAACTGTTGGAGTTATTACTGCAATGGTGGCAGTACAAAGGGACATCCTCTACATTGACCTTGGTGGCCTAATGATTATGGTGGCGGTTCCTTCCCTTTACTTCCTATCGCATTCCAATTGATGTACCTCATTTTGGTTCTTGTGGGAACACAACTGCCTTTGCTCTTCTATTTTATTTCTACTGTTTTAATTAACCATATTACTGATAGCCTCTCCTAATTGTTCTGCTTCTCCTACTAACTCTTTCCCATAGTTATGCCTTGCAGGCATGGAAAATATCTTAGCTCAATACAAGGGTAAAACAAAACTTAAAACATGTATAGATGTGCTTGAGAGTGCATGGTAGCATTTTTTAAACAGATACATTTTAAATTAAGCTCTCATCCTAATAAGCATTAAAAAAAATCTAGTAATATTTGTTATAAGCTGATAATGAATTAAGTCCAGTGCTAGGGGATTATCTTTCTCAACTTTCTGCAATACATACCATCACAATAGAATTTCTGGACTATAAATCACATTTGATCATTGGAACCTCGGTTCAAGTCCACTCTGTACGCTGGAGGGAGAAGTTCTCTGCTGGCTGAAATCTGCGAAATTTGTTTAGCTAACCCAGTTCCTTGTGAGCTAGATCCACAACACAACTAGTTTGTAATTTTCTAGTTTTTTTGGAGGAAATTGTTAGATTGATACAGTAGTGTTTTTTTCTGGACTAAGTGTTGGGGCATATTGAACAGGCAAAATGGAAGGGAGCTTTTTTTTAAAACTCTGCTGTACTTAATCTTATAGTAACAAGGTCTCTTTACTTTTCTTAACAGACTCTGTCATAAAAGGATGGAATTATACAGCACAACCATTGTGCCTGTGCTGCATTTTGGGAGAGCTTTTTAATGAGTTCCTCCCCTCTTTTCCCCATAGTCCTGTAAAATTTTTCCCATGTTTATCCAATATCCTTTTGAAAGTTGCTGTTGAATCTACTTCCACCAATTTTTCAGGCAATGCATTCCAATGCACAAACATTCACTATGTGAAATTATATTCCATGTTACTTTTGCTTCTTTTGCCAATTACCATAAATCCACGTACTCCAGTTACTGATCCTGGAAAGACTTTCTCCTTCACTTTATTAAAACTGTTGACTATTTTGAACACTATCAAATTTCCTCTTAACCTTCTCTACCCTAAGAACAACTTCGGCTTTTCCAGTCATTTCACATAACTGAGGTCTTCCATCCCAGGTACCATTCTAGTAAAGCTCTTTTGGCACCCTCTAAGGCATGCTATTGTTTCTAAAGTGAAGTGCCTTTAATTGGCCACAGTGCTCCAACTGAGGCATAACCAGCATTTTATAAATGTTTACCATAATTTGCTTGGTTTTGTACTCTGCCTCTAGCAAAGCCAAGAATTTCTAATAACCTTCTCAACTTCTGGTGCCTGCAAAGATTTTGTGCTTATACCCTCAAATGTCTGTTCCTGCACTGTCTTTAATTTATTTAGTTTACATCCCCTCATTCTTCCTACTAAAATGTATCATTTCACACTTCCCTATGATAAATTCCATCTGCCGTGTATCCACCTATTTCACCAGTGTATGCATCCCTGAAGACTATTACTATTCGCCTCATTGTTTACTACATTTTCAATTTTGTGTCATCTGCAAACTTTGAAATTACACCCTATATATCCAAATTCAGGTCATTGATATCAAAAAGAGCAGTGCCCCTAATACTGACCCCTGAGAGCACCACTTCCGTCTGCTCTGAAAGACAGCTCTGTGCTGTTTTCACCAATTTGCATCAACTTTGCCATTTTAATTTTGCTAACAACTCTTATGTAAGTTTGTCAAGTGCCTTTTGAAGGTCCATATACATATCAGCCACTTTTAACCTTCATTAGCTCTATTATATCAAAGGCTTGTGGTTCCTGTGTTTATCCCTTTTTTTTGCATAGGTGTAACATTTGCAATCTTCCAGTTCTCTGGCACCAGGAGGATTGGAAGATTGTGGTCAGAACCTCTAATTTACACCCTTCCCTCAGTAAACTAGGATGTGAATTAGGTGACTTTTCTACTACGAGGACTGTCAATATTTTTAATAGGAACTTCTCTATGAATTCCATGGAGTGCTAAATTCATTTGGTTGAGAAGGGATCTAGCCAAGGTAAAATGCAACCAAAACTGATAGGAAGAACTAACAGAACAATGGGTGACCTTGAAGAATAAGATGCTTCAAGTATAAGCTAGATATGTTCCAACAAGAACGAAAGGTAGGGGAACCAAAACAGGGCTCCTTGAATGACATGGGAGATAGAGATGATGATAAATCAAAAAAAGTGAATGATTCATGTCAGGTAAATTCTTGAAGTGAGAACAAGGTCAAATAGGTTGAGAGGGAAAGTGAATAGGAAAATAAGACTGGCAGAGAGAATGAGAACAGAATGGCAGTCAATATAAAAGGGAACCCAAAAATCTTCTACAGGCATTTTCTATTAGGGATAAAAGGTGATATATGCTTTGAGGTGCAGGACAAGGCTCGAATACTTAAATGAGTACTTTGTATCATGTTTAGTGAGGAGGAATCTGAAAATATCGTTGGAAGCAGATTGTAGAAGCAGTGAATAGGGTGAAAATTGAGGGGGAGGAGATAAGGGAAAGGTTGGTTATGCTAGTAACAGCTGGAAAGGGTGGTTACCTGGTCTGGATGGCTTGCATCCCCAGGTTATAATGATTTCAAAAGGAAATTGGATGGGCCCTTGAGGGAAATAGAACGAAAGAATAGGACTGACTAGATTGTTCAGTGGAGAGCCTGTATGGACTTGTTGGGCAACTGGCTGCCTCCTGTGCCATAAATAAATGCCTGCTAACCAAAGATGACATAAGGACAGTAGTGAGGGGGATCTTAGCTTGGAATATGAGTACGTTGAATCAATAGGGGTGGAGATGAGAAATAACAAGTAGAAAGCACTGGTATGGATAGTTTGTAAGCTGCCTAACCATATCTATTCTATTGGACAGAAAATTCATCAATAAACAAGAGGACTTTGTGACAAAGGCAATGCAATAATCGTGGGGGAGTTTAATCTTTATATAGACTGGATAGGCCAAACTGGTAATAGTTTCGAAGATGCATTCATCAAATGCATTTGAGATACTTTCCTAGGACAATATGTCATGGAACAAAGGAACAGGCTATTTTAGATCCTGTCTTGTGTGCTGAGAAGTAGGTGGGACTTTTTTAAAGAGTTCTTTAGAAGCCTGTACTTTTTGGACCAATTAATCATATGGGTTAAGACATGGTAAGTGGATTTTAACCATGGGCTAACGTGCTGGAAATGCCAAACATCTAATAATCTCTGGATATCTCCCAGTGCCACATATTGAGTATAGGAATATTAGGATAGAACCAAAAAATGGAGGAGAGGGGATTTTAGATTTTTGAAAAAGACCACCACCCCAACATAAACTCAGTTTCCCCCCAAAAGCACAAGGGGCCATCACAAGGAATATTTTAATTACAATATAGACCGGAAAGACAGGAAGGAATTTCTGAAATAGACACAAAAAAAACTTACTCGATCAGTTTGTTTCTGGTCCAGTGAGGAAGCAGTGCTACAACTAGCTCTGGGGAATGAATATCAGTGGGGGAGCATTTGGAGAACTGGGTTTTGAAAAAGTTATGGTAAAGGACAAGGTACAGTCAAGCATTAAAATATACAATTTGGAGGATAGCTTCAGTGAGTTGAAAAGGGATCAATCTGGCCTAGATGAATTAGAATACAAAGTTGGCAGATAAAATAGTAATTGAACAATGGGAGAATTCAAAAAGAATTTGGTTCAGGTGTAGAATAGACACATTCCTTTGAAGGGGAAAGAAAGAACATAAGAACTTGGAGTAGCAGTAGGCCATTCAGCCCCATCATTCGATAAGATCATGGCTGATCTGCCCCAGGCCTCCTCTTTTGTGCCAGCTCCTCATAGCCCTCAACTCCCCGATATTTCAAAAATCTACCTCCTCTTTAAATACTTTGTGATCTAGCCTCCACAACTCTTGAGGTAAAGAATTCCAGAGAAGAAATTCCTTCACATCTCAGTTTTAAATGAGTGTCCCCTTATTCTGTAACTATGTCCCTTAGCTCAAGATTCCCCCACTAGTGGAAACATCTCAACATCTACCCTGTCAAGTTTGTTGGTAGATGACTAAAGATACAGTAAAGTTAGGAAAAAAGACTAATGACAAAAGTAAGGTTCATAATACAGTGAAGAACCTAGCTAAACATGGAAAGTGCAGGGGAGGTCTAAAAAGGAATGAGAGGCAAAGGTGAGAATAGATAGTGGCTAGCATAAAAAAAAAACTTTCATGTTCCCTGTTATATAAGCACATAAATATTAAAATGGTGGAGTGGGCTGATTAGGGACCAAAAAGGAGATATTCTTGCAAAGGCAGATAACACAGTTGATGCATTAAATATGGATAAGGAGCAGGATTAGGCCATTGCAACTGTTTTCATTGTAGAAGAGGATGCTGCCAATGTAGCAATAAAGGATGAGGTACCAGCAATATCAAAAAAGTAGTAAGAGCAAGAGTCAGCCATACAGCCTGCTCCACCATTGAATGGGATAATGGCTGATCTTCACCGCTCATTCTTCTGCCCTTCAAGTATCAGCCCATTCTATTTAATCTCTCCTCCTGGGATGAGAGGTTCTGTCTAGTTTGTTGCCTTGTGACTAGTCCAGTGACATTACCACTATGCACCCTCTCCCCTATACTCCTGTTCACAATTAGAATAGGGCAAGCTAGCCTTCTGTCCAGCTGAGATTGGACCATTGTTACAAACAGCACAATACGATGGATGAACCCAGAGAGTGGTGAGAATGTGGATCTCACCGTCACATTTGTTAAAGCTAATAGGATGATTTAGTGAAAGCTAGACAAGCATACGAGGAAGAAACTTTACTACATATGCCTTAAAATGCTACAGAGCTCAAGTTCTTTTGTGCTGCTCTTGCATTTTCAAAAAGGTACATTCACACTAATCATTGTAACTTTTAAAAAAAGGATCAATCACCATGTTAATGAACCAAACATTTATTTTGGTGCAAGTTTACAGCAAAGTTTAGGGCTTAAACCCTTTCATGAAGGACAAAGCAAAATGCAACACATGAGAAGCGCTTCTGTGGCTCATCTGAAGTGGAAGCATTTGCTATTATAAAGACACACTAGTATAAAAAAATAAGAAGCAATTCTGAGCTCTTAGTTTACGATAACCATTCAATAACATCTTCACGTAGAACCGTTACAGGGTGCTAGAAAAAGAAAGAGCAACTATGCTGTTATGCAAAAACTTGATATTTACTAGAACAAAGCAAAATGTAAAAAAAAAAGTACATAATAAAAACAAATACACAAGTTTCTTTATGATACTACCTGCAATTCAACATGCAGGAACAAAACTAGTTTTGATCTTTTGGCGTTAAAGCAGATTTGACCTCAACTGGTTAATACAAAAAAAAAGATACACCATATCAACGTAAAAACGCCACTGAATTACTATACACATCCAAAAACAAGGGAACCCATCACCCTCCAATCATTATATAAAACCTTTTAAAGGCAGGAAAGGAAACCAAATAAAAAATGTACACCTAGGCTTCGGCAGTTCTATGTGGTAAAACACTAACGTGCTCATTTGTTGATATGCTGCTTTTCTGGGGGAGGTTTTATGGATATCCAGTGTTAAATAGCAAGTTGTCTACAAATCAGAAGTTACAAAATAGGGAAACAAAAGCACTATCCCACATTCCCCCCCTGACAACACCTGTGCTAGGAGCTACATTTTAAATTTGGTGGCAATATGCAGGTTGGAGCTGCTCAGCTTTCAGCAGCTGGTCCTGTCTCCATCTGACCAGTCTCAGTATTGGCTGATGGTTGTTTCGCCAACTGGGATGCATCGGATTGGTGTGGTTCACTGAAGTAGAGAGAAAGAGAAAGTGCTGAGTTACATGGACGCATTTTATTTGAATAAAATCATCGTTCATTTCAGACTGAAAAAGGAAAAATACAATCACCTCCAATAGCTAAATTAGTGGAGCCATCAATTAAAATGGCACTGAACACAGAAGTACAGCAGGAATCAAATTCTATTCCTGCTCTGTGCTGAATCACCTTATCGCAACACACCTGGGTTAAAGGGGGGAAAATGAGTTCCCACTCTCTACTGCTGTACAGTCAGTACTCCTCTCCCATCCATTCTTCAATGGATTTCCAGCAGGGATAGGATCTGGCCCAGCTGTTATATTCTTTCTACCCCACACTCTCTGGTAGTTCAGTCCAGTGAATTGCAGCAGTTTACAACAGCCAATCCTCTGACAGTCTCAAATAGAATGGCCAATTGGTTGGGGTACTGGGGAACAGCACAGAATCATATTAGTTTCTTGGAGAGGAGATAAAATACTGGGGAAAGGGATGCAGTGTGAAAGCACAACTGCAAATATTTGTAATTACCAACAGTGAATGCAGAAGTGTGACGGGTACATTTCCAGAAAGTTCCAACCTAATTGGTATGCATTCAATAATGAGGCCAAATATAATTCAATGTTAAGATTTAGGAAGTTTAGTAACGCCACAAACGACAGCCATGTTTCTGGAAATACAATGCCACTAAATGTAAATTAGATAGGGTTAACTTTGAGAATTTAACAAGCTGCATATTACAAAGGCATAACATTCTCCATAAAATAAGCTCCACTTCTAATGAAATACGATTGATAAATAACAGATGTCAAAATGCACATAAGAAAACAAAAGTTACCAAGTGACAGTGGATTAGCCAGTGTTTATTGTATAAGGTTCTGGATTTATACTCAAATCCAGATTGATAAGATTGTCTATGCAATATCTGTGGCATGTTACTAAAAGGGACAATGCATATTTTTAGATTAGGAAAAGTCTATAGTAATATTGTTCAGATTTTATTAAAAATAACACAAGGTTGGATAGAATCACTTCAATTACAAACTCCTTAACCCTCTCCTTTGATAAAAATCTCTATTACTTTGACCAAGTTTTTCCTCGACCCTTCTTTGGCTTGGTATCAATTTATTACATCAAAGCTACAAAACAAGTTGTTAACAGTACCAGATTGAGAGATAAACAGAGCTGGAGCCAGGCCGTTAGTTAATCTGCAGCCATCCACCAAAAGCCAGAAGGAGCAACCAACCAACAGAAAGAGGGATAGGGCTCAGTTCCTTGTAGAAGCAGGAGCAGTTGAAATATGAGCATCAGAACTGGGAAATACATTTAGCTTCTGCAGCAAGCTTCTTTTTGAATACAAAAATCATACACTTTAGTGCCAGCTAATGTGATGTCTGTGTTAAATAAGAGTTTCACTGTGAAAGCCCTCTTGCATATCTCCTGATAATTTTTTTTGCAGTGGAGGTGGATGATTCTGTTGGTAAATAACTAAGGAGTGCCAGAAGCCTTGAGCTGTACCTCAGTGCTCAGCATCAAAATGCCACATGTCCCTGAGTGCAAGCGCAAAAATGTGATCTTAGCAGAATCTCTCCATCACAGCTTAACCAATTAGTGGCACATTTTGGACTTGGCTTTACCATCTTAGCCTTATGCCAATTGACAGTTCAGAGACAACCACAACAAGGTCCCCAGCATGGATCATACTACAAGAGGTGGTAAAACTAACAAAATCAAAATAGCTCAGGATCACATTCAGACCCAGGAACTCAATGGATTTTAATCCCCACCAAGCTTTAAACTTCACTTCAATGCACCAACCTGTTTTGTGGCAGCTGCGCAGCATCAGATTTATTTTTTTTCTCATCGCCAGACTTGTTCTCAGCACGTTTCAAGGATTGGCCTTTTTCTGCATCCTGTGATACAACATCTCCATTCACAGTTTTAGTGGCTGACAACAAATAGGAAAGAGACCTATTAGCTAGATTACAGAAACTGCATGCATTCCTTAAGAACTGAGTATGTGGCACTTGATGCAGCACACTGTTAGCAGCTCCAGGAATTGTAGCACTGAAGCAAACATTAAAAAGCTCACTCAAATTTCATACTGCAATATACAACAGAAAAATAAGTTCTGCACCAATTTTCTATCCTCTTCTGGAGGTACCTACTCTCTTGCTGCCTGTGTTCATATGTAAAAAATGTCAAGTTAACCAAAGGATGCTTCATAGCTGGGCCTCAACCTGTTCACACTCAAAATGTCCACATATTCTAGTATCAGTCACTTGATACTAATCAGGAACAAGAGCCATGACTGATCATCTCCCCACCCACTGCAGTTCAGCTTTAGCACTTTCAACATCAGGACACTGATCGAGCTGCAAGCTTCTGCACGTGCATGTGCATTTAGTAGCCGAGCCTTCAGGAGGCTGCTGGTTTTTTAAACAAGCAAAAATATTTATTCAACATTAAATATTAGAAAGCACTCACAAATCATAGGAGACTAATTAATTTTCGCCCACTGCATTCAAGAGTAGAGAACTGAACGGAACCAGTGTGTTCAGTTAATTCAAAAGTAGGCAAGGGCTGGAGGAGAGATGAACTTTACCAGTCAGCTGTTCCTCTATGTTTTCAGCTTTTTTGGTAGTTTCCAGTTGATCACTTTTCTTCTCTTGTTCTCGTGCCTTAACTGCTTCCTCATGCTGCCGCTGGTCAGCGAGAGATTTATTCAGTACTTGCGCAATCACCGAGTCACCTTCACCAACCAAGAACATGGATTTGAATTTGTTGTAGATCATATCTGCCTTGAACATGATGTCTTGACTGGCTTTGTAGTTTCGCATCTGTCACCAGAGAAAACCAATGAAAACATAAACCCATATTACTGATGCAAAATAAACGTAGAACAGTCTAAGTCCTCTGTTTTCCCAGAATACAGACACAGTTTGAGGATATAAATCCTACAGTCCAAGAAGCTATACAGCATCAAATACTGAAATCAATAGGAGCCTTTGCTTCATTGCAAGGAAAAATATAGGCAATTCTTGTGTCTTTGTCACAAGTGAAACTATGCAAAACATCACAATATAATTTGAGATATCTGCCCAAACCCTGCTGCACTATAAAAACACTGCTTAAAAGCTTGAAATCAGCTCCTGTACTGTTCTACAAAGCCTGCATCTGTCCCAGTGTTTGAATACTTCTGGAAGGCTGGAGAGCAAAATCAAAACCGCCCAAAACCATGTAAATCAATGGATTGGATGAGCAAAACTTCTTCATAGCACAGCTCATTTCTTAACACTTCATTCACAACTCCGCCACCATTACAAGAGACGCTGCTATGACACATCAATACTCTGCCTATATTCAAGTGAAAGTCCAGGTGCAAAACTTCACACAATTTCATTCTAACACCCTCAAGCAGGGTTGCTCGACACTAGTCATTTAAGTAGGAAATAAAATACAGCATTCATCCCCAACTGAAACAATAGTTACTGAAAAACAAAAGACCTGTGGAAAACATCTGTCACAATCATAGCTACAATCAATTGGCTTAAAACCCTTCAATGGATGCCTCTACAACATAAAATAGAAAAAAGGCCATCTGGTCTGAGAGTAGTTAATCAGGATATAGATATTCTTTCTGAAACACATTTTCTGGGGAATTTCAGTATTCTAATTTTTTGCATCTATGCAGAACAAAGCCACATAAATCAGGAAGGACCCAGGTTCAATCATGGTCTGTGCTGATCTCTACGATAATAGCAATGGGGATTGGAGAACTGGTCTCAATCTGCCCAAGTCTTGGTGGACTGAAATACTTGAATGGAACCAGAGGTTTCCAGAGGAAGTCACTTTGCTCATCATGCCAGTGCCAGTTCCTACAAGATGCAAAAGGACTCCTTTCTAACTCAGTACAGTTGTGGATGCATGCCTGAAAATTATAAGTTCCCATTGGAGACTATGTTAAAGCCAGAGTTAGATTCCTTCAGACATTTCTCAACCAGAAAAAAAAGTTAAAATACTATACCATAAATATACAGCAATGTGCATTCCTAACTGAAATAACTTGCAAGATAAAATACATCACTAAATACAAAAGAAATACAATATCTTTTAAAATTACACTCACCGACAGTACCTTTAGATTGACCAGGCTCCATTTAGTTGCAGAAGTTGGTCGCTTCAGGTAGCAGCTGAAGTCCCAGAACTACCTGCACTGACCAACTTCTGCCACTAGATTGAGCTCTTTAGTGCAAGTTCAGAACGGGAACCAGCAACCAGGGGCCAGAAGAGGAGCAACTGAAAATAAAGCCTGGGGACTAAGGTAAGAACAAGGTGCAGAAGGCAGGGACAGAGGGAAGCAATGTCGGGAGGCAAGGCTGAAAGCGAGGTGAAGAGGGGCTAAGGGCATGAACAGAAACAATGCAGGAAAGGTCATTTGAGCAGATCGGGCATAGAAGAGGAAATCTATAGCAAACAACGTTAAATGAGTATACTGACACTACTTTATTAACGTCATTAAAGTGAAACAACATTAAGTGAGTCAACATTAAGCAGGGACTTAAATGTAAAAAGCCCAACAAGGGAAGATTCTTATTGGATCGAATAATGGGGAATGAAAAAGAGCAGATAAGAGAAACACAAGTAGGGAACATCTAAGCAATAGCGACCACAACATAATACACAATGATAATGCAGACATGGACATAAGTATGATGAAAACAAAGTTGATGGATAGGAGAAAGCTGATTTTGAGAGGCTGAAAACAGAACTTGGGAATAAAATAGCAAATACATTGGCAAACAACGATGAAGAAGAACAATGGGAAACATTTAAAATAGTGTTCAGAGTGCATGAAAAATATATTCCACTAAAAGGAAAGAACAAATTAAGTACTAGTGGGACACCATAGATGAATAAAAATATAAGGGAACAATTGAGGGTTAGAAAGAGGCATGCGTCAAGTACATAGATAGCAGAGGAGTGCGGGATAAGAGAGAATATAAAGAGATTAGGAGAGAGGTAAAAAAAAAAGGAAGGCAAAGAGAAACTTTGAAATTAAATTATGGAGGAACATAAAACAATTTTTTGTTTTAAATTGAAGTACCTGTAAAAGGCTGTAATGGGAATAGGACCATTAAGGGATAGACAGGATAATACTACAGCTAACAATAGAGAGATGGCAGAACTATTTAGGTTGCATCCACATGTTTAAAGAGAATCTAGGGAAGAGATAGCAGAGGCATTATTACTCATATCTAATAATTTGTTGGAAAAGGTGTAGTGCCAGAGGACTGGCAGATAGCTAATGTAATTCCTATATTTAAGAAGGGAGACAGAACATATCCAAGGAATTATAGACCAGTCAGTATACTATAAAAACGATATAGAGGCACTGGAAAGGTACAGAGATGGTTTACAAAGATACCACCAAAAATGCGTGGGTATACATATCAGGAAAGCATCGACAGGCTGGGTCGCCTTCTCTCTTGAAAAAAGTCCGAAGGGGTGACCTAATGCAGGTCTCAAAAATTATGAAAACTTTTGATAGTGTGGATACAGGGAGAATGTTTCCTCTTGTGGTGAGGAACATAACTAGAGGCCACTAACGTAAGAGAGTCACCAAAAAATCCAATAGAGAATTCAGAAGAAACTTCTGAAGAGTGACAAGAAATGTGGAACATGCTATCACAGGAAGTGGTTGAAACTACTAGTAGAGATGCATTTACGGGGAGCTGAGACTAGCATATGAAGAAAGGAATAGATGGTCACAATGGTACATTCAGATGAAAAAAAGGGAGGTTGCTCCAGTACAGCATAAAATATGATGTTGTCTGGTTGGGCTGAATAACCCATTTGTGCTTTATATCCTATGTAATCCTATGTATGCAATCTCTCCTATAACAATCCACCACTAACCTGCTCTGCTGTCTCCCTGAAACCATCTTTGCTTCTAGATGTTCATCCCATTTCCCCTTTAAAATGGACATGTTTTCTGTCTAAAACAACCTCTGTGGCAAAGCATTTTATGCTCTAACAACCCTCTGCATAAAAAGCGAGTCCTCAATCTCAGCGACCATTTTAAACTGATTACCTTTTGTCACAAACTTCCCATAAGAGGAATCTACCTGCTCACCATCAAAACCTTCAAATTTAAAAAGAAACTTAAATGCCCCAGTGGAAATTGTTATTGATTGGCTAAAGGTACACAGATGATGGACATTGTTTGATTAATGACAGAGCTTGTAGAGGGATGACTGGGACACTAGTTAGGAGGCAGAGATCTGTAATGCTGCATCCTTTGGATAAACTTAATATCAAGGAAAAAATCTGTCTCGTTTAGTACTTCATCTGGCTTGGATCCGTTTAACAGTAATCATCCCAATTGTCATCTCATAACTTCCCATCCCCAAAATCATCCTTATCTGCCCATAAGTCTCTATATACTTGCTGACCTTTACTGTCTTCCTCAACAAGAACAGAAGTAGGCCCAGAACTGACAGATGGAGTGCATATCTTCCAAACCTTCCCAATTCAAGCCTCACTTTATCGTAACTCTTGTCTGCCAACTTTCGATCTACACTGTGACATTTTCCTCTTATACATAAAACTACATTTTTCTAACACAAGGATGAGGCATCTGAAAGTTCGTATATGTATCTACTACATTATCTATTCAATTTGTGATTTATTCAAAATTTGGCTAATATGATTTGCTTCTAATGAATCTGTGCTGGCTATCCCAGATCAATCCACTCCTTTCGAAATACTATTTTGTCACAAATTATGGAAACAAAGAAAGCTGGGAGTGGGGAATGGGGTTGTTGCACAGAGGGAAGCAATCCAAAGCAATGGCCAGAATTCCTTCTCTTGCTTGTTATCCAGTGAGCACTACTGAAAAGGATTCCAGACTCACATAATCCACCATTGTGTCCAGTTTCACAGCACTTTCAGAAGAGGAGCAATCAGGAAGAGAGAGAGAGAGAGAGAGACAGCAGCTGAGTAAAATAGGGTTAGTGAGAAAAATCAGCTCTAAACTCTAAACATATCTAACCTTCTTAAGTGTTGCAATCAGTTCACTGTGTTTCTGCAGATGCTGTGGAGTAACCTGGAGCGCAGCAAGTTCATCTAAGGCCTCAATACATTTCTTCACATCCTAAAGGAACAGAAGTCACATGGGAAGGCACTGCATCAGTTTTGTATTTGTGGTTCTTACAATACAGAATTCCTAAATGTAACATTTATTTTCCTTTCTTTAGATTTGTCGTTCGGTTTAAACATGGAATCCTGAGTTAAACTGTATCAGATATGTTCAATTTGTAGAACTGGAACCACATGATACCAAATGAAATCCTAACTCTTATGCCAGCACAATGGTGGCACAAGTCAGTAGCAACATGTTGTTGCACCATCAGCAGTATTACTGCCATCTGGCTTCACAGTATTAGTGCAAACTCCCAGCTGCCTACATCATGTCACATTTACAAAACTCCATAAAGTGAAATACAATGGAGGAACTGGAGCAAAATATTTAAGAAGATACTTCATACTTAGAGGCAGAACATGTAATGCTGGAACCTCAACTGATCACACTGTCATAAATTTGTATTCTCATTACCAGGGGAGGTCAAAGCCTTAGTGCTTGTTTTTGTATCAAGTACCATTCCTCTGCACTAACCCTGGTCCTGCTGGTTTAGTTCCCTCAAGTACCCATCCAATTTCCTTTTGAAATCATTAACTGTCTATTTCCATCATCCTCACAGTGTTCCAGATCATTACCACTTGCAATGTAAAAAAAGTTCTTCCTCATAGCACCCCATATCTCTAGCCCAAAACCTTAAATCTGTGCCCCCTAAGCTTGTCTCAAAGCCCGTCAATTTTGTACAGCTCTCAAACCTCCCCTCAATCTCCTTTGCTTCAAAAAGAACTCCAGCTTTTCCAACCTAACCCTCTAGTTAAAATCCCTCATCCTAGAAACCATTCCGGGAAATCTCTTCTGCACCCTCTCAAGAACCTTCATTCTTCCTAAAGTGACCGGAACTGGGTGTAATACTCTAGTTGTAGCCTAACCAGAGCTTTATAAAGATTTAGTATAACTTCCCCGCTTTTGTAAAGAATAAAGTCCAAGATCCCACATGCTTTGCTAACCACGCTCCCAATATGCCCTGCCACCTTCAAAGATCTATGAATACGGACTCCCAATTTCCTCTGCCACTCGTTCTCCCTATCCCTTTGCCAAAATGCATCACCTCAAACTTCTCCATATTAAATTCTATCTGCTACTTGTCTGCCCATTCTGCTGGCTAGTGTCCAGTTGCAATCAATTGGTATCACCCTCTGTTTTGTGCAAATGTTTACTTTCTAAATTGCATCTATCCTTCATAATTCTCACCAACCAGGCAGACATGAAATCAGAAATTCCTTTGCATTCTGCACAGAGTATTGAAAACAAAAAAGCACACATTGGCTGGAGTCCCTCCCCAAAGCCTCTCTCTCCATCATTAAAACCTTTTCAAAACCCATATTTTTGACTAAGCTTTTGGTTGCTCCTTCTAATCTCTTCCCAAATGGTTCAGCATTCATTCCAATTTATGTTTTTCTCCCCTCCTCTTAAAAGCATTATAGAACATTTCTTTCATTGACGATTACATAAATAGAAGTTCTTGATGCCAGGACACAGTATTGAAAAGCATCAAGAATATATGTGGTTAATACCAAACTTGCAGGAGCCAATGTAATCAGCACAATTAAGGCCAAGCATGTAACAATCATCAAAAGACATGATATGGATCTTGGATAGAGGTACAAAACCTTCAGTCTCCTCTCACTTATCCACAATATCAATCATTTCATAGTTATTCACCCAAGGCAATGAACAGACTAGCACCAAACTGTAGGTGTTTTACTTTTAACCAATATAGTAATAGTACTGCCCAAATAATGTGACCCCTGACAATGCAAGGACCAAAGGCTGAGTGGACGCACTGATCTAGCCTTATTGTTCTTCCAATGGGGTCAAAACCATATTTTGAGGTTCTGATGAGTATCCATGTGAACTGCTTCAGATACTTTGACACATATGGCTCCATAAAACAAGAGGAAGAATTTGACAGTCGGTACCAGGCCTTTAGTGATGCCAAGACATCAGTGACTGATGCCAGTTGAACCATTGATCCTAAGAAATTGGTCATTTGTGCAGTGGTATCCTGTGCTCCAGTGAGATCTAGAAGAGAACAGGTGGTAATAATCTGAACCCCAGAAGATGAGATGCCCATTTTCCTCCATCTTCCAATGCAATCTGAAATGTGGCTCTGCTATTTTAGAGTTATAGGCTTTTTCTGCAAGCCATATTTAACTTTCTGCTTGGAGTTCTTTTAGTCCCACAACAAAATGGTGCACTCTTAGCTAACCTGCTAGTCACTCAATTGTGTCAAACAGCTACTCAGCACCTTCTCAGGGCAAATAGGGCTCGGGGATAAATGCTAGCCTCACCAGCAATGCCCACATCCCAAGAATTTAAAATATTTCCACTAGGTTTCATGACAAACCATGTGTTCTTTGCACAATTAAAAGATAAAAGATGACAATCCTGGAAAATTACAGAATAATTATTAAATGTTTTCCTGAAACTATCGTCAAATATAATCAACTGGCATAGTTCTATTATTCAGAAATGGAACTTATGTACAGATCACTTCCTTCATCATAAAATTGCACATTAGGAATTGACCCAATTCTGTATCCATTCTACTCTAAATACTCACAGGCTTGTCGATCTTCAGTGATAATTTGATTTCACTGTGCAATTTTTGAAGTCTCAATTCCATTGACATTTCTGTGAACCAAGGCAAAAGGAAGTCAGAATTTATGAAACAAAATCCAGTTAGCCTTTCTAATAATAATGCACTGAATTTAAACAGGCGGGCCCATACCTCTTTTTTTCTCTATTTTCTTGAAATTGAGTTTTTCTTCTTTCTTTCCTTCTTTCTCCTCTTTGGTTTGCCTAGATGAAAAGATAAATCTAAATTTAACAAATAAACTGCATCTATGTAAACCTTCACACCTGTTTAAAGAAAAACAAGCTCTGCATCCAAGTTCAGAACTTCTAGGCATGAAATAGAGCAATTCTTTCTATCCAAGTACACTGGGACTCCAAAACTTTCATGTAAATTTATCATTTCAGAGCTTTGTTGACCTATAAATGCTTCACAAATGATTTTGAACCAGCTAACGAGCTGGCAACCTCATGACTAATTAAGGTGCCAGTTTTCTCTGTACAATACTAATAAACCTTGCACTAAGACCCACTTAATGATCAACACAAAATTGTGTACACTGACTCAAAAGAAAATCTTACACCATCACAGAGAAGCTGAAAGTCATCGCCCAAATCAAGGAAGGTGTTATGCAAGCATCCATTTTACAAAGATTGGGGATTCCTGAATCAATGGTTCGTGGATGGCTTAAAGATCAAGAGAAGTTGCAACGGGGGTTGGAGATGGATGAAAAGTGGCCAAGTAAGATGGAAAGCCCGAAATGCCAACAACATAACTCTCAACAAGACCATATACACATGGTTCACGCAGCAGACAGCCAAGGGCGAACCCATATCCAGATCAGTCATTCAAGCTCAGGCTAAGAAGTTTTACCAACAAACAAATGGAAATCCCAACACCCCAGTAGAACTTTTGAATTGTACAGCACAGAGACCATTCAGCCCATTGTACCTGTGCTGGTGTTTTTGATAGATCTATCCAATTAGTCCCCCTCCCCTTTCCCCATAGACGTGCAATTTTTTCCTTAGCAAGTAAATATTTAAATTCCCCTTTAAAAGTTACTATTGGAACTTCTTTCAAAGCTTTTAGGCAGTGCATTCCAGATCCTAACAACTCCGCAAAAAAGAGTCTTACTTTCCTCCTTTTCTTTTGCCAATTTTGTTAAACCTGTCCCCTCTGGTTACTGACTACCCCACCCACCAGTTAAAATAAGTTTCTCCCTATATACATGATCAAAACAGTTCTTAATTTTGAACACCTATCAAATTTCCTCCTAATCTTCTCTGTCCAGGGTGAACAATCTCAACTTCTCCAGTCTCTCTACATTAATGAAGCCCCTCATTCATGGTATGATTCAAGTAGAGGTCCTCTGAACCCACTTCAAAGCCTTATTCTTTCAAGGGATGTAGGCCTCACTGCAAGGCCAGCATTTACTGTCTATCCCCAACTGCCCTTGAGTTAAGTGGCTAGCAAGGCCATTTTAGAGGGCAGTGAACCTGGAGTCAAATGTAGGCCAGACCAAGTAAGGGTGGCAGATTTCCTCCCCTAAAGAGTATTAGAAAACTAGATGGGTTATGACAATCATGACAGTTTAATGGTTACCATTACTGAGACTAGCTTTCAATTCCAGATTTTTTTCTTTATTAATTGAATTGAAATTCCACAAGCCATTGTGGTGGGATTTGAACCTATGTCCCCCACAGCAATAGTCTGGGCCTCCCGATTATTGATCCAGTGACATTACCACTAGCCACTATTTCCCACCTAACCCACCTTTACTGGGTGCTCAGAATTGAACAAAAAACACTGGCTGAGGCCTAAACAGTGACTTCTAAAGGTTTGAGCATAACTTCCTTGCTATCACACCGTATGCTTCAATTAATAAAGCCAAGGATCCCATAAACCTTTCATAATACAATAAGCTTTTTAAACAGCCTCATCAACATCCGGCCATCAAAAATTTGTGTATGTGAACCCCAAGGTTTCTCTGGTCCTGCATCCCCTTTAAAATTGTACCATTTAGTTTACATTGCTTCTCCTCATTCTTCCATCCAAAATGCATCAACTCATTTCTCCGCAGTAAATGTCAACTGTCATGTGCACACATTGCTACTATCTCTTTAATCACATGGAATTCAATTTTGCTACCAAGTCTATTATGTGGCATTTTACCAAGATGATCAAAAAGTTAATTTTAAAAAGTATCTTTTAAAATTAAACACATTATGTCTACCACCTATAGAATGTTGTATTACCTGGTCATTCCTTGGTTGAGACATTAAACTAAGACCCCATCTGTATGTTCTATTGTTTCAGTGAAAATAAAGACCCTATGGCACTCTCCTGATCAACATCACATTCTCAACCAACAATACCCCCAAAAAAAAAAAATTGACCATCTACCTTACAGATGAGGGCAAATTGGCTACCAGGTTTGCCGACATTATTACTGCACTTCCCAGATACAAATATTTGCATATGTTGTCGACAATGAGGCAACAAAAAACAAGATGTTTTTGAGTGACGTGCACTAGCTGAAAAACCTAGCAAAGGATAGTTATCAAGATTCAAGAGCCAGTGCAGTATTTTTCAAGTTACTATAAAAGAACAATAGTCAGCGGACAAGCTAGCCACAACATAATTTCTCACTGCATTGAAGACCATTTTACATGAAGGGGGATACACCAAAGAACAAGTCTTCAACTGCAACAAGATGGCTTTGGCATTACAAAATGTTACCAGAGAAAAAACTAGCAACAAGAAACACAACAAAACGTTCAGATTTAAACAGATAAAGGCTGACAGTCCTCATTTGCTGCAACAAAACTGGTCTACACACTCCACTCCATCAGAAAATTCACAAAGCACACTGCTTAAACTTAAAATCACTACCATGACTATTATCACTACTTTCAGTGGGTAGACTCACTTGATATCAAAAAATTCAACTCCTTAACCAAGGCATCATGTCATCCTTAAATTTATTTATTCTTTCATGGGTTGTGGTGCCACTGGCAAGATGTCCATCCTCAATTGCCCTTGAACTGAACTTGCGAGCCTTTTGCAAGGGCACTTAAGAGTTAACCACATTGCTGTGAGTCTGGAGTCAGATGTTGGCCAGACCAGTTAGGACATTAGTGAACCAGGTGGGTTTTTTTTAAACAACAAAAGATGATTGCTGTCATGTCACATTAATGAGACTAGCTTTATATCCCAGATTTACTAATCGAATTCAAATTCCACCAGCTGCTGTGGTGGGATTTGAACACATGTCCCCAGAGCATTAGCCTGGGCCTCTGGATTACTAAAACAAAAACAGAATTACCTGGAAAAACTCAGCAGGTCTGGCAGCATCGGCGGAGAAGAAAAGAGTTGACGTTTCGAGTCCTCATGACCCTTCGACAGAACTTGAGTGAGTCCAAGAAAGGGGTGAAATATAAGCTGGTTTAAGGTGTGTGTGTGTGGGGTGGGGGGAGAGAGAGAGAAGTGGAGGGGGTTGGTGTGGTTGTGGGGACAAACAAGCAGTAATAGAAGCAGATCATCAAAAGATGTCACAAACAACAGAACAAAAGAACACAGGTGTTAAAGTTGGTGATATTATGTAAACAAATGTGCTAATTAAGAATGGATGGTAGGGCACTCAAGGTATAGCTCTAGTGGGGGTGGGGGGAGCATAAAAGATTTACAAATATTTAAAAATAATGGAAATAGGTGGGAAAAGAAAAATCTATATAATTTATTGGAAAAAAACAAAAGGAAGGGGGAAATAGAAAGGGGGTGGGGATGGAGGAGGGAGCTCAAGACCTAAAGTTGTTGAATTCAATATTCAGTCCGGAAGGCTGTAAAGTGCCTAGTCGGAAGATGAGGTGTTCTTCCTCCGGTTTGCGTTGGGCTTCACTGGAACAATGCAGCAAGCCAAGGACAGACATGTGGGCAAGAGAGCAGGGTGGAGTGTTAAAATGGCAAGTGACAGGGAGGTTTGGGTCATTCTTGCGGACAGACCGCAGTTGTTCTGCAAAGCGGTCGCCCAGTTTACGTTTGGTCTCTCCAATGTAGAGGAGACCACATTGGGAGCAATGAATGCAGTAGACTAAGTTGGGGGAAATGCAAGTGAAATGCTGCTTCACTTGAAAGGAGCATTTGGGCCCTTGGACGGTGAGGAGAGAGAAAGTGAAGGGGCAGGTGTTGCATCTTTTGCGTGGGCATGGGGTGGTGCCATAGGAGGGGGTTGAGGAGTAGGGGGTGATGGAGGAGTGGACCAGGATGTCACGGAGGGAACGATCCCTACGGAATGCCGATAGGGGGGGGTGAAGGGAAGATGTGTTTGGTGGTGGCATCATGCTGGAGTTGGCGGAAATGGCGGAGGATGATCATTTGAATGCGGAGGCTGGTGGGGTGATAAGTGAGGACAAGGGGGACCCTATCATGTTTCTGGGAGGGAGGAGAAGGCGTCAGGGCGGATGCGAGGGAGATGGGCCGGACACGGTTGAGGGCCCTGTCAACGACCGTGGGTGGAAAACCTTGGTTAAGGAAGAAGGAGGACATGTCAGAGGAACTGTTTTTGAAGGTAGCATCATTGTTTTGTGGACTCCGTGGACTTTATTGGGGAGTTCCCAACATAATAGACCTAGGACAGGAAGTTCCCAACGTAACAGACCTAGGATCAGTCACAGTCCAGGAGGTAGATTTGTACTAAATAAGGAAACCAGGGAAGACCAGCCCATATCGATCTGCCACTCAACACACTAGAGGAAAGTCAGCCTCAGTACGGACATATTGCATTGCTAAAGCCCCTTATTGAGGGCCTGGTTTAGGCAACTAGTGATAAATAAAACACACAGCACTGATTCTGGGCATCAAGATAAGCTGGAAGTGGTAAACAACTTTTGAGGGTAGTGAAGTAGAGGAAACAAGAGATAATAACAACTTGCCTGAAGAAACCAGTGTGAACAGAGAGAATCTACAAGCCTGGCAAGGAGTGCTAATTAACTATATCAAAATCTGCTTGGTAATAGGAGATTCAAATTAATCCTCTGGCAGATTGGGAAATAATACCACGCTCCAGAGCGCTGCTGATAACCGTTTAGCCAGTCTAACGTACAGATCAATCACTGGGCAGATTGTTCCTATTTGGCTCCAGACAACCAAAGCACTGCGTGGCTATGTATTCCAACGCAATGACCATCAGAAACCCTACAAATTCTGGTAAGCTGCATATAACTCAATCTTCAGTTCTTACTAACATGTAGCAAGTTCCCCAAGCTATGGTAATTGGTATTCAGCATTAATTTATTGGGGGTGGTGCTGAAGAAAGGGAGAACACTGAAATTGCTTGCCTAAAATAATATAGTTAGGGCCTCACTGACCACCTTGTAGCCAAGGTCAATGAAACATAGAATTCTTTGCCATTAGGAGCAACAGTTCAGGGGAAAACTGAATACATTTTTTTCTGTTCTTTCACAGGATGCGAGCGCTGCTGGCTAGCCAGCATTTACTACCCATCCTTAGTTGCCCTTAAGAAGGTGCTGGTGAGCTACCTTCTTGAACCACTGCAGTCCATGTGATGTAGGTACAACCACAGTGCTGTTAGGAAGGGAGTTCCAGGATTTTGCCATTCCTTTGCTGTCGCTGGGTCGATGTAGTTCCAGTCAGGATAGTGTGTGGTTTGGAGGGGTACTTGCAGGTGGTGATGTTCCCATGCATCTGCTACCCATGTCCCAGCAGGTGGTAGAGGTCGCAAGTTTGGAAAGTGCTGTCGAATGAGCTTTGGTGTTTTGCTGCAGTGCATCTTATAGATGGTGTACACACTGTTGTTACTGTGCATCAGTGGTGGAGCGAGTGGATGTTCAAGGTGGTGGATGGAGTGCCAAACAAGCAGGCTGCTTTGTCCTGGACAATGTTGAGCTTCTTGAGTGTTGTTGGAGATGCACGCTTCCAGGTAAGTGGAGAGATTTCCATCACACACTTGACTTGCACCTTGTAGATGGCGGACAGGCTTTGGGGAGTCAGGAGTTGAGTTACTTGCTGCAGAACTCCCAGTCTCTGACCAGCTCTTGTAGCCATAGTATTTATATGGCTGGTCCAGTTCAGTTTCTGGTCAATGGTAACACCCAGGATATTGACAATGTGGAATTCAGTGATGGTAAATTTAATGTCAAGGGGCGATGGCTGGATTCTCTCTTGTTGGAGGTGGTCATTGTCTGGCAATTGTGTGGCACGAATGTTATTTGCCACTTATCAGCCCAAGCCTAAATGTTGTGCAGATCTTGCTACATGTGGGCTGGGACTGTTTCAGTGTCTTGACGAGTCACAAATGTTTCTGAATAATATGCAATCATCAGCGAACATCCCCATTTCTGACCTTGTGATGGAGGGAAGTTCATTGATGAAACAACTGAAGATAGTTGGGCCTAAGACACCACCTGTGGAAGCAGAAGATGATCAAGAGGTGCCGGGGGGTGTGTATGACGGTGGGATTAAGTTTTGGATTTTCTAGCGAACAACTGGCACAAAGGCAGCTAGCTTCCTTCTGTGCTACAATCCCCTAGCTCCACAGAATCTAAATATTCTAGAATAATCATGACATGAAAGCGACTTAGCTGTAATCCATCATTAGGGCACCAAGTACTGAACTGATGCAAAGGATTCCAATAATTAGTCAACATGTCACTTTGCATTGAACAAGATAACAACAGGAACAGGGACTTACTGCTCTTCTTTTTTGCTCTCCTCCACTTTGCGAAGCTTTTCTTCCTGTTCCTTTTCATTTTGCTTTTTCATTAGATTGCGTCTATTAGCAGCATCCCACTTAGTTTTCTTGCTTTTCTCTTCCTTTTAACGTAAATGGTCAAAAAAAGGTGTTGATGAGAAATGGTAAAGAGAATACAAGTTAAAGTTATATTAGAGAAATGCACAGAGATCTGTTCTATGATCGAAGTTTACGATTAAAAGCATCTTTGCACAAGCTGGTCTATTAGCTTTGTCTTAAGATGCTAACCTGCAAGTGTAAGAGACATACTGTAGGATTCCATTATCTCACAGAAAGCTGCAATTTCTCCTGCTCAATGACCAAACTGAACAACTGCACAATCCACAAAGATAAACAATCACATTCAGCAGCAATAGCAGATCTTGATTGTACAATTAAAGCTAGTGGACAATTGAGTGATTAGAATGATCCTGGTCTCCATTTCAGATGGAAAATTTGGAGGTAGAGGGAGGGGGTATGGAGGTTGAAGAAAATTGCATGCTTAGACAATAAGTGGGCTGTCAGCACACCTTTCAAGTGCAACTGCCGAACATGGAACTACATACACATGCATTTGGCAGTCCCTCAAAAAATTTAGCAGTTCTTTATAACTGCATCTGTATGCAACAGGTACAGTTGTTGCAGGACTACAGTAGAAAACATAGGTCACTCTGTTATCTTGTGTGTTTTGGAAGAAGAATCCCAGCTACAATTTTCAAATTTTCTCATGTCAAAAACATCCAACAAGAAAAAAAATCCCTCTCGCCAGTTGTTAATCTATCTAACAATCTCAAATAATTTGTAAAAGAAGCAACTTCCAAAATATACATCATTAATGCATTTCAAATCCAATATTTACTTCTCAGGAACACAGACGTTGTCAAAAATCAAGCTGCTGGGCTTCTGTAAAAGCTATTCAATTTTCAAATGTGCTTCTAGCAGACCATAAAAAATATAAATATATCCCCCCCCCCCACCCCCAACCCATTTGTTTAACGTGAGGAAGATATGCAAACAGGAATCACACTAAAAAAAATTAAGCTCTAATCCACTCCCCATACTTTAGATATCGGACTGTGCATACTTCATCTTCTGGTTCCTCCACTTCAGACTCCGAAGTTGACTTGGTCTTGGTATTCCTCCTTCGCTTGGGTTCTGTGAGATCCTTCTTTCCTTCCTTTTTAACTATTTCTTTTTTTGGCTTGTCGATCTTTTTTTCTTCTTTCTTCTCTTCCTCCTCCTTCACTTTCTTCTGCTCTTGTTGCTTCTTTCGCTTTTCCTCCATGACTGCCTTCTTTTCCTCAGCTTTGTTCGTAGCATCATTCTCACTGGCAGTACATACAACACAGCAGTTATGTAATATTCAAACATCAAAATAAGCACCAGTAGAACTTAAAAACAAGAGGTTTTAGTGGACAGGACAGCCATTTGGTCTGAGCTTTCTACTCTAATCGCATTTCCTATCATTTAACCCATACCATTTAATATGGGAATCAAATCTTAAAATTAGAGGTCAGCCATTTATGGGGGAAATCAGTAAGCCCTTCTTCAAAGATTTTGTTCATCCAAAAGGTTCTGAATGCTGGGTCAAGTAAAAATTTAAAGGCTGAAACTGATAGACTTTTCTCGGCAAGGGTAGAGAGGGATATGGAGCACAGGCGGGTAAATACAGCTGAGGTATAGATCAACCATAACATAACTAAATGGCAGAACAGCACAAGGAGCTGTATTAGTCTACTCCTGTTTTTATGCTCCTAGGGTTAGCCTCTCAAAAACATCATTCAGAAGATTCTCCCTTGTCAAGGGAATTGATATGGCCTTGAAACAACTAATTCCCCTATTGTATAACTTAAGGTTTCTTTAGTACATCTTTTCAGATAAAATGTTAAACCAAAGCCCCAAATGGCCTCTCAAGTGGACATTAAAAAAATCTCAAGGGAAACTATCCCTCAACGAACATCACTAAGAAAAAAAATCTTGTTTATTGTTCATTTGCTCAATGGCAGAATGGGTAATATTGTACTCCTACTACCACCAACTTTGAATTACAAACTTATCTGAAGCAGATCTTCTTTCAACCAATGTCAGTGAAATACTGATCACGCTGCTGTTTGCTGGATTTTGCAATCTTGCAATGGGCAAATAGGCTGCTGTGTTTTCTACACTATGACAGTGATTATTCTTTAGAAACGTTTCATTGGCTGTAAAATGCTTTGGGGTGTCCTCAGGTCATGAAAGGAGCTTTATAAATGTAAGTGTTTCTTTGAAAACAGTTCATTGTTTATGAGTTATAATTTCCCCAAAAATAAAAATAGATTATGTCCTCACCCAGGCTTTTGTTGAGATTGGTGATAATAGACTAAGATCACACAGAATCATTTAAACAATAAAACATTAAGACTTCATTAACCTCAAAAGTCTTAAACTGTGAATTATTTGCAGATTACCTTACACACTAACCTTTCATCGCCTGAGCGTGCAGCGATCACCATTACTTTCGGCCGCCTTCCTCTGGGTTTTGGAGTCTTCACTTCAACGGCTACAAGCATAAAGGACAAATAGATCCATAAACTAGAGACCTTGAGAAATGCAACACTACACTGCCACAGAAAATACTTCAAAGTGGTTTACTCAATCGCAAAAACAGCCACAAGCACCTGAAATTAGATGCAACACTTTTGATGGGGGAGGGGAATGAAGGAAGAAGAGCACATGAAATTCAAAAATAAAACTCTACTTACTTTATTTTAGTGTTGATCAGTACAAAGTACAAGATTTAGTACAAAGCCAAGTTAAATTATCAAATAGGTTTCATGAGTAGTGCCTTTTCCAAGTGATGCTACAGCCTTCAGTTTCAGACTAACTTAAAATCTGTATTTCTCTTCTGCTAATTCAAGTTCAAAATTTTAAGAAGCCTCAACACCTACAAAAAAATGTGCAAGTTGAAAATCATACTATTATGAGTCTTACTAATACTTCAGAATTCTTTACCTAAAATTAATTATAGGAACCCATCAGACTGCCCCTTTCCCATCTTCTCTAAGTATTTCTCTGAGCCCTATTGAGAATACCAGGCCATGATTGTTGTAAAACAAAAACAGAATTACCTGGAAAAACTCAGCAGGTCTGGCAGCATCGGCGGAGAAGAAAAGAGTTGACGTTTCGAGTCCTCATGACTCTTCCACAGAACTAGGTGAATCTAAGGAAGGGGTGAAATATAAGCTGGTTTAAGGTATATGTGTATGTGTGTGTGTGTGTGTGTGTGTGTGTGGGGGGGGGGGGGGGGGGGGTGGTTGTAGAGACAAGCAAGCAGTGATAGAAGCAGATCAAAAGATGTCACAGACAAAAGAACACATAGGTGTTGAAGTTGGTGATATTATCTAAACGAATGTGCTAGTTAAGAATGGATGGTAGGGCACTCAAGGTACAGCTCTAGTGGGGGTGGGGGAGCATAAAAGATTTACAAATATTTAAAAATAATGGAAATAGGTGGGAAAAGAAAAATCTATATAATTTATTGGAAACAAAAAGGGGGAAGAAACAGAAAGTGGGTGGGGATAAAGGAGGGAGTTCAAGACCTAAAGTTGTTGAATGCAATATTCAGTCTGGAAGGCTGTAAAGTGCCTAGTCGGAAGATGAGGTGCCGTTCCTCCAGTTTGCGTTGGTCTTCACTGGAACAATGCAGCAAGCCAAGGACAGACATGTGGGCAAGAGAGCAGGGTGGAGTGTTAAAATGGTAAGCGACAGAGAGGTTTGGGTCATTCTTGCGGACAGACCGCAGGTGTTCTGCAAAGCGGTCGCCCAGTTTACGTTTGGTCTCTCCAACGTAGAGACGACTGCATTGGGAGCAACGAATAAAGTAGACTAAGTTGGGGGAAATGCAAGTGAAATGCTGCTTCACTTGAAAGGTGTGTTTGGGCCCTTGGACGGTGAGGAGAGAGGAACTGAAGGGGCAGGTGTTACATCTTTTGCGTGGGCATGGGGAGGTGCCATAGGTGGGGATTGAGGAATAGGGGTTGATGGAGGAGTGGATCACTCCCACTAGAGCTATACCTTGAGTGCCCTACCATCCATTCTTAATTAGCACATTCGTTTAGATAATATCACCAACTTCAACACCTATGTGTTCTTTTGTCTGTGACATCTTTTGATGATCTGCTTCTATCACTGCTTGCTTGTCTCTACAACCACACCCCCCTCTCCACTTCTCCCCCCCACCCCCCAACCAAACACACACACACACACCTTAAACCAGCTTATATTTCACCCCTTCCTTGGATTCACCTAGTTCTGTTAAAGGGTCATGACGACTCGAAACGTCAACTCTTTTCTTCTCCGCCGACGCTGCCAGACCTGCTGAGTTTTTCCAGGTAATTCTGTTTTTGTTTTGGATTTCCAGCATCCGCAGTTTTTTGTTTTTATCTCATGATTGTTGTACCCTTGTTCTAAACTTGCCAAACAGTTTCTTTATAAATACAAAAAACCATCAGTGCTACCAAAGCTCAACACAAGCCCATGACCAAAGACTGCATGTAATTTCTCAACAGCCCTTTCTTCCCACACTTTCAGTTTAGTTTCAGTTAGAGAAGAATTCAGCTCAAGCTGAAGTGAACCAAACTGCTTGAAGCAAATTCCTCAAGCATAATATACAGAACCATCCGCCACCAACACCCAAAATTAGCCAATCACCTGTTAAATCTCTCAAAGGTCTGATCTTGATGGATACAAGCATGGGCCTCAACTACCCATTACCCCTCAAGCAAGCAGACCTGGAATACTCTGTATAGGCTTCAAAAGCTGTAAAACAAATTTTTTGCTTCTGTTTTTACAAAGCAGGAAATCCGATAGGAAACTAATGGATGTTGCAGAGTAAGCAACATAAAAAGGTAAGCCATTCAGCCTCATAAGCTTATTTTACCATTTAATTAGAATATGGCTGATCTGTATCTCAACTCTATTTACCCATCTTTGCTCCCTATCTTTTGATATCCTTACCTAATAAAGGAGGTATCACCAATTTGTGACATTATTCATATTACTAGTGGTTGCCAAATGGCTGTTCAAACTTATGGCAAATAAATCTCAAGGGACCAGATAAGGTATATCAAAGAATCCTTAAGGAATGGAGGAAAGAAATTGAAGGAACTTTGGCACAAAACTACCAGAAATTACTGAACGGTGGGGAGGTTCTTGGGGACTGCAGAAGGAGAAATGTTTTTTTTTTAAACAAATGTAGCACAAGCAACCCAGGAAACTGTAGATCAGTGAATTCTATGTCCATTGCAGCAAAGTTATTAAAGATATAATCATGGAACAATGATCAAGAATAGGTGCTCTTCTCAATTCAGCCTGGCAGAAGCTAAAAGCAAAATACTCAGATGCTGGAAATCTGAAACAAAATCATAAATAGCTGTAAAAACTCAGCAGGTCTGACATCATCTGCGGAGACAAAGAGTTAACGTTTCGAGTCTGCACTTGAAACGTTAACTCTTCCTTCCCACAGATGCTGTCAGACCTGCTGAATTTTTCCAGCTATTTTTGTTTTTGTTTCAGCCTGGCAGAATGTTACTAATGGAGTTCCACTTCATAAATGAAGCTAGGAATCATAAGCACAGTAACTAATTCTGCGGATACTTAACTAATGAAAACGCTAGGTTACAAAACCAAAGACGACAGACAAACTACAAGGATATTTGAATAAGCTCGCGGATTGGACAAGACAAATAACAGATCAAATTCAGTGCAAAAACCAGATGAGAACAAAATTCGAGATGGAACTGTTACCTAAATTAAAAGAAAAGTAAAAAGATTGGGAGTGGGGTGTGGTGGGCCAATTGACCATAAATTGAAGCTATTTGTTCAATAGCACTGAGTAAAGCAAACTAGATGCTAGATATATTAAAAAGCCAAATAGTGAGGTAATCCTGCCACTATATAAATCATGGCGCATCAGTTCCGATCGCTACAGTACCCAAAGAAACAGTACAGCTACAGAAAGGACATATGAGATGGTAAGCAGAATGAATTGAGGGGTTAAATTAGGAGAGACAATTATGCAAAGTTGGTACGTTCTCAGTGGAAAAATAGAAGAGTGAGAGGTGATATGATTGCTTTTAAGATTCTAAAAAAAGACTAGGTAATTAAGACTATGACAAGCTATTTCATCTTGTTCAGAACAGTAGAGCCAGAGAACATGGCCTCTGTTTGAAGAGAAGTAAAATTCAAAACTAGCCTGCCTAAGCATTTAAGTGAGCAAGTGGTCAGTCCACAAGTGGTTAATCTGTGTGTCAAGCTCCCTAGAATGAAGGTGAAATCAAATAGTATTGATTCATTCAAACATAAATGATACTAAGTATCTTTGTTGCAAGTATAGCACGCTTAAGAACAAGTGACTTTGGGCCGATGATTCTCAAAGCTCGCCACCATACTTATCTCCATCATATCTCATTGCTCACATACAGTATCCCAAAATATTATTTTCCAAATGAACTGTTTCATTTACTTTTGAACAAATCAGCACTCCGATCCCACTGCCACTCTAGGGAGCCTGTTTCAAAGATTAACCATTTGCTCTCCACCACTGAGCTTTTCTTCATCCCTAGGTCTGTTGTAGGTTGATTGAAATAGATGAGCCGTGATCTTTTCTTATGCAGCAATTCCAACACTCCAAAGTTTATTGGATACATAACTGAATGTTAAGCTGCATCTCAACATTAAGATGGCTTTGGATTTCAGCTCAAAGGCTTTCACCCAGCTGTCTCTCCCCTGACGTTTGCACTTCTTCACAAAAAAAAATTCGATGGTAAATCTGAGTGTGACTGCAAAAGACATTTCATTTGACTTCTGACATATAGATTTAAAGAACAAAACCTAAAATGTTAAGTGCTCCTGAGCTGCGGGCTGAGATTTTGTTTTTAATTCGTTCACAGGACATGGGCTTCACTGGCTAGGCCAGCATTTGTTGCCTATCTCTAATTGCCTTTGAGATGTTGGTCATGACTTGCCTTCACGACAGTTCATGTGGTATAGGTACAACTGCTGCTAAGGGGGTTCCAGGATTTCAATCCAGCGACAGTGAAGGAATAGCAATATAGTTCTAAGTCAGCATGATGTGTGGCTTGAAGGAAAACTTGCAGGTGGTGATGTTTTCAGGTATCTGCTGCGTTTGCGCTTCAAGGTGGTAGAGGTTGTGAGTTTGGAAGGCTCTGTTGAAGGAAATTTGGGGAGTTGCTGCTGCGCATCTTGTAGATGGCACACATTACTGCTACTGTGCATCGGTGGCGGAGGGAGTGAATGTTTAAGGTGGTGGATGCAGTTCAAATCAAGTGGATTGCTTTGTACTGGTTGGTGTCAAGCTACTCGAGTGTTGTGGGAGCTGCACTCATCCAAGCAAGTGGAGAGTATTCCATCACACTCTTAACTTGTAGATGATAGAGAGGCTCTGGGGAGTAAGGTGAATTACCTGCTGCAGAATTCCCAGCCTCTGACCTGCCACAGTATTTATATGGCCAGTGTGGTTCAGTTTCTAGTCAATGGTAACCCCCCAGGATATTAGCAGTGGGGAATTCAGTGAGGTAATGCCATTGAACATCAAGAGAAAACAGTTAGATTCTCTCTTGTTAGAGATCGTCATGGTATGGCACTTGTGTGACGTGAATATTACTTGCCACTTTACTGCCCAAGCCTGAACACTGTCCAAGTCTTCTTGCATATGGACACAGACTGCTTCAGTATCTGAATCGTCATGAATGATACTAAACATTGTTTGCTGATGATTGCACATCTTCACTTCTGACCTTATGATGGAGGGAAGATCATTGATGAAGCGGCTGAAGATGGTTGGGCCTATGATACCACCCTGAGGAACTCCTGCAGCAACGTCCTGGGACTGAGATGATTGACCTCCAACAACCACAACCATGTTCCTTTGTGCTAGCTATGACTCCAACCAGCGCAGAGTTTTTCTCTATTCCCACTGACCTCAACTTTGCTAGGGCTCCTTGATGCCACACTCAGTCAAATGCTGCATTGATGTTGTCAAGCTGATTTAATAATGTCTATAATGTTTTTGGAAATTATTTTAAAATTTAGAGTTTAGTGGTGTCTATGTATGTCGTCTTAATTAGAGGCTTTGATGTATAGAAGAGAAGTAGGTTTGAAATGTTAAACATGAAAGCAATTTGCATTTTTCTTTAAATAAACTAGCGTAGCTTGGATTCAAAGAGAGGGAGTGAAGTATTACACACAATCAGGTGAAGCTCAGAAACTGTGTGTGTATTTATTTTTCCCATGGATTACTAATAAAGTGAGTATTATGGAAGGGTCTTATTATTATAAGAGGTAAAGTTCAAAAGACATAGTAATACAATGAAAATTTGCATTCAAAAAGGAAAACATGCATTAAGGAAGAGAAGACTGTTGGTAAAAGGAGAGGGATTCTAAGATCTAAAGCCTCCAGCCTGTAAACCTCAAGCCGCTGTCTGATGGGCCCAGAACTGAAAGCAGCTCATTTTGAATGTGACTGTCCAGAGTGTGCTTTACCAGGGATAAAAACAAAAAACTGCGGATGCTGGAAATCCAAAACAAAAACAGAATTACCTGGAAAAACTCAGGTCTGGCAGCATCGGCGGAGAAGAAAAGAGTTGACGTTTCGAGTCCTCATGACCCTTCAACCAATTAAGTCCAGAAGGTGCTTAATTGGATGATGAGGTGTTGTTCCTCCAGTTTACGTTGGCTTCACTGGAACATTGCAGCAGGCATAGGACAGACGTGAACATGACAGCAGGATGGTGTGTTGAAATGGCATGCAACCAGAAGGTCAGAGACATGCTTGCGGAGCAGCGGACGCAGTAGATCAAACTGAAGGAGGTACAAGTGAAGCTTCACCTGAAAGGAGTGTTTGGGCCCTTGGACGGTGAGGAGTGAAGAGGTAAAGGGGCAGGTGTTGCACCTTCTGCGATTGCATGGGAAGGGGATGAGGTGTTGGGGTGACGGAGGAGTGGAACAGGGTGTCTCAGAGGGAACGGTCCCTACGGAATGCTGACAAGGGCGGAGGATGGAGGGGGATGTGTTTGGTGGTGGCATAATGCTGAAGTTTACGGAAATGGCACAGGATGATTATTTGAATGCGGAGGCTGGTGTGGTGAAAAGTGAGGACAAGGGGGACCCCATTGTGGTTCTGGGAGGGAGGGGACGGTGTGAGGGCCGAGGCACAGGAGATGCCCTCACACAGAGGCCCATTGTTTCATCCCTTTTTTATCCCATTTTTTAAAATCCTATTTTTCCCAACCACCACTGACATGGCCATTTTTCACTTGTTCCATGTTGTTCTTTTACACAATGCCTACCCTTGTTCTGCTATAATCATTGTTTTCTTATCTTTATGCCACTATTAGCACCTTTTTAAGCACTAAGCACTACCATTAACAATCCCATTGTCCTTTAGTTCATTACATCTTTGTCAATCCCTCCTTTGTCCCCACATATCGTTGGCCTTCTATCCAGTTCCATTTGCCCCACCCCCTTAAACAGTATAAATTTCATCACATTTACACTTCTCTTCAGCTCTGAAGAAGTCATACAGACTCAAAACCTTAACTTTGTTTTTCTCTCCCCACAGATGCTGTCAGACTTGCTGCGTTTTTCCAGCATTTACTGTTTTTGATACAAATTGCAAAATTGGTTATGACAGTTGTTTCAAGTTTCCCTTTGGAAATAGCTGTTTCCAATTTGAACAGCTCAGCCATTACCATTGGCTGTGTCATAATAATGTCAATAGCAGTCACTCACCTCATATCTTCAGTGACAAACTCATTCAAATCTGAAACCATTCCTGATCAAACAGCAATTAAATTCCATGGGTTCTGAGCTCATTTTTACTTAGCAACTAAAATGTATGACCTTAAAAAGGACATAGCTTCACTTTAGCAGAAAAATATTCTCCAAATACCCCAGCCCTCATAAAATATCCAATTTACTGATGAAAACAATGCTTTAGCTTCGTGATGTCACACGTTGCTGGACAAAGAATAAACACTTCCTCAGCCAGGCAGAGGGCGGTGGTGAAAGGGGATCTTTTTACACCACTATCATTCCCTACCTGGTTGAAACTGTTCTTACATTGAAGAAATTCTTTGACTCCACACTTCTTAGAAATAAGGAGGCGTTTTTTTGTGAACCCATAACCCAAAAGCCATGTCTGCCTTTTTGTGGGATACTTGAATATTTCTTGTTCCAGTCTTACTCAGGTTCTCTCCCTCACCCTTCTCATTCTAGTACACTGATGACTGTATTGCTGTCACTTCCTGATCTCAACCCAAATTGAAAAATAACAATAGTCACATGGTCTCTGTCTAATCCCTTTCTCGATTTCTCTATCTTCAATTCCAGGGTGGCTGTCAAATCCTATGAGCCCACTGACTCCCACAGAAGAGGGAGTGCGACTCCATTCCATCACTCTACATCACATCTGGTCTCACAAAGCCATCCTCCGCACCAATGCTTCCGATAGGTCTTCCTCCTTCCTCAACCAAAGATTCTCATTCATGATAGTTGACAGGGCCCTCTGCCACAAGCTCTAATCCCTGTACTGTTTCTCTCACCCATTTCCTTCCCTTCCAGAGTCACGATATAGTTCTCCTTGACCTCACCATCCACACCACCAGTCTCAACATTCAATGGATGATCATCCACCATCTCCAGTCTGATGTCATCACTTAACACTTCTTCCCCTCTCACTCCCCACCCCTTTTCACTATTTTCAGAAGAATGTTCCTTTCACAACCACCCCCGTCCACTTCCATTACCTCCAACAACCCCACCATTTCCTACAGCAGGAAATGCAACACCTGTCCTTTTACCTCCTTTCCCACCGTCCAGAGTCCCAAATACTCCTTCAATGTGGAGCACTTTACCCTGTACTTGTGTATTTGCTGTCCATGATGCAGTCCTCTCTACATTGGGCAGACCAAATGCAAGTCGGGTGATCATTTGCTAAACCCCTCTGATCAGTCCCCAAGTGTCACCCTGAGCTTCTGATCACTTGCCGTTTTAATTCTTTGTCCCACTCTGAACTCTGACTCCAGGCACCTGCACCATTCCAGTGAAATATACTGGAGACTTTACAGCCATCCAGGCTCAACACTGAGATCAATATTTTCAGATCATAACCACTGCTCCTATTCTTTCAGGCAGCAGGTGCTGGTAATGATTCTGTTCATTAAATCAAACCTGCTTTTCACTCCAGACTTTCCTTTCTGTTCTTTCCACTTCCCAACCCCACTTTCCCTGCACCTATACTTGTTTAAAACCTGTTACATCTGTAATGTTTTCCAGCCCTCACAAAAAGGCACCAGATTTGAAAAGTTAACTGTTTTTCTCTCTCCACAGAAGTTTTCAGGTATGAGTATTTCCAACATTTTTTGTTTATATTTAAGATGTCTGCAATATTTTGTCTTTTGTCAATTACATTTCTTCCTTGATTGGCAAATTTGCCACACTTTTGCAACACTTGGCCAATCTGTGTTAGTTCAACCAAGCTCTACTGAAAGTTTGGAAGAGATTACGTACGCACCTTGTTTCTTCCGCTTGGCACTCTGTTTTTCAGGTTCAGATTCTGAACCAACCTCTACTTGGTCAATCTAAATTTAAAAAAGTTTATACATTTCAGACTAAAAATGAACTCAGTCTTGAATAAACCTGCGAACAGGATATATGATGGGAACGCATTTTAATTTTCCCTGTATACTGTACGTGCAGGTATATATAGGAAGATAGTCTGTATTGGCCATGCACTGAAAGATCATCATCACACATCACAGATGAGTTATGATGCAACAGCTTTGCAGGTGGGAGGACTAATATATTGTTTCACAGAAAATAAGGTTTAAGTAAGACCCCATGTTCTGTGTGTTCCATAACTCAACTGTACTTCATGGTAAAGAACGAAGCAGAGGCCAGGCATCTCTTAGGAAGCAAAAAAGCAGGTTTACGTAAGATCTGACACCCCCATCCATTGATGAGCATATATGTCATCAGTGGAATGTAACTGATCAACAAACAAGGTTGGGTGGTCAGTGTGAACCCATTCTATGCACTAGATAGGTTTAGTTTGTCCGGACCAATCTCTGGAAGTAGTTTCATGCTAGGTCCTGGAACAACTCAGTCCAATGTAAACAGACACCAGAACAGCAGCATCCAATCAGTTCTGTAATGCAACAATTAATACTACATTTTAACATTTAAAGAACATGTTATACTAGATGAGTATATTTTAACCCACTCAAATGGATTTGACCAATAAGGCTAGATTTAGGTGCTGGTACTCAACATCAGAACCAGATTAGTGCTCACTGTTGACCCAAAAGACAGCACAGAAACTGGCAAATCCCTTTAGGTATTCGTACAAACCAATAAAACTTGTACCTTTCTCTTTCGTCCCCTCTTGGCACCTTTCTTTGGAGTCTGCACTACCGCAGTTTTCTTTGCAGAAGCGTCCTATTAAACAACAATAAGCCATCAAAATGGAACAAAGAACCCTCAAGCTTAAACATGCAGCAATTTAAATAAATTTCATTTCATGTTTTTCTTTAAATGCACTCTCTTGGGGGCATAAACAAACCGAGACCTAGGATTCCAGGGAAGAACAAGGTATTTACTTCAAGCATTACATAAGCCACCTCAAATTCTAGGATCAGATACAGACACAAGTTAAAGCTCCCCAGCAGAGGATTTGCCTGCTCAAATGCAATAGATTGGAAAGCAACAGGTTTGTGGTGAGAGTGTGCTTAAATGGACATGATTCACAGCTTCACCTCTGGGAACAAGAGAAGAATTATGCATTTCACCCAAAATATCAAGCGGCAGAATCCTAATCTCAGATGATGCTTCAGACCACTTAGTGGCAACAAGAGGATGGCAACCACAGAAGACCCACTGTTGCATGCTACAAACCTCATTGCAGGGACATTGAGGCACAACTTCATTTTTGGAGCTGGGTGAACAAATCAGAGGGTTAGTTTGGCATATTAATCTATTTACTATGGAACTACCAAGTTGGTCTGAAGTGGGTAACATCCCGGAAGGATGAAAAATAACAGGAGACTATCATATGAAATCTGGATTAAAGTGGAACTTTCCAAATCTAATTTAAAGAGCGATATCATAGTGTTGATAATCCAAAGGTCTGGGTTAAATCAAGAGAATACAGGTTCACATCCCACTGCGGCAGTCTGAGAACTTGAATTCAATTTAGAAAATCTGGAAATAAAAACCTGATACTTAGTGACCTTGAAGCTGTTGGCTTTAGTAAATTAGCTGGGTTTTTATGACAATCCCTTTAAAAAGAAAACCTGCTGCCCTTAACTATTCTGGACGAGGTGTAATTTCAGTTGTACTCTTAACTGCCCTCTGAAGTGGCCTAGCAAGTTTCATAGTTGTATCAAACTGCAACAAAGAATAAATCAAGAGTCACTACCAGGTCTTCAGTGTAACTAAGAGGAACAATAAATGCCAGCCATACTAGCGACACTTACATCCAGTGAATTAATAAATTAAAAGAGAACCCTGGCAGTACCGAAATTTTAGTTTAAATTTGCACAGTTCAGTAATACTCTAGGCCTGTCATAAAGGCAATTACAATGCAAAAAAAAGCTGCATTTAAACTTTCCTGGTGAAGTGTGTGCTGGATTACTCGAGGGGACAGATAACTGGAATTTGGATATTTCACTGTTTGTTAATGTGTAAGTTTAAAAATATTTAAAATATACCAGAGAAGTCACTACAAGAGGACTAATGGATCTTACCTAGAATAGATTAGTCAGATATTATCAGGTTTATTACTTAATAAACTATCGAGACTACGTCAAGACTCATATCATACAGTTCTCTTGCAAACAGCCAAACTTTCCACACCCTCAACTACAAACTAACTTATCCAAACTTCCACTGCCCACTTTGTTCCAGATCTTGCTTTCTCACCATCCTATATCCCGTAACTTTTCACTTTATACATTAATGATCTAGATGAAGGAACTGAGGGCATCATGGCTAAGTTTGCAGATGATACAAAGATAGGTGGAGGGACAGGTAGTTTTGGAGATGCGGGGAGGCTGCAGAAGGATTTGGATAAGTTAGGAGAATGGGCAAAGAAGTGGCAGATGGTATACAATGTGGGGAAGCGTGAGGTCATGCACTTTGGTAGGAAGAATAGAGGCATAGACTATTTTCTAAATGGGGAGAGAATTCAGAAATCTGGAGTGCAAGGGGACTTGGGAGTCGTAGTCCAGGATTCTAAGGTTAACTTGCAGGTTGAGTCGATAGTTAGGAAGGCAAATGCAATGTTGGCATTTATTTCTAGAGGACTAGAATATAAAAGCAGGGATGTACTGCTGAGGCTTTATATGGCTCTGGTCAGACTACATTTAGAATATTGTGAGCAATTTTGGGCCTCGTATCTCAGGAAGGATGTGCTGGCCCTGGAGACGGTCCAGAGGAGGTTCACGAGAACGATCCCAGGAATGAAAGGCTTAACATACGAGGAACCTTTGAGGACTCTGGGTCTATACTCGATGGAGTTTAGAAGGATGAGGGGGGATCTGATTGAAACTTACAAAATACTGAAAGGCCTAGACAGAGTGGACGTGGGGAAGATGTTTCCATTAGTAGGAGAGACTAGGACCCGAGGGCACAGCCTCAGAGTAAAGGGAAGACCTTTTAGAACGAAGATGAGGAGAAACTTCTTTAGCCAGAGAGTGGTGAATCTGTGGAATTCATTGCCACAGAAGGCAGTGGAGGCCAGGTCATTGATTGTATTTGAGACTCAGATAAATAGGTTCTTGATTGGTAAGGGGATCAAAGGTTACTGAGAGGGGGCGGGAGAATGGGGTTGAGAAACTTATCAGCCATGATTGAATGGTGGAGCAGACTCCATGGGCCGAATGGCCTAATTTCTGCTCCAATGTCTTATGGTAACCTCCATTGGATCCTGGTCTCTAAACACACAAAACAAAGTCCTGACTTATATTGAAAGTCTTCCACAGCTTCATCCCAAACTATCTGCAACTTCTTCCTACGTCGCAACATTACTGGCCTGACTCGAGGTAAGGGTAGATAGTACTAACTGTCGCCATGTTCTTCAGAAGACTGCAAGTGTTAGACCCCTGTTCAAAAAGGAGAGAGGATAAAGCCTGGCAATTACAGGTCAGACACCATAACGTCATTGTACGGGAACTTGAAGAGACAATAATCCAGGACAAAATTATCACGTGGGAAATATAGGTTAATAATTAACAGGTTACTTGGATTTGTTAAAGGCAAATTGTATTTGCATGACTTGACAATTTCTTTGAAGGCTAATGTTGTGAATACAGACTTTCAAAAAACATTTGATAAAATACTTCATAATAGACCTGTTAGCAAAATAGAAGCCCATGGAATTAAAGAATTAAAATGTCAGTAGCAATACACAATCGGTTACGGTAAAGAAAACAGTAGTGGTGATCAGTTGTTTTTCTAGAGCGCTGTAAAGTATATACAGTGGTGTCCCTCATTACAACTGCTGCTCTTTTTGATGTATATTGATGAACTTGAGTATACAGGGCATAAATTAAAAGTTTGCAGATGACATAAAACTTGGAAAGTGGCAAATAATGTGGAGGATACCAACAGACTTGAGGACACAAACTAGGTTAAATGCACACACACACAGCAGATGAAATTTAACACAGTGGTGCAGAGTGCTGCATTTTGGTATGAAGAATAAGGGAAGGCAATTTAAACAAAACAGTACAATTTTAAAGAGTGCAGGAGCAGACCCCTAAAGGTATACTCACACAAATTTTTGACTTTGGAAGCAAAGGTTGCAAAGGCTATTAAAAGAAGCAAACAGGATTCTTCACTTTATAACAGAGGCTTAAGAGTGACAAAACAAAGTTATATTAAACCTTCATAAATGACCGATTGGACCCCAGCTGGAATACTCTATCCAATTCTGCACCACAGTTTAGGAAGGCATAAAGGCTCAGAGATTTACTAGAAATATACTAAAGATTCATAACAAGTTACTGGGTGAAACCAAAGAAACTGGGTTCCTCTCCAGAGCCACAAGCTTAATGAGATATTTTTGATAAAAGTAAATAAGATTTGCAAAGCTACAGGGAAAGAGCATTGAGTAGGACTAATGGTTAGCTCATTCAAAGACCATGTTCTAGGCATGATGGACCGAAGCCCTCCTTTTGTGTTGTATCATTCTATGGTTCTAGGTTCTCTCCATCCTGTCAGAGCATTCAGTCATTTTGGTCTCACCCACTGAAAGTGCTTCCATGAACTTTTTTCCTTTTGTCACTTCTCTAACCTTAAGAACCTTATTTGGCTTGGTGTCAATTCTTGTCTGATTACCCTCGTTGAAAGACCTTGGAATGTTTTTCTATGTTAAAGGCACTAGATAAGTTATTCTGATGGATATTAGAAATGAAAACATTCAAACTGCCAGGAACTAAGTCTTACCTACACGAGTAGTCTGAAACAGCCAAAGAGAGAGAGAGAGACAGGAAACCATGCAAAATATAGTAAAAACGTAACACCAAACACTGTGCCCTTTAATTCATATTCGTAAGTGCAGACTGTCGCACACAATGATCATTTGATGATACAGACTACTTACTTCATCACTATGCTTATCGAACTCTGGTGAACTGACAACGTCAGACTCTTCTTTTCCCAGATTTGAACCACCTGTTTCCTTCCCCTCTTCAGCATCTTTGTCAGTTGACAACTTGCGAGCTCTTTTATTAGAACCCTAAAAAGACCCCCAGATATTGTAAATAGTTAATACACACTGCAGGAACAAGTTTCAATCACCACCCCCCTCCATCCCACCAGATGTTATGCATTGCTAGTCAGAGTAGTGTGCCAATGTTGGATTCCTCTGATGATTCAGTGACCACTGAGCCACAAAGGTCACGGAAAATCAAAAAGTTTTAAACACAATCTGTCCAGTTAACAGAGGCAGCAGCAAAGGCGGGGGCGCTTGGGGAGGACGGGGGTGGAAAGAGAATGTCATTACTAACCATCCAGCATTCACTCTCCAAGTGCACATGAAGAACAGCCATTTGGCAGAAGGCGCTAAAGAGCAGTTGGCATCTTACAAGAGAAAGCATGCTCGAAAGAGCGGGAATGCAGTGAAGGGACAAATTTCGATAATCTGTATAAAGAAAGTAATGTCACTATGAAAGTAAATACAGGTTTAGTGCACAAAATACTAGAATGTTGCTCAGAATATACCCATTAAATGTACCCAATTAAACAGTACTTTCCATACTGCAAAGCAATGCAGGCTCTGAAGTCCAATATTTCTCCACCAGTAAGAAATTAAATTTTAACATATCACTTAAGTAGACCCTGTTGCCCCTCTTGCATTTAATTTACAAAACAGTGATTTCATCAACTATAGTAAGTGAGATAGGATCACTGCCTCATTAAATCTGAAAAGCAATTTGGCGTAAATAGTAATGCATTATGTGGCATCAGACCAAGGCATTATGCGGTGCAAGGCGTAATTCAGGTTTACAATGCTTGTTTATAAATACACAAAGCATGGCGAATGAGGTTGGCAGTTGCAAATAGGTACAGGGAATATGATATAATGATAAGGCCTGTCTCAAGTAAGAACAGGACTGGGTACTAATTATTCCTGGGTGTGCAGTTGATGTGGTGTACTCGGACTTCCAAAAAGCTTTTGATGAAGTGCAAGACAACATCAGCTAGTCAGCAAAGTTAGAGTCCATGGAATAAAAGTGATAGTTGCAGCATGGATACAAAACTGGCTGAGTAATAGGAAACAAGAGTACTAGTGAACTTTTGTTTTTTGGACTGGAGGAAGGAATATAGTGGAGTTTCTCAGCACTTGGTGTTGGGCCCTTGCTTTTCTTGCTTTACATTAATGACTTATACTTGGGTTATAGTGCACAATTACAAAATTTGCAGGTGGCAAAATTTGTCAGGATTGTGAATGGAGGAGGATAATGACAGACTTCAAGAAGGCATAGACAAGCTGGTGGAATGGACAGACAATGGCAGATGAAATTTAATGCAGAGAAGTGTGAAGCGATTCATTTTGGTAGAAAGAAAGAGAACAGACAACATAAAGTAAAAGATACAATTCTAAAAAGGGTGCAGCAACAGCGGGACCGAGGGCATACGTGCACAAATCATTGAAGATGGCAGAGCAGGTTAGTTAATAAAGCATATGGGATCCTGGGCTTTATAAATAGGGAATAAAGTAATTTGTCAAAACATACAAGAACTTGTTTTGCCTCATCAGTTACACCATTATAATTAATGCTCAACCAGCCTCGTCACTCTTGGAACTGGAGGACAGACAGGGTTAACCAATCTCCTTCCATTTCCTTATACAGCAACTCAATGGTGTACGTTGATAACAGTAAGTTTCATGCCTATTTTCTGTTACTTGCTTTTATGTCTTGCACCAATTAATTGCTGAACGTACCTGTTGTCCTAGAAATTTGACAGTAGGATTATTTTCAACTTCCCACAGTCCTTCGTTAAAACCTTTTCTTTTGTTGGGTTTCCCGTACTTCTCCTTGTTTTCTTCATATGGATAAATGTCTCGTGGACCCAAATAGGCACTGAAAAGTTTTGAAAAATTAAAGTATGCTCAGCTTTGACATTTTCTAGGTCAGAGCCAAATCTTTCAGTACAAGTGTCTACCTTATGCCACACAAAACTATACAATATAAAATTCATAAATGGAAGGGAATTGTCAGCAACTATTACTTTTCCACACATCTTGTTGCTAATCTTGTTATTAACAAACATTTAGGAGCCAGCTGTGGCTCACCAATAGCACCCTTACCTTGGGGTCAGAAGATAGTGGATCCAAAGCCATTCCAGACTTGATCACATAAGAGAAGCTGACCAACATTTCACACCTTTCAAGAGGTTGATTTAAGGTGAGACATTAATTCACAGTTCCATTGGCCCTCTCAGGTGGGCATCAAATAGCAATTTAGGATTTTTTTTTTTTAAAAAGAGCATGGGCGTCCTACCGTCTCAACCTACAACTATCTGATCATTATCGCATTGTTGCTATGTTTCCTACATTACAACAGTATCTACATTTTAACAGTACTTCATTGGCTTAAAGATTTGGGATGCCGTGAAAGACACAAAGTTAATGCAAGTTCTTTCTTTACCAGTTCATTGGAATTTTGAGTGTAAATCTCTCCATCTCACAGCAATGATTACATTTTATTAAATGCTTCAACAGCTAACTGCCAATGTGATTAGCAGGGAAATTTCATACTAACGTTACTGTACCAAATATCTCCATCAACAAACCTACTCAGAGGTACACAAAGAGGCTTTAAAATTATTTTAGAAGAAAGGCAGAAAGAAAAAGGACTTCCATTTATAAATAGCGACTTTCATGACATCATGATGTCTACTCAGGGGGTATTTAGGGCCTCAGTTTGATGTCTCATCTGAAAGACAGCACCAACAGGTATCAGCCTACTTCACGTAGGACTTGAGCCCACTACTTTCATACTCAAGGCCAAAACACTATCACTTGAGCAATGCATTTAGTTTTATAGAAGACACCAAACTTAACAATAAGGGGGCATCCATGTGTGATATTACTTGTTTCCCTTTAAAGTGGATGAGTGTGTGAATTCTGGCTTGACAGACAATCAAGATCTCAAATTAATTTATGTAATGAATACCAAAAATCACTACTTACGTCTCATGAGTTCCAAAGAAGAAAATGGGATATTTATTTGTTGAAGATTTTACTGCTCCATCAGCAAAATCATCAATCTGAAGAAACAAAAAGACATTTCCTTTACTTATCAGATTACAAGCTGAGAACGCCTGTGATAATAGTAGTTTGCCACAAAGCTAGAAACAACTCAAAAGTATTTTATCGATGGATGATTAAAGGAAAAGAAACAAAATATCTATTCAAGAGTACAGTAGATCAGAGCTTTCTGAACCATTCTTGCATTTTTCAGGCTTGGTTCCAATTGGATAATGGTGTACGGTTGAAATTCTCCTCAATTCTCAAAGCTTTCCAGCTCACCCCAGTTAAATCTACAGATTTCCTGTGCCCAAAGTAACTATTAATGCAACAAAGCAGAACAAAAGGTTACCTTTAGGCTTCTGGACTTCAACTGCAGCCAGAGGAAATTCCTTTGTTGTTATCAAGTCAATATCCAAAATGGGTGGTATAACCCAGGAGACAGAGTAAAGTATGTGCCAAAAGTTTAAATAAAATCATTTCTGGGATATGGGCATCACCAACAAGGCCAGCATTTATTGCTGATTCCTAGTGCAATTGTGCAGGTGATGGTGGTGCCTTATTCTTGGACTGGTACAGTTCATGTGGAGAAGCTACCCCCATAGTGTTGCTAGATAGAGAGTTCCAGGATTTTGACCTAGTAACCATGAAGGAATGGCAATGCATGTCTAAATCAGGATGATGGAAGGTGCTGGTGTACCCATGCACTAGCTGCCCTTGTCCTTCTAGAGGGTGGATGTCACAGGTTTGAGGGGTGCTGTCAAAATATGAGTCCTGCAGTAGGTTAGACACTTCACCTCCAAAACCAGGATTCAAATCCAATCCAGACTAATACAATGAAAGTTTCTTCTGTCTACTGGCTGCAAGGGTCATATTGTGAGATGAGCCTGAGCAGTCTCAGTTTAATTCTTACTAGATTATGCAATAGAAAATGGCTCCTAGTTTAGCACTAAGCCTCAATCTCCCTCAGAATAGATGCTGGATTTATAAAGGAAGTTACATTGGTGGCAATGGGGCAAAGAAGCAGCAGCTTTATGCAGGCTTGAATAATCTTGTAGAATGTTGAACTTCATCTGTCAATTAATTGTCCAGTAAGTTCAACAGGTAGGTATGAGGTGGTATATTTGGTGGGAGGAATGGGGCGTCACTTATTACTTGGAGGTTGCAAGTCTGGGTGGGGTCAGGGAACAGAGGGATCTTGGAATGAAGGTGCACCAATGAGTGAAAGCTGCACCACATGTTAGTAAGGGCAATTTTTTTTTAAAAAGCAAACCAAAATTAGGCTTTAGGAATTCATAAAGTCAGGAAGTTAGGCTAAACCTGCACTGAACCTGCAATTGATTAGACCATACTTAATACTGAATGCAGTTCTGGTTGACATGTTATAAAAAGGACAGAGGCACTGGAGATGGTGTGCGCAGAGAAGATTTAGAAGGATGATACCAGAAATGTGTGGCCCTGCATAGCAGGAAAGGTTTGATAGGCTGGATCTTTCTTCCCTTGAAAAAGGCAGCTGAATGGTGACCTAAAGGTCTTTAAAATGATGAAAGGTTTTAATAGAGTGGATACAGAGAGAATGTTATAAAGGATGTTAAAGCAGAGCATTTAGAAATACATAATATAATCAAGCAGAGTCAGCTTCATGAAGGGGAAATCATGCCCGACAAATTTAATAGAATTCTGAGGTAACAAGCAGGGTAGATAAAGGGGAACCAGTAGATGTAATATATTTGGATTTCCAAAAGTTGTTCAATAAGGAATCGCACATAAGGCTACTTAATAAGAGCCCATGGTATTGGGGGTAATATATTAGCATAGATAGAGGATTGGCTAACTAATAGAAGACAGAGCGTTGGGATAAGGGGGACATTTCAGGATGGCAACTTGTAACCAGTGGAATGGAACAGTGTGGAGGCCACAATTATTTACAATATATATTAATGACTTGGATGAGGGAAGTGAATGTACTATCGCCAAGTTTGCAGGTGACACAAAAATAGGTGGGAAAGCAAGTGGTGAGGATGACAGTCTGCAGAGGGATATAGACAGGTTAAGTGAGTGGGCAAAAACTTAGCAGATGGAATATAATGTTGGAAGTTTGAGGTTAAGCACTTTGGAAGGAAGAATAGAGGAGCTGAATATTATTTAAATGGAGAAAGACTGTAGAAAGCTGCAGCACAGAGGGATTTGGGGGGTCCTCGTGAGTGAATCACAAAAAAGCATACAAGTTCAGCAGGTAATAGGGAAGACAAATGGAATGCTGGCCTTTATTTCAAAGGGAACGGAGTATAAAAATAAGGAATTTTTGTTAACACTATACAACGCACTAGTTAAACCATATCTAGAATACTGTGAACAGTTCGGGTTGGAGACAATTCAGACAAGATTCACTAGGTTGATTCCAGGGATGGAGGGATTTTGTGAGGATAAGTTGTGCCTGTACTCATTGGCATTTAGAAGAATGAGAGGCGACCTTATTGAAACACATGAGATTCTTAGGGGGCTTGACAGGGTAGTTGCTGAGAGACTGTTTCCCCTTGTGGGAGAGTATAGGACCAGAGGGCATAATCTCAGAGTAAGGGGTCGCCCTTTTAAGACAGAGACGAGGAAAAATTTCTTCTCTCAGAGGGTAGTGAACCTGTGGAATTCTTTATCACGGAGGGCTATAGAGACTGGGTTGTTAAGTATATTCAAGGCTGACATAGGCAGGTTTTTAATTAGTAAGGGAATCAAGGGTTATGGGGAAAAGGCAGGAAAGTGGAATTGAGGGTTATCAGATCAGCCATGATCTCATTGAATGGCGGAGCAACTCAATGTGCCAAATGGCCTGCTTCTAGCTCCTACGCCTTATAGTATTATGGAAAGAGCATAACTAGAGCCAAATAAGATAGTCACCAAGAAATATAATATGCAGTTCAGAAGAACCTTCTTTATCCAAATATTTCCAAGAATTTTGAACTCAAACACCACAGGGAGTGGTTAAATGCATTTATTGAGGGGAAACTAGGCAAGCATGAGGGGAAAGGGTACAGATGGTTATGATAGTATGTTTAGATGAGGGAAGATAGGGGAGGCTCGAATGGAACCTAAACACCAGCATGGACTGGTTGAGCCGAATGGCTCTTTTCTGTGCCATATATCCTATGTCAGCTACTTAGCTGTGCCATACCTACCTGGGACTGCTTCATGCTGAAATGGGAAGAGTCCCATTGTGCTCACTGACATGAAGGATGGGGCAAAGAACTCAACTAAGATATAAAGATCCAGAATGTAGCCAGAACTCTCTGTAGTGAACTACAAACTCTTGCATTCCCAGTGACTCACCTTGATGTAGGCAGCAGCTTATATTTTGATATGACAATTGTTATGCTATTGCAATATGGTCCCAATGGTTCTATTCTCAATGATGCTTCCTCAAGGGCAAGAGTTCATCCAATACCCCCAAGGAAATTCTAAAATCAGTCAAATCCAGTGCCAGAACAAACCAGACAGTAATCACAACCAGAGTGCTGTCTCCAGGAGCACAAGTTCCTGGCATCACTAAATTTGTAGTTTCAGTAGATCAAAGTTCAGCATATTGAGCTCCCACTTAACAACACTAGAGTTATCAAACAGGCTATGGTCCAGGAAACTTTGAGACAGTAAGATTTTACAGTAGATAGTGCAAAGTAATAGTAATGTTAACATGGGAAAAGAGAATATCATCCAGGGTTTTGTTTTAGGGGTTAGGCAACTCAATTGAGAATTCTCAGATCTGCTCCATTGAAAGCAAATTAGCCTGGAGTACAGGTTACATTCTCTTTAATCCACATAAAGAGAATAATCAGTTAATCCATAATATTTTATTTCCCTTAGTCTCCTCAAGCCCCAAACTGTTTTGCAAGGGTGTATTTACACTCACTGGTCCAGCAACAGGACCGTTTGCCAGTATTGTTTGTGATGCTAACTTTCAAAAGTTTTCAAATATTCAAATATTTAATATGGAATCAAAACAACACAGTATTGCACACCACTTGCGAGTTGTGGTACCACAAATGTAACACATGACAGGAACAGTTTCGATTGTCTCGACACTATTGAGGCAAGAATAGATGAATCAAAAGACAAAGAGCCTCGATGTTTTAAAACAACAGTCTATAGGAAGAACACTAAAGGAACGCTAAGGAAATAATGGTTTATTAGATGAATAAGTAAGATTGCTTTGGCGGTGTGGTTGCTGAATCAATTCTTTTTATCTGGAATATACAACTGCCTATTTTGATGAAACAAATGCGAACAGAAACACCACCCAATTTTTAATCTGTAGTGCAGCAAGTTAACAGAACTCCACGTGCACACTGAGATTTCCATTTATTTCAGCACCCCGCCTCCTTCTTCAACAGCAGAGACAATTCTGCAAGCGTGTACTGGGGTTAGTAAAATACATGCACGCTGAAAGTGCCTTTAAAAAGTCTGTAACTCACACAAATAAAGACTTGTTCTGCTTTCTCAGAAGGGCTTTCTGAGCATGCATCTTGCGGCTCGCATAAATTCAGCAAAAAAAATGTTTTTGAACGGTGCAAACACTACAATGACAAACAGGCCGCCAGCCTGGAGTTGCATTTCGCCTTTCTCCCCCATGTATCACTCACCCTGGCAGGCCAGTGAGGATAACCCTTCATCTTGGCAAAGATCAACTCTCCGGCTTTATACTCGCGAGTCATGGCCTCTTCGGGATGGAATGAAAATGCGCCGCCAACCTTCTCAAATACAGAAAGAGGCCTCGGTCACTACTTTTTGCTGCTGCCGCCTTTGCTTTTGCTCGCGAATGCAGGCGAGGATAAAGCGCGTGCTCTGCCCGGGGACGTTCTATTCGCCTGTAGCCCCGGAGCGCGCGTTCTGCCCGGCTACGTTCCAACCGCTTCCAGAGCCTGAGCGCGCACGCAGCTGCAGCCCTACTCTCTCTCCCGCGCTGTCTGGTAGCGACTGCACCAAGCAAAGCGGGGGTACTACTTACCTTACACGCAGCGTTGCAAATTAGTGGATTTCTTTGAGAAAAGACATTATCAAATATGGTTTAAAATGTATACATTTTAAAGAAAAATTATGTGTTAGGAAGTGAGGAAGGATTTTGCACAATGATTAGTTTTTATTTCTGCCTCTCTCCCCATACTCACATGGTATTCCCATCATGTCAATTTTAAAAATAAGCATCTGTTGCAGGTGCTCCTGGTTTGGGATTTTGCATCAATGGACTGAACTTCTCAAGATAATTACCGGCTAGGAAGATTATTTGGCCCATAGTAGTTCATCTACCCACAAAGACTCTGCTGCAACATCTATTTTGTTCTGACTGCATTCAGTAAATTTCTGTCCCAAGCCCAATACTCATTTGGAAAGTCCATTCCAAGTTATGTTCACAATCCATTTCAAGAAAAAACTGATATTAGTCTAGTTACCTTTTACTTTTTTATTCTGTGTCCTCTCCAGCTTAAAATAAAATTCTGGATTTATATTATCCATAACATTTATTGACTTGTAACCTCTCTATAAGGTTGCTTCAAAGATGCCTTCTTTCCAAGTTGGACACATCAACAATCTGCATTTATATTATAGAGCCTTCAATATAGTGAAATGACTAAGGTGCTTTACCGGAATGTAATCTGACAGAATTTAAAATTGAATCAAAGGAAATGTTAGGGTGACTAAATCCTGGTGACACTCCAGCAGTGCCAAGTGAGTGCTGCACTGTTGGAGTATGTGCCTTTGAGATGTTAAATCAAGGCTCAGCCTGCCCTCTTAAATTAAAAAAAATCCCATGGCAGTATTGGAAAGAAGAGCATGGGAGTTCTCCTCAGTATTTATCCCTAAATCAACACCACTAAAACAAACCTGGCCACTATCAAATTGATGTTTGTAAGACCTTGCTTAGAGATAATTGACTGTGTTTCCTATTTTACAACATTGACTGCACATCAATAATACTTAATTAGCTGTAAAGTACTTTGGGATATCCTGAGTTAGTGAAAGGCACTATATGAAAGCAAGTATTTTTTAAAGGTTGGTAAAGGAGGCAGTTTTTAAGGAACGTCTTAAAGAGAAAGGTGGAGAGGTTTAGGAACAGAATTCCAGATCTTATTACCTAAGTGGCTGAAGGTATAGCTCCCAATGGTGGGCAAAAGAAATGGGGGATGCACAAAAGACCAATGTTGGAGGAATTCAGAGATCTTAAAGGATTGGAAGCGGTTACAGAGATAGGGAGGCGGATGAAGCTACAAAGGAATTTGGATATGATGATGAGAATTTTAAAATTGAATGTTGGTTAATCGGGAGTCAAGATAGGTCAGTGAGTACTGGATGATGGGTGAACGGAACTTGGCGTGTGTAGGATGTGTTGAGCAGAGCTTTGGATGAGCTGATTTATAGAAGGTGGAAAATGGCAGGCTGGCCTGGATGACACAAAAACATGGAAGAGGATTTGAACAGGAGATGGATGGGCTGAGCTAGAAACCCAGATGGGTGATATTACAGACATGGAAATGAGTGGTCTTTCTGATAGTGAGGATATGGAGTCTGAATCACAACTCTGGGTCAAATAGGATAGTGACATTATGAATGGTTTGGTTCAGGCCAGACATTGGACAGGAAATGGGGATGGAGTTGGTGGCTGGCCGATCAAATGTTAAATAACAAGGATGACAGGACAGAATCCTGTGTAAGTCCATTGTTTTGTGTTCTATATCTGCTCTTCATGTTGGCAGAAGGCCCAGTTCCTAAGAATGGAGTTAAGAAGATGAATCATTATTCTGTAAGGTAAAATGGTGGAGAGCTTGAAAAGCGTCCATGCTTTCATACTGTGTCAGATTCTTCTGTGCCACTGCAAGCCCGAATTGGTGCTGGAACCATGCATTGGTGTATGTTATTAATATTACCACTTGTTTGCAGCAGTAATGGGTGCTCAGGAAGCCCACTTGCTTCTTAGGGATGGTTGGCTCAATGATGTGGGTTAGTCTAGTGTCATGACAGTGGATCACAGGCCCAAATTACTTATGGGCATATCGCACTTTTTAATGGAAGACATGTGTTTTTTTTTAAAAAGATATACAAGCAAAAACTGGCTGAGAATGTAAAGTAACCACTTTCTGGAAAATTCCTTTGTGGATTATATTTGATTGACAAGTCCAGAGAGAATGGAATGTCACTCCTAAAAAGATGTCAAGGCCTACTTCAGACAGAGACACTTGAAATGCAAATGACTGAACTTTAACCTGCCGTGGTTGCAGAGACAATGGACATTGATTACCACATTTCAGTAGAAACCACCTCCTATTAAGTTATATCTCAGAATGTGGACATGATCTGAGTTGAAAGAAAGCAGATTCTGGACAAAAGACATGTTTGTTTTTCCCTTCCAGAAATACACAAGAAAAGGGGTTAAAAAGCTAGCTGCAAACCTGATTTGTGTGTTCTAGTTCTGGTATGCTAGTGTGAGCTGTGAGGATCACAGCAGAAGAAGATCAACTGGTCATTCCCGCAGCTTGCAGGTAAAAGTCTCTATCTCTCTCTGGGTGGAGGCAAGTCAGCAAAGCCATGGCCATGGAAATAGGACATCTCCTTCAGTTGACCTGCAGAATCAAGTGTCTCCAAACCAACTGCTCAACTGCCAAAGTCAGCTCTACCAGAATCAACTAACTTAACATCACCATCTACTCCTCACAGACAAGCTAAAGACTGACCCCTATATCTTTTTAACTTTTAATTTTGGACTCAACTTCTCATTTCCGATCTGTGTGTATGTATGCTGTGTTTTTATTATTTTTGCTCAGGTGTTTAGTAACTTATAAACTTACTTTACCTTGACTCAAGAAAGCCTGGTCAAATTGGCTCCTTCTAAAACATAAATACATTTGGACAAGGTAAAGGTATCCAACCAAGCGGGTTGAATAAAAAAGGGGAGGCAGTTCATTCCTCCTCACCTGGGAACATAACTAAATTAGGGTCAAGTTCAGGAAGTTAATAATTTGAGGTACCTCATCCGGGATCAGAACAAATTGGGGGACCTTGCCTGGAGACTGGTTGTAGCACTATGGAGTAGTAGCCTCTCCAATTCTTTGTAACAGGCGCAAAGAAAGGAGGTCAGGTAGTAGCTTGGAGGCCTCACGAATGTTCTTTCCCTTATTTAGGAAGACAATTATTTTAGCCTCCCTCCAGGTAGATGGAATTCTACCAGTTGCCAGTATCTCAGAGAAGGAGGTCAACCCTCACTTAGCTTTCGGTCCCAGTGCTTTTAAGAATTCTGGGCCAGCAGCTTTTCCAGATTTGGTTGTCGACAGGGATGCATTTAATTCATCCAGGGTGAATGGACCAAGTTAGTATACAAACTTTGTGCCGCCATCATGTTTGTCGAAAGCTGCTGCATCACCTGGCATTGAAGTTTTTAGTTCACCAAAATCTTTGATTTTTGCACCAAGTAGGATGACATAAGAACATAATAAATAGGAGCAGTAGGAGACCATAAGGTCCCTTGAGCCTGCACTGCCATTCAATATGATCATGGGTGATCTTCAGCTTCAACTCCACTTGCCCACCTGACCCCCATATCTCTTGATTCCCTGAGAGACCAACATTCTTCCTATTTCAGCCTTAAAAATATTTAATATTGGAGCATCCACAGCTCTCTGGATTGAGAATTCCAAAGATTCACAAGGTTTTGAGTGAAGAAATTTCTCATCAGCTCAGTCCTAAATGACCATCCCCTGAAACAATGCCCCTTTGTTCTAAATCTCCAGCCGGGGAAACAACTTCTCAATGTCTACCCTGTCAAACCCCTTCAGAAGCTTGTATGTTTCAATGAGGCCACCTTTCATTTTTATAAACCTCAGAAGCCATAGACCCAATTTACTCAACCTTTCACCACAGGACAATTCCCTCATCCAAGGACCATTCCAGTGAACATTCACTGTATATTGCCTAAGTATCATCTTCCTTAAATATGGAGACCAGAACAGCAGCCCATGTTCCAGGTGGGTCTCACCAAAGACCCATAAAATTTTAGCAAGGCTACCTTAATCTTGCACTCCAAACCTCTTGCAATAAAGGCTGACATGCTATCATTTGCCTTCCTAATTGCTTGCTGTACGTGCATGCTAACTTTCTGTGTTCCTTGTATGAGAACACCCAAGCCTCGCCAAAGATCAGCATTTACAAGTTTCATGCTTTTGAAAAACATTTCTGCTTTTCTATTCTTACTACCAGAGTGAATAATCTCACACTAATGTCATCCTTTACTATCAGGTCTACACCTCCTCCTTTTCCATTTTATCTTTTTGAAATACTGTGTAGCTTAGAATATGTATTTCCCAAACTTGGTCACCTTGTTTTTTTAAATTTATTTATTCATAGGATGTTGGCGTCACTGGCTAGGTCAGCATTTATTGCCCATCCCTAATTGCTCTTGTTCTACACGGGTGAGATGGTCCATCTCCTAAACCATTCAAACAGCCTCCTTGACTGAGGTGGTATTTTAGTGTCATAAGATTTTTTTTGTTGACTTGTACCCAATAGGAACAGGATTGGGTCGATCCAGTCTCATTTCAAGCTGAATTTGCTGAATATTAAGAGGACACAGTAATACTCTCCAGAGGGATTCCTCGTGCAGACTGGTCCCTCGTGAAGCAAGAAGATGAATATGCAGAACAAAAGCTATTTACTAAAATCTCCAACAATGTCAACTTATCTTATGTGATAATATTTAGCCCATTAAATAATACACCTTACAAAGATGAAACATCCATCCCATTAATCTCATCTAATCTGATTAAATGAAATTGTGCTGACAATTCTGTCATTCAATTCCCTTGATGCCAACAAATGGAAAGCGCAACAAATATAACACTTAAACGTTTATGTAAATTGAAAGAACTGAGGAGCTTGTTGAAAAAAACCTAGCTCAGGCAGAGGCCATGACTGCAATGTAAAGGACAGGAAAAGGCTTACTTACTTCTAGTTTTGAGTTCCTAAGGGTAGTGAGGATCACAATGGCTCCTTTATCCCATAGCCTGGTTAGAAAGGTTGAGTCAAAAAAAAAATTCAGTCAGCCTAATAACTTGACACACAGAGAACCTTATTAACATGTCTCCAAAAGAAGCTACTAAGAGATCCACATAGCCATAGGTCTGAATTTTCAGCTCGGCAGGCGGGCGCCATCGGCAGGCTTGGGAGCGGTCAGGAAACAAACTGCCGACTGCGATTGGCCCCGAACTGCGATTTTACGCTGGCTGGCCAATTAACAGCACTGATATGATCAGCGCTGCCTGGGCTGGGGGCGGGAGGAGGACGAGTGCTGAAGTCAGCACGGGAGGGGAAGTGCGGAATGAAAGCTCCCTGAAGGCAGAGAGCTGCAAAAATACAAAAAATAAAGATTTTAAAAACTAGGAAAAATGCCCACACATCAGAATGAGTCACTGGAACATATGGATGATGAAAATTCTGTGCGAAAGTTCTTATCTTTTTTAAAATAATATCGGCAACCTCATCCTGACCTTGGACGAGGTTTCCTGAAAAACATAAAGGCCGCCTGGCCGATTCGCCTGCCCGCCAACTGTAACTTTGGGCAGGCAGCGAAAAATCCCAGTTAATTGCGTTGTTAATTGGCTTAATAACCCTCTTAATTGTCGGTGGGTGCACCCCAGGGTTTAGCGCATGCCCACCAACTAAAACATTGTACTAATGCAGGAGGACATCGAGACGCTTGCCCGATATCATTGTGTGCTATTTTACACGCGATCATGTCAGGCACGCACCTGCATGATCGAGTGCAAAGCTCTGCCATGGTGTTTTTGGCTGGCATGAAGTGCCCATTCCCTCCGTGCAAGGGACATGCTTAACTACATACAGAAAAATTAGGCACAAGTAGGCAATAGTCAAGGGAACCTAGGTGGTGAACAATAGCAATGCTGGTGTTTAACCAGTTAAGATTGTACAGTCTTCCAGAAGAGTGTGCTAGTAAAATCCCTGTTCCTTGTCCAGCAAAACAAACTAGCTCATTAGGCTAAAAACAAAAATATCTGGAAAAACTCAGCAGGTCTGACAGCATCTGCGGAAAGGGATACAGTTGACATTTTGAGTCCGTATGACCCTTCATCAGAACTAAGACATATAGAAATGAGATGAAATATAAGCTGGTAGAAAGGGATGGGACAGGAGAGCTCGACAGGGGGCCAGTGATAGGTGGAGGCCAAGAAGAGACTGCCAAAGATGTCATAGACAAAAGGACAAAGCAGTGTTGAGGTGGTGATATTATCTAAAGGATGTGTTAATGGGGATATTAAGGGAAGCAAGCAGGACAAGCTAGTGGCAGATGGCCCTAGTGCGGGTGGGGTGGGGAGAAGGGATTGAAATGGGCTAAAAGGTGGAGATGAAACAATAGATAGAAATAAATTTAAAAATAGGAGGGAAAAGAAGAAAATATAGTTGTAAAAAAATTATAAATTATTGATAAAAGGGAGATCGGAAAGGGGGTGGGGACTGAGGAGAGAGTTCATGATCTAAAATTGTTGAACTCAATATTAAGTCCGGAAGACTGTAAAGTGACTAGTCGGAAGATGAGGTGCTGTTCCTCCAGTTTGCATTGAGCTTCACTGGAACATTGCAGCAGGCCAAGGATGGACATGTGGGCATGAGAGCAGGGTGGTGTATTGAACACCAACAGGGAGGTCTGGGTCATGCTTGTGGACAAACCGAAGGTGTTCCGCAAAGCAGTCACCCAGTCTGCGTTTGGTCTCTCCATTGTAGAGGAGACTGCATTGGGAGCAACGAATGTAGTAGACTAAGTTAAGGGAAGTGCAAGTGAAATGCTGCTTCACTTGAAAGGAGTGTTTGGGCTCTTGGATGGTGAGGAGGGGTGAAGTAAATGGGCAGGTGTTGCACCTTCTGCGGTTGCATGGGAAGGTGCCGTGGGAGGGGGTTGAGGTGTTGGGGGTGATGGAGGATTGGACCAGGGTGTCCCAGAGGGAACGATCCCTGTGGAAAGCCACCGGGGAGGTGAAGGGAAGATGTGGTTGGTGTTGGCATCATGCTGGAGTTGGCGGAAATGGTGGAGGATGATCCTTTGAATGCGGAGGCTGGTGGGGTGATAAGTGAGGACAAGAGGGACCCTATCATGGTTCTGGGAGGGAGAGGAAGGTGTGAGGGCAGATGTGCGGGAGATGGGCCGGATACAGTCGAGGGCCCTGTCAACCACCGTGGGTGGAAAACCTTGGTTAAGGAAGAAGGAAGACATGTCAGAGGAACTGTTTTGGAAAGTGGCATCATCAGAACAGATGCGGCAGAGGCGAAGGAACTGAGAGAATGGGATGGAGTCCTTACAGGAAGCACATTAGGCTATTGTCCTTTTGGATTATCTTTAGCTCAGTGGGGAGATTTCAACCCCCAGTGTCAGGTCACTTACAATGGTATTCAACACATCATTGATAAGAGATTGAATATGTAGGGTACAGGATTGTCATGAACTTTTTACTCATTGGTTAATAGGAATCCATCCTGCAACCACAAACTGCAAAATGTAGTAGAAAAGGGACATGGAATGAAAAAGGTTGTGACACAAAAGTAAAAGATGTGGATGCTGGAAATCTGGAATAAAAACAAAAAACGTTGGAAATACTTAGCAGGTGAGGCAGTGTCTGTGAAGAGAAACAGAGTTAAGTTTCAGGTTCAAAAACAAAAAATGCTGGAAAACCTCAGTAAGTCTGACAGCATCTGCGGAGAGAAAGACAGAATTTACATTTTGAGTCCGTATGACTCTTCTTCAGATCTAAAGGGAAGTAGAAATGTGGTGAAATATATACTGTTTGAGGTGGGTGGAACAGGTGAGGCTGGATTGAAGGCCAGCGATAGGTGGAGGCAAAGGAGAGATTGCAAAAGATGTCATGAACAAAAGGTCAAAGGGTTGTTAATTGTGGTGGTATTGGCTAAAGGAGGTGCTAATGGTGACATTAAGAGTGAGAAGCAGAATGTGATAATGGCTGGACCAGGGTAAGCACTCTGGAAAGTGACAGAGAGCCCTAGTGGGGGTGGGATGGGGGAGAGGGGACAGTGGTGGGAAAAAAGATTGAAAATAGGCTAAAAGCGGGGGATAAAACAATGAATAAAAATGGAAATAAATTTTTAAAATAATAATAATGAAAATAAGTGGAAAAAAAGTGGAAAAAAATGAAAATAGGTGGAAAAAAATTTAACAAAAACTAAAAATGATAATGAGTATAGAAAAAAGGGGATCAAAAAGGGGCGGGGATGGAGAGAGAGTTCATGGTCTGAAGTTGTTGAACTCAATGTTAAGTCTGGAAGGCTATGAAGTGCCTAATCAAAAGATGAGGTGCTGTTCCACCAGTTTGTATTGGGCTTCACTGGAACAATGCAGCAGGCCAAGGACGGACATGTGGGCATGAGAGCAGGGTGATGTGTTGAAATGGCAAGCGACAGGAAGGTCTGGGTCATGCTTGCGATTGTTTTATCCCCAGCTTTTAGCCTATTTACAAAACTCATCAGCTATCTTGGCCCTAGCCCCTTGAACTCCCCTCTAAATTGCTCCATCTTCTTCCCTCTCTATAGACCTTTAAAAGCTTCCCAGTCTCATGGTTTGTGAGTGATAATTTGGCCCGATCACTCGTTGCACAAAGGAGCCACTCTGCCTTAGCAGTTATCATTTGTTGTAAGGGCTGCATCTTGCCCCCTTGACAAGGTAGGTAACTAATCATCAGTGCAAGGTTTTCAAGTCAATTTGTTCCAAGTGATTATAAATCAGAGGATGGACCAAGATATTTAAAATTATGTGATCAGTTGTTGTGCCAGTCTAAACCAATGCCGCATAATTAGTGAACTTTGGAAAGGAAACAGAGCTGCAATGAGGGAGGAGTTGCATCTTTCAAGCTTAATCCATTCTAATCATCTCATAAGGAACAATCAACAGTTAAAAACTGTTCTTCAAATCCATCAAGGAATATATCTAGTCTTTAATGTCAGTGCTATGCACCTTTTGAGGAGCGAATGTCCCATATGGCAAGGCCTTGGGCTCCTTAAAAGATTACATTTACCCTGACAAAGTTAGTTGAGTATAACCCGACATCCACTAGCCAATGATCAGAACAACATGCAGGTTTTCTTGTTGTTTTACGTTCAAAGGCCATTGTGACCACAGGATTTTAAGCAGATTCGTAAACAGTCTGCATGTTTTCTAAAAGGCAAAAGTATAATCCTTTTCTGTGAAAGAAAAAAGCCTGATCTTGGGTTTCTTAACACCCAAGGAGTTAATATTCTAAGTGGTAAATAGAAAGCTCTTTGAAGAGTCCAATTTCAACACACTGCTGGATTTCCCAAAATAACGGGGTGATTTATGAAGTTGTGTGACAATCCCAGCAGCAAATATGTACTCCCTCTGCCACCATCAGTTGTTCCCTCCTCACCTGAAAATTATAGTCACCAAGTGCTACCTCCTCAAGATTGTACACAGGAGGCAGAGACCGGATGGGTGATCAACCCATCAATTATCATCTGCTAGAGGTTATTGTGCCCCTTCTGGAGGGAGGCTGCACCAGGTGCCAGTTAGGACAATCCATCTTTATCTCACTCCATGCAGTGTCTGGAACCCTCTGCTGCACAGCAAAAATTATGTCGCTTCACCACCCACCACATCTGCTTATTTTATTTAAGTGAAACATGTAAATGAACAGTCTGCAGCATAAACCTAAATCATACATTTCACTTTCTTCCTCAATGCATTAAATAATAAATATGCCAATCGTTTTCTCTCTCAAGCACAAGGTAGACCTCGACTTTGTGCAATAGGGTAAAATGGTGATAGCAAGTCAGCAGCCTGTTTTACATCTCTCCAAAATTTTATTTCCATTGACCTCACTGGAAATAAGCATCTTGAGCAGCTGATTCGCTATGACCCTTTCTACACCTTATGTAATGTCAATATCTATCCTGACATTTATTCCACATGTGAAGCATATCACAGCCTCAAATGTATAAGTGACAAGGAAATGCGAAATCATTGTATATCTTCTCAAAGTCTCCTACTTTTAACATGTGAACATACTATATTTTTGAAAACCCAATATTAAATGTAATGTTTTTCCCTAATCCTTTCTGTGAAAAAGTAGTGAAAAGATTCCAAAATTCCCCTTAAATTAAACTGCTTACATCTGCCTTCAGACCAGCTGCAATGATAGATGCAACAATGGATCTGCCATTCTATCAAGGAATGTCTGGAACATATAATCAGGAATCTACAGGCAGCTAAAGTCCTTTCAGTCTTGCACAGTGATCCGAAGACAGGGCACTTTGCAAACTGAGTGTTAAGTTGGGAATTTGGTGCAGATAGGAATTAGGTGCAGAGGGGAAAGGAGATGCTGCTTTTTATATCTTTTTATACCTCCAGTTGCTAATGAGCTTTTAGTTTTTTGTCTGCAAGCTATGAGAATATAACTTGCTGTTACATTAGCTAATTAAATTAATAATTGACTAATTAAATAAATAAAGTTGGTCAGACATGGCAGGCATGGTGGTGTGCCATGACTGCAACATGTGGGAATCTGTGGAATGCATCGTCATCATTAACAACCATTTTGGTATTGCCATCATGGACAACCATATCTTCAGCTCAGAGTTGCTGAGCTGGAGTCTGAGTTGCAGACATTGAGGGGCATCAGGGAGACGGAGAGTTACCTGGACACTTTGTTCCAGGAGGCAGTTACACACCTTTGGTTAGGTAGAACTTCACTGTTGATCAATAGTCAGGGACAGAAGACTGTAACTGCGGGCGGAATTGTCCCAGATTTGCACTAAGTGAGGTAGCGAGCGGGTAAAACATTTTACCCGTCGGCCACAATGGCGGGTTTTCAGGCCATATCGTCCGAATCCCGCCACATTATTTATGTATCCCTGGGAAACATGTCATTTCAATGGCGGGTGGGCTTTCATTGGCCCACCCGCCATCACCTTGCTGCTTCATCACCCTGGGCGCCATATTTAAAGTCCAGCCACGTGCACATATCTCAGTGCTTCCAAGCCATGACTACTGCAGGGAAGATGTCCACAAAAGGGAAAAAGACTGCAGCCCCCAGGTTTAGCGATGAGTCACTGAAACACCTTTTGGATGCCATGGAGGCCCACCGTGAGGTCGTCTACCCCAGCTCTGGCAGCAGGATGGGCAGCAGCACTATCAACCAGCCTTGGGAGGCGGTGGTCAGTGCTAACGCCCTGCAAAAGAGGACAGCCACCCAGTGCCATTGCAGGATGAATGATCTCATCTGTTCTGCCAGGGTAACTCCTTTTCTCATCACTCTCAGCTCACACACTCACAAACCCATCACACATCCACAGGGATTTCACACCTCAAGGGACAAGACCACTAACTCACACACACCCTCACATCCCCATCAGGATCATATCCTCTTGAACTCATCCTCATCCCTGCCTATGGCGCCACTCTCCATACAAACATTCCATGCAGTGCCATGTGTCCTATCCTGTTTTCATGCAGGAGAAGCCTGCTCACATCAGCAGAGAGAGGTCCCAGACCAGAGGTGGAGTGGCCCACATTAGGCTCCTCATTCACTTTGAGGAGTGTGCCATTGCACTGACTGGTGAGGACAAGGACCATGCCTGCGGTGATGGTGAGGCCGGTGGCAAACACCCGCCTAAGGATCCTGCACCACATCACTGCAGAGGGAGCAGCCGGCCCACGAGTGATTCTGGAGGAAGAAGTATGTGTGTGGCAGGGCTTTTCGGAGCCTCGTGCAAGCACTCTCCCAGGCATGCGGATCCTTCTCATATCACACTCATCTCACTGTCCTGAGCATTTTCAATGCTGCCTGCTGGGGTTCGCTTTCAGTTGTCCAGCGCCCACCCACTGATCACCCCATGCAGCACCTGATCTTGCCCACCACGACTGTCGTTTCACTTTCGATTTGGACAGCATGGTCTGGATTCAGTCCTTTGTCAGCTCCCCCGTCTTTTCCTCTCCACCAGTCACCCATTTCCTCCCCCACAGCCAACACAGTTGACCCCCTCCCCCTCCCTGGCATCACCTTCCACCTCCCTGTCGTTACTTTCCAGCCACAACATTTTCTTTCGGGGATGTCCAGGTGAACGTGCACATTACCTTCCTTCCTGAAAGTCCCACCACCATCCACATTCACCTCCCCAACCTCCTCCTTCCCATCCCCAGGTTCTGTGTCTGCCTCCGAGTCCCCACCAGCCACATTCACCGTCCCTTCTATCGTTATTGTCGAACCCTCATCCTCCCACTCTACCACCTCACTCTGCCCTCGGTCATTCTCACCCTTCTTCCATACCATGCTCACCCTCAGTTCACTTCCTTTCCTGTGCACATTCACCTGCACATCCCCTACCCTCTGCACCCTTCGCCCCTCCGCACTTCTTTCCCCCCTGGAACCCTTTCCCACTGAAGTTCTCCCAGCCCCCGAGCACCCCCAACTCCTTCCCCGGCTTAGTCCTATTTCCTGACTCCGTCCTCCAACTTTACCTCTTCCTCGAACCTCACTTCTTCCTCCAGCCTTACACCTACCACCTCCCTGATTCCTTCCTCCACTCTTACTTCTTCTTCAACCCTTACCCCCTCCCCTCTCAGCACCCCTTCCACCCCCCAGACACCCTCCCCTCTCTTCACTCCTTCCCTTGCATCTTCTACCCCCCCCGTACACCTACCTCCCCAGTTGTGGACTTCTCCCTTGTTACCCCCTCCTCCACCATCCTCCCTCCCCCCTCATAATCCCCCCGGCACCCTCATTTCCCCCTCCTAACCTCCCCCCAGCCCCACACCTTCTTTCCCAACCTCCAACCTCCCCCAATCCTGACACCTCTTTCTACCCCCGTTGATCCTAGCCCTTACTCTCCCGCCCCCTCGACCATCACCCATTGTGAAAATCAACGGTGGCTTTCCAACTTCCGTGAGCTGCTTTGCAGCAGAGCCATGTCCATAAGAATCCACCCAGCGTCCATGGACGTTCCTCCAGTGTGTCGTTGGTGTCGACCTCCAGCATCCTCTGCTCCTTGGATGCCACGCTGTGAGCAAAGCCCTGGCGGGTAAGTCCCGACTTCTGCACGTCACAGTTGTCAAGATGTGTTCTATACCGGTGTGTTTTCCCGCCGATGTGGGCGGATGATCCAGTAAGTCGGCGGGGGGGTGGATCGATTCCATGGGGCAGGCCTAATAATAATATGCTGATATATTACAATGAGATTCCCGATGTCCAATGGCGGAGAACGCGGCCTGCCATCAGTGGGCTGAGCGGATGATCGCAAACTGGTTTTATGCCCTCGTGAAACCGATCACACCGTGTTGTCTGCTCCCGCCACTGTGCATGCCCGACACCGGCAGGGATGAAAAATCTGGCCTGTGAGCCAGGCAGGTATGGGGAACCAGCATGTAGTGATGGAGGAGCCTCAGCCCTTAACTTTAACCAATAGGCTAAAGGTATTTTTTGTCTGTGTAGATGAGAACACGGACTGCAGTGTGGATGGGCAAACAGACCATGGCATCTGGTGCCGGACACCATTCAATCTGGGGGAGCGAAAAGGAATGTGGTAGTAACAGGAAACAGTATAGATACTGTTTTCTGCAGCCATGACCAAGAGCTCTGTAGGTTGTGTTGCCTGCCAGGTGCCATGGTTAAGGACATCTTCTCATGATTGGAGACAAACTTGAAGTGTGAAAGGAAGGACGTGGTCCATGTAGAAACCAATGTCGTTGATAGAACTATGAATGATGTTCTGCTGAAAGAAATTGAGGAGTTAAGGTTCAAATTAAAATGCAGAAACTCAAAGGAAATCATCTCTGGGTTGTTATCTGAGCCACGCACCAAGTGGCATAGGGTCAAGCAGATAAAAAATTAAACTCATGGCTCAAAGAGTGGAATGGGAAGAAGGGTGTTTTGATTCATGGGGCACTGGTACTCAGGAAAGAGAGAGCTGTTCTGTGGGGAACAGCAATGTGATTGACTCTTAAAGTGCCCTCTGAACAAGGATGAGATTCACCAGGATGTTGCCTGGATGAAACATTTAAGTTATGAAGAGAGGTTGGATAGACTTGGGTTGTTTTCGTTGGAGCAAAGAAGACTGAGGGGCAACCTGATTGAGGTGCACAAGCTTATGAGGGGTATGGACAGGGTGGATAGAGAGCAGCTGTTCCCCTTAGTTGAAGGGTCAGTCACGAGGGGACATAAGTTCAAGGTGAGAGGCAGGAAGTTTAGGGGGGATGTGAGGAAAAACATTTTTACCCAGAGGGTGGTGATGTTCTGGAATGCGCTGCCTGGGAGGGTGGTGGAGGCGGGTTGCCTCACATCCATTAAAAAGTACCTGGATGAGCACTTGGCAGGTCACCAAGTGCTGGTAAATGGGATTAGGTAGGTAGGTCAGGTGTTTCTCACATGTCGAAGCAGACTCGAAGGGCCAAAGGGCCCCTTCTGCACTGTGTGATTCTGTGATTCTGAAATGTTTTTAGGAAGGCTACAGCACGCTCATTGAACTGTATAACGTTATGAGAGAGATTGACAGAGTAGATGCTGAGAGGCTGCTTCCTCTGGCTGGAGAGTTTAAGACTATGGAGCATAGTCCTGTTAAGAAGCATCAGCTATATAGGGCTGAGATGATGGAAATTTTCTTTCCTCAGAGGATTGTGAATCTTTGGAATTATCTATCCCAGGGGGTTGTGGGTGCTCAGCCATTGTGTATATTCAAAGCTGAAATCAATAGATTTTCAGAATCTAAGGGGATCAGTAGATGTGGAAATTGGCAGGACAGTAGAGAGAGGCTGAAGATCAGCCTTGACCTTATTGAATGGCAGAGCAGGCTCAAAGAGCCATGTAGCATACTCCTGATTAACCATTCCCTCATCTCCATCTTCAACACCCTTGTTCTCTTTAAAAACATCATTCTCTCTCACCCTGGTACAACTCTCATCTCCGCTTTCTTAAGTCTAAGGGGCACAAAGGTGAATGGATATGGCAGACAACCAGTTTAGCCAATCATGACCAGATCTGGCTGGACCACTTAAAGCACTATTGCAACATGCTCTCATCTGCCAAAACAGCTAACTATTCCAGGATCATCCTGGATTGCAAAGGTAAGCCCAGCTTCTTTTCTCTACTGCACACCATCCTCTTGAGCTCGTTGCTCCTGTTTCCTCCACTCTCACCTCCAACAAGAAGTGCAAAGGGCACATGTATTCCTTGTGACTAAGACTGAGATCATCCAATCAGCTGCCCCATCAGTTTCCATGCGTAAGCTGACAACACCCAGCTCCACCTCAGTGCCACCTCTTCTGACCCCTCCACTGTCTCTAAATTGCCAACCTGTTTATTCGACATCCTGTACTAGATAAGCAGAAATTTTCTCCAATTAAATATTGGGAAGACCGAAGCCATTGTCTTCAGTTGCCGCCTCAAACTCCACTTCCTAGTCACTGACTCCAACCCTCTGCCTGGCATTTGCCTGTGGCTGACTGTTTTCAAGCCAGGTGTCCCATTCGTGTCATCACCAGCATTTCTCTTCCCACCTCTGTAACATCCTTCAACTCCACTCCTGTCTCAGTTCATTGGCCTGTGAAACACTCATCCGTGCCTCGGGATTTGACTATTCTATTGCTTTCCTGGCCTGCCTCCCACATTCTATTCTCTGTAAACTTGAGGTCATCCAAAACTCTGCTGCACCAAGTTCCATTCATGCATCACTCCTGTGCTCGCTAACTTACCTCGATTCTGATTAAGCAATACTATGATTTTAAAATTCGCATCCTTGTTTTCAAATCCCTCCAACCATGCCCCTTCCTATCTCTTTAACCTCCTCCAGCCCCAAAACCGGCCAATATATCTATGTTCCTCAAATTCTGGCCTCTTGAGCACCCCAATTTTAATTCCTTCACCATTGGTAGTTTTACCTTTAGTTGCCAAGGCCCTAAACTGTGGATTTCCATCCCTAGAGCTCTCTGCCTCTTGATTTCCTCCCTTAAGACGATCCTCAAAACCTCTTTGACCAAGCTCTCGGTCACCTGCCCTAATATTGCCTTATCTGGCTTAGTGCCATTTTTAGTCTTATAATGCTGCTATGATGGGAAAGTGAAGTCATTTATTGAGTGCATTTAGGTACTTAAGCTGATCCTAAAGAGCTCACCTTCTAAGGTATCAAAGTTTTCAGGGAGCAGGCAGTTGTTGAGAGCTGTGTAAAACTGAACAGCTCCAGCCTGTCAGGAATAAGGTTGACAGCATGGAAAGAGTTTTGTTTGATTAAAAAAAGTGCGAGTTTTAAAGAAAATCTATTCCTTCGTGGTGAAATTCTAATAACATTAACATTTCCCTACCATATCCTGGGTTCCAGGGGCTGAATTTTGCCGTCGGCGAGCAGGGGGCGGGGCCTGCTCGCTGACACGTAAAATGACGCGGAATGATGTCAGGCGGAACCCCCGACGTCAGCCCGCCCCATTTAAATTTACAGGGAGGTGGGGGCGCAGCAAAATCAGCTGCAGGCCCACTGACCTGACAATGGCCAATTGAGGCCATTGACAGGATCATTGAAACAATTAAAGGACCTGCCCATCCAACCTTAAGGTTGGCGGGCAGGCCAGGAGCCCCGGCAGCAAATAGAAAACATGAAACCTCATCCAACGGCGGAATGAGGTTTCATGTAGGGATTTAAAAAGTTTAATAAAGTTTTAGTGTAATTTCATGTGACATTGTTAGCACTTAGCCTCAGGGAGATGTGCGCTCTTTCGTGTGTACGCGTGAAAGAGCGCACTCTTGCTTTTGGGGAATCCCCCCGCCCGCACAGGAAGTGCTTCCTGGCGGGACCCCGCCCACATAAAATGGCGGCGGGACCCGCTTCCCCGGCGGGGATCGGCCTCCCCGCCCGCCAGAGGTTGGGTTGGGCCCAACTGCCCGCAGGCAGAAAATTCTGCCCCAGATCTCCATCTACTCGGACAATTTGAAGATGCAGATGTTTTCATTTTTTCAAACCATGTTCACAAGACAGCCACAGCAAAGGCTGCTGAGTTGGGCCAGAATATGCCCTACTTCCCCGGTGTCCCATCTCCATTTCTGCCACCCACTCCCCATTCCCTGGTCACTAATTGGTCACTACTCCCGACCCCTCACCAGTTAGTCCCTCGCCTCCATCAAAATTGGAAGCTTTGTCTGCTTCCTGTCTGGGACGGGTTTGTTTCCCCGAATGAACCCACTTCCGAATCCTGACTCCTCAATCAAAGTCCGGCTCCAAGATTCCAGAGAGGAAGCACATTCCAATTTCCATAATTACAGAACAGTTAGCACTAATGTTGTCTCCACTCCCTGTGAAAAACAATGTTGGAAATTTTCTCTTGAATTTTGTGGCTGTTGGCTTCCGTAAAAGATCAAACTATTTTAGTCCTCATCAGAATCTAATGCTGAACATTCACCCCATTTAAAGAGGTTACTTTTCTGTGTTGATATTTTGATAAAACTCGAAGAAACTGGCAGCTAACATAAAAGGGAATCCTAAGGTCTTTTATCAGTACATAAATAATAAAAGGGCAGTAAGAGGTTGGGTGGGACGGAATTGGGACCAAAGAGGAAATATATGCATGGAGGCAGAGGAATTGGCCAAGGTATGAAATTAATACTTAGCATCTGTCTTAAAGGAAGAAGATGCTGCCAAAGTCATAATGGAAGAGGATGTAGCTGAGGCATTGGATGGGCTAAAGTTTATAAAAAGGCCATCTCTACTTAAAGTTGATAAATCACCAAGACTGGATGAGATTTGTCCAAGGACGCATAGCGAAGTAAGGGTGGAAATTACAGAGGTACTGACTGCAATCTTCCAATCTTCCTTAGATATTGAGGAGTGGAGATACCCAAGGGTTTGAGATTTGCAAATGTTACAACCTTGTTCAAAAAAGAGTGTAAGGATAAACCTAGCAACTACAGGCCAGACAGTTTAACATCAATGGTGGGAAAGCTTTTAGGGATGATAATCTGGGACAAAATTAACAGTCACTTGAACAAGTATGGATTAATTAGTGAAACCCCGAGTTTGTTAAACTGTGTTTCGCTAACTTGACTGAGATTTTTGATGTGTTACCAGAGATGGTCGATGAGGATAAATGCAGTAAACATGGTGTATATGGACTTCCAAAAAGCATTTGATAAAGTACTATATAGTAGGCTTGTCAGCAAAGTTGAAGCCCTTGGAATGAAAGTGAAAGTGGCAGTATAGATACAAAGTTGTTTGAGTGATAGGAAACATAGGCAGGATCTTTAGGTCAGCGAGGGGTGGGGGGTGCGGGGCCTGCTCACCGATGCGTAAAATGACGCGGGATGACATCAGGTGGAACTCCCAACATCACCCCGCATCATTTCCATTTTCAGATTGGCGGGGGTGCAGCCGAATCAGCTGTGCGCCAGCCGACCTGACAATGGCCTATTGAGGCCATTTAAAAAGTACTTAACATAATTAATGGACCTGCCCATCCAACCTTAAGGTTGGCGGGCAGGCTGGGAGCTCTGGTGGGTTTAAGAAAAAGCTTGAAACCTCATCCATGGGCGGAATGAGGTTTCAAGAGGGTTTTTAAATATTTAATAAAGGTTTCACTAAAAGTGATATCATGTGACAGTGTCACATAAGGGGACATGTCAGGGAAATTTTGTTTTTTCTCTTTAACATTTTTAAATTTGGAGCCAATCTTCCTGTGGCATCACTTAGCCCCAGGGAGATCAGGGAGCGCACCGGCTGAGGGAATCCCCCCCCCCACCCCCCCCCCTGCTGCCCGCACAGGGGGCACATAGCGCTTCCTGGTAGATGTCACGCTGGGCGAGCCTTAATTGGCCTACTCACATTAAATGGCAGCACCCCACCCATCTGGGGCGCTGATCGGAGGCGCGCCTGCCTGTGCCCACTCCTGCACTTAGAGTAGGGTTCTTTTTGAGATTGTAGGAAGGTATACAGTGGGGTTCCCCCGGAGGTGGTACTGAGACTGCTTTTCTTGATCTATATTAATGAAATAGGCTTGAGTGCAGGGCACAATTTCAAAATTTGCAGATGATGCAAAACTGAGAAATATTGTGAACTGTGAGGAGGATAGTGATAGACCTTAAGAGGACATAGGAATGGGCGGACACTTAGCAGATGGAATTTAATGCTGAGAAATGAGAAGTGGTACATTTTGGGAGGAAGAACAAGGAGAGAAAATAAAATAAAAGATACAATTCCAAAGGGAGTGCACAAACAAAGAGACCAAGGAAGAAGTCATGCTGCTGAAGTCATGGTGAAAAGGGCAATGATTGAGACACTGGACAGACTAAAAATTGATAAAGGAGAGATATTAGAAAGGTTGGCTCACACTTAAAATTGTTAGGTCGCCAGAACAAATCATTGGTGGTGGCAGGGCAATTTAAAATGATAGAGAAGGTGGTGGCACAGTGGTATTGTCACTGACTAGTGTTTCAGAGGCCTAGGGTAATGCTCCAGGGACCTTGGGTTCAAAGCTCACCATGGCAGATGGTGAAATTTGAACTTAATAAAAAAAAGTTTGATGATGACCATGAAAACCATTGCTGATTGTCATAAAAACCCATAAAGTCCTTTAGGGAAGGAAATCTACTGGCCTACATGAGTCTAGAAAAAACATTCAGGACTCCATCCTTATATGTAAAGGCATAGAGCAATGAAATAATGATGAACCTTTATAAAACTTGGATTTGATCTCTTTAGGAATGATGTGGCTTCAGACCAGAGCAGGTGCAAAAAGGATTTATTGAGAATGAGAGTCGCAAGGTGGCGCTGTTCTCCTTAGGGAAGTGAAGGTTGAAAGGAGATTTGATAGTGGTATTCAAAACCATGAGGGGAAGAAAGCAGAGGAGATAGAGAGAAATTGTTCCCATTGGCAGAAGGGTTCTGAACTAGAGATCAATCATTTAAGATGATTGGAAAAAGAGCCAATGGCGATATGAGCCAAAACATTTTTATGCAGTGAGTCGAAAGGATCTGGGTATGCAGTACCTAAAAGTATTGTAGTGGCACATAAAATCAGTGTTTTCAAAATGGAATTGCATAAACACCTAATGAGCGAAAATTTACAGGACTATGAAGAAAGGATGATGGTGTGGCACTAGCTGAGTTGCTCGTGCAGAAAGCTGCCACAGACAAGGCAGGCCAAATAGCCTTCTTCTCTGCTATAACCCTTCTATGATTCTATGATAGCAGATCTCTCGCAATATTGTTCATGTTGAGCTATTATATTGGGCTTACCACCACCTTCTCAAGGGCAATTAGGGATTGGCAATAAATGCTGGTCTAGCCAGTGACATCGGCATTGCATGGCAGTGTGTCCATGACCATCTGCTGTGGGTAACTGCTGGGGACACTCTCACCTTTTGAACTAAGAACATTCTTAAAATCGACCCTGCCATGTGTGCCTGAATGCCATTGTAATGTAAAGGTGCTCAGTAGAGAAAAGGTTAATGTGGGACTGGAGAATAGCACCACCAATGGTATGATGTATTGAGCCCCATGGTCATAGACTCAGAGAAGAGTCTAGAAACAGCCTGCAAGGCAACAGCACCATGTATGGCAGTAATTGGGATCTGTACATAGGTAAGGATTACTAATAAATTGTTCATGTTGTAATAAACATAGCAGCAGACAGGTTTCTTATAAGAAGCAGTAAATTTTATTTATAGAGCTCCTGATGAAGCTACATGCTTGTACCAAGACCAAGACTAGAAAGCTCCGTCCCTAAGATTACCCACACTTTGGGCTGATTTGTCTGTACAGTCAGATGATCCCCATAACAGTATGAAAGGCTTTACTTACAATTACTACATTCCTCCCCCTGTAATTTGGCTTTAACTCTCTTATTAACCCATATCATATACAAATATATACTGTTCATGCAATTACAGATTTAGTTTTTGAGGTGGTTTTCTGGTTTGAGTAGAGCGACACAACTCTACGACTTGATATTCTTCATTGGATCGACTTGGCCTGGAACTGCAGCATCAAGGATGTCCTTAGACAATGGCAGTTCAGAACTATTTACTTCAAAGGAGAATGTCTATTCTTTAGTATGTCTATTCTTTGTTATCTGGCATCTCAGGAATCAAAGGTTTGACTCCAATTTCAGATGGAGTAACGGGTTGTCTCTGTACTTCTGAGGTGATCCACATGTTTCCAAACAATCCTGTTTTCCACTTCCACATGATATGACAAAGGTCCTGTTTTAGAGACAATTATACCAGAAACCCATCTTGGTCCAGGTGCAAAATTTTGCACAAAAACTGACTCCCCACAGTAAATTTCTGATCTTTACTGTGAATATCATGATTCACTTTCTGACTACTTTGGTTCTTCTCCACCTTCTCCTCTAAGTTAGGTAATACTAGACTCAATCTTATACAAAGTTGAAGTTTCATTAGCAATTCAGAAGGTGTTGCACGAGGAGTCCTGTGATAGTTGAAAAGAAATCTTGAAATTCATGTTTCTAATGTTCCTTCGGATAACTTCTTCATGCCTGTTTTAAAGATTTGTACAGCTCTTTCTGCTAACCCATTGGATGAGGGTGATAGGGTGCTGTTATGACATGCTAAATCCCATTTAAGTTCATGAATCTTTGGAATTCTGTACTAGTGAAAGCAGCACCATTATCTGACACAATAACTCCTGCTAGACCACGTACACTAAAACATTGGCACAGCTTTTCAATAGTTGCACATGATTTAGGTGATCGCACTTCATACACATCCATCCACTTTGAATGCACAGCCACATGATCCCCATAACAGTATGAAAGGTTTTACTTACAATTACTACACATGTTTAAACATACAAGTCTCAGGATCTCATCAATAAAACACTAAATGAACCCATAACACAGCATGGTGATTGGAGGTGGTATGAAAGGCATTTAAATGAATGCAGAACAGAATCCCAAGATATGAAAAACTAAAAGCAGCTGAAGCCTGGCCAGGCAGATGTGTGCCTAAGAAGAAAAATTGAAGAAACGGTTGAAGAAGCTTCGCTACAGACTCGGAAGTTGAGGAATCCACCAGAGCGAGTGGAGGTCCATTGAAAGACCTCGAGTTACACAGAATGAAGGAACCTGGTCAGATCACAAGATGGGTGAGTAAACTACAGAACAGAAGCTGTACTTACATTGTAAAATAGGTGGCAGTCCCAGGGGCTCAGCAGATTGCAGAAGCTGGCAATAAAGCAAGCAAAATAAAAAGTTAAAAAGGCAGTCAGAGCAGAGGAAAAACTGCAGAGTAAAGAAGAAACTGCTGAGAATAACAAAATAAATCCCCTTCCCAGCAAGCAGAGCAAACAGAAAGAAGTGCTGTAGCTTTAAGTTAAAAAAAAATGGCTGATCGCCGAACAGCTGAGAAAGTTTCATAAAAATGCACCCCGATTGAGATACAAGGCTGCCAAGCCTCCCAGAATGTGGGATATTCAAAGAGAAAAAAGAAAACCTGCAGAGTTTAAAGGAAGAAATCACTGCGGTCGTTTTTTTAAGCAGTGTAGAATGCATAAAAAGAACTAAGTGGCCAATTGCCAGGAAGCCCAGCAAAATTGGTAAAGTGCGGGAAACTCACAGAGAAAACCGACAGGCTGCTGACAGCCCGAGTGAAAAAACAGTTACTGCCTTAAAGGGACAAAGTCATTTAAAGCTGCAACTACTACAAAGAAAACAGCCATGGACATAAAATTAGAAGAGCTAGATCCATTTTTGAAAAGGAAATGGCTAAATCAGACCTAAGAGTGGGTGTCTTGGAGAAAATAATCTTTAGCTTACAGGAGAATTACAGGATTAAATAAGGAAATCAGAAGAAGTACAAGCTGATAAGTTTTTATGTGTGTTTGGTTCATTTGCGGGTGAAGTACTCCACAGCCAACATATAGATCAATACTCGCCAATACTTGTTGAGGTATTAAAAGGCTTTGACAGATATTTTAAACTCCCAGCTGTGGGGAGCACAGACCCTAGAAGAAGGTCTAGTACACCCCCAATAAAGCACCATGGACAACAACAGAGCCCAGAGAGAGAGAAATAGAAGACCCCAAAGTGAGGAACACAATATTCAAGTAAACCACAAGATGGTTGCCGACCATGTCAGTGCAATGAAATGCATGAGCCAAAGAGTTTAGTGCAGAAGAAAGAAATGGCTGAGAAGCAGCCAAAAGGCTTAAAAATTGACCTTTTTGAAAATGTTGACACAGTGCCCAAACTACAACACTGGATGGTGGTGCAGAGTGAGCAGATGGCTGTGAATGAAGGAGTTTAGAGGAGTGAAGGGTGATTAGATTAAAGTATACAAGACCCCACATGGCTTTGACAAGGTGGACGTCAAAAGGATGTTTCCCTTGTGGATGAGTCCAGAACTAGGGGGCACAGTTTTAAAATTAAGGGTTGCCCTTTAAGGACAGAGATCAGGAGAAATGTTTTCTCTCAGAGGGTTGTACAACTTTGGAACTCTGCCTCAGAAGATGGTGGAGGTGGTGTCATAGAATATTTTTAAGGCAGAAATAGATAGATTCTTGTTAGACAAGGGAATCAAAGGTTATTGGGGTTTGATGGGAATGTGGAAATCGAAACACAACAAGTTCAGCCATGATCCTATTGAATGGCAGAGCAGGCTCGAAGGGCTGAATGGTCTACTACTCATGTTCTTATGTTGACATTATGAAGGAAGCAAGGTCATTGATGAAGCAGCTGAAGATGATTGGACCAAGAACACTATCCTGAGGAACTCCTGCAGTGACATCCTGGAGCTGAGACAATGGACCTCCAACAACCACAACCATCTTCCTTTGTGCTAGGTATGACTCCAGCCACAGGAGAGTTTTCCCCTGATTCCCATTGACTCCAGTTTTGCTAGGGCTCCTTGATGCCACACTCGGTCAAATGAGGGCTTGATGTCAAGGGCAGTCACTCTTACCTCACCCCGGGAGTTCAGCTCTTTTGTCCATGTTTGAACTAAGGCTGTAATGAGGTCAGGAGCTGAGTGGCCCTGGGGGAACCCAAACTGGGCAGCAGTGAGCAGGTTATTGCTAAGCAAGTGCCGTTTGATAGCACTGTTGATGACCCTTCCATTACTTTACTGATGATCGAGAGTAGACTAATGGGGTGGTAACTGGCCGGGTTGGATTTGCCCTGTTTTTGTATAGGTCATACCTGGGCAATTTTCCACATAGCTGGGTAGATGCCAATGTTGTAGCTGTACTGTAACAGATTGTCTAGGGGCGCGGCAAGTCCTGGAGCACAAGTCTTCAGAACTATTGCCGGAATATTGTCAGGGCCAATAGCCTTTGCAGTATCCAGTGCCATCAGCTATTTCTTGATATCACAAAAAGTGAATTGAATTGGCTGAAGACTAGCATCTGTGATGCTGGGTCCTCCGGAGGAGGCCATGATGGATCATCCACTTGGCACTTCTGGCTAAAGATTATAGCAAATGCTTCAGCCTTTTCTTTTGCACTGATGTGCTGCATTCCCTCATCATTGAGGATGGGGATATTTTTGGATCCCCCTCCTCCTCCAGTGAGTTGTTTAATTGTCCACCACTATTAACGGCTGGATGTGGCCGGACTGCAGAGCTTAGATCTGATCTGTTGGTTGTAGGATCACTAAGCTCTGTCTATCACTTGCTGCTGTCAAGAAAATATAATAATGTCTATAATGTTATTGGAAATTATTTTGAAATAGAGTTTTAGTGGTGTCTGTGTCTATATGTGCGTGTTTCAATTGGATTAAAGCCAGCTGGTCTAGAGGCTTTGAAGTATAGAAGAAAAGGAGGTTTGAAATGGTAACTAGGTAAACATAGGGAAGTTAAAAGGTGATGTGTAAAGGGGCAATTTGCACTTTTAAAATAAACCATTCAAAAGAATGGGTGAAATGTTACACCTTATGCTGTTTGGCACGCAAGTAGTCCTGTGTTATAACTTCACCAGGTTGACACCTCATTTTTAGGTATGCCTGCTGCTGCTCCTGGCATGCCCTCCTGCACTCTTCACTGAACCAGGGTTGATCCCCTGGCTTGATGGTAATGATAGATTGGGAGATATGCTGGGCCATGAGGTTACAGATTGTGTTTGAGTACAATTCTGGCTGCTGTTGGCCCACAGCATCTCATGTCTTGAGTTGCTAGATCTGTTCAAAATCTATCCCATTTAGCACGCTGGTAAGGCCACACAAGACAATGGAGGGTATCTTCAATGTGAAGGCGGGATTTCACCTCCACAACGACTGTGTGGTGGTCACTCCTACCGATACTGTCATGGACAGATGCACCTGTGGCAGGCAGGTTGGTGAGGGTGAGGTCAAGTATGTTCTTCCTTCTTGTTGGTTCCCTCACCACCTGCTGCAGACCCAGCCTAAAAGCTATATCCTTTATGACTCAACCAGCTCAGTCAGTAATGGTGCTACCAAGCTAGGCTTGATGATGGACATTGAAGTCCCCCACCCAGAGTATATTCTGTGCTTTTACCACCATCAGTGCTTCCTCCAAGTGGTGTTCAACATGGAGGAGCACTGATTCATCAGCTGAGGGAGGGTGGTACATGGTAATCCGCAGGAGGATTCCTTGCCCATGTTTGACCTGATGCCAGAAGACTTCATGGGGTCCGGAGTTGATGTTGAGGACTCCCAGGCCAACTCGCTCCCGACTGTATACCACAGTGCCGCCACCTCTGCTGGATCTGTCCTGCCAGGACATACCCAGGAATGGTGATGGTGGTGTTTGGGACATTATCTGTAAGCTACGATTCTGTGAGAATGACTATGTCAGGCTGTTGCTTGACTAGTCTGTGAGACAATTTTGGCACTAGTCCCCTGAAGTTAAGAAGAAGGACTTTGCAGGGTCGACAGGGCTGAATTTGCCATTGTCATTTCCGATGCCTACGTCAATGCTGGGTGGTCCGTCCGGTTTCATTCCTTGTTTGAGACTTTGTAGCTGTTAGATACAATTGAGTGCCTTGCTAGGCCATTGCAGAGGGCATTTAAGAGTCAACCACATTACTGTGGGTCTGGAGCCACAAGGACGGCAGATTTCCTTCCCTAAAGTACATTAGTGAACCGGATGGGTTTTTACGACAATCAAGAATGGTTGCATGGTCATCATTAGACTTTTAATTCAAGATTTTTATTGAATTCAAATCCACCATCTGCTGTGGCGGGATTCGAACTAGAGTCCCCAGAGCATTACCATTAAGCCTCAAAACCTTCTGAATTTATAAAATCAGAGGCTTGGGGGTTGGGGGAGAAGGGATAGCAAATAAAGGTTGTATTGTATATAGCCATGCTCCATTAGAAGGAAGGAAAGTTTCCTTTTGAGAAGAAAGGGGGATGTTGTGTGTGCCTCACGGAGCCACATGGTAATAAATTCGGAGAACAGTCGAGAATGAGCTTGCATGGCAGCAGTGCCATGCATGGCAGTAACTGAGATCTGTACATATTTAAGGATTACTAATAAATGGTTCATGTTTAAAGTATAGAAGAAAAGTAGGTTTGAAATGGTAACTAGGTAAACAAATGTTCAGATCTCACCAAGGAGATACCAAACGAACCCATAACATGACAGGCCCTTATAAGTGGAAGCTAATACACCTATTGCCTAAACTCTGTCCATAAAGCAAGTGATAGGTGCTGCCTTCTAGTGGCAAGTATAGTTTCAGTATAAAAGCAGAAAATGCTGGAAATACTCAGGAGGTCTGGCAGCATCTGTGGAAGGAGAAACAGAGTTAAATGATTCAGGCTGATGACCTTTTGTCAGATATTTTCAGTATCTTTATTGGTTTTGTGCCGATGCCTTCAGCATTATCTCTGTGACTTCATGACTGAGCACACAATACACCAAAATGTTAATCATAGACAGGATAATGGATATCTGTTAAACAAAACTTCAAAATAGCAAATACACTGAGTTCAGGTGGCATTGAATAACTTGGAATCGTTGGCTGCAAAAGTTGGCTCTGTACCTACTGGTTTTTCAGTGCCATGAATTATATTTTAGTTTCAAAATGGCAGCTGCACTGTGCACGCACACATGCTTCTCTGTACAAGCAGTGCTGGGCGCCATTTGGTGAGGGTGTTAGTGAGTGTGTGGCATGCATCCACTGGAAGTATGCAGAGCAAGCAGATTGTAATGTCAGTCAAATAACAGCAGAAAATGTTGGAAAAACTCAGCGGGCCTGACAGCATGTGTGGAGAGAGAAACAGAGATGACGTTTTGAGTCCGTATGGCCCTTCTTCGGAGCTGTTTCAAATTTCCAGTGTTTGCAGTTTTTTGCTTTCTTACCTTTATGCCACTATCAGCACCTCCTTTAGCCCTTAACCACTACCATTAACACTCCCTTTGTCTTTTCATCCATGAGATGTTTGTCAATCTCTCTTTAGCCCCCGCCTTTCGCTGGCCTTCTATTTTGCTTCACCTGCTCCATCCCCTGTAAACAATGTAAATTTCATCACTTTCCTACTACTCTTTAGCTCTAAAGAAGGGCAAAATGGACTCGAAATGTCAGCTGTGTTTTTCTCTCCACAGATGCTGTCAGACCTGCTGAGTTTTCCAGCATTTTCTGTTTTTGTTTCAGTTTTCCAGCATCTGCAATATTTTGCTTTTATCTTTGTGATGTTGATCAACGTGTAACTCTGATTTAATGCCAATGCTTCCATTTTGGAGCTCAACGTTCCAGCTAATGCTGTCCCTTAAGCAGAGCTGAACATGTGTCCAATCAAAGGAAGGAGCCTCACCTATTTATAGGGATCATCAACTGCTTTCAGGTCAGTTGCTCATTGACTTCTACTGGCTCTTGCTTCAAATGTACATGTGTTTGGTGGGTTCTAGAATTGTTTAAAGTTGGAGATGTTGACAAGGAATAGTGTGGCACATACTGATGGATTTTGTCCTGACATCAAGGATCGTACACAAACCATTTGCTCCCTGATGTTAGTGCAGTTGTAAGCATTTCCCTTTTTATGCAACATCACAGGAAGAATAAGCAGAGGTGACACAGAGCAGGAGAAACTTCTGGAAGAGGGAAGGAGAGAAGGGTTCTCTGTAGGGGGACATACCCATCCAGATATTTCACCTTCCTGAACCTCAGTGGGCAACAGTGTTACAGACATCTGTGCTTCTGTAAAGAGATCCTCACTGAAATCTGCCAGCTGCTGCAGCCACAACTGCAAACTCAGAGTAGGGTGAGGACGGAATTCCCAGTGACTGTGAAGGACACTGTGACCATGAGCTTTTACATCTTGCTCCTTCCAGGCTGGAGCAGGCAATATTTGCAACATCTCCCAGTTTGCCATCCACTGTTGCATTAGGAAAGTCTGTGAGATTCTTTATTCCAAGAGACCTGAATCCATTTCATTCTCTCTAGAGAGAAACAGTCAGAGCAAGTAGTTGGCTTTGCGAGGATTGTAGGCTTCCTGATGGTGCCATTGACTGCATGCACATTGCTTTACAGGCATTATGCCAACTCGGAGACATACTGCAACCAAAAGGGATTCCACTCCTACAATGAGCAGCTGGTTTGTGACTATAAGCAGCATAACATTCATGTCAATGCTCCGGATCCTGGAAACAATCATGGTGCTTTCATTTTGCAATCGTCTGCAGTGCCATCTGAGTTTGAGCCAGCATGACAAACCAGAAGGTGGCTAATGGGTGACAAGGGCTACCTTTTCATGGCATAGGTCACGACTCCATTGCCGCACATATTTACATGTGGGCAGCATGCGTACAACAAGGGCCATACTGCCACATGAAATGTGATACAGCAGGCTATTGGGATGCTGGACAACACTTCCGCTGCCTGAACCACTCTGAGTGAACCCTGCAGTGCTGAGCAGACTGATTATCAAGATTCATGGTGGCCTGTTGCATCCTGCACAACCTCACCATCATGGGGGTACAGTCCTTGCCACCTGCTATTTAGTGACCAGCTGAGGAGGAAGGGAGGACACACCTAAACAACCTCTTTCTGGCTGGGCTGCCTGAATGACTCATTCAACTGTGATAACAGTTAACACAACCTTGATTCTCCATTTACCAACAATCCCACACTTTACCTTCAAACTGTTACTGACCATCAGAGCATCCACTTGGCCACATGCTAAAATAAAGGCCATCACAACATTTTTAAAAATTATCCACCAAATCATGGCATATTAGATACAAAGTTCAACTAACCACCCTTAGTTCCAGTCATCCATGTGCCTTTGCCTAGCCCAGTGGCTGCAGCACAGATGGTGACTATTAGTAGAGACTGCAGATGGCATTGGAGGACGACCTTACCCAGCTCTGGGTCCAGAACGCCCATCTTTGGACTGCACAATCTCAGCAAGAGTGGCAGCTGTCAGAGCTGGTTAGCTGATAATCAACAGCAAAGGCACTGGCAGAGTGGTAGGGGTAGGAGGATGAATGCTGCCATTCCGAGAAAGGACAGCAGGTTTGTGCTCCATGGAGCTATGGCCACTCTCCTGGGATGGCACCTCAGCATTTCTAGTAAAGGGTTGGAGGACAGATTGCTGGACTGCTGTGACATCCTGCAAGCCCCTTTAAACAGTGGTAAGTGCAGTCATGATGGCCTCAGCCCAACCATTTTCAACTACTTCATCAATGACCTTCCTTCCATCATAAGGTCAGAAGTGGAGATGTGCGCTGATGATTGTACAATGTTCAGCACCATTCACAACTCCTCAGATACTGAAGTATTCCATGTCCCAATACAGCAAGACCTGGACAATATCTAGGCTGGGGCTGACAAATGGCAAGTAATATTCGCATCACACGAGTGTCAGGTAATGACCATCTCCAACAAGAGAGAATCTAACCATCACCCCTTGATGTTCAATGGCATTACCATTACTGAATCTCCCACTATCAACATCCTGGGGGTTACCAGAAGCTGAACTGGACTAGCCATCTAAATACTGTGGCTACAAGAGCAGGTCAGAGGCTAGGAATCATGCAATGAGCAATTCACGTCCTGACTCCCGAAAGCCTGTCCACCATCTACAAGGCACAAGGCAGGAGTGTGATGGAATATTCCCCACTTGCCTGAATGAGTGCAGCTCCTACAACACTCAAGAAGCTGGACAGCATCCAGCACAAAGCAGCCCGCTTGATTGGCACCCCATCCACAAACATTCACTCCCTCCATCACTGACGCACAGTAGCAGCAGCATGTACCATCTACAAGATGCACTGCAGGAATACACCAAGACTCCTTAGACAGCACCTTCCAAACCCACGAACACTACCATCCAGAAGGACAAGAGCAGTAGATAGATGGGAACACCACCACCTGGAAATTTCCCTCCAAGTCACTCACCATCCTGACTTGGAAATATATCGCCGTTCCTTCACTGTCGCTGGGTCAGAATCCTAGAACTCCCTTCCTAACAGCACTGTGGGTGTACCTACACCACATGGACTGCAGTGGTTCAAGAAGGCAGCTCACCACCGCCTTCTCAAGGGCAACTAGGGATGGGCATTAAAGCTGATCCAGCCATTGAAGCCCACATCCCATGAATGAATTTTAAAAATTGTCTGAACTTGCACGGCAGCAAGCTGACCTTACATTATAGATGCCTGAGCTTCCACAGCAGCACCCAGGTGTTGGGTGACTTTTGCTTGCGCTGCAATGAAAGTTGTGAAATGGGTCATCAGATGCTGCATCATGGATGGGTTTGCAAGTGTTCTCATGGAGTTGGTCACCTCTTCCACACTGGAAAGGATGGGCTCCAAGCTCTGCACAAAGTCCTGTGCCAAGTTGGTGCTGGATTCCTCCATCGTTCTTCGCATTGCACAAAGGCTTTCTGTGAATGCCCATCAGCCTTCTTCTCTAGACTGTCCCATAGTGGTGTCTCATCTGAGCCCTCTACAGGAGAACTTGTGTGTGGCCTCACGCCTTCAGGGAAGCTCACACTTCTGCCACACTTGTCCCCTGCCCAGGCAGCAAGCCCACTCATGCCTGGTGTAGATCTTGCCATGTGCAAACGCACACAGTATTAGTATCTGACTTGGTGACTGCTCTTTCTCTTCCACCAATGCCTGGCCAGATGGCAGCTCTTGTACTTCTGAAAAGATAAAGCATAAGAGTAGGGTTGTGGTAAGGGGAGGAGGGGGAAAGAAGAGGTGCATGCTTACAGCATCTGCAGCATGTGAATCAAAAGAGGTGTGGACAGCGAGGCAAGTGAGTTGTGAGAAGGAAGATTAAGTAGGATCTTAGCCATGTCTGCAATGTGTCTGCTTCAATGATGGTGACCACCATCTCATCCATTGGGGTAAGGACATGCAGCCATGCCTGTTCCTCTGCTGGTTAGCCCCTGCTGCCTCTTGTTATGTACAAACTTCTTGTGCAAGAGAGAGGGAAGGGTGCCAGTCATCAGACACTGTGGATAGATCTGTTTGGGTGATGGTCGAATAGGTAGCAGTCTGTGCAGGCTATGAGATGTGGGTGTGAGGCTTGCAACAGTGTTAAGTTTGTTAGGGTGAGATTAAGCTATGAATATGAGGTGTGACTCACAATTAATGGCAACTGAGTGATGGGAGTGTGGTGCATTTAACAGTGTGTGAGTCTAGTGGTGCAGTTGTTGGGATATATTTTGAAGGTTAATTCACTGACCTTCACCATTTGTATGATGTGACTGAACTTCCTGCAGCACTACATCTAGTCATCCGATTTGAATGCTGGGATTGACTGCCATGCTATCTGCTTCCACAGCTTTCTCAATTTATCTGGAGGGTCTCATAGTCCCTTGCGGGTAGAGAACTCCTCCTCCTACACCTTCTCTGCTAAAGTGTACAATGTAATATTTGATAATCATGGAGCATAGTTGCTCCCCTTTTGCACCAAAATTACTCTTCTTCCCACTCAGATGCTTTTCCATAAACAGTGCAGCACCTGCTCTGGCAGAATGCACCTCCCCTCTTAAAAGACTTCTTAAAAAATAGTGCAGGCTGACTTTAAGAAGTGCAGGCTAGCTTTAAGTGATGCTAGCCACACCCAACTTGGCTGGGTGCCTGCAGAAATATGCAAATTAAAAGACAGTCTGAAGTTGATATACTGCCTGCATCGGAAGCAAGGGGCATGTATTCATACCAGCTTGTGATCCCCGTGCCCATTTTTGGAGGCTATCCAATTTATCCTCATTTTCTATTCACTGTGGATTTGGGTATATTTATTCTATTTTTATTAGATTAAATATATTCATTGAACCTCTGGAGAACTTTATTAACCAAGGGGGTTTATTTCTTTTAAGCTTAGCTGGTAAGAGCTATCAAATTTTAAAACAATAAATTCTTGGGATAGGGAGTCATTGGCAAGGTTTCCAGTTAGGCACATAGGAACAGGTGTAGGCCATTCAGCCCCTCATGCCTGTTCCAGCATTAACTGACGTCATAGCTAATTTATATTCTAACTCCATCCATGCACCTTGGTTTCATTTCCCTTATGCTGTTGGCTAGCAAAAATCTACCACTATCATATTTAAAATGATTACTTTAGCTAGCATCCACTTCTTTGTTGGAGAGAATTCCAACTTCTACCACCCTTTCTGTGAAGGAGTCTTTCCTTACTTTTCTCCTGAACGGTATGGTTCTGTTTTTAAGGTTATGTGCCCTTTATTTGGAATCCCCTAACAGTGAAAAAAATTTCTCCCATCTACTCTAACCAATTTCATTAAAAATCCTAAAAACTTAATTCAAATCACCTTTCAATCTTCTATATTCCAGATAATACAAGCTTTGTTTATGCAATCTCTCCTCATAATTTAACCCTTGGAGCCCATGGCCAGGATTTTCTGTGCCTGCCAGCATTTGGCATGTTTGGTGACGTGAGCGGACAATATGGCGAGAAGGCCAAAAATCGGATTCACAATATCATAAGCCAGTTTGCGATCGTCCGCTCCACTCCGCCCGTCAATGGCGGACCGCCTTTCCCAATATCGGATGTCGGGAACCTCATTGTAATATGTCAGCATATCATTATAAGGCCAGCCCACTGGACTCATCCTCTCCCCTACCCCCACTGGATTGTCCGTCCTGTTAGTGGGAAAACACGCCATTGTGTTTTACAACAGTATGTTTTGAACCCACCCAGGATGACAGGTATCTCCAGGACATACAACTCTCCTTGGCTGCTGTTCTCGTCGCATCCTGAGATCTACACTCAGTATCACACGCCACCATATGAACACACTTGAGCTCTCCCTCTAGCAGCATTGACGCACCCTATTTCTAAGCTGTCCTTGCCCCCAGTTTCATTTTATTCATCGTCTCATCTGACGCCTCAACAAGAAGCTTTGTCTCTTTCTTTCAGATGGAAAGGAACGCAAGTTTCAACAACTCATCGACACCAATGCCCATCCAGGACCCTCCACCCCTGCCCGTCCCTCTGTCCCCATCCCGTCTTCTAATCCCAGCCTCGGCCATGTATTCACCATACCCTCTGACCTTCCCCTCTCTGAACATTCAGTGCTCAGCAAAGGACTCAGTTTCATACCCTTATGCCCTCATCTCAATGAATTTCGGACTCAGCACAATGCTGAACTCTTCTTCCAGCGCCTTCATCTCCGTGCTCACTTCTTTGGGCAGGAGTCCTCTCCCCATTCAATGGATCCTTTTACCCATCTCCAATATTCTCCCTCCACCTGGACCCCTCCCTCTGGATTCTTACCTTCTCTTGATCTTTCCACTGAGAACTTTTGGAGTGACATCAGTCGTCTCAATTTCTCTGCTTCTCTCACCCACTCTAACCTGTCTCTTTCTGAATTTGCTGCACTCCGTTCTCTCAGGTCCAACCCTGACTTTGTCATCAAACCCACTGACAAGGGTGGCGCTGTTGTTGTCTGGCGCACTGACCTCTACCTCGCAGAGGCTGAGTGTCAACTTGCAGACACTTCCTCCTACCTCCTCCTGGACTATGACCCCACCACTGAACATCAAGCTATTGTTTCCAGGACTGTCAATGACCTCATCTCCCCTGGAGATCTTCCCTCCACAGCTTCCAATCTCATAGTCTCCCAACCTCGGACGGCCCGCTTCTACTTCCTACCCAGAATCCACAAACAGGACTGTCCCGGCAGACCGGTCATGTCAGCCTGTTCCTGCCCCACGGAACTCATTTTTTGCTATCTTGACTCCCTTCTCTCTCCCCTTGACCAGTCCCTTCCCACCTACATCCGCAATTCCTCTCATGCCCTACATCATATCAATAATTTCCAGTTCCCTGGCCCCAAACACCTCCTCTTCACCATGGACGTCCAATCCCTCTACACCTCCATCCCTCACCAGTATGGTCTGAGGGCTCTCCGCTTCTTCCTCGAACAGAGGCCGAACAATCCCCATCCACCACTACTCTCCTCCGTCTGACTGAACTTGTTCTCTCACTGAACAATTTCTCCTTAAACTCGTCTCACCTCCTCCAAATAAAAGGTGTGGCTATGGGTACCCGCATGGGCCCCAGTTATGCCTGTCTCTTTATGGGGTATGTGGAACATTCCTTGTTCCAGTCCGACTCAAGCTCCCTCCCACAACTCTTTCTCCGGTACATCGATGACTGCTTTGGTGCCGCTTCATGTTCTCCTCTGGGTCTGGAAAAATTTATTAATTTTGCTTCCAGTTTCCATTCCTCCATCATTTTCACGTGGTCCATCACTGACACTTCCTTTCCCTTCCTTGACCTCTCTGTCTCAATTTCTGGAGATAGACTGTCCACCAATATTCATTACAAGCCTACCGACTCCCACAGCTACCTTTTCTACAGCTCCTCACACCCCGCTTCCTGTAAGGACTCCATCCCATTCTCTCAGTTCCTCCTCCTCCATTGCATCTGTTCTGATGATGCCACTTTCAAAAACAGTTCCTCTGACATGTCCTCCCTCTTCCTTAACCGAGGCTTTCCACTCATGGTGGTTGACAGGGCCCTCAACCGTGTCCATCCCATCTCCTGCGCATCTGCTCACACGCCTTCTCCTCCCTCCCAGAAACATGATAGGGTCCCCCTTGTCCTCACTTATCACCACACCAGCCTCCACATTCAAAGGATCATCCTCCACCATTTCCGCCAACTCCAGCATTACGCCACCACCAAACACATCTTCCCTTCAACCCCCCCCGTGGCATTCTGTAGGGATCGTTCCCTCCGTGACACCCTGGTCCACTCCTCCATCACCTCCTACTCCTCAAGCCCCTCCCACGGCATCTTCCCACGCAACCACAGAAGATGCAACACCTGCCCCTTCACTTCCTCTCTCCTCACTGTCCAAGGGCCCAAACACTCCTTTCAAGTGAAGCAGAATTTCACTTGCACTTCCCTCAACTTAGTCTACTACATTCTTTGCTCCCAGTGCGGTTTCCTCCACATTGGAGAGACCAAATGCAAACTGGGCGACCGCTTTGCAGAACACCTTTGGTTTGTCCACAAGCATTACCCAGACCTCCCTCATGCACACAGGTCTGTCCTTGGCTTGCTGCATTGTTCCAGTGAAGCTCAACGCAAACTGGAGGAACAGCACCTCATCTTCCGACTAGGCACTTTACAGCCTTCCGGACTGAATATTGAGTTCAACAATTTTAGATCTTGAAGTCTCTGCTCCATCCCCACCCCCTTTCCATTTCTTCCCCCTCCTTTTTGTTTTTTTCCAATAATTTATATAGATTTTTCTTTCCCCACCTATTTCCATTATTTTTAAGTGTATTTCCATCCATTGTTTATATCTACCCTTTAACCTTTTTAGTATTCCTTCATCCCACCCCCACTAGAGCTATCTGTACCTTGTTTGTCCTGCTTTCTACTCTTAATTAGCACATTCCTTTAGATAATATCACCACCTTCAACACCTCTTTGTCCTTTTGTCTGTGACATCTTTTGGTTATCTCCACCTATTACTGGATTCTTGTCCCAACAACCACCCCACCCCTTAAACCAGCTTATATTTCACCCCTTTCCTTTTTTTACTTAGTTCTGTTGAAGGGTCATGAGGACTCGAAATGTGAACTGTGCTCTTCTTCGCCGATGCTGCCAGACCTGCTGAGTTTTTCCAGGTATTTCTGTTTCTGTTTTTGTTTTGAATTTCCAGCATCCGCAGTTCTTTGCTTTTATCTTTGAACTGTAGCCACTAAGGTAGGAAATGCAGCATCCAAAATGCACACTGCAAAATCGCACAAACAGAAATGTGTTAATGACCAAATCATTTCTTTTTAGATGTTGATTTAGGGATAGTGGTTGACCAGGTAACTTGGAGAATCCCCTTGCACTTTTTTATCGCTACCATGTGATCTTTCACATCCATCTGAAGGGACAGACAGAGCTCTGGTTTAATGTCTCATTTGTTCTCCCACAGTGCAGTGGGTTCTCATGATAACAGTTCAATTCAGAATAAAGGTTAAAGCCAAAAATAAAAACATGGCACCTAAGGCTTTAGAAGAATGATTTGATCCAGGCTCTTAAAAGTTCATCAGCCTAAAGTATTTCTAGCCAGTAAGCCTACTTTGCAAAATGCACGATAGAACACAGTGTGGCCTCAATGTCTAGACCATACTCTTCTTGTTCAATATGCATTGTAATAATAACATTGGACTACATTACATTTCATATAGAAAGATAAAGGTAAGGAATACTCTAGAAAAGATCTCACTATGGAATTATAATCTCAATGTCTAAAGTAAAAACTTGCATTTCTATGGTGCCCTTCATCTTAGGACATCTCAGGGCGCTTTATAGCAAAATAAGTAGTTTTGAAGTGTAGTCACTGTTGTAATGTAGGGGAGTCTGATCTGACCTACATGTGACTTCAGGCCCACACTAAATGGCAAACTCTTAATGGCTTCAAGGCAGCTAGGGATGGGTGGCAAATGGGTGTCAAATGCTGCCTTGTCACTGTTGCTCACATTGGAAGAACCAATAAATGGTTTGCACCAAAGGAAGACTTTAAATCAATTCCATACAAGGGATAGATCAATTACTCCCTCTTATTAGAAGGGCTTAGGGTTCTACTGAAACATTTACATTATCAGCACATTAGATATTTGTTGTTAGCTGATGGTACAGGACCAGGACGTGCTGCTTGACTCTGAATCAAGTTTTCTTCCCAACATGCACTCTACCATCAACATCATCTTCCCAGTTTTGCTCAAGTATGCTCAAAATCTCATCCATGCTTTTTTTTTACCTAGAGTTGAGGTTTCTCCACTGCTCTCTTCCCCACTGGCTCCTCCCATTTAACACTCCAACCAGCATAATCCCATTAAGAATGTCATCCCATGTCTTTTACCATTCAAAGCCCCGCATTTACTTTCATGAACCCCGATACCTTGTTTGTCTCTACTGGCTCCTTGTCGAGCCGTGAATGTCCTCATCTTGAGCTTCAAAAGCTTTCACGGCCTTGCCCAGCTTATCTCTGTGATCTCCTACCCTGCTCATACCTCATCTCCTTTGACCCTCTCCAAATCTAACGAGGTGTTTTTCCCCCACACAAGCGTGCATAAATGCAAGTTGTTGTTACTGAAGCGCATAGTCATTAGGGTGTTTCATCTTTCATTGTGGTTTGGCTACTAAAATGATCACTGATGCATTAGGAAGTCATTCCGCCCCCCCGCCCTCCTTTTAGCCATTGTTGCTTGGTACAGGAATGTTCTCTATTTTACGGCACAGAGTTTGATAATTTACCTTCCTCATTGAATAGTTTCCTCATTCCTCCAGCGTTTCGATTTGTAGTGAACGTCTGAGAAGGACTCCGAAATTTTCATTCCGCGCAGTGAACCTCCTCCTCTTTCGGTTCTTTCACTGCCGCTTGAATACAGGTCGCGGGGGGGAGAACAGACGACAGGGCGGCCACACTGAGCTGGATGAATCCGTGGATCTTCATTGCTTCACCTCAATGTTAATAGATAACTGACCTTGCTTGTTGTTTAACAGAAATGGCTGCCTCTAGAACAAATCTGAGGTTAGTCTTTCAAAGACGTGAGAAGATTACCTCTCTGCCTTTATATTATGATGGGTTCCTGTGTAAAAAAAGCTCGAGGGATAAGGTAGGTGATGACCGTGTTTCTGTAAGGTACAGACTGAAGCTTGCCTTAATTTTTGATCCTCCATAGCCCTGAAGGAACTGGAGTGCTGTAGAAAGCACTCGGTATGTTTTTTTTTAAAATCTAGTGATTGAATCGTACCAGATAACTTCACATTTTGTGACAAAAAATAGTGAAAACTATTTAGAAATGGGGAGAAATGTAAGCACTGCAAAGTCTTAATATATCTCGTCATGGTTCTGTGAATTACTTTAAAAGGATTTAAAATTATCTTATTTTTAATTCCAGCACCTTAATCTAACTGGAGAGAGGTACAAGAATAAAATGCGCTGCCCATGAATTTGAACTGCTAATAGTTCTAATAAAAAGTAAGATAACACACCTGAAGCCTGAGGCAACGGAAGGCTTTCACTAATGCTACATTTCCAGTTGGTCGACTCAGCGGAGAGGTTACGAAATACTCTTTTGAAATCAATCACAACCTGTCAGCTAAGCTTTTTATGAAGTGACTGACCATTTGCCGACTCGAGTCTTTGCAAGGAGAGAAACTTGATTTGTTTAAAAAGCGCAATAAAATAAACAACGCTGGGATTCATTAATGCCCCAGAATACAGACCTGTCCTGTATTTGAGGAGTTTGGGAACCAGGAACCAATGTGATCAGCGGGCAGAGGGATGATGGATGAGTGGAACTTGGCACAGGCTAGGGTATGGGCAGCAGAGTTTTGTATTGTATGGAATGCAATGCCAGCAACTTCTATTTTCCTTTATTTGTAAAATCTTTTTCTTTCCTTTAGTTTCCCTGCATCCTCGTCTCCCTGGGGTTTTAAACCATTAGGCCAGACGAAGGACCTATTTTCAGGTTTCCAGCAATCTTATCTACAGCTGAGGGCAAGAGGGTGCTCGGGGCAACTCCTGTTTTCCCTCCCACTTTTTCCTACTTTGCTTCTCCAGGGCCCTTTTCTTATAAAGTAGTTGTTGAAAAAAAAAAAATCTGCCTCACAACATAGAGCTTTTTTATCTTAAAAAATCTTTGATGAATAGCACTAACATATTTTTGTATAACACATAGGGTGGAATGTTCCCAGTCCTGTGGAAGCAGGCTTGAAGGCAGGATTGGGAGGCAATTTGCAAATGCCACAGCAGTTAGCCAATTTGAATATTTATGTGGCCAAAAGTGCTGGGGTGTTCCTGGCAGTGGACGGGCTCCCTGCTGAGGGCAAGGCCAGCAGCTGCCTGGAGGGCGATGCACAAAGCCCTTGCAAGAGTTTTACAATTCTCATCCTTGTTTTCAAATCCTACCATGTCATCTCCTCAGCTCTACAACCTTCCAAATTATCTATACTCTTCCAAGTTTGGCCTGTCATGCATCCCCAGTTTTAACTGCTCCGCTATTGGTGACTGTGCTTCCAGCTGCCTGGGCCCAGAGCTCTGGAATTTCCTCCCTAAACCTCTTTACTCTCCCTCCTCATTTAAGATGCTCCTTAAAACCAAGCTCTCTGACTAAGCTATTGGTCCTCTGTATTCATATCTCCTTTTGTAGCTCAGTGTCAAACTTTGCTTCACCATACCCGTGTGAAGCAACTTGGGAATTTCATACGTTAGAAGCACTATGTGAATACAATTGCTGTTATTGGAGAGAAACAAGGTGCTCCCTGCCATCATCTTGTGGTTGATATTGGATTAACACTGAATGCTCAACAATAACATGCACTTATATATTGCCTTTGAAGTAGCAATAATTAATAAGGAACAGGTTAGTCTCTGACCCTCGTAATCACAGTTCTAAGGAGTTTGGAGGCAAATAGAAGAATGATAGATTTCTAAACTGAATAAATAGTGAAGATAGAACAGATTTAAAATATAGTGAGTTGAAGTATCTTAATTAGCAAGTGGTAGACTATTTCAAGAAAGAACCACAGTTTGAGACAGCATAAGTGTCACTGAATATTTGTTCAGTATCTACAAAAATGCAGTGAGTTTCTTTCTATTGAAGCTTTTACCTGTCACTTCAAATGTTTAACCTTTTATTACTCATGGTGAATGAGAAGTGACTTTTCACTCTAAGCCAGAGGTTGTGGCATAAAGCCCCACTCAAGGGCTTGAGTACATTATCTAGGTTAACACTTTGATGCAGTGTTGAGGGAGTTCTGCAATGTCAGATTAGGCATCTTTCAGATGAGATATTAAACCAAGATCCTGTTAGCTAGTTCAAATGGATATAAAATATTCTATTTCACTATTTTAAGGAGAATACATGAGTTTGCCTGGCCAATATTTATCCTTTAACCAATATCATTTTAAGAGAGTAACAGGACTTTTATTTCATGGCTGATGTGGGATCTTGCTGTGCTCAAATTAGTTGCCAATTTGCTCATTGAACAACAGTGACTACACTGCAAAGTAATGAATTGAGTGTGAGGTTTTTTGGGATGTCCTGAGGACATGAAAATAGAGACCATCTGTGACCATCAACATCCTGGTGGTTGACATTAACAAGAAACTTAACCGGAACAAGCCCCATAGCTATGGTGGCTACAAGAAGGTCAGAGACTGGGAATTCAGCAGTGATTATCTTCAAAGCCAGTCCACCATCTATAAAGCACAATGCAGAAATGTGTTGGAATACTTGCCACTTGCCTGGATCTGTGCAGGGCCAGCAACACCATCCAGGACAAGGTAGCTTGCTTGATCAACACACCATCAGACATTCACTCCCTCCACCACTGGCAGACAGCGGCAGCAGTGTGTACCATCTGCAAGATGCACTGCAGCAACTCACCAAGGCTCCTTGATAACACCTTTCAAACTCCAGACCTCTACCACCTAGAAGAACAAGTGCAGCAGATGCATGGAACAGCTTCACCTTCAAATTCACCTGACTTGGAAATATGTCATCTTTCCTTCACTGTCCCTGGGTCAAAATCCTGGAACTCCCTCCTGAACAGCATGTTGGGCCTACCTACACCACAAAGACTGCAGCAGGTCAAGAAAGCCGCTCACTACTCAAGGGCAATTAGATTTGGGCAATAAATGCTGGCTTTGCTTGTGATGCTCACATTCCATGAATGAATAAAAAGAAAACCCCAGTAATACTGGCTGATCTGAATGATTTGTCCATTTGCTGTCTGGAAGCACCCAGGGATCACTTTCCTTCAGATGTATTTGGCAACTGGATGTTGCACTGAGGCTGGAGGCCTCGCTCCAGAAACTGATCTAGGTCTAAAATTTCCTCCCTGTCAAGACAGACCGCTTGTAGAAGATGTAAATTTGACGTGTTCTCACTGGAAATGAGAAGGTTCAGAGGTAGTATAATTTCTGTTTTTAGGATGCCAAAGAGAGTAGATAATGTAGATGATGGCACACTGTTTCATCTTATTCAGAGCAGTTGAACTGGAGGATGCAGACTTTGCTTGAAATACAAAACTAATCTGTGGAAACACTTCAGTGAGCGAATGGTCAATCTATAGAACATGTACCCTAGGAGGATGGTGGAAGCTGTTAGTATTGATTCATTCAAATGCAAGTTGGACAGATTTCTTTCAGAACATACCATTTTGGCCTACATGTATGAGTAATTTGAGACAGGACCCATGGAAAGTGTAACATGCTTGGAGGAATAGGTGTCTTTGGATTTATGGTTCCCAAAGCTGTCCACCACTAGCATTTTCTTCAGTTAGTCTGTTGTTCACTAATTGATAGTAATTACTATAATTAGTGAACAATTCACATTGTATAATGTGACTACTGGAATGGCAGAAGGCAAAATAGATGGATCCTTGTCTTTATTCATTTAGCAATTCCTGTGCCCCCAGATGATATATTGATAGTAATCACATTACACTCACTGTGTAAAATTGGAATCTCACACCTTGTTCAAAGAAAGTTGTAAGGATAAGGATAAGGATGAACATCACAACTACAGGCCTGTCGGTTTAAACTTGGTGATGGGAAAGCTTTAAGGAATAATAATTCAAAACTAAATTAACTGTTATTTGGACAAGTATGGATTAATTAAGAAAAACCAGCATGGATTTGTTGAAGGCAACTTGTGTTTAACTAACTTGATTGAGTTTTTTGATGTGGTTTTCAGAGTGGGTTGACGAAGGTAATTCGGTTGATGTGTCACTCAGTAGGCTTTTTAACAAAGTTGAAGCCCAATGAATAAAAGGGACAGAGACAGCACCCAATAGACAGAGCTAAGCAATCCCACAACCAAAAGATCAGATCTAATCTCTGTGGTCCTGCCACGTCCTGTTGTGAATGGTGGTGGACAAGTAAACAACCAACTGGAGGAGGACACTCCACAAATATCCTCATCCTCAATGATGGGGGAGACCAGCACATTAGTGCTAAAGACAAGACTGAAACATTTGCAGCCACCTCCAGCCAGAGGTGCTGGGTGGGTGATCTACCTTGGCCTCCTCCTGAGGTCTCCAGCATCACAGATGCCAGTCTGCAGCTAATTTGATTCACTCCACAGATATCAAGAAATTGCAGAAGACAGTGGATAATGCAAAGTTTATGGAACGTGACAACATTTTTTTATGCATTCATGGAGTGTGGGCTTTGTTGGCTGAGCCAGCATTTATTGCCCATCCTAGTTAACCTTGAGAAGGTGGTGGTGAGCTGCCTTCTTGAACTGCTGCAGTCCATGTGGTGTAAGTACACTCACAGTCCTGTTAGGAATGGAGTTCCAGGACTTTGACCCAGTGGCAGTGAAGGAACCATGTATTTCCAATTCAGGATGGTGAGTGACTTGCAGGGAACTTCCAGGTGGTGGTGTTCCCATGTATCTGTTGCCCTTGTCCTTCTAGGTGGTAGTGGTCGTGGGTTTGGAAGTTGCTGTCGGAGGAGCCTTGGTGGATTCCTGCAGTGCACCTTATAGTTGGCACACACTGCTGCTACTGTGCATTGGGGTGGAGGGAGTAAATGTTTGTGGATGTGGTGCCAATTAAGTGGGCTGCTTTGTCCTGGATGGTGTCAAGCTTCTTGAGTGTTGTTGGAGCTGCACTCATTCAGGCAAGTGGGTAGTATTCCATCACACTCCTGACATTCCAGCATTAGTGTTGAACACTTGTGCTCTAGGACTGGCTGCACCCCTAGTCAAGCTGTTCCATTACAGCTGCAACCCTGACATCTACCCGGCAATGTGGAAAATTGCCCAGATTGTCCTATACACAAAAAGCAGGACAAATCCAACCCAGCCACTTACTACCCCATTACTACTTCCCAGTGCTACAGCCAATTATTACTTCCCTTTAGCTCTGAAGAAGAGTCATATGGACTCAAAACATTAACTCTGTCCTTCTCTCCACTGCTGTCAGATCTGCTGAGTTTTTCCAACATTTTTTATTTTTGTTTCAGATTTCCAGCATCTACAGTATTTTGCCTTTACTGTCCCATCAGTCTATTCTCCATCATTAGCAAAGTGATGGAACATGTCATTGACTGTGCTATCAGGCGGCACTTCCACAGCAATAACCTGCTCACTGACACTCAGTCTGGGTTCTACCAGGGCCACCCAGCTTCTGACCTCATTACAGCCTTGGTCCAAACATGGACAAAAGAGCTGAACTCCAGAGGTTAGGTGAGAGTGACTGCTCTTGACATTAAAGCCATATTTGACCGAGTGTGGCATTAAGGAGCCCTAGCAAAACTGAAGTCAATGAGAATCAGGTGGAAAACTCTCCACTGGTTGGAGCCATACCTGACACAAAGGAAGATGGTTATGGTTGTTTGAGGTCAATTGTCTCAGTTCAGGACATTACTGCAGGAGTTCCTCAGGGTAGTGTCCTAGGCTCCATAATCTTCAACTGTTTCATCAATTACCTTCCCTCAATCATAAGGTCAGAAGTGGGGATATTTGCTGATGATTGCATAATGTTCAGCACCATCCACGACTCCTCAGATACTGAATCGGTTAGTGCCCATATACTGCAAAACCTGGACAATATTCAGGCTTGGGCTGATAAGTGGCAAGTAACATTTGCGCCACCTAAGTGCCAGGTAATGACTATTTCTAAAAAGAGATTATCTAACCATCTCTCCTTGATATTCAATGGCATTACCATCACTGAATCCTGCACTATCAACATCTTGGAGGTTACCATTGGCCAGAAACTGAACTGGACCAGCTGCATAAATACTGTGGCGACATGAGCAAATCAGAGCCTTGGAATTCTGTGGAGAGTAACTCACCCCTGACTCCCCAAAGTCTGTCCACCATCTACAAGGCACAAGTCAGGAGTGCGATGGAATACTCCCCACTTGCCTGGATGAGTGCAACTTCAGCAACACTCAAGAAGCTCAACACCATCCAGGACAAAGCAGCCTGCTTGATTGTCATCCCACCCGTCACCTTCAACATTCAGTCCCTCCATCTAGAATGACTAGATACTTGGCAGAGTGCGAATTGATGCATTTTAAAAAATTAATTCATGGGATATGGGCTTTACTGACTGGGCCAGCATTTATTGTCCATCCCTAGTTGCCCCTGAGAAGGTGGTGGTGAGCTGCCTTTTTGAACCACTGCAGTCCATGTTGTGTAGGTACATCCACAGTGCAGTAGCAGCAGTGTGTACCATCTAGAAGTTGCATTTAAACAACTCACCAAGGCTCCTTCAACAGCACCTTCCAAACCTGCCACCTCTACCACCTAGAAGGACGAGGGCAGCAGATGCATAAAAACACCACCACCCGCAAGTTCCCCTCCAAGTCTAACACCACCCTGACTTGAAATGATATTGCCATTCTTTCACTGTTGCTGGGTCAAAACCCCAGAATTCCCTCCCTAACAGCCTATGGATGTCCTACACCACCTGGACTGCAGCGGTTCAAGAAGGCAGCTCACCACCACCTTCTCAAGGGCAATTAAGGATGGACAATGAAGGCTGCCTAGCCAGTGCTACCCACATCCCATGAACAAATAAAAAATTGAGAAGAAACAGATTAAGTCGGCGAATGGTTGTTTTTCAGAGTAGTGGAAGGTATACATTGTTGTTCCCCAGGGGCCGGTGCTAGCACCTGTGCTTCTTTTGATAGACTTGGGCGTAGGACACAATTTCAAATTCTGCAGATGACACAAACCTTGGAATTATCGTGAACTGTCAAGGGGATAGTGATAGACTTCAAGGGGACATAGACAGGCTGGTGGAATGACTAGATACTTGGCAGAGTGCAAATTGATGCATTTTTAAAAATTAATTCATGGGATATGGGCTTTACTGACTGGGCCAGCATTTATTGCCCATCCCTAGTTGCCCCTGAGAAGGTGGTGGTGAGCTGCCTTCTTGAACCACTGCAGTCCATGTTGTGTAGGTACATCCACAGTGCTGTTAGGAACAGAGTTCCAGGATTTTGACCCAGTGACAGTGAAGGAACGGTGACATATTTCAAGGTCAGGATGGTGAGTGACTTGGAAGGGAGCTTCCTGGTGGTGGTGTTCCCATGTATCTACTGCCCTTGTCCTTCTAGATGATAGTGGTTGTGGGTTTGGAAGGTGTTGTCTAAGGAGCATTGGTGAATTCCTGCAGAGCGTCTTGTAGATGGTACATGCTGCTGCTACTGTGCGTTGATGGTGGAGGGAGTGAATGCTTGTGGATGTGATGTCAATCAAATGGGCTGTTTTGTCCTGGACGGTGTCTAGCTTCTTGAGTGTTGTGAGAGCTGCTCTCATCCAGGTAAGCGGGGAGTATGCCATCACACTCCTGACTTATGCCTTGTAGATGGTGGGCAGTTGTTGGGGAGTCAGGGCGTGAGTTATGCATCGCACGATTCCTAGCCTCTGACCTGCTTTTGCAGCCATAGTATTTATATGGCTAGTCCAGTTCAGTTTTTGGTCAATGGTAACCCCCAGGATGTTGATAGTGGGAGATTCAATGATGGTAATGCCATTGGAAGTCAAGGGCTGATGGTTAGATTCTCTCTTGTTGGAGATGGTTGTTGCCTGACACTTGTGTGGCAATAATGTTCCAGGAATGAGGGACTTCCATGGATATGTGGGAGGTGCTGGGGTTCTTCTCCTTAAAGAGGAGAGGTTCAGAGTAGATTTGACAGAGGTGTTCAAAATCATGAGTGATCAAGACAGAGTAGATAGAAACTGTTCCCATTTCCAAAGGGCCAAGAATGAAAGGAAACTGGTTCTTTTACCAATCATTTTAAATCTAAGATGACATGAGGAAAGGCTGCAGTAAGTGGTTATGATCTGGAACATGTAATGATATGGTAGGTCGCATTTGCCAGGATGACCAAATCCTGAAGGAAAACCTGGCCATGCTATCACAACGATATTCCAATTTGTATTTATTACAAGAAGGTTTGTGCACTGAAATCAGAAGTAATGAGCCCACTACCATCTTTTGATATTTTAATGATTAAATTAAAACATTTATTAAAAAAAGAAAACTTAAACACACAAGACTACAGTTACATAGTTACGCTTAGTTTTACAACAGCTCTCCCCTTTCACACAACAGTCCAAATAGATTCTTAATCTATAAATCTATAAAACATCCAGCAATATTACCACAAACACCCACTGATGCTATAAGGAAGGTACTTCCCAGATTCTCTCTCCCCCTCACTTGACAATGGAATTCCAAAGGCTTTTAACACAACCTTGGGATCAGAATTTTACAGCCGCAGGATTTTATGTTGCTGCCGAAGTCAATGGAGTTTAGAATAGCTTGCCGCATTTTACGGCCATGTCCCTGTCACAATGGGGCATAAAATCAGGCTGTGGTTACTGGAACAGTAAACTTCTCCAGGTTGGCTAGAGGCTTTTTCCACAAGTTTGTTTCACACAGTGCACTTTTCAAGATCTCACACAGCCAATCCACACACAGCTTTCCACCTCTCTTTAAAAATATTTCCTCCCTTTTGGTCTGTAAACCCCATTGTTTCAACCTTTCTTTGGCAGTTACTTTTCCCAGAATATAAAAATCCTTCATGTTGTCATTATGGCCAGCACTTTCGAAAAAAAAAAGCTTGATAACTTTGCTTTATTTACCTTGCCAGTTGTAAACATCTTACCATGTTCCTTTGCAAATCAAACAACCTGTCAACTTATCTAAAAATGCAAATTCCATTCACATTGTATCTGCTGAGACTTCATCCTAGCTTACCCATCTCCATTTCAAATGCCTGTTTTACACCTAATCCCTTTTGCTGATTCAAACATTGCAGTCTGACTGCCTGCAATTTAGTTAAACTGGACAAATACATGCATCCCCCATAAGCCTACATCAGTGTCCCACGGTAATATTAGGGGAAAAAAATGATATTTCCTTTACAAAAGGATGGTGGAGGCATATTCAATCATGACTTTCGAAAAGAAGTTGGATAAACACCTGAAGGGAAAACAATGTAGGGCTATAGGAAAGAGAGGGGAAGTGGGACTAGTTAAATTGCTCTTGCAAAGATCCGGCATGGGCTCGGCAGGCTGAATGGCCTCCTTCTGCATTTAACCATTCTATGTTTTTATAATTCTACAAAGTACTGTAGAGTGAATACACACAGTTGTATGAGGCTTTTTTTCTCCCCTCCCTTTGATATGTTTCCTTGTATCTACTTAACAGGACTTCCAAAGATACTGGTCAGAATTACGAGGGTCTTCAATTTTCTTCTACTGTGATGAAAAGGAATCAACGGTAAGGATGTTTCATGGAATATTCTGGTTTGAAAATGTTGACAATTAGTATTCGCTGTATGAGAGTAAGGCAAAACATTGAAGCTAACACACAGATATCAGTGGTCATTAGAATTGGTATTTTTAAAATAACAATGTAAAGAAACAAAATCAATTCTTTGTAACCAGAGATATTGATACAAGATTGGAAGAGATTAGCAATATTTTGTGCACCCTTTAGTTTGGAAATACAGAAAAAGTAAGTTCCAATAACACATTGGTCAGAATTTTATCAGAATGGCTGGGGTCCTGATGACAGGCCCAAATGCTGAGGGCAGCCCCACCGTGGCTGTTTGTGGGACTCCCAGCCACATTGTTCGGTCATCCAGCAACTAATTATCTACCATCAAAGCTTCTGTCCTTTTAAAGGATGGTCATCCACCTCCAGGAGTTGCCGCCCAATCAGAGGGTTGGCTGCTTAACAGTTTCAGCAGTGCCACTAGGGACGCAGGCTACTGCTGTGACTGCACCCGGAAGACGAAGATGTCATGGGAACAGGCTTCCAAAAGCCCCCAAAGCAGTAAAGTAGGATCTGGTTGCACCAGGGGTCAACCAGGCAGGCACCAGTGAGGAATGGGGTGGGGATTGGTGAGGACAGGGTGGGGGTTTGCCATGGGGACACACGCCCAAATTAGGAGGGCCTCCTCCAATACAATTTCAAAGAAGAGCAGGTGTGCTCTTTCCTGTCATCTTTGCCAATATCTATCCCTCAGCCAACACAATAAAACACAGCTTGCCTTGTCATTATCACATTGCAATTCATGGGATCTTGCTGTGCACAAACTGCCTTCCATAATTGTTTATAAAACAAGAGCCATAACCATGATGACTGCAATGACTTAAAGAGATTGCCCACCTTCACAAGGCAAGAAGGGATGGGCAAAAAGACGGCCATCCCAACACCTAATTTTATATCTAGGGTAAATGAGTTTGTTGGCCAACCGAAGTCTAATGCATGCCTTCCTATGTTCTCATCAATTGCTGCTTGCAGTCAATAACGGGGAGAGACTGATGTAAAAATAAACAGTGAAGGTTTATTGAGACACAGGGCAGAGCACCAGGTCATACATGTTCACTCACAAACCTCCAGAACTAGACTTACAGTTCCCAGTTGCCTGCACTGTAAAGTGATTCGTCAGTGCTGTCATACGATCAGTAAACTTGCATTCTCTTAAAGGGACAGGGTACCTCACTTTACCACATCCCTCCCCCTTTACTTAAAAGTAGAGCTAACAAGCTTAAAACACGTTAATTATTTACACAATAACTATTTACAGGTCAAGTCTCTCAGGAGGCTTTCTCGGACATGTTGAGCGTCTCAGTTCAACAACCTTGGCTGGTTTTTCCGAGACCTCCTTTTTAGGGAATGTTGTCCACTAGATCCCTCGGTGGAAATTGGCAGGTTTGTCTCCCCTACTCCCTCGGGTCCCATAGGTCCCACCGGTGCTTCCAAACCATGTGACCTGTCTTCTACATGCAGCACAAACTCAAACTAGATGAAGACTGCCTTTCTTCTTGTGGGATTGGTGTTCTTTTGTGGAGGTGATCCATGTGTTGTCTAATTTTTTGGCCGTTTATTGATATGTTATAGGAAAAGGGTCCAGTTACTGCACTCACCTGCCCTAACAGCCAATTGGGCCCATCTCCAAAGTTCTTCACGAGGACCGCACCTCCCATTATGATAGTTCTTCCACGGCCATGACCATCGTGCCTGGTCTCCTACGCCTCTTGGCTTTTCTTCAAATTTCCTTTAAATTCAGCAGGATAAGAGTCAGGTGGGTGTGGAGATGTCTCTTCATTAGTAGTTCTGCAGGGGCAATGCCGGTCACCATGTGTGGCGTGGTCCAGTATGCGAACAAGAACTGGAACTATCTTGTGCCGATGGAATTCGCTTCCATCTTTTTCATCCGGGGTTTAAAGGTTTGGATTGCCCACTTAGCCATGCCATTTGATGAGGGTGAGGTTTTGATATGGGTAATGCCATTAAGGGTCATGAACCTGTGGAACTGCCCATTTGTAAAAGCGGTCCTGTTGTCAGACACAAGGACCTCTGGCAACCCATGCAATGCAAAACTGCCGCAAACAGTCTATGGTGGCAGCTGATTTGGGCAACCGGACTTCCTGGACGTCCACTTATTTGGAGTGGGAGTCAATCAGTAAAAGGAACATTGTGCCCAAGAAGGTCCCATGTAATTGACATGGAGGCACCCTGGCCATTCCCATGGATGCAATGGACGTTTGCACCTGCTGGCATTGAGGACAGCTTTTGACCAGGATTTCTATATCCAAGTATATGCCTGCATGGGAGCATCTTCATTCTGCTAATGCCCGGGTGAGTGCTATATACCTCGGCTAATAACGGCCTTCATCCTCTCGGGGGCACGATAACCCTTGCTCCTGGCAGGAGAGTTTATATTTATGATCAGAATAGGGCTTCATCTCCTCAGTTTAGATCCACCTGATCAACCATTCAAGACCTGCTGCCAGATGTTAGACAATGGTGGGTCCCGGCTTGGCCACTCACAGACTTGTCTAGTCTGAACAGGGGAGGAATCCAGAAAATTTAGCACCAAGACCAGTTCCTGGGGAATCAAAGCCTCTCCGTTATTAGCTGGCAGGGGAAGGCAGCTCAGTGCGTCAGCATGTGCGATTTGAGTTTCTGAACAGTGAACAAAAGTGTATTCGTTGGTGGCTAATATTAGTGCCCATCTCTGGATGGGAGCTGATGCGATAGGTGATATTGCTTTCTCTTCTCCAAATAATCCCAGTAGGGACTTGTGGTCAGTTATAATATGGAAATGGCCGTGGAGATATTGATGAAACTTCCGGATGCCGAACACAATAGATAAGCCCTCCTTTTCTATCTGGGAATATTGTTGCTCTGTAACACTGGGTGTGTGAGGTGTATAACCAATGGGTCGTTCGGAGCCATCCACCATCCAATGTGAAAGGACAGCCCCTATTCCATAAGGGGATGCATCACATGTTAAACCTAATTCCTTCTTGGGGTTAAAGTGGACCAACAAGGCTGACGATCTTAACAATCACTTCACTTTCAAGAAGGCATCCTGGTGTGGGGCTTTCCAATTCCAATTCTGGTCCTTCTTAAGCAGGCCGTACAATGGAGCCAGCACAGTTGAGAGGTTTGGGAGGAATCGGCCGTAGTAGTTTCCCATGCCTAAGCTCTGTGGTATTTCTTGGGGTAGGTGCCTCGCAAATGGCCTGGACTTTTTCTACCACAGGATGCAGGCCCTAAGCATCAAACTTGTGGAACAAGTAAGCTACCTCCTTAGCCTGGAATAATCACTTCTCATTTTAAACGTACCCCTGTTACTGCAAAGCATTTGTGTGCCTCTTCTAGATTTGCTAAGTGTTCATTGTCAGTCAGTCCTGTGACCAATATGTCATCCAAGTAAATGTTAACATGGGGCAATCCTTGGAGCAAGTTTTCCATTGTTCTTTGGAAAATAGCACACATCGAGGAGACCCCAAAGGGTAGACGTGTGTATTGATACAATCCTCGGTGTGTATTAATGGTGACGAATTCTCTAGAGTCCTTTACCAACTCTACCTGCTGGTAGGCATGGTTCATGTCTAATTTTGAAAATGTGGTGCCCCCTAACAACTAGAAATACAATTACTCAATCTTAGGTATCGGGTGTCAATCAAGTTTGGCCATATTATTGACAGTTAGCTTATAGTCATGCATAAATGCATGCTTTGCTCCGGCTTCAGTACAGGTACAGTGGGTGCCGCCCACTCAGAAAATTGCACTGGTTGTAGGATGCCCAATTTTTCCAGTCTGTCCAGTTCAGTTTCAACTTTGTCCCATAGAGCATAAGGGACTGGTCTGGCTCTTATAAATCTGGGGGTTGCATTTGGGTCTACATGGATCCTGGCCTGTAGCCCTCGAATCCTCGAATAAATTATTGTTGAAAACGAAGCATACTTTTGCAACAATTCCTATAAACCTTTCATTGTAATTTGGAAAATTTCGGCCCATTTCAATTTATTCTTTTCGAGCCAGTTGTGGCATAAGTTGGGGCCCTATCCAGCTTCCACTAACAAGGGCAACCTTTCAGATTGATATCCATACATCGCCGAGACTTGACATAACCCTTTCAGTCTTATTTCTTCGACCATGTATGTCCTCAGCTTTGTGTCCGAAGCTTCTAACTTCAAAAGATGGGTTCCTTTACTCAGATATCTAAATGTACGCTCTCCAAAGGCAGACATTGATGCTCCCGTGTCAACTTCCATCTTAATGGTTGACTGTTAACTGTAATGACTACTTGGATTGGCTCAGTTCTACCCGCTGTGAGCTTATATAATGAATGGATCACTGATTCTATTTCTTCTGGCTCTTCTATGAGGCATATTTCATGATTTTATCTTCTGCCTTTATGTTGTTTTAGCCTTTACCTGCAGTGCTGCCTTAGGTAACCATAGTGGTGGCAGAAAAAGCACACGACTTGTTTGAGTTGTTGTTCGCTCACTGGAGGCCTGGATATATTTCTCTCATTCATTTTGTGGGTTTTCACTGCAGTACTGTTGTTTTTCAATGGTCTGCTGCTAGAGAGCGTTTCCCACCTTTCTGTGGAGTCCAAAGGTGTTGCGCCTTTTGTTGCTGGATTGTCCCGCTTGACCAGATGGACGGCGCCATTTTGTGTCTCTTTTATAACCTCGGAATTTCTAACAGCACTCTCCATCGCGGTAGCTAATTCTAATGCCTTATTGAAGTCTAGACTAGGTTTGGCTAGCAAACATCTTTGGATAGTATCAGCTCCAATCCCGCATATCAGCTGGTCTCTCAACATATCACTAATGGACGTTCTGAATTTGCAATGCTCTGTTAATGTCTCTAAAACAGCTACATAGTCAGCGATTGTCTCCTCCGGAAGCCTGTTCCTTGAGTTGAACTTGAAGTGCTGCATATTAACTGAGGTCTTTGGTCTCGAGTGGCTCTGTACAATTTTTATTAACTCGTCAAAAGTCTTCGAGTCTGGGGCGCTAGGTGACGTAAGGCTGCAGATAAGCCCGTACGTTTTGCTCCCACATGAGGACAAAAGAATCGCCATCTTTTTCTCCTCCCCAGCGATGTCACTAGCGGTAAAAAAGAACACTAGGTGTTCGACATGCTGAGACCAGTCATTTGAAATGGGGTCAAATGGATCGACATGCCTGAACTGCGGCATCATGAACGATTGTAAGGGGACTGCACTTCTGATAGGCTTTCCAGGTAATAATGAATTTAGGTGTTTGGCTTAAGGCGGAATTGCACTCTCTCGGGGGTCTCCTGTAGTTTTCTGTCCATAGCCATTTTATATGTATTTACCCTTTTAAATGCATTGCTGCTTTAAAAGCAGTCATCTTTTTTTTAACTCTGTCTCTGCAGCTGTCAGCTTTTCTCTGCTGGGTCTTGTGCTCTTTTCAAGTTTTGGTGGGATCCCCTCAATCGCGATTCTAGAGGTTTTAAAAAAAAATTTAAACAGTATCACTGCTTTCTGCTCCAATTGCCAGCTGTCACCTAGTTTACAAGTTAAGTACAGTTGCACTTTCCAATCCATTGTTCATCTGTCTTGAAGTTTATTTTCCTTTGTTCTTTATCCTCGTTGCCATTTTTATGTCTTGGATAAATGAGTTTGTTAACCAATCAAACTCTAACTGCATGCCTTCCTATGTTCTCATCAATTGCTGCTTGCAATTAGTAATGGGAAGAGACTGATGTAAAAATAAACAGTGATGGTTTATTGAGACACAGGGCAGAACACCAGATCATATGTGCTCACTCAGGAACCTCCAGAACTAGACTTAGAGTTCCCAGTGGCCCGTGCTTTACAGTGATTCGTCAGTGCTGTCACATGATCAGCACACTTGCATTCTCTTAAAGGGACAGGGTACCTCACTTTACCACACCTACAGAAAAAATATTTTTAAAAAATCAAAATTAATGTTTGAATCCTTGATCTTCAATTTGGTTAGAATAAGCTTTTTTTTAAACAATTAAATAACAAAATAAAAGTGGAAAGCTAGAGATTAGATGATATGCATATTTTTCCAGGGAGTGAATTCTGTGCATGAAGAAAAGGGAAAGACCACAAAACTTTGTGTCTACCCTGTGAGATCGCAAATAAGGCCAAATACATAACAGGAACATTAGGCCTGTCAGTAAAATTGTGCAAGTCAACAAAACATTCCAAAAGTCTACAGACTATCTGCATCCATGAGTCAGGTCCTGATGTTGGCCCAGAGTTTCCCCTGTGAAACTTCCACCTAATGCAGGAGAGTTCATTAACATGATAAGGGATAAGTACAAGTTGACTGAGTTCCCTGTTAGCTTCAGTAATTTCTGTATGTCACTGATTAAGCAAAAAACACTAAAATATAAAGAGAATTATAAAAACAAACTAAAGGATATTAATCAGATTTCATTGTACTTTAAGAAAAAGATCAAGACCTTTTTAAATAGACTGCACTTACATGCAGGGGAAGTGCTGAAGTAAGCTCACTTGCATTGCAAATATAAGAAAGAGGAATCAGAAAACAAAACAACCCGGAACCCCTGAAAAAGCTTTGAACCTCCATCAAAGGAAGGGCAGGACTGCAAATGAATAGAGGCTCTTTGAAGCTGACCAGTTTTTGTAACCAAGGAGATGCATTTAACTGGTCAAGCTGGTTATCATACTTTTGAGGGAGCCCTTACTGTCTGATAGGTTTACATACATTCTTTCCATCATATTTTGCACATCTAACATTGCACCATCAAAATCTAGAATAATGACTACCTAGGAGTAATAAAGGTATTGTAGGAATTCAAATTACAATGTGAGCCACAAGAGAAAAACCTTGAATAATTAAAGCTTTCATTATAGTCCAAGATTGTATTACAGCGCTCAAACCCCATTGAATTCATCCAAGCCTCCATCACCTTGAGGCTCAATTTCTCTCACATTGGCTGGACTTTGCTACTGAGACTGGTAGCTCGGGTCTGGAGATTTCCCGACCTGGCAGGCCCGCCCTGGTTTAAAGGGCCCCATTATATCCAATTTCTGTTCTGGGGAGATGGTGGTGGCATCAAGCCAGGCCTGCCGATCCTGGAAGAAGATCCTAGGCTGCTATGGGGGTGGGCGAGTGCCAAGGTTGTCTGGTTAGAAGGCTCACCTCTGTTCTCTAGGACTTGGCACAGTTGTTTTAAAAGCTGTTAGGCTCTCTTGCCCTCACCTCTCATTCCCCTCCACCCATCCTCCATGTCCCCTTATAGCCCCAAAGGCCCTCCAATGCAAATTCATGCTCCCCACCCACACTCCCAAGCTCCTCATACTTCCATGGCCCTTCATGCTAATCCATGCCCCTTCAATCCCCCATAGATCCTCACACTCCCATGCCACGTCTGTAGCCACTGACCCAGTATCCCCCATGATCAGACCTCAGGAGCCATGTGGAGATGAAAAAATTAAACTTCTAGCAATCTAATATGGCTCCCACTCATATACACTTGAAAAAAAAAAACTCCTGTTCATGAAACCCATTCAAAACTTTTAAATCCCTTATAAAAACAAACTTCTATTCAGACCCCATATCAAAGACAGCTAATCCTTGAGTAGCCTCTTTAAACTGTCAAATGGTGAATCTAAACCTCCCCTCACTGAGATAATTGTAGCTTTAGAAACTCAACTAAGCATTCATGATGACATTATTATAGCCCTTTGGAAATGTCAATAAAAAAGCTCTATTGAAACTGTATGAGTAGGTGATAATATTTTTTCTAACCCACACCAGATGGCATGTCAATCAAAGCAGTCCAGCAGGTGATGTTTTCATTTTTATCCTCACTGATGGCTTAAGTATTGTTTTTTCACGTTGAAAGAGTGGAAGATTGAAAAAACTTCACATCATGACACTCAAACAGACCCTATACAACCTTCAGGAGTGTTTAGATCTACTCCATCAATTTGTGGCTCCCACACTGTGGGTTAAGGATCTTGGAGCAGCCAAAATGGGACCCATTTAAATTCAGCATGAAGGTCAAAAGGCTCTGTTGAGTTCAGGCTTCCCACCTGTGTGAATCATGCCCCCGCGCCCCACTGCCATCAGAAGTTGGGCCTGTCAAAATTGGGGGCTTCCACACCCAGGTCCCATCCGCCACTTTTAAAAGTCCATGGGGTCCATGGATCAGTAGGGAAGACAGAGAGGACAGATGACTATGCTGGAGTGAGACAGAGACTCAGTGAGTAGCGAATTAGGTTCATGTGGGCATTCGGTGCACGAGGGAAAGAGGTGTGGTATAGATAGGAATTATTCTAAGTTAATTAAGTGAATAATTAAATTAAGTTAGCTAAGCAACATAAGTAACAATGGCGGGACAGGTGTTATGTTGCAGCGGTGAAAGGAGCTTTTGGACGCCAAGGCAATCTAGGACAAACACATCTTCAGAAAGTGTAAGCAGCTAGGGAAATACCAAATCAGGATTATTGACCTGGAAGCTGAACAGCAGACACTGTGCAACATAAGGGGGAGGGAAAAATACCTGGGCACTTTATTCCAGAAGATGGTCATGCCTCTTAGAATAGGGCCATCGATTGTGGTCAGCAGTGAGGGATAGGAGAACCGTGAGTGAGGCAGAAAATGGGACCAAGCACACAGTATTGGAAGAGCCTCAGACTTTGCAATTGTCTAACAGGTTTGAGATGCTCAAAACCTGTCTACACAAAAGCTAGGTCTGTTAGGCGGATGAGTAGACTGGCTATTGCACCATGGCACAGGAAGTCACTCCAGCTGGGGGAGCATTCAGGAATGTATTGATAATAGGGTACAATATAGTGAGGGGGATTGACACAGTTCTCTGCAGCAAAAAATGAGAGTCCAGAAAGCTGTGTTGCCTGCCCGGTGCCAGGATTCGGGACATCTTCTCAGGGCTGGAGAGGAACTTGCAGTGGAAGCAGGAGGAACTAATCATTGTGATCCATGTAGATACCAACAACATAGGTAGGACAAGGAAGGAGGTTCTGCGTAGTCAGTATGAGAAGCTAGGTACCAAATTAAGAAGCAGAACCTCAAGGGCATTAATCTCTGGATTATTACCTGAGCCATGTGAAAAGTGGCATAGGGCAAATAAGATTAGAGAGATGAATGTGTGTGGGACAAGTGGGTTCCAGTTCATGGGGCATTGGCACCTGTATTGGGGAAAGTGGGTGTTGTACTGTTGGGACGGTCTGCACCTGAATTGTGCTGGGACGAGTGTTCTTGCAAATCGCAGACATCAACAATGAGGTTCAACACCACCTTCAGTGCACCAGCACAGCCTTTGGCTGTCTGAGGAAGAGAGTTTTTGAAGACCAGGACCTCAAACCCGGCACCAAGCTCATGGTCTACAGAGCAGCAGTGATACCCACCCTCATTTTTGGCTCAGAGATGTGGACTATGTACAGCAGGCACCTCAAAACTCTGGAGAAGTACCACCAGCGCTGCATCCGCAAGATCCTGAAAATCCATTGGCAGTATAGACGCATCAATGCCAGTGTTCTCACGCAGGCCAACGTCTCCAGCATCAAGACATTGACCACACTCAATCAGCTCTGCTGGATGGGTCACTTCGTCTTCATGCCTGACAAGAGACTCCCGAAACAAGCACTCTTCTCAGAGTTTTGACATGACAAGTGAGCTCCAGGAGGACAGAGGAAGGGCTTTAAAGATACCCTCAAAGCCTCCCTGAAGAAGTGCAACCCACCGACACCTGGGAATCCCTGGCCCAAGACCATCAAATAATTTCACCACATTTCTACTTCCCTTTAGCTCTGGAGAAGAGTCACATGGACTCAAAATGTTAACTCTTTTGTCTTCCTCTCTCCACAGATCCTGTCAGACCTGCTGAGATTTTCCAGCATTTTTTGTGAGATAAATGCAAGTTCTTACTTTCTTTCCATATTCAAAGAGTTTATCATTTCTCAGGTTCCACACTTTTCCACTACGCTGCTGACATCTGTAATAACTCTCTGCTCACAATGAATATTAAAAGCAAAGTTTTAAAAAAAACACAGAAATAACAAACAGTTCTTGGACTCTGGTTCTTTATTGGAAACAACTAGGTCCCAATAGTGCTATCATTCTGTACTTGGTGATCCCCCCTGATAACTGTTTACCATTCTTTTCAGTACACAGAAAAATTGGATCTCCAGCATTTTGTATCGATAGAAGATTGCAGCAGCGTAGATAAAGAATCCCAGGCAGCTAACTTCCGACTGCAGCTAGCCAATGAGAAAGTGATGCTGAAGGTACCCTAATTAGGATTCTGATCTAGGCCTAAAAAATTGCTATTTGTAGTACATGAATTTTGAACCCATTCATTTGGGATTCTTTGTTCTGTTGTTTCATTACAGACATTTATTTTAAATGAGTTAACTCTGTTGCTAAAATAATGGACAAAGGGAACATTATATGTAAATTCCCATTTGTTTGATATCAATGGATTGAAAATAATGGGCTGTGCATCCATAATTTCCAATGAGCCATCTGCTGGGAACATGGCCTTCTAGATGGCCTGAGGTTACAGAAAAGTATTAGCATCTGAGAATCATGAGCCTAGATCCTCAGATTCTTGGATGGTCGTAGCCCGGAGGTATCCTGGGAGATGCACTGGGGGATCCCTTGAAGTCCCCACACACTGACTACGTGGGAATTTCTTGAGAAGTTTCAACTTCTGCTGGAACCCTCTGAAACTCTGAGTTAGAGTCGGAGACTTCGGATGACTCACTTAGCAAAATAGTTACCCAGGAAAAGTTAGAAAGATTAAAACCAGTTCTAACTCCCAGGTAACGAAACTACTGACTACCCCAACACCTCAACTGAACCGCCCCCCCACATCTCCAACTGCCTTCCAGCCCCTGACTAAACCCCTGACCCCCAGATTAAACCCCCCCCAACTAAATGGCCCGACACCCCAGCCCGCATTAAACCACCCTACCCCCGACATGCCAACTAAATCAACCCCCCCCCCCCCCCCGACTACCCCTTGACACCTCCCATTGACTAAACCCCTACCCTCCAACTAACCCCACACCTCCCAACCAAACTCCCTAACCCCTGGCTACCCACCACCTCGCTGACCCACCCTACCCCCTCACCCACTTACCTTTTTTCTGTAGCTTCTCAAAGTGGCTGGGACATTTAAACTTACTGGAATATGGCAGCTAGCGCTGTAAAAAGGGGGTGTAGCTTGGCTTTCCCCGACACTACAAGGGAAGGGCTTTGGGAACCAGTACGCTCCACATTTCTCAGGAGGCCTGGTTTGGAAGTCCATGCGAGAAATATGGAGCTCCAGTGCAAGGTAGGTAAATAGGAGCAGAGTGGCAATCCAATGGTGATTGCCACTCCTTGGAAGACTTGGCGCATGGAATCGGAGGCCCTGAGGTTTACTCTGGACTGTGAACAGAGAGTCAGATATTAAAACCAGGAAGTGTGGTTTCTCCAGACATCCTACTGAAATTAATAGCAGCCATTTTAAAATTTTTAAGTAGCAGGTTTCCTGCTACAGTTGGGGCAAGTTGGAGCTTGGCAGGGTGGTGTGCGGCGAGATGTCAGAGATCCTGCTGGGAGTTTTGAGATTTAAAATAATTTTACCTCCCAAGTGCCCCAAACCCACCCAGTCTTGAGTGTTAAAATTGCCCATATAGAACCTTCTACAGAAAGAGACCATTTGCCCCATCATGCCTGTGCCAACTATTTGAAAGAGCTACCTACTTTTCCCATTCCCTGCTGTTTTGCATAATCCTGCAAATATTTTCTTTCACATTAATACCTAACTTGCTTTTGTGGGTTACTACTGACTTTCACCAGCTTTTCAACAGTGCATTCCAGATCATAAAAAATTGTGTAAAAAAATCCTTCTTATCTCCCCTCTGCTTCTTTTGCCAATTGTTTTAAATCTGTGTTTTCTGGTTAGTTACCTTCCCGAACTGGTTTCTCTTACTTTATCAAGATCCCCCATAACTTTAAACACCTCTACTAAATCTCCTTTTAACCTTCTCTACTCTAAGGAGCACAATCTCAGCTTCTTTTGCCACTCCTGAGAGTACATTTCTGTTTGGAGCTCATGCCCGACAGTTTCTGCTGTTTGCCATTATAGGTTGACGTTACCATTTAGTTTTTTTCATGGTAGCATGATATTGGTGAAAAGGTAATGGTGATAATGGTGCACAAGCAGAACATACATGGTTTCAAGTGGAATTGTACGCCTTTAACTACTACAACACAATGCAGTGTAACTAAGCATCTAACAACACTTGTTATCTGCTTTGCACTATCTACTCTGTAATGATATACAGGTAACGTGATTTTCCTTTCATATTATCTCCAGGCCGAAAGTGTTGAAGCCAGAGAAGAATGGAAAGGTTACATTATTGTGGTCTCTCAGGTATGAATTTAGCTTTTATAACATATTCCTGTATTAAACGTTGGCAATCCAATATTATTAGAATGATATTCGCTAGGCAATAAAAATGCTTTACAAGAATAAGGTTTACCAATGAATTGTTAGCCTTCTGGGACCCTTAAAGGTCTAGTGTTGAATGCTGATACCATGAGTGGACTATAGCTTGAAATTCCTGTTGATGTTACTATTGAGGTCTACTCTATTGGGGCTAAATTTTCAGGTTGTTAATGCAGCAGAAACAGGGGACAATAGCGCTGTGAAATTGGTTTCCCAATGCATTCCCACATCAGTGCCTTCCGGGCATTTGGAGTGGTTCCTAGGTCAGGTGGTAGGCCCATTTAAATTGTTAATAGGGGTCCAACGGTGTACATAGGGCAGCTGTCATTTTTGGGCTGAACTTAGCAGTGTGGACCTGTACAGTTTCTGGTTAGTATCAGCTGACAGCCTGGCTGAAGAGGATCCTAAAGATCAGTTTCTTTTTCTTTGTGGGACTGGGAAAGAAAGGGAGTACCATTTCAGGCTCCACAAATAGAGCCTGGGCCACTGCCACTGCAGCCTCCCCAGTCTCATTACCTCCCCTGTAGGCATTGTGCCATGGATCTACCTTCAGTAATGCCAGCCTCACAGTGATCTATCAGGGACAAGCTCTTAAAGATCAAGAAATTTGGTACAAAAATCACAAGTTGTTATTTTTATCAAAGATAATTAATATAGATTGGTAGTTGGTTTAAGAGCCTCATTAGTGACTTATTTAACCCCTAACAAGTTGTATAAAGCTACACTTTGGGCTGAATTTTTGTCTCCCAATAAAGGTGCAGATTGGGCAGTGAAAGGTTGAACTTGTTTCTTTTTGCTGGAGAAACAATTTTCCTGAGTTTTCCTGACTCCATACCATTTTCAAGTGACCTTTTGGTGGGTTAGGAAGGCCTCAGGTGCAAAAGGCACGTGTAGCTATTCCGAGGTCACCGTCCCCATTGTGAAGACCATAGGGAAAGTTGTATTTTCCTCCCACACACTATTTTGTGAGTTTTGAAAGCCCAAAAAAAACACCTCCTTGGAAAGTTCATGACCACTGGGGGAAGTCTGCTGAGGAGTCGGGAACGTTCTGAAAGGTGAGTGTAAAATCTTCAAATGTCACTATTAGATGCCGCGTTGTAATTAGCTGTGCTTAAATGCGATGGTGTATCATAGGTATCTGTCCTGCAAAGGGAAATTGACTCTTACGTTATCCAGCATTGTGTACTTGTTTTAAATGAGTTTGTCTTCAGCCGTCCTGGTAGTTGCATGATATGATAATGGAGTTGTTGACTAACCTTAACAATCAATCTCTATCAATTAGTTTACAATAGAACCAGACATGAAGTGAGGAAAATCCAATGGTTGAAAACTTGGGAAATCATGGCCTGAATTTTACCTTTGACAGGCGCATGTGAACGGTGGGCCTGGGATTGGCCAGGAAATGGCCCCCCGACCACGGTTGGCCCCTTCGACCACGATTTCCCACTGGCTGGCCAATTAACGGCCTGCCAGCGCAAAACACGAACTGAGAAGCGCAGCACTGCCGGGGTTGGGGGCGGGAAGAGGGCGGGTGATGACATTTGCACAGGTGCAGGTGAGCACTGCTTTCTTGCACCCTGAAGGCAGACAGCTGCCTCAGCGAGCTGCAGACCTAAAAATAATCAAATAAAGGTGTAAAAACCTGCAAAAAAAAATGTCCATGCATCACAATCAAGCACATGAAAATATATCTAATAAAAATGCTGTCCACAGATAATTATTTTTATTTTATTTCATAATGGAAATTTCATCCCTCCCTTGGATGAGGTTTGTCGAAAAATGCAAAGCCTGCCTGGCCGATTCGCCCGTCTGCCAACCATAAGATTGGACGAGCCATGAAAAGTCAGAGATAATTGCGCCGTTAATGGGCTTAATTGCCCTCTTAATTGTTGGCGGGCGGGCTTCTAACCTTTGCACGTCGGGATGCTTGCCTGACATCTTCTCACACAATTTTATGCCCAATCTGGTTGGGCACAAGCCCAACTGCAGAACCTAAAATTCTGTCCCATAAGCCCAAAGCCATCTGTTCCTTCATATTACATTCCAATCATGCTACATTTCCCACGTCATGTATCAAATTACTCATACACAGTGTCCCAAAATGTTATTTTCTGAAATAAATCTATATAATTTATGTTTGAATGAATCAATGTGAACTGCTTTCACCATTCCCTGGGGGAACTGTTCAGTAGATTGAGCACCCATCACTGAAATACTGTTTCTGCAGATTAGTTTTAATTTATCCCCCTTCAAGTGCAGATCATGTCCTCTGGTTCTGCTGTTCTAGACAAGGTGAAATAGCTTGTCATGGTCTACATTATCTTTGCATGGTAACTGAAGTTAAGGCATGCCTGTTGAACAAAAGTAATAGGGAGGAGTAGACCATACTGCTCCTCCATTCAATATGATCATGCCTGATCTTTGGTTTCAACACCAATTTCCCACCCGCTCCCCAGATCCTTGATTCCCTGAGAGATTAAAGATCTGCCTACCTCAGCCTTAAATATATCCAAACCCTTTTAGTGAAGGAATTTCTCCTTATGTCAGTCCTAAATGATCAGCTCCTTATTCTGAGACTGTGCTTCCTGTTATGACATGGCAGATGATGTGTCCTCATGGAATCATATCTCACAGATAATGTCCCAGCCAAAACCATCACCATCCCTGGGTATGTCCTGTCCCAACAAGAGGACAGACCCAGCAGAGGTGGTGGCACAGAGGTATACAGCTGGGAAGGAGTTGCCCTGAGAATCCTTAACATCAATTCTGGACCCCAGGAAGTTTCATGGCATCAGGTCAAACATGGGCAAGGAAACCTCCTGCTGATTACCATGTACCGCCCTCCCTCAGCTGATGAATCAGTGCTCCTCCATGTTGAACATCACTTGAAAGAAGCACTGAGGGTGGCAATGGCACAGAATATACTCTGGGTGGGGGATTTCGATGTACATCACCAAGAATGGCTCAGTAGCACAATTACTGAGTCTTAAATGATATAGCTGTTAGACTGGGTGTGTGGCAGATGGTGAGAGAACCAACAAGAAGGAAAAACATACTTGACCTCATCCTCAGCAACCTGCCTGCCACAGATGCATCTGTCCATGACAGTATCGGTAGGAGTGACCACCGCACAGTCTTTGTGGAGTGGAAGTCCCACTTTCACATTGAGAATACCCTCAATCATGTTGTGTGGCACTAACACTGTGCTAAATGGGATAGATTTTGAACAGATCTAGCAACTCAAGACTGGGCATCCTTGAGGTACTGTGGACTATCAGCAGCAGCAGAATCGTACTCAAACACAATCTGTAATCTCATGGCCCAGCATATCCCCAACCCTGCCATTACCATCAAGCCAGGGGATCAACCCTGGTTCAATGAAGAGTGCAGGAGGGCAGGCCATGAGGAGCAACAGGCACATCTAAAAATGAGGTGTTAACCTGGTGAAGCTATAACTACTTGCATGCCAAACAACATAAGCAGTAAGCGATAGACAGAGCTTAGCGATCCCACAACCAAGGGATCAGATCTAAGCTCTGCAGTCCTGCCACATCCAGTCATGAATGGTGATGGGCAATTAAACAACTCACAGGAGGAGGAGGCTCCACAAATATCCCCAATCTCAATGATGGGGAAGCCCAGCACATCAGTGCAAATGATAAGGCTGAAGCATTTGCTACAATCTTCAGCTGGAAGTGCCAAGTGGATGATCCATCTCAGCCTCCTCTGGAGGTTCCCAGCTTGTCAGATGCCAGTCTTCAGCCAATTTGATTCACTCTACGTGATATCAAGAAATGGCTGAAGGCACTAGATACTGTAAAGGTTATGGGCCCTGACAATATCCTGGCAATAGTACTGAAGACCTGTACTCCAGAACTTGCCACGCCCTGAGCCAAGCTGTTTCAGTACAGCTACAACACTGGCATCCACCCAGCTATGTGCAAAATTGCCTAGGTATGTCCTGTGCACATAAAGCAGGACAAATCCAACCCGGCCAATTAGAGCGCCATCAGTCTACTCTTGATCATCAGTAAAGTAATGCAATTGGTCATCAACAGTGCTATCAAATGGCACTTGCTTAGTAATAACCTACTCATTGATGCCCAGTTTGGGTTCTGTCATGGCCACTCAGCTCCAGACCTCATTAAAGCCTTGGTTCAAACATAGACAAAAGAGCTGAACTCCCGAGGTGAGGTGAGAGTGACTGCCTTTGATATCAAGGCTGCATTTTAACCCAGTGTGGCATCAAGTGGCCCTAATGAAACTGGAGTCAATGGGAATCAGGGGAAAATTCTCCGCTGGCTGGAGCCATACCTAGCAGAAAGGAAGATGATTGTGGTTCTTGGAGGTCCATCGTCGCAGCTTCAGAACATCACTGCAGGAGTTCCTCAAGGTAGTGTCCTCGGCCAAACCATCTTCAACTGCTTCATCAATGACCTTCCTTCCATCATAAGGTCACATGCGGGGATATTCGCTGATTATTGCACAATGCTCAGCACCATTCGCGACTCCTCAGATACTGAAGCAGTCAATGCCTAAATGCAGCAAGACCTGGACAATAACCAGGTATGGGCTGACAAGTGGCAAATAACATTTGCACCACACAAGTGTCAGGCAATGACCATCTCCAAAAGAGAGAATCTAACCATTGCCCCTTGACATTCAATGGCATTACCATCACTGAATCCCCCACTATCAACATCCTGGGGGTTACCATTGACCAGAAACTGAACTAGACCAGCCATATAAATACTCTGGCTACAAGAGCAAGTCAAAGGCTAGGAATGCTGCTTCGAGTAACTCAATTCCTAACTCCCCAAAGCCTGTCCACCATCAACAAGGCGCAAATCAGGAGTGTGATGGAATATTTTCCACTTGCCTGGATGAGTGCAGCTCCAACAACACTCAAGAAGCTTGACACCATCCAGGACAAAGCAGCCCACTTGATTGGCACCACACCCACAAATGTTCACTCCCTCCACCACCAGCACACAGTGGCAGCAGTGTGTACCATCTACAAGATACACTGCAGAAATTCACCAAGGCTCCGTTGACAGCATCTTCCAAACCTATGACCACTATCATCTAAAAGGACAAGGGCAGCAGATAGATGGGAACACCACCACCTACAAGCCCCCCTCCAAGTCACTCATCATCCTGACTTGGAAATATAATGCTGTTCCTTCACTGTCGCTGGGTCAAAATCCTGGAACTCTGTTCCTAACAGCACTGTGGGTGTACCTACACCATGTGGACTGCAGCAGTTCAAGAAGGCAGCTCACCACCACCTTCTCAAGGGTAATTAGGGATGGGCAATAAATGCTGGCCCAGCCAGTGAAGCCCACATCCCGTGAATGAATATAAAAAAAGATGTGTGCAAGCGGACCAAATCGACAAGGGAAACATGATCATGCTTTCACATCAGTTTTGCACTTAGTATTTATTAAAGATGTGTGCACTGAATTCAGAAGGAATGAGTCCACCAAGACCTTTAGAGATTTTAAAAACCTTAAATTAAAATATTTTATTAGCAAGGTGCCTCTAGGATTTTGACCCAGTGACAGTGAAGGAACGGCGATATAGTTCCAAGTCAGGATGCTGTGTGGCTTGGAGGAGAACATCCAGGTTTTGGTGTTCGCATGCATCTGTTACCCTTGTCCTTCTAGGTGGTAGAGGCCACAGGTTTAGAAGATGCTATCATAGGAGCCTTGGTGAGTTGCTGCAGTGCATCTTGTAGATAGTACGCACTGCTGCCACAGTGCGTTGGTGTTGGAAGGAGTGATGTTTAAGGTGGTGGGTGGGGTGCCATCAAGCAGACTGCTTAATCCTGGATGGTCGAGCCTCTTGTACGTTGTTGGAACTGCACTCATCCAGGCAAGTGGAGAGTATTCCATCACTCTCCTGACTTGTGCCTTGTAAATGAGACTAACTTTGTGGAGTCAGGAGATGATTTACTGGCTGCAGAAATCCCAGCCTCTGACCTGCTTTTGTTGCCATAGTATTTTTATATGGCTAGCCCAGCTCAGTTTCTGTTCAGTGGTAATCCCCTGAACCCTCCCTCCAATGCATTCCAAAGATTCCTTCACGTTGCAGTCACAGCACACTGTCAGCTCTGCCAGTCTATCAAATCTTATTTATTTATTCGATTAGCTAATTAGTTACTAAGTTCGTCAGCTAAAGCAGCAGCAAGTTACAGTCTGCTAGGATCAAGCCAAAAGAAGAACACTCATCAGTTACTGGAGATATAACAAAAAAAGATTAAAAAGCAGCACTCTCCTTCCTGGACAGGTTTACATTAAATGAATATTATGGCTATAACTCTGAGTTTAGGGGAAGCCTGCAGTTTCTCTATCTCACTTGCCCTCAATATGGTCTCTGTTAGTTATTTCCAAAGTGACCTCAAGTAGAGGGTTATCAATTTGTAGGCCTACTGATAGTATACTTTTGCTGGTTGACGACCATCTTGTTTGGGATAATAATAATTAAAGTAATAAAATAAATTTTGAATTAATAAAATAAGATAAAAATTGATGGGCCAGATCTTCAAATCAGCTGGGTCAATCACCGGTGATCCCTCGGCACAGCCATCCACAGGGAACAATGGTGAAGAGGAGCGGTGGAGAGGCCAAGGCCAATGTTTATGATGCCAACTGCTGTGTTCAGGTATGTTTTTAAAACTCTTAGAAATTTTAGTGGGCTTAGTTGGTTTGTGAGTTGATAGGGAGGGTGAGGTTGGTTAGTGAGAGGGTAGGTTAGTGAGTGGGTGAGGTAGTGAGTGAGTGGGTGGGTTAGTGAAGGCATGGGTGAGGGGTTGGGTGAGTGGCTGGCTGCTGGGGTAGGGAGTGAGTGAGTGGGGAGTGTGCGTGGGTTGGGGGGTGTTTGCAGCCAGGGGATAGGTAGTTGGTGGACCAGGTTGTGGGTATGGTTAGTCAGGTAGATTGGGTAGTTGGGGAGATGGGTAGTTGATGTGGGAGATGGGTAGTCAGGTCAGGGCATGGGTGGTTGGGGGTGGTAGTCAGGTCGGGGGTTGGGTGGTTAGAGGGGATGGGTAGTTGGGTTGGGGTGAATAGTGATGTGTGGATAGTTGGTCGGAGGTGGTAGTCAGGTGGGATGAGGTCCGCTGTCAATCACTGACCTACACCAGAATAGTGCAGAGCAATAGTAGGGTAAGAATCCAGGTGAGTGTCGCTGAACAGGCCCATATCTCCAGTGTCAGCGTTGAAGACATTTTCAGAGGGGCCCAGGTGGTACAAATCTGCCCTTCAGATTTTTAAACTTCCTGGGCAATTACTTTGCACGTGCATGGATCAGGACTTCCGAAGAGTCCGGGTGAGAAACAACGATAAACCTCCTGTGCAAATGGACATGAAAGATTCCTTGGCACTAATCAAAGAAGAGCAGAGAAGTACGCTTTGCTCCTTCAACAAGAAAAATCCGAAAACATCATTACAAAAACTGATTAGCTGGTCATTCATCTCATTGCTGTTTGTGGAAACATTACATGTGCAAATTTGATGCTGTGTTGGCCTGGATTACAACATTGATTATATTTTAAACTATTTAATTGGTTGTGAAGTGCTTTGGGATGTTTTGAGTATGTGAGAAATGCGATAGAACTAGAAATCTTTTTCATTAACATAAGGGATGCTAGTTCTAAGGAATAGATTGTTTTGGCTTTTGGCATCAAGTGTTAGGATCAAGCTTTCTGACACATGGATGGCGTGAGTCGAAAGTGGAGTAACGCTTTTGACTATCTGCAGCATCATCGTGTGGATGAGGCATTCTGGTCCCTATTAGTCTGATAGAAGAGGTAGTTATGTGATAAAGTTGCATATGTCTCATATTCAAAGTGTAAACAGTCTTTTCCTCATTATAGGTGATGCTACCTCATATACACATGGGGGGCATTTACTTACAGTGAACAGTAAATTTAAGAACTACCTGTTCACATGATCACATCTTACACATTCAGACCTTGCATTGGTTTTCAAAGAAAAAGTAAGTTTGACCCTTCAAGCCGAAATTGAACACATAACCCAAGTTCAGCAGAAGTTTCATACCTAGCAAGCATTGAACGATAAACAATTGTGTTCCTGTTAGCTTTTCAGTCATGTTCATTCTCCCAATTCAACTATTGTCATGAATTACATTGTAAGCTGCTATATGTATGTCATGGAACATTCAATTCCTAAGTTTCCTCAAGTTACAAAGACTAATTTTTTTATTTTTTAGAGACTCATTAAATCCAAATAGCTGAAATTGAAACAACACCCCGAATGCATTTGAGGATACAGATGTATGTGAATCTTATAGGTTACACAATTGTTGTTATTCTTGCTCGATGACTCAAATCTCCCCCAGAAGCAAAAGCTGACAGACTATCTGTGTCTTTTCAAGGAATAGACTTCTCCAAGTCTTCTTCACCAATCAGTTCACAGCCTATTTGTCTACTATTATCTATTGAGAAACAAAGTACATTGGCATTGAATGTTGGCTTAGGGATTCATTATCTCAAAAATCGATGGGCAAAGCAGAACCCTTCTGAAAGGAGAAGGATTTTTTTTAGCAAGTTTTATCATTTTATCAAGGGTATTATGATCCCAGCTGAGGTTACCCTGGCCGCGCCTGATCCCAGAGTGGAACCCAGCTTGATAGATCCTAACTTTCAGATTGTTTGTTTAGATACTTGGAAAGTGGCTACTGAACAGAGTCACAGAAGTCAGTGGATGAACTTCTAATAAAAGAATAAAACATTTATTAAAAAAGAAAAGATGAACTATATTATAATACTTCTTCACCCACAACTATACCTTTACCGGTATGTACAGATTTGTAAGGATAACCAAGTTACAAAAGCTATCTTATACTCTTCCACACATTCTTTCTCACTGCCATTAACAGTACACCACTGCTTCACATGCCCATAGCAAAGAGTTACAGAACTTCAACCATCTCTTTGGGCCTTCTTGCCTCTTATGAGCTGTTCTTACTTTAAATCTGCTTTCTGCAGCTTTTGTCCCTTTAAATCTGAATCTTGGAGCCTTTCTTTCTGCCCCTCACTTTTAACTTCACTTAACAGGACTTTTTCCAGATTCCTGTCCTTTCTTTGACTAGAAGGTCTGCTTGGGATTTTCACCTGTTCCACTCCCCTGGATTCTTGGGGACTTACTTCTTTAGCTTGGGACAGATTATCTGTCCCTTTTGCTCCAGTCTGCCTCTGGCTGCTACTTTCAACCAACTTTAGCTAGGGACTGGCTATCTGCCCCTTCTAGGCTGCTTCTGCCTGGCAGCTGTCTTCAAAACTGAACTCAAAACTGCTGTTTTTTTGTTTTTTTTGTGTTTGGGAGGAACGTGCCCCTCTGAACCCTTGAACAGCCCAGTTTCTCTGGCCTTGTTTGTTTAACTTAGCTGCTAGAGTGATCAAACTCTTATTAGAAATGCAGGTACTTTTTAAAGTGAAACAAACTCAGTTTGACCTTTTTTAACACAGAGATACAGAAATTCACATCATACTTAAACATTAAAGCTAAAACTCATTCCCAACATCCACAAACACAAATATAACTTACTTAAACTGTCTCTATTCCTAACAAGGGCAATTTCTGTTCTGGAATACTATACAGCAACCACCTTGCCCCCTCCTCAATCCCTCATCCCCACCCATCCCCCTTCCTAGGATTGGGCTTGGTAATAATGCTCCCCAAATGAAATAGCTTGCCCATCATATTGCCACTTAAGTGAGGTAGTGGAGGGCAACTGGTGCACATGGAAACTTAGCAGAATGTGAGCTATTTCAGCTCTAATTCCAAGTTCGAGTCCAGAATAATTCTTCACCCTCATCAAGCAAAAATGTTAGATTTAAAACTAGAACCTATGCAATTTACAACACAGAAGCCAGCCGTTCAGCATGTTGTGTTAATAATTTGATTTATAAGCTTATCTTTGCACACTTTTACCAGCTGGAGGTTCCCACTAACTTGTCACTGCTGCCGGGGCAGATGCTCCGTCTGGGAGAGGCCGTTGAACAAGAAAAAGTACGTCAGTCAACTGCTTCGGTGAGACCAGAATTGCAGAGTTTTTTGGTGGAGAAGCCCGATCCAGAGGTGTACGATGATGTATTGACCACAATGCCAGCGTATGTAGAATTGATACGCCAGACTGATACTGGGGTTTAAAGGGTTAAATTATGTGAACAGCTTTCATAAACTTAGCTTGTACTTACTTGAGTTAGAAGGTTGAGGTGTGATCCGATCGAGGTGCTTAAGACAATAAAAGGATTTAGGAGCTTTGTTACTAAGAAGCTATTTCCCCAGGGTGGGAGGCCATGGGGGAGAGGAAAGACCTTGGGTGAGCCTTTGATGGATCCAGGGGGTCCATAAAGGAGGACCCCATTGCTTGGCTGCCACCAGCTCGAGTACTGAAAGCTGCCAGGCTTCACACTTGGCATGGCCTATCCCCACTGCGGGAAAAATTGTGGAGGGAGTGGCTAGGCCCTTAAGTGGCTCACTGCAGGAGAAACTCATACAGTCTCACTCCCCAAACTTTGCTACACAGCCTGCAAATTTTTTCTCTTCAGTTCCTAACCACTGTGCAAAAAGATTTTTCCTCATGTTGCTTTTTATTCTTTTGCCCTTCACCTTAAATTGGTGTCTCTGATTCTCGACTCTTCTGTCATTGGGAACAGTTTCTCCCTATCAATTCTGTCCAGACCTCTTGTGATTTTGAACACCTCTATCAAATCTCCTTTCAACTTCTTTTTTTGAGGAGAACAACCCCAGCTTCTCTAATCTATCTTCATAACTGATGTCCATCATTCCTAGAATCATTCTTGTAAATCTTTTTTACCACCATGCCTTCATAACCTTCCCAAAGTGTGGTGCCTGGAATGGCTGAACCAGTGTTTTGTGAAGGTTCACCATACCCTCTTTACTTTTGTACTTAGTGCCTCTATTTATAAAGCTCGGGATCACCAAATGCCTTATTAACCTCTTTCTCAACACTCCTGGCCATCTTCAACAACTTGTGTGCATTCAACCCAGGTCCCTCTCCTTCTGTATGGTCTTTTGTAATTATACTCTTTACTTCATATTAAGTTGCTTCGTTCTTCCTCCCAAAATGTATCACTTCAAGCTTCGCTGCATTATATTTCATCTGCTGCAAATCCTTTGCACTTACTGGTCAAATAATGCCATTTCAATGCAGGAATGCAAAAATCACACAAAAGTTAGATGCTAAATTGACTTCCATTGTTGTGCAATGTCTGACCTTGCATTATGGAAAGAGCTTTGGCAAGGATTAGCAAGTTCCCAGTCAGGATTGAATCCTAACATCACCTGCCATGAATTTTTTGTTTTTGGTAATTATTTTTGCTCATGAAGTGGTCGCCACTGGGAACAGAAAAAAAAGTCACTCCTTCATCCTCTGTATCAAATATCTCAGGAAACACCCCTCCTCCCCCAACCCCTGCAGATGCTGGAAACCTGAACCAAACACTGAAAATGCTTGAAACAGTTGTCAAGTCAGACAGAATATGTGAAGCAAGGAAAATGTTGATGCCTCAAGCCTGGCCCTTCATTTAGAGTTCTGATAAGGAGCTTTGTTGGTTGTCTCCAGTGTTTTCTGCTTTTGTTTCAAATATTGCAGTTTCAAAAATAGTGTCAAAAGCTCCCTTAATCCTGCCCCAACATAGCTCAACCTTGGAAGTGCACCTCCTACTGTGCTAAGGTGCCATTTCCATTTACCACACCAGCCATCCATGTGGTTCCTGACTGAGGCTGTCATTATCTATCAAATTATGGTGTGGACTCAAACTGACTTGGAACTGGGTTGAGTTTGCCCAATTCATTTCAAGGACTTTAATTTTGTGCTTTAATTTTGGAAAACTTGCAAGAACTTGATTTACGTGTAATGTAAGTTCATTTTGTTGAAGTAAAGAATTTTTAATGATGTATGCATTGAAACATTTACTAAACCAGTGCATCCATCGAAAGTACCTTTGAAACCAAGCTTTCTTATGACCTGGAATGCACTGCCTGAAAAATTGGCGGGTGGAAGAAGTTTCAATAATAACATACGAAAGAAAATTGGATACAAATTTGAAAAAGAAAAAAAACGCTCAGCCATGGGGAACTCGTGGGGGAATGAGACTAGTTTGACAGCTTTTACAAAGAACTGACACAGGCAAGATCAGCCGAATGGCCTCCTTCCGTGCTGTATGATTCTATGATCTAGCCCATCTCCACTCTGTGGCCATGCACCTTGAAGTGTTGCAGATGTTACCTGTGTATGGTTGAAGTAAATGATCTGCACTCAAGGCTCGCCTTTACTGTTTCTGTAGGTGTTTCCACAAAATTTCTCGGAATGAAGCTGAAGCCATGCTGGAAAGGTACCCTGAGAATGGAAGCCTGGTACTGAGGCCTTCCACTGAGAACAAAAACTTCTCAATCACAACTCTGACCACACAAATCAGGTAAATTTAATTTAATAATTTGAGGTTGTCATAATCTATCAAATTATGGTGTGGACTCAAACTGACTTGGAGCTGGGTTGAATTTGCCAAATTCATTTCAAAGGCTTTAATTTTGGAAAACTTGCAAGAACTTGATAATTTAATACTAGGGGAGGCAATATAAACTAGGTGGTGCAATTTTAAGGGGGGTGCAGGAACAGCAAAAAATGGGTGTTTCATTATCTTTGAAAGTGACAGGACAAGTTGATAAAGCTGTAAAAAATACATAGAATCCTTGGCTTTAGTAAATTAAATCATGGAGTACAAAAACAAGGAAGTTATGCTAAACATTCACAAATCAGTGGTTAGTCCCCAGCTATTGGAGTAGTATGTCCAATCCTGGATGCTGCTCTTAGGAAAGATTTTAAGGCCTTAGATGCCTTATTTGATACTGAGGCCTGGCATGAAGGAGTGATTTTTTTTCCGTTCCCAGTGGTGACCACTTCATGAGCAAAAATGTTTACCAAAAATGCGCAAAATTTATGGTGGGTGGTGTGTGGAATTAATCCTGACTGGGAAGTTGCCAAAGCTCCTTCCATAATGCAAGATCAGACATTGTACAAAAATGGAAGTCAATTTAGCATCTAATTTTTGTGTGATTTTTGCATTCCTACATGGCATTATTTGGCCCGTAAGTGCAAAGGATTTGGAGCAGATGAAATTTAATGCAGCGAAGCGTGAAGTGATACACTTTGGGTGGAAGAACGAAGTGACTTAATATAAAATAAAGGGTATAATTACAAAAGGCCATGCAGAAGGAGAGGGACATGGGATGAATTCACACAAATTGTTGAAGATGGCCAGGAGGATTGAGAAAGAGGTTAGTAATGCAGTTAGTGATCCTGGGCTTTATAAATAGAGGCACTGAGTACAAAAGCAATGAAGGTATGGTGAATCTTCACAAAACACTGGTTCCCACTAACTTGTCACTGCTGCCGGGGCAGATGCTCCGTCTGGGAGAGGCCGTTGAACAAGAAGGTCATTCCAGGCACGACCCTTTGGGAAGGGTATGAAGGATAGGGGAAAAATGATTTATAAGAATGGTTCCAGGAATGGGAGACTTAAGTTATGTTGAGAGACTAGAGAAACTGGGGTCAGAATTTTACACACCAGCTCCCATGGGAGCAAGCAGGCAGGGGAAGGGGGCATAAAATTGGGTATGCATAGGTGTCAGGTGACCTACCCACTCTTAGGTCAATTGAAGTTCCTTAAGTGACCATTAAAGGGCCTCCTCCCACTGGTATTTTACCAGCAGCAGGGGTGTGTCAAAGCAACATCCTAAGGCTGTCAGATACACCCTGGCAGCCTGGCTGCAGGTTTGGTGTGGGAGACTCTCTTATTCAGGCACCCTGTGCCCAGCAGAGGGCCCCACCATAATAGTAATCACTGCCCCTGATCACAGCTCTCTCACTGGTATCCAATCGCAACTACCCCCAACTACCCTCGTCGGGGGCTCCCTAATTGTCTCCGATGAAACCACCCCACCTACCTTGCAGTCTGGCCTCTTCATTGCTCCCCATGGGGTACTGCTGCAGTCCCAGCAATGGCTACCACTCCCGGTGGCAATGTTGGGAGTGTAGAGCTGCTGGCCATCTGATTGGCAGGAACTCCTCCAAAATGGGAGTGGAAGCCACAACCTGAGCCACTATTCAGCCTAACAGCTGTAAAATTAGGTCGTGGCTTCCTGGCCCAACAGAGGCAGGCTCACCCCCACCTCTGCCTCCATGAAAAATTCCAGCCTGGGGCAGTTCTGCTTAGAACAGTGAAGAATAAGGTGAATTTTAATTGAGGTGTTGAAGGGCTTTAATAATATTAGGTAGATAACTCATTCAAAACTCACTCACTTGCACTGAGTTAAAATAGGACCCAAGAGGTCTGGTGACTGCCTCATAAACGTTCTACAGTGAATCTCAGAACACATCTAACCATCGCCCTTGATGTTCAATGGCATTACCAACATTGAATCCCCTACTATTAAAATCCTGGGGCTTACCATTGACTAGAAACTGAACGGGACTAGCCGTATAATACTGTGGCTACAACAGCAGGTCAGAGGCTAGGAATCGTGCAACAAGTAACTCATCTCCTGACCCGCCAAAGCCTGTCCACCATCTACAAGGCACAAGTCAGGAGTGTGATGGAATACTCCCCACTTGCCTGTATGAGTGCAGCTTCAACAACACTGAAGAAGCTGGACACCGTCCAGGACAAAGCAGTCCACTTGATTGGTACCACATCCACAAACATTCACTCCCTCCACCACCGACGCACAGTAGCAGCAGTGTGTACCATCTACAAGATGCACTGCAGAAATTTACCAAGGCTCCTTAGACAGCACCTTCCGAACACACGACCACTACCACCTAGAAGGACAAAGGCAGCAGATAGATGAGAACACCACCACCTGGAAATTCCCGTTCAAGTCACTCACCATCCTGACTTGAAACTATATCACCGTTCCTTCACTGTCGCTGGAACAAAACCCTGGAACTCCCTTCCTAACAGCACTGTGGGTGTACCTACACCACATGGACTTCAGCGGTTCAAGAAGGCAGCTCACCACCACCTTCTCAAGGGCAGCTAGGAATAAGCAATAAATGCTGGCCCATCCAGCGAAGCCCACATCCAATGAATGAATAAAAAAGAACATAAAGGAATATAAACATAAAAATTGCTGGACAGAAAATTAGTTTTCCCTCTGCCATCCAGATAATCGCATGATACGATAATAATGAAGTTGTTGACTAATTATAGCAATCAATTGCTATCAATTAATCTATAAAAGACACAAACATAATATGAGGAAAACTTCAGTGGTGGAGAGCTTTGGGAACCATAGATCCAAAGTCACCAAAATAATGTGCAAGTGTTATGAATTCTGGCCTGCTGAATATGTTATTTTGAGTTCAATGGAGTTAGTCATTCCCATAAGCAGTGTGAGCATGTCACTTTTATAGGGGGCTGGAATAGGGTAATTAATTCTCAGTGAACTTCCTAAATCTACTTCTAGGATCCAGAATTGTTACAATGAAACTGCCTTGAGATCTGGGGAGCACATTTATATTTCTCAGGATACATGTCCTTCTTCAATCTCCCTAAACAATCGAAGAAATGTGCTTTTTGATTCGATGCTGCCTTCAGTTCAAAAAGACAGTCTACCTACCATACTATTGAGCAATGTTGTGTATGAGTTTCAGTGCCGGTGTGATGCCAGGTATGTAGGATGTACGTCCAGTTCCTGATCAAATCAAACAACATGTTTCTTTAGTTTCTCATAATAGGCAGAATACAGATCGTACTCAACCACCCTTGCTTGCAAAACCCAAAACAAAGCTACGGTTAGATGTGATTCTGCATTTGGGCAGCATTTGCTGAACAATTCTGAGCTAAAAACTACACTAAGAATCAATTTAAGATAACCAGGTCATATATTAGAAAGACATACATTCATATGCCATGACTTGTCCTTTGCAAAAAAAAGGAATATGTTCAAGCCTTGCACCTTTTTTGAATTACCTGGGAGGTTGGGGAGCCTGTAGTTTCCTGTTGCTTTCTTCATGACTTTGCCTCAGTCAATCGGATTTAATTTTCCAACCAATCAGCATTCTTTTTTCCTGTAGTATAAGTTGTTGTGATTGTTTGAAATTTGGCATTCTTGTGTTTGTCCGGATGAGTGCAAGACAAAAAAGTCTTGGTGACGTGTCTCTATTTTCAGCAATATTCAAGTTCCGTGCTTTCAATTTGTTTGTATTTACATTTAATCATAGTTCAAACTTATCTTTCAGCAAGCGAGTCATAAAGCATTACAAGGTGACCTGTGAAGATGATGGATTTGCCATCCAGCTGGACAATCCAGTAGGTTTCTTGCTTAATTTATGCTGAAATCTCACAGACTAAGACCTCCATATTTTATCATGCACATATGACTTCTATGCAATGAATGCACTTTGCGGGCTATGGCTAAAAATAAAAAACATATTCAACAGTGACTACACTTCAAAAGTACTTTGTTAACTGTAAAGTTTTGAGGTGTCTTGTGGTTGAATGTTTGGTTGAATCTGAAACTGGAAAGAAAGGACAAAAAATTTATACAATTTTAAACTTCGGTAATTTTCAAATCTTTGTGTAGAGTAAGCGTTGCAAATATTGGCACAGCTGTTGGCAATCACTGCAAATATTGTCACGACCTTTGACACCTTGCAAAAAATTGGCACATTCCTGATGACCCATCCTAACTTCTGAAAGACAGTGCTAGCTACTCAAAGATAGTAAATGATCTGATTGCAATAAAGCAATTTTTAATAGTGTGCATAAACATGAATAGTCTGCTGGGAATACAAGAGTTTCTGGGATAGTGTTCACAGCTCATGATATGATCAGTTCGAGAGAGATTCAATTAATGTTCACTTTATGGTTTACAGGCCACAGTTTGATAATGTTTCTGATGGACTCCAGCTGGAGAAAGTCACCAAAGATTATCTGCTGGTTCTCCCAATTGAATGGTGAAGACACCCTGGTTATTCATTTATTTGGAGTTTTCGTGGACCTTCCACCGAAATTGTATTCCATGCCCAAAGGGCATCAGGTGCCCTATAGGATTTTAGAACATCCCCTAGCTAATGGGAATTTATGGCATCCTCTGCCAATGGAACTTTGATACATCTTTTAGAGCCAATGGGGACTTAGTGCATCCAATATCCAATATGGTTTTGGTGCATCCTCTGACCAATAGGATTTTAGTACCTCCCATGCCTATCCCCAATTGCCGTGAGTGTGTATCTGGAATTACATGTAGACCAGGTCAGATGGAGGTGGCATGTTCCCTTTCCTGAAGGGCATTCATGAACACATTGACATCTTTATGTTGTCATGCCTTCTATTAGCATTTTTAGTACTAGCTTGCTCTGGCAGTTATATCCATTGAGCATTTTTAGAAGATTTTTTAAAATTTCACTTTTGGCACAGATTATTATTATTGATGAATTATTGTTATGTTCTCAGTCTGGGAGATCATTCTTGCCATGTTTAATGTTATACCACTGAGCTCGCAATGCTCATCGACTTACTAAATGATTGCGCTTTTTGCCTTATTGTTTGTATTTCACTGAAAAGAAAGGAGGAATTTAGCGTGACAGCAAGAAAGTCAATCTGAGTACTTCCCTTGGCTCCATTCATACTGGAGAAGATATATACTATTGTCTTCCTGCAATACTGCTATCCCTAATCTTAAGGAACATAAAGAGCAACAGAATATGTCAGTCAGACAGGATGGATGCATGCTAAAGCTGCAAAGTCAGAATTAGCCTAAAAGTGCCATTCTGTTGACTCAGAGCTCCTGGTATGTTAGCTATTTTCAATTAAGTCGTTTCTTGCTCTATTGAGCTAACCTTTATATCCATTCTATGAAATAAATGAGCTGCAGCTTGCTTATACATTATCATTAATTAGATTTTTATTTCATTTGGATACTCCAGATAAAGGTGAAGATCTGTAGTACAAGGTTCTCTTACAAGGAGAGAACATGTGGCACCTGTAGTTGAGCTTTAAAAGTCTATATATTATAGGTGGTAGATAAGACCAAGGAAGATAAGGAATTGTGATTTGAGGTCTCTTAACTCAATAAACAGCCATTTCTCTTGTTCCATAGGTCAAATACAGCACCCTTCAGGAAGTTGTTGATCATTTTATAAAAGAGACCAATGGAACTTTGAAACCATACTTAGACTCCAACATGTATGCCAACAGAATTGGTATGTTTATACATCCACATTGTGTATGGGCCTGGGTATCTGCAACCAGAGGTGGATTTACAATGAAACGCACTGTGCCATGGCATGGGGCCCCCGAACAATAGGGGAGGACCAAAATGAATGAGTTTCAAAACATTCAAACTGGGTGCATGAACTGATACTGCATTTGCAAAGTTAAAATGGGAAACGCCAAATAAATGAGTTATTTTTGGGACCAAGCCTTGTGTGTGATGGGAATGACAGACACCCAGGGTGGTCGCGGCAACATCTCTGCCTCTGATCAGCTACAAAAACATACCCAAAGAAAACACCTTTCAGATGCACTTGTTTTACTGACAAAGTCATTTCACAAAGTGGGTCTGCCTCAGTCTCTGTCAAACCTTCAGAATGTAATAGTAAAACCTTGCTATTCCACCAAGAAAGCAGCGCTTAGAAAAGTAAGTTTGAAAGGAGATTGCAATGTTCAGAAATTATATTAACAGATAGCTAGGAATTGCTCCTTTTCCAGCCAGGTTGCTGCAGCAATTATATTTCCCCCTTTTTTGACAAATCCCTCTCCTCCCACATACATTCTTTCTCTGATACCAGATGTGCCACTTGCTAACAAGCCTAGAGCAGACCGTAACACACTAGGGCACATGGTGAGCCAACTTGCTTTACCCAACAATAGTGAAGTCTGTCCACTCCCCTCAGCCCATGATTGTCAATGCAAGTCGGGAGCTCACTCACTGGTTGTTTGAATGAATAGCCAGGGCCACAGGTTAAAGGCCCCAGTGCTAGCAGTCTGGCCTCTGGATCAGATGGTTGTGGGTTCAAAACATTCAAACTGGGTGCGTGAGCTGATGCTGCATTTGCAAAGTTAAGAAGGGAAGCGCCAATTAAATTAGTTATTTTTGGGGCCAAGCCTTGTGTGTGACAGGAATGACGGACACCCAGGGTGGTCTCAGCAACATCTGCTCCTGTCCAGACAGACACTCCAGGGAAGGATGGTGTGATGCCTCCCTGGGGCCAGGGTCATGGATGTCACTGAACAGCTGCAGGGCATTCTGAAGGGGGAGGGAGAACAGTCAGAGGTCGTGGTTCACATTAGTACCAATGACATAGGTAGAAAGAGGGATGAGGTCCTGCAACAAGAATTTAGGGAGCTAGGTAGCGGATCGAAAAGCAGGACCTCCAAGGTTGTAATCTCTGGATTACTGGTGCCACATGCTAGTGAATATAGGAATAGGCGGATACAGCAGATGAATGCATGGCTGAAGGAGGGTGCAGAGGGAATGCTTTAGATTCCTGGATCACTGGGTCCGTTTCTGGCAAAGATGGGACATGTACAAGTCTGACAGGTTGCACCTGAACCGGAACGGGACCAACATCCTTGGTGGGGGTTTGCTAGTGCTGTTGGTGGGATTTAAGCTAATTTGACAGAGTGGAGGTATAGTAGGGGGTAACAAAACCAAAAACAAAAATTGCTGGAAAAACTCAGCAGGTCTGACAGCATCTGTAGAGAGGAAGACAGAGTTAACATTTTGATTCTATATGATTCTCCATCAGAACTCTAGTGAAGAGTCATACGGACTCGAAATGTTAACTCTGTCTTCCTCTCCACAGATGCTGTCAGACCTGCTGAATTTTTCCAGCTAATTTTGTTTTTGTTTTAGTTTCAAATTTTCAGCATCTGCAGTATTTTGCTTTTATCTTAGTATAATAGTGGGTGATGTGCTGACAAGCAAAAGAGAAAAACCAAGCCAGTCTGGAAGGCAGAGCATTTATAATCAAGTTAAGGCACAAAGAAGCATGGTAAGGCTGGATGGCATTTATTTTAATGCAAGGAGTCTTGCGAGTAAGACAGATGAGTTGAGTTGATTAACACATGGGGATATGATATCATTGCTATCATGGAGACATGGTTGAGGGAGAGGCAGGACTGGCAGCTCAATATTCTGGTGTATAGAATCTTCAGGCAAGATGGGGGGGGGTGCAGGGGGAGTGTAAAAGAGGAGGTATGTCGCAGTATTGATCAAGGAGTCAATGACTGCATTAAGGAGGGATGATATCTTAGAAGGTTCCTCAAATGAGGCCAAATGGGTAGAACTTAGAAACAAAAAGGGGGCAATCACATTGCTGGGAGTGCACTATAGATCCCCAAATGGTCAAGGAGAGATAGAATGGCAGATTGATATAGGCAAATCTCAGAAAAATGTAAAAATAATAGGGTAATAATAGGACGGGATTTCTACTTCCCCAATATTAACTGGGATAGACAAAGTGTGAAAGGCTTAGAGGGGGAAGAATTCTTAAAATGTATCCAGGAAAGCTTCTTAAGCCAGCACAAGAGAAAGGGGCGATGCTGGAGCTAGTTTTAGGGAACGAAGCCAGGCAAGTGGTAGAAGTGTCAGCGGGGGGGCATTTCAGTGGTAGTGACCATAACCCAGTAAGATTTAAGGTAGTTATGGAAAAGGACAAAGGTGGACCAGAAATAAAGGTTCTGAATTGGGGGAAGGCCGATTTTAATATGATAAGACAGGATCTGGCCAAAGTGAACTGGGAGCAGCTACTTGTAGGAAAATCTCCAATAGCAGTGGGAGTCATTCAAAAAGGAAATAGTGGGAGTGCAGGGCCAATATGTTCCTGTAAAGGTGAAGGGTGGGATCAACAAACCAGAGAACTCTGGATGTCACAGAATGTACAGGATTGGATAAGGAAAAAAAAGGAAGCTTATGGCAGATACCGAGGGCTCAAAACAGCAGAAGCCCAAGAGGAGTATAGAAAGTGCAAGGGGTTACGTAAAAAAGAAATTAGGAGAGTGAAGAGATAGCATGAAAAAACACTGGCGGGTAAAATGAAGGAAAATCCAATGAAATTTTATAAGTATATTAGGGGCAAGGGGATAACCAGGGAAAGAATAGGGCTCATTAGAGATCAATGTGGCAATCTGTGTGAGGAGCCGGAAGACGTAGGTGAGGTTTTAAATGAGTACTTTGCATCTGTATTCACTATAGAGAAGGACGATGTAGGTATAGAAATCAGGGAGGGGCACTGTGATATACTTGAATGAATTAGCATTGAGAGGAAGGAGGCATTAGTGCTTTTAGTGGGCTTAAAAGTGGATAAACCCCCAAGCCCAGATGAGGTGTATATCAGGCTGCTGTGGGAGGCAAGGGAGGAGATTGCAGGGGCCCTGACATTAATTTTCAAATCCTCTCTGATCACAGAAGTGGTGCCAGAGGACTGGAGGACAGCGAATGTGGTACCATTGTTCAAGAAGGGTGGTAGGGATAAACCAGGGAACTATAGGCCAGTGAGTCTAACTTCAGTGGCAGGGAAACTTTTGGAAAAAATTCTGAGGGACAGAGTTAATCTCCACTTGGAGAAACCAGGATTAATCAAGGAAAGTCAGCATGGCTTTGTTGGGAGGAGATCATGTCTAACAAATGTGATAAATTTGATTGAATTTTTCGAGGGTGTGACTAGGTGTGCAGATGAAAATAGTACAGTTGATGTAGTCTACATGGACTTCAGTAAGGCTTTTGACAAGGGAGAATGGTCAAGAAGGTAAGAGCCCATGGGATCCAGGGCAATTTGGCAAATTGAATCCAAAATTGGCTTAGTGGCAGGAGGCAAAGGGTGAAAGTCAAAGGTTGTTTTTGTGACTGGACGCCTGTGTCCAGTGGCATACTGCAGGGTTCGGTGCAGAGTCCCTTGCTGTTTGTAGTGTACGTTAATGATCTAGACATGAATGTAGAAGGTATGATCAGTAAGTTCGCAGATGACACGATAATTGGTAGTGTGGTAAATAGAGAGGAGCAAAGCCTTAGACGACAGGACAATATAAATGGGCTGGTAAGATGGGCAGAACAGTGGCAAATGGAATTTAATCCTGACAAGTGTGAGGTGATGCATTCTGGGATGTCTTAACAAGACAAGGGAGTACAATGAATGGTAGGACCCTAGGAAATACAGAAGATCAGAGTGGCATTGGTGTGCATGTCCATAGATCCTTGACTAGGACAGGTAGATAAGGTGGTTAAGAAGGCTTATGGGATACTTGCCTTTATTAGTCGAGGTATTGAATACAAGAGCAGGGAGGTTATGATGGAGATGTATAAAACGTTATTGGCGACATCTGAAGTACTATGTGCAGTTCTGGTTGCCACACTATAGGAAGGATGTGATTACTCTGGAGAGGGTGCAGAGGAGATTTACCAGGATGTTGCCTGGGCTGGAGTGTTTCAGCTGTGAAGAGAGACTAGATAGACTGGTGTTGTTTTCCTTAGAGCAGAGGAGGCTGAGGGGGGACCTGATTGATGTGTACAAAATTATGAGATAGGGTAGATAGGAAGAAACTTTTCCCCTTAATGGAAGGGTCAGTACCAGGGGGCATAGATTTAAGGTAAGGGGCAGGAGGTTTAGAGGAGATTTGAGGAAAAGTTTTTTTCATCCAGAAGGCGGAAGGTATCTGGAACTCACTGTCTGAATGAGTGATACAAGTGGGAACCCTCACAACATTTAAGAAGTCTTTAGATGGACACTTGAAAAGCCATTGCAAACAAGGCTACAGGCTAAGTGCTGGAAAATGGGATTAGAGTGGATAGGGACTTGAGGACCAGCACGGACATGATGGGCCGAAGGGCCTCTTTCCATGCCATGTAAAAGATCCCATGAGTCTATTTTGAAGAACAGCAGGTGAGTTACCCTATGTGTCCTGTCCAATATTTATCCCTCAGTCAACATCACACAAAACATATTCTGGTCATTTTCACATTGCATTGTGTATGGGACCTTACTGGGTACAAACTGGCTATGGAGTTTTCCCATATTCCTACCTCAAAAGTACTTCATTGGCTGTACAGCTTTGGGACTCCTGGTGGTCGTGAAGGGCGCTATATAATTGCAAGTATTTAAATTTTGGTATGTCTATGAAGTGGTTTAAAAAGTACCAGCCCACCATGCTGGGACAGGAGGAATTGCAGTCCACACTCATGCTTACTGCTAGCTTCTTACCTCAATAATACCAAATTAGACTCAATGGCAGGAAATAAATAGAGGCAGATTCGCCTGGCACTACTCTGGGCTACATCCTATCAGCTGGTTTCATAGTCACACCTTCAGAATAATTCCTTGGCTCTTACTCCAGGCATCACGTCCAGTGCAGAGGGACACCAGAAACTGGATTGGAAAATGGACCATGGTTGGATATTGGAGAAAAGGAGCTGGGCAGCCCCGGAGCCTTACTCCGCACATTCCCATTCTCTCTTTATAATTCGCAAGCTATGATGGGGAGAGGAGTTTCAGTAAAACGTCAGCCAGTTTGGTCAGAGGTTGAAATATTGACCTTGAGCTGAGTTTTAATTTGATTTTAATTTAAATGATTGTAACGTGGGCCAGCCTGAAACCATAACAGCAGCTCACGCTCTTCCACTGAGCGACACTGTGTGAGATTTTCCAGTGAGTGATGAGATCTCTGTAAAGTGCAATGTTTCTCGGATCTCCTAGGTAACAGATGTGTTGTCAGTGCTGTTTGACCTCAGTAAACTGTTGCCACTGGAGCAGGGCTCCGACCTGCTGTCTCTGTCTCTGTACAAAATTATAGCAACAGACTGACATATCGATCTTCGAGTGGGCATCCAGTCAGCTTCTCTCCCTTACCTGCAGACGCTCTCTCTCCCTCTCTCTCTCTCTCTCTCTCTTTTTCTCTCTGTATAATCTGTCCTTGGTTTTTGGCTTTTCTTGTCAGCAAGTTCCATGTTTACTCGCTTTGTGTCGCAATATTTACCATCTTTCCCCTCATTCAGAAAAGAGGTAAGCTTAGATTTCAGCAAGTCAATTATTCATAAGGCACCTTTTTACAAGTGAAGGAGCACTGATCAATTTGTGTATTTCCTTAGTTTCACTTTTTCAATTCTGGGGGAGCGGGGGTGTCCGGAGGGGGTGCCAAAAAAGAAGCTGAACACAGGGCCATACTAACGGTAAATCCGCCACAGTCTGCAACGTCTATTATTGTGTCTCAGTAAGAACATTCTAATTTAAACTAGCAATGGGGCATGTTTAAAGAAAAGAAAACAAAAAAGAACTTAGATTCATATGGTATCTTTCATGGCCTCAGGACATCCCAAGGTGCTTTGTAGCCAATTAAGTACTTTTGGAATTTAGTCACTGTTTCAATGTAGAAAACATGGCAGCCAATCTGCACACAGCAAACTCCCACAAACAGCAACATGATAATGGTCAGATAATTTTTTTTGGTTGAGGCATAAATATTGACGAAGAAACTGGACAGAACGCTGTGGGATCTTTTATGTTTTCCTGCGGAATGGACAAAGGGCTTTAGTTTTACGCCTCATCCCAAAAACAGCAGATCCGGCAGTGCAGCACTTTGTCAGTGTTGCAGTGAATTGTCACAGAATTGTTAGCGTGCAGAGGGAGGTCATTCTGCTCATCATATCTGCACTGGCTCTCCGAATGAGCAACTCACTTAGTGCTATTCTCCTGCCCTCGCCCCGCAATCCTGTATATTCTTCCTCTTCAAATAACAGCCTAATCCCATTCTGAATGCCTGCACCATGATTGGACAAGTTGGGACTGTTTTCCTTGAAGAGAAGGCTGAGAGGAGATTTGATGGAGGTCTTCAAAATCATTAAGGGCCTGGAAAGAGCAGATAAGGAGTAATGGCGAAAGGATTGACAACAAAAGAGTACAAATTTAAAATAGTTGGCAGAAGAAGCAAAAGCAACGTGAGAAAAAAAATTTTTATGCAGGAAGTAAAGGTCTGGAATGCACTGCACACTGGATTTTTTTGCTCGAGCCTCTGGTCATTATCAGATTGCTGTTTTCTGTGTCCAGTTAACTGCCACACACAGGGGACAGGCATCTCACCCAACCTCTGTTCCATCTCTTCTCATCACATGCCTTTCTTCCGTCTTCATACAGGCCAAGCTGGTGCACAACAGGTGTGAGAGAGTGCTGACGGGGGGAGGGACATCCAACATCCACGGCCTCAGTGCATTCGAGGAGGCTGCAGCTGAGCTGGTTGGGGAGGACAGGGAATGCTCCCATGGGGAAGGGGAGATCGGCCTCTCCTACCAATCCAGTACGGATCACAGCGCCATCAGTTCATCAAATACTGACAGTCACAGTGAATCACATGCAGTCTTATTTAGCTCATTAACTGAATCCCTCTTTTCTATTTTCTAGGCACCAGCAGATCCAGGCCCCCAAACCATTCCAGGACCACCAGTGTGAGCCCCCAGACCTCATCCGAGGACAAAGCTCTGGAAGAACCGTCACGGCACTCACTCACACCCTTCACCAGCTCAGAGACACACACATCGGTGGGGCACAGCTATAGATTAGGCTCGGGCTCATTTTCTGGGGAACACCTCACTGAAACATCCCTGCAGCAGTCAGAGGCCGGGAGAGCCCAGGTCACCGACACCTGCTCGCTCCGAGTCAGATGATGAGCCTCTGGTTGCGGCTGCCAAATCAATGCTGGAGATGCAACGACGGGCAGAGAAACGTCAGGCAGAGATTCGGCAATCGCTCAGCAGAGCAAATGATGGAGGAGTCCATCCGTGTTCTGTCTGATGTTGTGGCTCCGACATGTGAGCACCTCAAGGTCACCATGGGATGGCTGACAACCACGATGGAGACATTGGCCCAGCAGTTCTTGCTGGATTTGTGCTTGGCCATGCACTTCACAGCCACACACGCTGGTGTCACCGTCAGGATGTGGATGACATGGCTATGAGGCACCTTGACCCCCCCTTCAGGTGCACCATCTCCTGCAGGAGTCAGGGTGGGGCCTCGGGCACCCACAGGGAGGATGAGCACTGCTCAGACAGCCCGGGAGCCTCCTCTCAGGACACTCCAAGGTTGTGCAGTCGCTCACAGCCCCCTCTGCCTGTGACCCCATCCACTCCAGCTTCTCAGGCCGCCGAGGGTGCTTCTGCCCCTGAGCAGGTGACACTTATCAGGCCGGGGCCCTCCAAGCCTTGGGCTACCAGAGGACGTCTGCCAAGGACATTGCAGACATCAGGGCGTAGCAGTCAGCAGGCTGCCTCCAACTCTACTGCGCATGTCAGGGCTGCACCCAGACACAGTGTAGAGTTAGGAAATTTAAGATAAATTAATGTCACTTTTGGATCATGGGTGTGTTATACATGTTGCACTAAATTGCACTTTTGTTAATACATTTGATGGTTGTGTGAATGTTCCTGTCAACTGAAGGCATTGTGATTTTGTACTTTGGAGTCCTCTTATTTCAAGGTTTAGCCTTCCTCCCACTCAGTGATAGTGTCCCACTGTCAGATTAACATCCCTGTGATGTCAACCTCAGTATAACTAGTATCCACAATGTGTGATGTCTGGGAGATGTGGTCAAATTTTTATTGGAAATGTGTGATGGAAGCGTTTCCAGCACTTCTTCCTCAAAGAATGCCATTGAGTGATGGCAGGTCATCAGCATTGATATTCTAGCAGCATTTGTGTCTCCTCAGTGGTAGTGGCAGAAGAAAAGACGTACGGGAGGAGGGATCCCTCAGCATGTCCACAACTCAGTCACAGCAGTGTTTGCATCATTAGATGGGGTGAAGGCTTCAAGTCTTCTCTCGCATCGCTCGAACAAGAGTAGACTCTCAGTTTCCAGAGTGACCTCACTCACAGAGCCCCACAGACCAAAGCAAAGATCATGGCCTGGTGACTCATGAGGCAAGTGTGAATGCGGGACTCATTCTTGCTGCAAGTGGGTGGACATTTCCTGAGTTGAAAGAAGATAACATTGAGGGCTAGGAGAGATGGGGCCATATTCCCTCACTTAACTTTACTCTTCCTGGAACCTGTCAGCAATTAACGTATCTTGGGCACATCTCCCACGTCATCCTTCCTCCATGGCATAATCTTGCTCATGCTGACCCTTCTAAGGTTCCTGGACCTCCAGATCTTCATCCTCCAATGAGCTCTCATCCTCCTCCAGGTCATCCTCTGGCAGGGTTCACCTCTTTGCATTGCCGGATTGTGAAGGGCGCAGCACACTGCAATATTGCGGGAAACCCTGTTGTGAGTGTACTGGAGTGGGTTATCCAAGCATCTGAAGCGCATCTTCAGAAGCCCTATTGTCTGCTCTATAAGGGAGCGTGTGGAGCTGTGAGCAGCATTTTTACCTGTCCTCAGAACAACTCTGAGGGCGATGCACTGGTGTCATCAGCCAGTGTTTCAGTGAGTATCCCTTATCACCAAGCAGCCATCTCTGCAGATTTAAAGGCCCCTCCAAAATCTCAGGCACCTGGGAGTGACTCAGGATGTAGGAGTCATGGCAACTCCCAGGGTATTGTGCACAAACGTGCAGTATGTGCTTCTGGTGATCATACACCAGTTGTACATTGATGGAATAATAGCCCTTGTGGTTTATAAACATTAGGGGCTGCTGCCATGGAGCCTGTATAGCCACATGGGTACAATCTATTGCACCCTGCTTCCTTGGGGAGCCTGAGATGGCGGTGAAGCCGGTGAATCTTGCAGCCTGGCTATCTTCATCCGGAGCAAACCTGATATAATGATGGGCCTTCCTGTGACCCCCTTTACACATTGATGTGTCGCAGACTGAGAGATGCTGCACATGTCACCTGTTGATCCCTTTAAAGAACCAGAGGCCAAGAAAGTGAGTGCAACAGTCGCCTTCAAAGCCACTGGCTGGGGATACCCTCCAACTCCACCTGTCGTCAGGTCTTCACAAAGAATGGGGCAAATGTGATGTACCAGATCGCAGGTCAAGTGCAGACATGCACAGCATTGCCTCTCACTCATTTGTAAATAGGAGACTCTTGGATGATAAACCTTAGGTCTGGTGAGTTGCCCCTATTGTCTGGGTCTCTCCTCCTGACCCTCCTGTTCATGCTCTGGCTGCACTTGACCTTGTCTCTCCTGCTGGAACTGCGCGCAGAGTCGCCTCTCCCTCCTCCACCTCCTCCATTGCATTAGGACCCTAACAAGCCCTGGATCCATTTGTGCTTTTACCTTCTCTTTGAAAGGAAACATTGAAGATATTAATGATTCAAGGGGCAAGAAAGTGAAGCTCAGAAGATTACACGTTTGGAGACTGTAAGGGTCCATAGCTTTTCCTGCCCTACTTGCATGGCAGCTAATGCTGCCTTGTCCCTGAGACACTAACACACACATTGAGGTGACCAAGATGGCATCGCTGATATATAACATCTTGAGCCCTGTGTGAGATGCTAAAGTTTAATTGAGATGAGTGACCCAACCTAGCTCTGTGCTCCAATCTCTGATGTGGCATATTAATGACCAATCAGTTGTTCATGGCCAATGAGTGGATGCCCTTTGGCCCATTAGGAGTGTCACATCTGGAACACATACAGACCTTCATTGATGGAATGCTATATATGATACAGCTGTGACTCCCTCACTATTGTCTACATTCCCAAATTCTACGTTCCTATCTGTTATTCTTGAGATGCAGTAACTGTGATGTGAAGCCACTGAGTCCTGAGTTGCCCTTTAACAGTGCTAATGAAGCCATTGGCTTTCAGTGTCTTTCATCACAAGGAGGTCTTTCTCCTTTCTTTCTAAGCTGAATCCTGCTCACTCGGCGGCAACAAGAGCTTAGAGGACGACCCTAGAAAGGCCCCCTCATGTTCTCCCTTCCCCGACTACCATTCTACAGCCTTCCCTCCCCATTGCCTTCCTCATGTTTGTCAGCCCGAACCCTTGCCTCACAGCCCACCCCCAGTTGAAGTGCTAGTCACTGAAAGTGGAGGCCTGCATGAATACCACAGCATTCCTTGGGTCAATGAAAGCAAAGAGAAGGAGCAGACCAACATTACAGCCCCAGCAGAGTGGCGATCATCGCAAAAAGACTGGCGCAGCGCTATGGCAGGTATGTTCCATTTACCTCGAAGTTACCAGCGGACTGAGGTCTGACTTGTGCACCCCCCTCCCCCCTTTTTTAAATGGGTTTGACAACAACGTAATTTGCTGCTGACATGACGGAAGATTGGAAGGCCTGGCAAGATTCCGGCCAGCAGCTGTTTTAATGAGCGTTTGTGACATGTTAATGAATGTAAATGGTGTTCACACCACTCGTCGGCGGGGTAACCGACCCACCATGAAAGCACTGTCGGGGGAACTGCGACCTGTTTTTACTGCAGCAGGTTTCCCAGTTTGCCTCCTGATAGATTCTCCACTCAAGCCATGAAACCTGCTGCGGGCAGGAAGGGAGAATTCGCCCATTGACTGATGGTCATGAAAAGTGCTATATAAATGCAAGTCTTTCTTTCCTTAAGAATTATTCCTAATCTGGACAAAAAATAACTCATCAATCAGCTCCTTCCCTTGTACAGACATCAGTTTAGGTGTTTTTTTAACCTGTCTCCCTTACATTCATCCCCCTTCTTAGTTTATATTTATTTGTGGATTCTTTTTAGCCTAGAAGTTACTTAATGGTTTGGCTAACACCAAAACACAAATATTAACCACTAAGAACATTAACCAATAAATTTAGTGTAACTTACCTGCAACCTGTACACTCTGTGCTGTCTATGACATTACTTTTTGAAATATTCCATTTGCTTCTGCGGTGTCTGTGGCTCTGTGTCTATTATATTGTTATACCATTCGTAAAGAAATAGGAACTAATTATTTTGGGAATGTACATCCGGGGTGCCATACTTCACTGCTGCACTGCAGTCATGTTCCGAGTAACAATGCAGCTGTCTATCAGCCAGATGGAGAGCGGAAAGAAATACATTCGATAAAGCTCCAGCATTTTGAGTCTAAAGTGTGATTACTCCTCACTTATGGGAACCAGAAGACATGACAGCGCTCTATAACTTCTGTTGCTGCTGACTCTCCCCCACTGTTTAAATTTTCCATTCTGTTGCTGCCGATTGTCGGTTGCTGTTAAACTGATTAGCTCTATGCCGTTCTCTCCCAAAAGTCTCAGTTATCAATAACCTTCAGGTTTCCACAGAGTCAATGTTATATCCAATTATTTCCAAAATGTGACCTGTTTTTTTTTGCCTTTGTTCTCATTTCAGCGGTGTCCAAAGGTCAAAGCACAAAGGTACAAAAGAAGCCAGTGCCTATGTCAAGAGTAGCCCCAATTCAACGTTCCTCAAAGCTACCATCTGACTATCCAGACACCCCAGGATTGATGCAAAAATCATACAAACCTCAACGAAAGCTGCCTCTCAAGCCAGGCATGGTTCATTGATTAAGTCGTGATTGTCATTTCATTTAACTATGTTAGCAAAGAGCTGATTATGAAATAAATTGAAGGTTACAGGGATGGTTACAGTAGAGACAAAAAAGATTTATAAAGGGCATTTAGCCTGGTCTTTTCCAACAGAAGATATAATTTATGGACTGTAGCAGATCACGATTAGTTTGATATCAATGGGAATTTCACTCACTACATTTGAAATGTGGAGAGAAGTTTCATAGTGGATGTTTCTTGGATGATTTTCCTGCTGTTCTACACTGTTGGAGAAAGATCGAATAATCTAGGGAAAGGTTATGGCAGTATAAATCCTAAATAGGGTGTGTTACAAAGAAAGGGCTGGGTTGGCTGACTGGCCTTATTCTATTCTGTGTTCTTAAGATAAAACATCCATAACAATCACTGAAAACCAAGTACAACACATTATTAACAACCCAGGAATCCAATGACTCTCAATATCTGGGTTAGGAATAGTTCATTTGAAGTCACAATTCGCCATAAAACAAATTAAATCCCAGATTTGGTTTCTAGTCTTTGCTGAATTTGCTTATATTCACCCAAAAGGCATGAGAAGTGCTAAGATTGGATCTAACATCCCCATGCTGGAGGGGCAGGTGAGTGCTGGAGTGGGAGGGGGTGGGGGGGTGGCATTGTGGAGGATTAATGAAGAATGGGAGCCAAAGGAGAAGTTGAAACAGCTAAGGTTTGCAGTCTTGGTGGATATTATACCATGCACAGAAACAAGTGTTTTTGTTTTAATTCTAACTCAGGTATTGAGTTCAAGTTTGAGGCATTTGGAAATAAGGGAGAAATATTTGTGACAGACTAAGATTAAGATCTTCAATATTCTTGCACTCATCAGGACAAATGCAAGAATGCCAATTTTCAAACAATCACAATAATTTATACTACAGGGGAAGAGAGTGCTTGCAACCAATTAACATTCTTTTCTCCAATACTATAAATTGTTGTGATCATTTGACATTTGGCATTATTGTGTTTGTCCTTCTGAATTCAAGATGAGAAGCTTCGGCAACATGGCTCTCCTTTTACCAATATTCAAGTTCTATACTGCCAAATGACTGACGTTATCTTCAATAATGTAAAATAGAAAGTGTTTGATCATTTCTGTTTTATCTTTGCAGCAGAGGGGAGCAGCAGAAGTCCGGTCAATAAAGAGTCTGAACCAAGTTACATGAATAATGAATGTAGGAACTGTGATCTAGTTCTGTCTATTTTTCTTCGGAATTACATTACTTTTGTGTGATATTTTGTTCACAAAGTTCTTAATTTCAATGTTAGCAATATAATAGAAATTATAACACTTCTTTAATCCCAGATATGACTAATGGTAACTCTACCGGTCATTGGTTATATCCTCACGTGCTTCCACAACTGACGGGTCTAAGATTATCCAATTATTTCCGCATTCAATGAGCGATTATTTTTAACATTGAAACAAAGCCTCTTTGTTCATAAAGATAGCGCCTTGTAGAGGCATGCAGGATACAGTTTGAGGGTCCTTTGCTGGTGAATTATTCAATCAGTTTAGTTATAAAATTAGCAATTTTAACAATTTCAAAAAATAGACAAAAGCTATTTTGGGAACCACAAAACAACCCAAATAAGCAACTGGCAAAAGAAATAGTAGGCTGCAGTATGGTGAGCCTAAATTGTTGTGGTGTTTATAGGATGAAGATTGTCTGTTCCCTATAAAGTTTTAGCAAATGGTAAATAATATTTTTTTTTATTCATTCGTGGGCATCGCTGGCTAGGCCAGCATTTATTGCCCATTTCTTGAGAAGGTGGTGGTGATCTGCTTTCTTGAGCTGTTGCAGTCCATGTGGTGTAGGTACACCTAGAGTACTGTTAGGGAGGGATGTTCCAGGAATTTGATCCAGTGACAGCGAAGGAACAGCGATGTATTTCCAAATCAGGATGGTGAGTGGCTTGAAGGAAACTTCCAGGTGCTGGTGTTCCCATGTGCCTGTGCCCTTGTCTTTCTAGATGGTAGCGTTTATGGGTTTGGAAGGTGCAGTCTTAGGAGCCTTGGTGAGTTCCTGCAGTGCATCTTGTAGATGGTACACACTGCTGCCACTGTGCGTCAGTGGTGGGGAGCGTGAATGTTTGTGGATGGGGTGCCAATCAAGCCAGCTGCTTTGTCCTTGATGGTGTTGAGCTTGTTGGATGTTGTTGGAGCTGGACTCATCCAGGCTAGTGGAGAATATTCCATTATACTTGTGACTTGTAGATGGTAGATGGGGAGTCAGGAGGTGAGTTACTAGCCTCTGATTTGCTCTTGTATCCACCATATTTATATGGCTAGTTTGGTTCAGTTTCTGGTCAATGGTAACACCCAGGATGTTGATAGTGGGGGATTTAGCAATGGTATTGCCATTGAATGTCAAGGGTTGATGGTTAGTTTCACTCTTGTTGGAGATGGTCATTGCCTGGCAGTTGTGTGTTGCGCATGTTACTGACCACATGTCTGCCCAAGCCTGGACATTGTCCAGGTCTTGCTACATTTGGACATGGACTACTTCAGTATCTGAGGACTCACGAATGGTGCTGAACATTGTGCAATCATCGGCGAACATCCCCACTTTTGACCTTATGATGGAAGTAAGGTCATTGATGAAGCAGCTGAAGATGGTTGGACTGAGGACACTACCCTGCGGAACTCCTGCACTGATTTTCCGGAGCTGAGATGATTGACCTCCAACAACCACAACCACCTTCCTTTGTGCTAGGTATGAGTCCAACCAATGGAGAGTTTTCCCCCGATTTCGATTGACTCCAGTTTTGCTAGGGCTCCTTGATGCCACACTCGGTCAACTGCTGCTTTGATGTCAAGGGCAGTCACTCTCACCTCACCTTTGGAGTTCATTTCTTTTGTCCATGTTTGAACCAAGGCTAATGAGGTCAGGAGCTGACTGATCCTGGAGGAACCCAAACTGAGTGTCAGTGAGCAGGTTATTTCTAAACAAATGCCGCTTGATAGCACTGTTGATGACCCTATCAGCACTTTACTGATGATCAAGAGTAGACTGATGAGGTGGTAATTGGATTGGATTTGTCCTCTTTTTGTGTACAGGACGTACCTGGGCAATTTTTCACATTGCTGTAGATGTCGGGATTGTAGCTGTACTGGAACAGCTTGGCTAGGGAGGTGACACATTCTGGAGCACAAGTCTTCAGGACTATTGCCAGAATATTGTCAGGTCCCATAGCCTTTGCAGTATCTAGTGCCTTTAGCTGTTTCTTGATATCACGTGGAGTGAATCGAATTGGCTGAAGACTGGCATCTGTGATGCTGGGGACCTCTGGAGGAGGTCGAGATGGATGGTCCAGTCGGCACTTCTGGTTGAAGGTTGTTTCAACTGCTTCAGCCTTATCTTTTGCACTGATATGCTGGGCTCCACAGCATTGAGGATGGGGATATTTGTGGAACCTCCTACTCTAATGAGTTGTTTAATTGTCCACCACCATTCATGACTGGATGAGGCAGAGCTGCAGAGCTCAGATCTCATCCGTTGGTTGTGGGATCTGTCTATCAATTGATGCTTATGCTGCTTGGCATGCAAGTAGTCCTGAGTTGTAGCTTCACCAGGTTGGCACTTCATTTTTAAGTATGCCTGGTGCTGCTCCTGCAATCTTCATTGAATAAGTGTTGATCCCCTGGCTTGGTGGTAATGGTAGAGTGGGGGATATGCTGGACCATGAGGTTACAGATTGGTTTTGAGTACAATTCTGCTGCTGATGGCTCACAGAGCCTCATAGATGCCCAGCCTTGAGTTGTTAGATCTATTCAAAATCTATCCCATTTAGAACGGTGGTAGTGCCACATAACACGATGGAGGGTATCCTCAATATGAAGGCAGGACTTTGACTCCACAAGGACTGTGCAGTGGTCTCTCCTACTGAAATTGTTATGGACAGATGCACCTGCATCAGACAGGTTGGATGAGGTCAAGTATGTTGTTACCTCTCATTGGTTCCATCCCCACCTGCCGTAGACCCAGTCTAGCAGTCTAGCAGCTATGTCTTTTAGGATTTGTCCAGCTCAGTCTGTACTGGTCCTACTGAGCCACTCTTGGTAATGGACATTGAAGTTCCCCACCCATAGTGCATTCTGCGCCCTTACCACCCTCAGTGCTTCCTCCAGGTGGTGTTCAACATGAAGGAATTCTGACTCATCAGTTGAGGGAGGGTGGAACATGGTAATCAGCAGGCAGCTTCCTTGCCCATGTTTGACCTGATGCCATGAGACTTCATGGGCCTGGATTCCATGGGCAACTCCCTCCCAACTGTATCCCAATGTGCCACCACCTCTAGTGGGTCTGTCCTGCTGGTGGGACAGGACATACCAAGGGATGGTGAAGGTGGTGCCTGGGATATCTTTTGATTCTGTGAATATCATTATGTCAGGCTGTTGCTTGACTAGTCTGTGGGACAGCTCTCCCAATTTTGGCACAAGCCCCCAGAAGTTAATAAAGAGGGTTTTGCAGGGTTGACAGGGCTGAGTTTGCTGTAGCCGTTTCTCGTGCCTAAGTCTATGTCAAGTGGTCCGTCCAGTTCCATTCCTTATAGACTTCATAGCAGTTTGATACAAATGGGTGGCTTGCTAGGCTATTTCAGGGGGCACTTTAAGAGTCAACCACATTGCTGTGGGCCTGGAGTCACATGTAGGCCAGACCAGGTAAGGACAGCAGATTTCCTTCCCTAAAGGACATTCCTGAACCTGATGGGTTTTTATGACAATCAACAATGATTCCATTGTCATCATTAGACTTGTTAATTCCAGATTTTTATTGAATTCAAATTCTACCATCCACTATGGCGGGATTCAAACCCTAGTCCCCAGAGCATTACCCTGGGTCTCTGGATTGCTAGTCCAGTGACAATATCACTACGCCACCACCTCCCACTAATTGAGATTTACTATTCTATTCAAATCCTTTGCTGCACTCCAGGAGTGTGTATCTTTGATATGATACCTCCACCTATCTGTTCTGATGATCCTATTCAATTGTTGACATTGACACAGTAAATAGCATCACATATTTTTAAGTGACAGTGACTTGTGTGCCAGACTGTGTAAATGTGATACAGTTGGTCAGTGTGCACTGTGATACATCACTCTAGGTTCAGACATGCTGATTACTGTACTATAATAGACTTTTCTTTGTCTGTTTCAGTTCTTTTAAAAATCAATCAGTTGAACATAGCGGGTGAGTGGAGAAAACCATGTTTGTACCTGAATTTATTTGCAAAGTTTGTGTGATTAACATATACAGTTTGAAAAATGTAATTTGTCTTTTGGTTTAATGCAGGTGACAGGCCTCCCAGCCATACTCCTGCAAAACCAAAATCACCTCAGCACTTTCCTGCAGGTATTCTTGCAAGTTTTCATTGCATTTCCTAGTTTTGTTTATAAATTGTTTTATTTTTCACTGAGGCACACCAAAAATAATAACAATTTCCACTGCAATAGAAAAGGCTAATAGAGAGGGTTTTTTCTGGGTGAATTGGGAAAGATGATTTTCCCTAGTCAGCGAAGAGAGATGACTAATTTTAAAAATGTCATGAGAAGACCGAGGACGAAGATTAAAAAAATCTTCTTTATTCAAGAGATTGACAGAGCATAAAATATTTCCCCACAAGAAATGATTGGGGCAGAGCTCATTACATCTTATAACGAAACTTGAATAGATAACTGAAACAGGGAAAAATAGAGGAGAAAGCAGTACACCAGCATAGTCATGATGGGTTGATTCCTTCTGTGTTGTAAAATTCTATAGTCACACTGTTTCAACTATGTCCTGAATATGTCAAAAAATATATCATTGTCAATCATAATGTGCATGGCCTCCCTTCCCTTAGTAGTTTTTTGCAATACTGAGCTATACAGACTAGGAATGGCCCAGATTTAATTCCTTACTTTTACTTAATTAACTGATCTCAACATGATTCTTGGATTTTTAAAAATTCTTTTATGGAATATGGGTGTCGCTGGCTGGGCCAGCATTTATTGTCCATCCCTAGTTGCCCTTGAGAAGGTGGTAGTGAGCTGCCTTCTTGAACCGCTGCAGTCCATGTGGTGTAGGTACACTGATAATGCTGTTAGGGAGTGAGTTCCAGGATTTTGTCCCAGTGACAGTGATATATTTCCAAGTCAGGATGGTGAGTTGTTTAGAGGGAAACTCGCAGGTGGTGGTGTTCCCATGCATTTTCTGCCCTTGTCCTTCTCAGTGGTAGAAGTTGCAGGTTTGGAAGGTGCTGTTGAAGAGCCCTTTGCGAGTTTCTGCAGTGCATGTATAGGATATTTTATTATATATCTGTAGCCCTTACTTTTAGGTATTATAGGATATTGTCATATGTAATTTCCCTCTAATACAAATTCAAGGACTGATAAAAATGCTGATATTTGTTAAATTAAATCAATGAGTTAAAACATAGCCCCTTACTTGTGATGCATATGAGACCCATATTGACGATAACTCACATGCAAAAGATTCTTCATTAGGAACCCGTAAGCATGTTATCTTGACTGCTTACTTAGCCTCAGCAAACAAGGCCAAAGCCCCCAAGAAACTCCAATTTGTTGTCACTTCTTAAATTTTAATTACATATAATAATTCAGGGTACAATATTCCATTATGCTCTATGTGTATGTTGTTGATATGTAAACTCATTGGCATAGAATTATGTAGAATATCCAGCCTAGTAGCAAGCAGCCTGATCGCTGCTCAGTGATTATGCTGGAAAATGTATGTATATTGACACTTGGAAGATCAGGCTTGGAAGTGATGTCTTTCGCAGTTGAATGGCCCACCACACAAAGACTGACCAGTTAGGTAATATACCAAAAGATGCCTGACCTCTGCGAGGACAAAATGGAGCAACATCAGGAAAAGAGAAGGTTTTTTAAATTAATAACGGGGCACATCTATGTTTTGCAGGTGGTACTGATGAACTAATGATGAAACTGATGAAGAGACGGGCAAAGCTGGCAGAAGATCAGTAAACTTTGATTCTAACAAGCAACCGACTTACTAAATTAGAGAACCTGTGAACACCAGCATTGCATTCAATTGAAACCATTGACTCTTTTAATGTGGAAAAGCTTTAAATTATGATAAATGTACAAGAAAGGAATTGGAAGAGTTGCAGATTTTACCAATCTGCTTCTCTTTTGTGTCAAATCCCGGTGATAGAGAAGGTGATGTTCTCACAAGGACAATTTGATCAAAGAGCTGGTTCTGTTGTTGGGAGATTCTATCTCTCAGTTTAAGGGATTGACTGCATTTTTCTATTCTATATACTGAGATATGCCAAAAGTTTGGAACAAATGACAGGACTTTCATCCAAGAGAAAACTTTAAAATCTTTGAAATTGGGGTGGTGGATAACCACCATCACAAGAATTAATGAAAAAATGAATTGCTGGGGTGGAAAACAATCTTGAAAGTAGTAACAAAGGATTACAGGGTGGGAGGGTGGGGAGCATTGTTAAGCAAGTTACAATGATGTGTAGCCATCATTTTAGAAGTTCAACTCAGGTGTGCAAAAGCAGAAAATTATATTTCACATCCTCAGGATATCCTAAAGCATTTTAAAGCACGTGAAGTACCCTTTTGAAGTGTAGTCACTGTTATGATGTGGGGTCACCTGACAGCCAATTTGTACACTGCAAGGTCCCACAAACAGCAATGAGATAATAACCAGATAATTTGTTTTAGTGATCTTAATTGAGGGATAGATATTGGTCAGGGCACCTTTTTGGCAAATAGTGCCATGGGAGCTTTTATACACCTGAACGGATGACGCCTTGGTTTAGCATCTCATCTGAAATATGGCACTTCTGTCACTGCAGCTGTCTCTTGCTACTGCAATGGAGTGTCAGCCTTCATTGTGCTCAACTCCATTGTGTGTGGCTTCAACGCATGACCTTCTGACTCAGGTGAGAGAGCCATGGCTGAAATGTTACAAATCCTAGGTAAGAGATACAATGTTTGCAAGCACTTTACTTTCAGTTAGGAGTTGAGAGAAAACTAAGGTTAGTATTTCTGCTGGTATTGTAATTAAAGTCAAAAATGGGCAGAATGCATCTAATTTGAAAGCCTTGAATCTGAAGAATTTTATTTTATCATTCAATCATATTGGTGAGCCTTTGCTTTTAAAATGTCTTTGTATTCATGAAGCACTAACCAGACATCCCAAGAAAGCACTTAATTTCACATTGGTGGATTCAGCAGTCGAAGTTTTCATTGAAAGTTTCTCTTTTTCCCTAAACTCTGCTAGTGGCAGTCTCAAGATTATGCAGCACATGCTTGGTCATTGTATCATACAGCATAGAATGTCTTTCAGCCCATCTCACTTGCACTGACTCTTTAAGAGCTATCCAGTTAGTCCTAACCCAGTGTCCTAATCCAGTGCTCTTTCCCTAAAGACATGAAACTTTTTATTCTAAATACGGATGTTATAAAACCAAGCAGCAAATCGTAGTACAGTATTTTCAAATTATCTGAACCCCTGTCAATATTGTAGTAGGACCAGTCTGGAAATCAACCTTGTGATAAGAAGAACAAAAGTAATCACAGATTAACATTTTATTATGCTGTAGATCGGGCTGGTCCAATGTGTATCACTGGGGACAGATCCCCAGTAATCAGGTTCTCAAAGCCCAGGCAACTTTATGGGTCTGAAAAGATTTCTTTATATGTCCTGTCTCATCACCTAAATCAGATCATGCAGCGCTCTTAGAATCAGCAACCTGAGTATGTCCAAGTTAATTTCACCTTTACAGCTCTTGAGGCCAAACAAGCTAGGAGACCTAGTACAATGGATAAGGGGGAATCAGTAGTTGTAGTGCATTTGGATTTTCAAAAAACATTTGACAAGGTGCCTAACAAGAGGATATTGCACTAAATTAGAACTCATGAGATTGGGGGTGAAAGTTGGTTAATAGAAAACAGAGAGTAGCGATAAACGGGACATTTTCTGGTTGGCAGGCTGTAACTGGCAGGGTACCACAAAGTACTTAGCTATTTTCAATCTATATTCAACTCAAATGAGGAAACTGAGGGTAACATATGACTTTTTCTGACAATACAAAGATAGGTTGTAAAGTAAGCATGGGAAGGATGCAAAAAGGCTGCAGAAGGATGTAGACAAGTCAGCAGATGGAATACAATGTGGCAAAGTGTGAAGTTACCCACTTTGGAAAGATAAATAAAAATGGCTGATTTTTTTTGAATGGTGACAAACTGGGAAATGTTTACATTCAGAGAGACTTGGCTGTCACTGTATATGAATCACAGAAAGTTAACATCCAGGTACAGCAAACAATTAGCAAGGAAATTCTATGTTAGATTTTATTACAAAAAGATTAAAGTGTAAGAGTAAAGAAGTCTTACTACAATTGTACTGTGCATTGGTCTCCTTACCTAAGGAAGAACATACTTATTCTAGAGAAAGTGCAATGAAGATTTACTAGATTGGTTCCTGTGATGAGGGGGGATTGTCCTATGAGGTGACTTTGAGAAGAATAGACTTAGATTCCATGGAGTTTAAAAGAATGAGCCAAGATCTAATTGAAACATATCTAACTGAAACATGAAACATAAAGTTCTTAACAGACCTCATAGGCTAGATACTGAGAAAATGGTCACCCTGGCTGACGACTTGGGAACAGTCTTAGAATAAGCGTTTGGCCGTTGAGGACTGAGATGAGAAGTTTCTTCATTCACAGATTTCAGTCTTTTTGGAATTCTGTACACCAGAGCGCTGTGGAAGCTCTGTTGTTGAATATATTCAATACAGAGGTCAATAAACTTTTGGATAAATGGGAATTGAGGGATATGGGGATAATGTGGGAAGTTGGGGCTAAGGGAGAAGGTTTTTCATGTTATTGTTGAATGGTGGAGCAGACTTGAAGGACTAAGTGGCCTACTCCAGCTTATTTCTTATGGACTTAAGTCTTTTCCTTCAGATCACGAGGGTGCCTAATTATCAGATTGTTGCTTTTCTGTTTTTTATCAAATATATTTTGAAATTGTATTGGGAGTAGGAGTGGATTTGTTTTGTTGCTCTACTGCATTTATTAAGAATGTAGAGCATATTTTGTACAAAGATGTCTTGCACCAATAATACTATATACAAAATGTATGTATTAGTGCCTGTGACTTTCTAATTCAAATAAAACATCAGTGTTTTGTTATATCACATGTATCATTTTATGTTGATAAACTATAATGAGGGGGTGGTTGCATACCTCATTTATATTAACTGTGCTGACTAAAATTAGGTAGAATGTATCTTGTCTGAGAAAGCAAATGCAATCTCTGCAGTGTAAAGTGAGAAAAGTAAGTATTGGTTGGGAGTTAGTTTGAAAAAAACCTTAATATTTTAGTTGGCATTTGAACTAAACAAATTGTAAAAATATGCAGAGCATTTGTAATGATGCTGCACAGGGAGAGAGAAACCCAAGCACTTTGTAAAGTGACTTTATGATTCATAGATACAATGTTCAAACAGATTGCATCAACTATGGGGTTGGGATACTTCAGATTACCATGTGTGTCAACATTACGAAGGATCACAAAGATTTTCCCTATTTCTAGTCACAGTTAACAAAAGCATGCATTTCCTTACCGCTCCTTACCTAGAGAGAGGAGTCCCACAGTGATTTACCTGGCAATGAACCAAGCAAAAAAGGGAAGATGGGTTTGAAGGTGCAATGGCACGGTTGAAGCAAAGGAGGCTTTTGAAGGTGTGGACAAGTAGATGACACAAAAGTACGAAGTTCCAGATTGTTGGGGCATAGCTATTGATGAAGCTTCCCGTAATTGTGGTGTGGAAGGGAGGCAAGAAGTGGGTCAATGAGGGAGGAGGGTCTCAGGAAAATCTGGTTGGAGGAGATCATGGAGGTAGGGAAGGGTGAGATCATGAATGGAGTTCTGTATGAGGTCAAGAATCATAGCAGATTCTCTGGGTGCATGAAATAATGGGACTTGGTGACAATCAGGGTAATGACAGTAGAGGCTGCAATGTTCTGGATGATTGTCGTTGATGGGAATGTGTAAATTGTGAAGCCAGCAAGAGCTAATCTAGATTAGAGTTATGTTGGTCGTGGGGCATAAGAGAGGTAGGTAAGCAGTATTTTGGAGGTGAATGAATGCAGTCTTGGTGATCAGATTTGGAGAGCTGAGGTTGGGGGCGTTAAACCTTAAATTAATAGAGTGAAAGCCAGAGGCTATTAAGCATTTTTGGAAATCAAAGGTGAATACTCTGCTACCATTAGGCTGGTGAATGTATAGCTCACCTTGTGTGAAAGGGTGCTGACAGCAGTGGCAACAGCCTGGTATAGATGGAGGAGCAAGTAACACGAGGTGAACTCTAATCCTCTTCAAATCATGCTATTGATTCTCCTATGTCCACTTAAGAAGGCAGATGGGGGCCTCAGTTTACCATTTGATCTGAAAAACAGCAGTCCTGACAGTGCAACATTATCTCATTACTGCATTGGAATTTCACCCCAGATTTAACATGTCCCAGGAGTAGGGTTTGAACCAACAATCTTCTGACTCAGAGGCATAACATGCTACCATTGAACCATGGCTAACACCTATTGGCATACATATGAAAGTTGATCTCATACTTCTAGTAGATGTTGCTGAGGGATTGAATATAAAATTCTGAGGTAGATCAGCAAAAAATGGTTTGACTCATAATGAGAAGTCATTGGAGACAAGGTAATACTTTTGATGTGACAACAGGGAGGATTGGAAGCATAAGACCATAAGATGTAAGAGCAGAAGGAGGCCATCCAGCCCATCGAGTCTGCTCCGCCATTCAATGAGATCATGGCTGATCTGATAATCCTCAACTCCACTTTCCTGACATTTCCCCATAACCCTTGCTTCCCTTACTGATTAAAAATCTGTCTATCTCAGCCGTGAATATACTTAACGACCCAGCCCCTACAACCCTCTGCGGTAAAGAATTCCACAGATTCACTACCCCCTGAAAGAAGAAATTCCTCCTCTTCTCTGTTTTAAATGGGCGACCATTAGAGATTATGCCTTCTGGTCCAAGATTCTCCCACAAGGGGAAACAACCACTCAGCATCTATCCTGTCAAGCCCCCTAAGAATCTTATATGTTTCAATAAGGTTGCCTCTCATTCTTCTAAACTCCAATGAGTACAAGCTCAACCTATTCAACCTCTCCTCATAAGAAAGGATCAACCTAGTAAACCTTCTTTGGGCTGCAGCCAATGCCAGTATATCTTTCCTTAGACACAGGGACCAAAACTGTTCACAGTATTTTAGGTGTGGCTTAACTAGTTAGTGCCTTGTATAGTTTTACCAAGACTTTTCCCTATTTCTATATTCCATTCCCTTTGAAATAAAGACCAACATTTCATTTGCCTTTTCTATTGTATGTTAGCTTTTTGTGATCCATGCACGAGAGCCCCCAAATCCTTCTGTGCTGCAGATTTCTGCAGTCTTTCTCCATTTAAATAATATTCAGCTCCTCTATTCTTCCTGCCAAAGTGCATAACCTCACATTTTCCCACATTATATTCCATATGCCAAGCTTTTACCCAATCAATTGTCCTGTCTATATCCCTCTGTAGACTCTTTGTGTCATCCTCCCACCTATTTTTGTGTCATCTGCAAACTTGGCGATAGTACATTCACTTCCCTCATCCAAGTCATTAACATATATTGTAAATAATTGTGGCCCCAGCACTGAATCCTGTGGCAGTCCACTAGTTACAGGTTGCCATCCTGAAAATGCCCCCCTTATTCCAACTCTCTGCCTTCTATTAGTTAGCCAATCCTCTATCCATGCTAATATACTATCTCCAACACTATGGGCTCTTATCTTATTAAGTAGCCTTATGTGCAGTACCTTATCGAAAGCCGTTTGGAAATCCAAATATATTACACCCACTGATTCCCCTTTATTTATCCTGCTTGTTACCTCCTGAAAGAATTCTAATAAATTTGTCAGGCATGATTTCCCCTTCGTGAAGCCATGCTGACTCTGTTTGATTATATTATGCATTTCTAAATGCTCTGCTATTACATACTTTAGAAAAGCCTCTAACATTTTCCCAATGACAGATGTTCAGCTAACTGGCCTATAGTTACCTGTTTATTGTCTCCCTCCCTTTTTGAATAAGGGTATTACATTCACCCAGTATTACATTGTCAGTTTTCCAATCCTCTGGGACTTTTCCAGAATTTAAGGGTTCTTGGAAGATTACTACCAGTGCATCCACTATCTCTGTAGTTCCTTCCTTTAATATCCTAGGATGCAACCTATCAGGTCCGGGGACTCATTGGCCTTTAGCCCTATCAGTTTCCCTAGGACTTTTTCTCTAGTGATAGTTATTGTATTTATTTCCTCCCACTTTTGCCCCTTGATTATTTAGCATTTTTAGAATGCTATTAGTGTCTTCTACCATGAAGAGTGATGCAAAGTATTTATTTAGCTCCTCTGCCATTTCCTGGTTTGCCATTATTATTTCCCCAGCCTCATTCTCTAAGGGGCCTATATTCACTTTGACCTCCCTCTTCCTTTTTGTATATTTAAATAATCTCTTACTATCCATTTTTATATTATTTGCTAGTTTATTATCAAAGTTTATTTTCTCCCCTTTTTTTTGGTCATCTTTTGTTGCGTTTTAAAACCTTCCCAATCCTCTGGCTTACCACTAATCTTTGCCACATTGTATGTTTTTTCTTTCAATTTGATACTATCCTTAACTTCCTTGGTTAACCATGGTTGGTTTATCCCCTTCCTTGAATCCTTCTTCCTCACTGGGATAATCTTTGCTGTGAGTCATGAACTGTTTTCTTAAATGTCTGCCATTGTTCATCAGCCGTCTTTTCTGCTAAACTCCTTTCCCAGTCCACTCCAGCCAACTCTGCTCTCATTCCTTTGTAATTACTCTTATTTAAGTTTAGCACAGTTGTTTCCTACCCAAGTTTCTCACTCTCAAACTGAATGCTAAATTCTACCATGTCCGGGTCACTATTTTCCAGAGGATCTTTTACCCTGAGATTATTTATTAAACCTATCTCATTACACATTACAAAATCCAAAATAGATTGATCCCTGGTTGGATCCACAACATGTTCTAGGAAGTGCCCAAATACATTCTTCAAATTCTTCCTTGTGGCAACCTCTGCCAATTTGATTTTCCCAATCTACATGAAGATTAAAGTCACCCGTGATTAATGCGTTGCCTTTTTTACATGCCCTCATTATCTTCTGATTTATTCTCGGTCCTACAGTATAGCTACGTAAGGGGGCCTATAGACTACTCCCACTAGTGTCTTCTTCCCCTCGTTATTTCTTACCTCCACCCACATGGATTCTAACATCTTCCAATCCAAGGTCCTTTTTTGCTATCATACTTATTCCATCTCTAACAAAGCTACCTCACTACTCTTTCCTTCCTGCCTGTCCTTTTGAATATTTAGTTCCCAGCTTTTATCTCCTTGTAACCATGTCTCTGTAATGGCTATAAGATCATAACCACTAACCTCTATTTGTGCTGTTAATTCATTTATTTTGTTTTCAATACAGCATGCATTTAAGTAAAGAGCCATTAATTTTGCCTTTTTACCATTTTTCCCCCTTTGACCCTATTTGCTGCTGTTTTTTTGTGTTTGTACACTCTGTCCCTTCCTGTCACACTCTGGATAACATTACCCAAATAGCTGACCTGCAATGCTGCCATATCCTTTTGCTTTATAACCCTACCTTTCCCCTTTCCAGAAACCTCCCAACCTGCACTCCCCCTCTATTTAGGTTAAAGCCCTCTCTACACCCTTAGTTATTCAATTCACCAGGCACTTGTCCCAGCACGGTTCAAGTGAAGCCCGTCCCACTGGAACAGCTCCCTGCTACCAGTGCCCCATGAGCTGAAACCCATTCCTCCCACACCAACCTTTGAGCCACCATAAAAGGGCGATGCCAAAGAGGCGAACAATGAAGGAATGGTGTTGGAGATGGATGGAGAGGTTGATAATGCCAGAGGCAACAGAAAAGTTGAAGAAAACAAGTGCCAGGGAGCCACAATCACATCGTGTTGAAAAGCAACTGAGGGCAAAAAAAAAAAATTCCTGAGGCTACACACTCCTGTGGTTCTGAGTGTCCTTGCCCTTGTAAATAAATAAACTTCAGCAAAATAATTTCACAAAAGCCATTTTATGCTCAATAAAGACTAATCATGTGAAAATTTCCCAGGTTTTAAAGCTATGATGGAATCCACATTCCTCCTCACCTTTTGAAGAGCCTCCATTTGTGTAATTTGCACTGATTTCCCATAATTGCTCTTTGTTGAATGCAGAATAGTTTTTTTATACAATTATCTTGCAATAATGAAAGTCTCTCTTGGCACTCTGAGAGAGTGAGGGTAGCTTGTGTATGAATGAGGGCAAGTAAATGGTTTCCAGTGCTCCTCACTGGAGAGCCTCAGCACCTCACCTTTCTATCAGGCACTTTACAGCCTTCCAGCATAAATGTTTGACTTCTGCAATTTTCAATTCACTTCTATTTTCTCAGACAGCAAGTGCAAGTAATGAAAGGTGGCTGCACAAGATGTGCTGAGAGTAGAGGTGGTGTGGGCTGGTATTTGGGTTGGGAATCCCCTTTCAGTGCTTGGCCAGCCAGCGCACCTCATACCTGGGGCTTATTTGTCCCCCTTCTGTCACCTTTATGGACCACAGGAAAAAAAGCAACACTTGTCTTTATCTAATGGCTTTAATGCAGTAAAATGCCTCAATACGCTTAAAAGGAGGGTTAAAAAATTGGACACTACTACATAAAGCGGTATTGGGCAGATGACCAAAAACTTGGTCAATAAGATAGATTTTAAGGAATGGCTTAATTTAAGGATAGAGGGATAGAGATGGAGAGAGGGTTAGGGACCAGAGCTTAGGAACCAGGCAGGTGAAGGTGCAACCACCAATAGTGACATTCAAGAGTCTGTGATTGGAAGACTGCATGTATCAGAGAGAGTTGCAAGACTGGAGATCTTTGCAGAGATTGGTTGGGGGGGGGGGGGGCGGTTGTTGGTGGTGCTGGGCGCGAGGCCATATTGGGGTTTGAACAATGACAATTTTAAAAATTAGGTGTTGCCCAAAAGGGAACCATTGTAGGTCAATGAGCACAGGGCTGTTAGGTGAATGTGACTTGGTGTGAGTTAAGGCACAGGCAAAAATGTTTTGGATGATCACAAGATTACAGACAGTATAAGGTAGGAGGTCAGCCTGGAAAGCAATGGAAGTCATGTCTAGGAGGTAATAAATGAATGGATGAGGATTTCACCAGCTGAGATGGGACGGATTTGGTCAATGTTACACAGGCAAAATAAAGCGTCTTAGTGGCACAGATATGCAGTTGGAAACTCATCTTGGGTTCAAACATGACACCACGAGAAAAGTCTTAGACAATTGGCAAGGAGACTGATGGGCTCATGGCTAGGGAATAGTGCTTGGGGCAATAAACAAAGACTGTAGCTTTGGTCTTCCCAGTATCAAGTTGAGGAAATTTCTCACATAGTATAGATAATGGAGGGGTCAAAAGAAATGGTGATCAGGTAGAGCTGGCTGTCATAGTGTTCCTGTGAAACTGTCACTATTTTTCTGATGACATTGCGCAGGGGCAGCAATAGTATAAATAGTTGGAAGAGTCCATGAATGGAGCCTCGGAGGACACCAAAGATAACAGTGCTGGGCAGGAATGAAACCATTGCAGGTGATTTGATGGCTATGAGTCAAAAGGCTACAACAGGTCAAATTTTACTGTTGCTACTCTCAGTCACAAAGGATGTCATTTGTGACTTTGATAAGAGCCAGTTTAGCATGAAAACCTGATTAGAGGGATTCAAACATGGACTTCTGGGAAAGACCAACATGGATTTAGGAAACAACACATTAAAGAATCTTGGAGATGACAGGGAGGCTGCAGATGGTGTAGTTTGCAAGGATAGAGGCATCAAGAGTCATTTTATTTGGAGAGGATAACAATGGCAGATTTGAAGGACAAGGGGACAGCACCTGAGAAAGAGAACTGTTAACAGTTTAACAGTATCAGCTAGCATGGAAACCAGGAAAATAAATTGGGTGGTCAGCAGATTAATGGGAATAGGTTTGAGGGAGCAGGAAGTAGGTCTCACGGACCAGCTGAAGTCAGGGAAGACAAAGTGAAGTAGGAGAGAAACTAGAGGAAGATGCTAGTTCAGAGATAAGGTAGGAGGGAACCTTCAAGGAAGGTTCAACCAGTGGGCTAGTTGAAGAAAGGGAAACAGCTGATCTTATGATCTCAACCTTAATGATAATGTCCATGAGCTCCTCACATTTGTTGGAGGTGAGGGTGAAGGACTTTATGACAACGATTTGCAGCAGATAAAAGCCATCTGAAGCTATCTTTGCATTCCAGTGTGTGCTTTTAGCAGAGAGTAGGACTTGTAGTACTTTATGTGGTCCAGCCAGATATGGTTGTGAATGAGTAAACCAATTGTATACCATATCCTTTCAAGTCTGTCCCTTGGACTTAAAGGAGTGAAGATGAGGGCCATGCTAGGAGATTGGCCAGGGTGAGAGTAATGGTTTTAATGAAGATTAGGGCATCAAAGATGAACGTGTAGTTGTGTGGTAGTTGCAGAAATATGGTGAATGGAGGGTGAAAGGCTAAACAAAGTGATTTTGAAAGTGCAGTTGTGGGCAAATTGGTGAAATTGTTTTTCCAGGGCTGAACACAAAAGGCAGGAGGGTTGGGGAGGGGGGTATGGATGGAGAGCAATACCAGAAAGAGATCAGAGAAAGTCTTATCTATAAGTGACATGACGAGAGGAGTGAAAGCACGTGAGGTGGCAGGTCAAGGGAGTAGCTGTGAATGAGAGTTTATGTGGAGGGAGAGATTAAGGGAGGATAAGATGACAGTTACCACAGATGGGAGAGAGCATGATGAATTGAGATGGTGGTTGAATTCGGCGAAGTTGTTCAGTGAGGGGGGAAAGAAATGAGGGAGATATTTGGGTGGGCAGTAGAGAATGAAGATTTTAAATGAGAGGCAAGATGAGATGCTCAAAAGGAGGAGAAATTACCAGAGGGATAGACTGAAGTGTGGTTTGGTGACAAGGGCCACACTACTGCTATGGTAGTCTCGGGAGGACAAGTGGTGATAGTTATAGCAGGTGGGGAGGCTTCATTTTGGGGAAGGTCATCGCTGCAGTCTTACTTGCATCAAAAAAGTACAGTACCAGGCAAGCAGGATATGTTTGGTATCACAATGAGGTGCTGGCATGTTACTCCAAATCTAAAATCAATAAAACTTTACAAGAGAAACTGGTTGAAAGTTATTTTATTTCCTTATTAGATAAATTTTCAGTTCACAGTGTTTGGTTTCATCAAAGTGAAAATCTAGGTAGAATACTCCTCAAGCAACCTGAGGATTCTATATGTGAAGTGAAAGAAATTCACTATCCTATATGCTCTGCAGAAAAAGAGATTTAAAATCATGTTTAAGATGTATGTGTCTCAGCAGGGACACGTAGACTATGTATTTTGGGGACAGAATTTCAACTTGCTGCCACAGCAAAAGACTGCCATTGTGGATTGGTTGGCTTATTACTGTTGTCACCGAATTTACTCTTCAAGGATTTGGTTTCATTAGAAACAAAATTTGGGCTGTTTAAATAACAGACAGCCAATCTACAATGCCAATTTTACACATGACTGGGTAAATTAAAAATACACCCTAATTCTTCCTGAATCCAAGGATGGGCAACTGGGCAAAAAAGATGAGGAAAGAACTTGGACCTACATAGTGCCTTACATGACTTCAGGTTGCCCCTAAGCACTTTACAGCCAACGTAGTACTTTTGAAGTGTACTCACCATTGTAATGTAGGAAATGTAGCAGCCAATTTATGCACAGCAAGTTCCCACAAACAGCAATTATATAATGACCAGATAATCTGTTTAAAAGTGATGGTTGGTAGAAGGATAAATATCAGCCAGGACACCAAATAGAATTTCCCTGCTCAAGTGTCATGGGATCTTTTACATCCACCCCAAGGGGCAGATGAGGACTTCAGTTTAACGTCTCATCCAAAAGACAGCACCTCCAACAGTGCAGCACATCCTCAGTATTGCACTGAAATATCAGCCTAGATTTTGCACTTAGGTCTGTGGAGTAGGTCTTGAGCCCACAACCTTTGGCTCAAAGGCGAGCATGCTACCATTGAACTACGGTCGACACTCCAAAGAAATAAAGATCTGCATTTATATCGGGCCTCAGGGTCCCAGAGCTCTTTACAACCGAAAGAGGGAATTTTATGCACTTGTGGTAGCGTTGTACTGTAACTCTTCAAATCAGTGCTCCAATCCTAAACATACTAATCACAATATCATATTTTAAACAAAATGTTAAAAAAATTAAGTGAAGCTAAAACCTGCAATTTAGATTACTGCGTTATTTACAAAGAACTAAAAAAAAACCTTGCAAGTATCAAGATGTACAAATAACACTTATCTCCTCAATGCGGAAGTTACTGACTAACACAAACTCAGTGTGGTTTGTAGATATAAGAAAACAAGATTTTAACAATCACCATGCTAAATTACAAATAAATTGGCCTACATAAACATACCTTACACAATCTTTTTGCAGATTTTTATAAAAACCCAAATGGTCTGTGATCCGAACAAAATTGCAGAAATTACAGGAGCAATTCAGTTAGTTTAACTTTAAGCTACATTGGTCCAAGACTTATGTTAAGGGGACATGTATAAAAATTATGGCCTGTAGTAGCTGAAAAAAGCAGATATAAGGTTGTTAGCCTGGCCAAAACAACATGCAAAAATAAGCACATAAATGGGCAAAAAAAGATTTGTACATGAAATTTCAGTGCACTTTTTTAAAATCTGCAAAAATCTGCTCTCAATATTTTACCAAAGTAGGGTTGAAATCATTGAGTTTTTAAAATGTTTTACACTGTTATACTAAAGGTTTGAGATTACAAGATGGGGATATATTTCGTAGGAATGCTTGATCAAAATGGAGTAATTGAGTCATGAAGCCACAGTCTATTCCTAAAGCAGTCCATGGTAGATATGCTGAACCCCTCTTTCTTAAACTTGCTATACATCTTTGGTGCAGGACAACATGAAACTTTGTTCGCTTTGAAACAGCAGTTAACAAAGCTAAATTATAGCAGTGAAAGAAGAATCTATACAAAAAAAAATATGTATCATGCTCATGGGACTGGACTGTCTTGACTGCATCATAACACAGTATGCGGACAATCATTTGAAAACATCGATTTTATTGCCGCTATTAAGGCAGTCTGCATTGGGTGACGTGCAGGAGATTACAGAGACATTTACATCACAATAAAACAGAACAATTTAGCAAATTAGGTGAGTGCTTCTCCACTTCTGTGGAAGTTGGTTCAAGGGGCTGAAGCATCCATAGCAAGCATGGGCTCAATTCTCTTCAGGTCTGAAATAGTATCTCACAGGGGGACCTGGCAGATCTTCATCACCATCGGATTCAGGTGCAAAAGACACAGTCAAATCAACATACTTCTTCTCTGATGCTGGTTTCACCAACTTCTGCATTCTGCAATGGAAAAATAACCACATGAATGTAAAACTTTAAATGATTTAAGTTTAATCAGAGATCAGATACCATCCGTCCCTTTCCTCACTCAGCCAAAAGTGGTCCTTTGTAGCTGGATTCGCAAAGTGTATTACAAGTGCATCATGTAGATTGACAATGACTGAGATTGGACAGGACATTGGGAAAACATCTCGAGTCTTCTCTGAATTGTACTGTGGGCTTTTACACCCGCCTGAGGGGGGAAGTGGGCCCTCGGTTGAACTCACACCTGCCTCGTAGCATTCCTTCAGTTTTGTACTAGAGTGTTGAACTTAAAAGTTGACTGAGGTTTTCCACTTCTGTGCTTGTCAACCCATAAGTAAAATGAACGGGCAGAAAATCATAGCTTCTTGAGTGAAATGGAAACTCCAGGACATTGTTCCAGTGGAAATTCTCAAGAAGCATCAACTCTCCTTCTTCATGACAGGCCTGATATGTCTAATTTCCATTAGACCTAAGTAACCAGCTTATACTGAACTGTCACTTTCCATTAATCTCTGAGCCAGTGATGGCACAATTAAATTCATTTTTGCACGTAATCAAACTGATCTCTTTATCTTACTATCACAACAGTTTAGTGAAGATGGAAGAGATGGGAAAAGGTGATTTCCCACCTGTTTACAACTATAAATATCATGAGCTTAGTCTGTTTGGGTCAGATAAAGCTGACTCTTTTTGAATGCTCTGCTCCCCAGTAATAATAAGAATCATACTGGGTAAATTTCCCTCCAATATAGCCAAATATTGTGCCTCAACTTCAAAATCAGAATGACACCCCAGTTGCAGTGATATTTTCCACTTGTCACCCTTATCATTCTGTACCATTTCTAAATGAGATTGTCAATTTATGCTGATTTGGGGGCTGATTTGTGTTGTGTGCGAAAGTATCCTGGATAGTTTCACACATAGCCCACAAGGACAGAAAATGTGGGAAGATCTCACCTCATCACACTGTCTGGATTACAACCCTGGTCATGGACATTGCAGCTGGCTTCAGCCCACGGAAGCCTAGTGTCTAATATAATTGCGGTACATTTTCAACAATTACCATACTAATTATTTTACTAGTCAACTCCACCTTGCTATTTGTGATTTACTTACGTTAGTTTTAGTCGCTTCACGTGTCCTGGCATGACTGGTACATACAACATCTTCACTCCGTGAACCACCATAGTTGGCTCAATGCTGTATCTTTCCTGCAGTGAAAGGAAGTAGTCTCCATTACACTGTAAGTGAGTCTGAGATCAGTAATCAAGTAAACTCTTTGCTCCCAGCATTCTACAAAAATTTGATTTGATTAAGTGTTACCTGTGGCTCAGTGACAGCACTCTTGTCTTTGAGTCAGAAGTATGTGGACTCAAGCCCAACTTCAGAGACTTGAGGACATAATTTAGGCTGACAGCTAAGCGCATTACTGAGTGAGAGATGCTTAATGAGAGCAGATGGGCATAAGAGATCCCAAGGTGCTCTTTGAAGGGGAACAGGGCAGTCCTCCCTGGTGTTTCGGTTAATATTTATCCCTCAACCAAAACCTAAAATCAGATGATTTACTTCATTCAAAAGTAAAATACTGTAGCTGCTGGAAATCTGAAATAAAAGCAGAAAATGTTGGAAATATTCAGCAGGTCAGGCAGCATCTATGGAGCGAAAAACAGGGTTAACGTTTCAGATCTGTGACTTTTCATAAGAAATGGAAAAAGTTAGAAGTGCTCACAGCCTATTAGAATAAGAATAGAATATTGGAACTTAGGAGTGAAAGAGTTATTTGACCAGAACCCCAAAACTCTGAAAAAAATGGACAATTGCAACAAAAAAATGTAGAAAGGAGAAGTATAGTATTAACCTGAATGAAGTAATTCTTGATGGAGTAGAGAAAGTGAGATTTTAAAAGGCCGATTGCAGTGCAAAGCAGCATAAAATGGAAAAATAAGATTCTGTGGTTTCTGCATGAACATCGAATACAATAGCAAAGTGATGATGGTAATGAATCACATAAAATGTTCATTGGGCTACAGCTGGAGTACTGTGCATAGTTTTGATACCCCATTACATTGGAACAACAGAACTGTCATGATAACAGTGATGAAACCCATCACCATATTTAAGATTCTCCAAATCAAGCAAAACAACAAAAACACTGCCATTCTGAGTTGTAAGACTTTTGTTTGTCCAATATGAAGTGCACACTTTTACCACAGGGAAACAAGTCCTGAAAACTTAGACACTGGTTGGCAGAGTCAAGGCTCAAGAAGTCACAAGTGAATTCAGACTACTGCTGGAGTTTAACCAGCTAACAGCAAGCAGTGTTGGTAAGCATTTGCTGCTTGACCAGCTGGGCCTCCTACATGAAAACAGAAAATGCTGGAAAAACTCAGCAGGTCTGGCAGCACCTGTGCAGAGAGAAACAGAGTTAATGTTTTGAGTGCACATGACTCTTCTTCAGACGTAGGGCCTCCTACAAACTGGCTTGCAGGGTGTTCTGGAGCCAAGTAGGAAGAGTTCTGGCCCTGAGTGATGTGTCTACCTCTCCAGGTTCCAACACTCATCCAAATCAAGGTTTTCCACAAGGTTTCAACAATCTTTGTAACCTATGTTTTTGACACAAGACCAAGTTATGGTAAACCTTTATGATCACTGGTTAGGCCTCTGCTGGAGTAGCTCAATTCTGGGCACCACACCTTTGGAAGGATATAAAGGCCTGAGAGCAGGTGGAAGGGAGAATTATTAAAATGGTATCAGGAATGAGGGACTTCAGTTATGTGGAAAAACTAAAGAAGATGGGATTGTTCCCATTAGGGTAGATAAAAATGTTCAAAATATTATGAGCTGTTTTGATATAGTAAACAAAGTGAAATTGTTTCCATTGGCAGGAGGGTCTGTCACAAAGAGCACTGATTTAAAATATAGAAGAACCACAAGTGAGGAGAATTTCTTTTCATGTATTGAGAGTTATGATGATCTGGATTGCACTGCCTGAAATGATGAAAGCAGATTCAATAGTACCTTTCAAAAGGGAATGGATATATGCTTGAAAAGAAAATTCTAGCTGGCTATGGGAGAAGAGCAGGGGCTAATTGGATAGCTGCTTCAAAGAGCTGGCACAGGCATGGTGGGCCAAATGCTATGCTATACATTCTACTCTTCCAAGTGAATACCTTGTAAACTATCTAATTGTAATGTGCATAACTGCAGAGAACATTTCACAGATATCAAGACTGTGCTTGGCAACTGCCATGACAAAGATAACAGATGTGAGTGTATCAAGTCCAAGTGGACTGGGGCGCACCTCTCAAAAAGGCCTCTTACAAGTGCATACTGAAGGTAGATTAGATACAGACAGTGGAGCCACACAGTGACTTTTGCATTTCTCTGAAGTAAAAAGTGCTTTACATTTCACAAGTAATGGTATAAATGTGCCTTTAAACTCTGCTTGAGACATGATAATTTGGAAATTCAACGCCATCAAATGGGAAATTACAAACAATTTGAATAAAGTTGTTCCTTACTTTGACAGCATTTATGAAATTTAACAGCGTGAAATCCTCTCTTCCATAAATGGTCCATCGATCCCAGATTGTAAATGATATCTCATTCCTATTCCAAAAGAAAAAGTTAGGTTTTAGGACCGTATTATTAAACCAGCTGTATTTGGAAATGTTCATTTGCTTACAGCAATAAGTTTTGCAACATTGGTATGCTGAGATGGTGGGAGCATGTCACAGAATCACACAGTGCAGAAGTGGCTCTTCGGCCCATCGACTCTGCACCGACACGTGAGAAACACCTGAACCACCTACCTAATCCCACTTACCAGCACTTGGCCCATAGCCTTGAATGTTATGATGTGCCAAGTGCTCATCCAGCATCCAGGTACTTTTTAAAGGATGTGAGGCAACTCACCTCCACCACCCTCCCAGGCAGTGCATTCCAGACCGTCACCGCCCTCTGGGTAAAAAGGTTTTTCTTCACATCCCCCCCGAAACCTCCTGCCCCTCACCTTGAACTTATGCCCCCTTGTGACTGACCCTTCAACTAAGGGGAACAGCTGCTCCCTATCCACCCTGTCCATGCTCCTCATAATCTTGTACACCTCGATCAGGTCGCCCCTCAGTCTTCTCTGCTCCAAGGTAAGTTTGGATCAGTGTCATATTGGAAGTGTGTGAACTGCACAGCCCCTGTAAGAAAGTGCAGCTTCTTCTACTGGCCTTTTGATCTAGTTCAGTTTTTTTTAAGCAGCACAGCAAACTACATCTACCTGTGTGCACACAATCTTCCCTCCAATGCTTGATACCCCTTACTCCTGTCTCTTTCTGCTCTATTTATAGCATTCAGTCAGTGCTACCACATTCTGTGCTTTCTCCTATCATCTTTCTCTTGCTAGCTCCCTCTCTACTGTCAAATACCTCCCCAAAATCTTTAACCAAGCTCTTGTCAACTTGCAAATTTCTCCCTTATCTTTTCACTGCTTATAATCCACTGAGCATTTTTACCCCTCTACACTGTAAAGGGCTGAGATGAATGTTACAGAAATGTAAGCTGTTGTGGGCCTTAGTTTAAATACACTTAAAGGGGAAAACTGAAGAGGATGCGTCAGCTTGACCAATTATATTTTAGAAATGATCATTTGTCCGTAACATTTAATTTTAATGGGCACCATAAGTTGAGTAATATGGGCCAAAATGTCTCCCCTTTCTTGAACATTTTAAAAAAATAATTTAGAATCAGTTATACAGGAAAAGGATAACAGGTTTTAAAAAATATTTAAAAGCATTTATATAGATCACTGCCAGGATCTAAATTTCAGTATCTTTTTTTTAATTCATTCACAGGATGTGGGCTTCGCTGGCTGGGCCAGCACTTATTGCCCATCCCTAGTTGCGCTCAAGAAGGTGATGGTGAGTTGCCTTCTTTAACCGCTGCAGTTCACGTGGTGTAGGTACATGCACAGTGCTGTTAGGGAGGGAGTTCCAGGATTTTGACCCAGTGACAGTGAAGGAACGGCGATATATTTCCAAGTCAGGATGGTGAATGACTTGGAGGGGAACATCCAGGTAGTGGTGTTCCCATCTGTCCGCTGCCCCTGTCCTTCTAGATGGTAGTGATCGTGGGTTTGGAAGGTGCTGTTTAAGGAGCCTTGGTGAATTCTGCAGTGTTCTTTTAATACAAAGATAATCCTAAGTGTAGAAAATAATTCTCCATGTTTGCGATCATTTTAAAGTGGCCATTCTTAGACTATTTCAGCCATATCATGGTACTGATGGCTAGGGACAAATGGTAGGTATAACACAAAGGAGACAAAATCAACAGAAAGCAAAATTAGGCAGGGTGTAAAATGAGGGGTGAATTCACTACCACCCAATTTGCACCTTGAAGTTAAATTTTAATCTCTGCCTTGACAATCGTAACTATCCTTGAGTGTCTCATGATATGAAATACAGACATGCTCAATAGCTTAAAATTATTTGGGGGTTGATACTGCACCCATAGATCACAAGACTTAAACCAGCTAAGAGAAAATGCACACCAGGTATCACCCCCAATCTATACCTATCCTTCATATAACTAAAGTTCCAAAACTTACTCTTGCAGCAAATGCATTAGCCTAGGATGTGGCCTTATTCTTTCAGAAGCTGATAGCATTTTTGCTCCAGCTGATGAGCATGGATTTAATGCAGCTGACCAGATATAGCTGAATATCACATGCAGATAGGGCCATCCTGTACTTCATGTAGTCATATCAACTTCTTGCCCCTTGAGATGTTTTTAATATGTTAAAGGCACTATACAAATGCAAATAATTGCTGTTATTTTTATTGATGATGATGATTATTAACTTTGGCCTAGGACTCTGAGCTTGATTGAAAGCAGCAAGTCATCAGAATACATTCCCAAATGTCTAGCTGGAATTAATCAGCCATAAAGTAGACAAAGGTGTTTTACTGAGCCTATGGTAACACTCACCTGGTATTTACTATACAAACAAGGAGGAGTAGGCCACATGGCTTCTTGAACCTGCTCATCCATTCAATAAGATCGTGGCTGATCCCACCTACGCCCGATAATTAACAAGGGGCTGAAAGGTTAAGAATCTATCCAGCTCTGCCTTAAAAATATTATAAGACCCTGGCTTCCACTGCCTTTTCAGAGAGAGAGCTCCAAAGACTCATGACCCTCAGAGAAAAAAATCTCTCACCTGTCTTAAATGAGCGGCTTCTTATTTTTAAACAATGACCCTTAGTTCTAGATTCTCCCACAAGAGGAAACACCCTCTCCACATCCACCCTGTCAAGACCTCTCAGGATATTAAAGGTTTCGATCAAGTCACCTCGTACTTGTTTAAACTCCAGCGGATATAAGCCTAACCTGTCCAACCTTTCCTCATAAGACAACCCGCCCAATCCTGGTATTAGCTTAGAAGCAGTTGAGAGAAGGTTTATTAACACATTTACATCTTTCCTTAAATAAGGAGGCCAGTACTGTACACAAAAGTCCAGATGTGGTCTCACCAGTGCCCTGCACGACTGAAGCATAACCTCCCTACTTTTGTACTCAATCTCCCCGCAATAAACAATAACATTCCATTAGCTTTCCTAATTACCTGCTATACTTGCATATTAGCTTTTTGTGATTCATGCATGCGGACACCCAGATCCCTCTGAATCTCTCACCATTTAGATAATGTGCTTTTTTATTCTTCCCGTCAAAATGGACAATTTCACATTTGCCAACATTCTACTCCATTTGACAGATCTTTGCCCACTCACTTATCCTATCTATGCCCTTAAATCCTCTTCAAAACTTACTTTCCTACCTATCTTTGTGTCGTCAGCAAATTTACCAACCATACCATCTGTCCCTTCATCCAAGTCATTTATATAAATTGTAAAAAGTTGAAGTCCCAGCACTCATCCCTGTGGCACACCACTCGTTACATTCTGCCAACTAGAAAAAGACCCATTTATGGCTACTCTCTGCTTCTTGTTAGCTAGCCAATCTTCTACCCATGGCAGTATGTTACCCCCCTACACCATGAGCTTTTATTTTCCACAATAATCTTTGGTGTGGCACCTTATCAAATATCTTCTGGAAATCTAAGTGCAGTACATCCCCTTTATTCACAGCATATGTGACTCCTTCAAAGAAATCCAAGAAATTGGTTAAACATGATTTCCCTTTCACAGAACCATGTTGACTCTAACTGATTGCCTTAAACTTTTCTAAGTGCTTTGCTATAACATCTTTAATAATAGCTTCTAACATTTTCCCCATGACAGGTGTTATGATAACTGGCCTGCAGCTTCCTGTTTTCCTCCCTTTTTGAATAAAGGAGTTATATTTGTTATTTTCCAATCTAATGGAACCTTCCCTGAATCTAGGGAATTGTAGAAAATTAAAACCAACACCAACTATTTCACTAACCACTTCTTTCGTGGCTCTTGGGTGAAGTCCATCAGGACCCGAGGATTTGTCAGCCTGCCGCAACAATTTTCTCAATGCCACTTCTCTGGTGGCTGTAATTTTCCTGTGTTCCTCCCTCCCTTCCATTTCCTGATTTACAGCTACTTCTGGGATGCTCCTCATTTCCTCTATCGTGAAAACCAATGCAAAATACCTGTTCAATTCACCTGCCATTTCCTTACTTTCCATTATTAAATTCCACAGGCTCATTTTCTATAGGACTACTGTTCAGGTTGTTAGCTCTTTTCTCATTTAAACATTTATAGAAACTCACTTACTATCCATCTTTATATTTCCAGCTAGCATTTATTCAGATTTAGCCTGTATTGCACAAATCACCAAACAAAACACAAATCTCTTAAGGACTAACTTTTAGTCCCTCGATCATTTAGCAGATGGAGTTTCTCTGCCAATGAATATTAAAATAAAAACAATTTTGAAGACAGTAAAAAGATTGATGTTTTAGCACTTCGTATGGCATACAGGGAGTCCTGTGGTTGTGGATGCTTTCCTGAAAATCGCAACTTTAAGTGAATCATAGATTCCATTAGAAATCAATATTGGATTCCTTCGGACATTTCTCACCCAGAAAAAACAATGCGCTGGTTGAAATACCGTACCATACATGTAATAGCACTCACCGACAGCACTTTTAGATTAGCCAAACTCCATCTAGTAGCAGAAGTTGGTCTGTGCTGGTCACATCTGAAGTCCCAGAACTACCTGTACTGACTGACTTCTGCCACTAGATGGAGCTGTTCAACATAAGTTCAGAATGGAAGTCAGTAGCCAGAAGTGGAGCACCTGAAAACAAACCCTGGGGACAGAGGATGGGAGTGGGGGTTTGGGTGGAGGTGCATGGCAAGGTTGGAAGGAAGCAATGTCAGGAGGCAAGGCTGGGAGCGAGGCGAAGAGGAACTGAGGGCATGAGCAGTACTGCGGGAAAGGTCATGTGAGCAGACAGGCCACAGGAGAGGAAGTCTTTGGCAAACAACGTTAAAGCAAAACTGGCAGCGTTAAATGAATATATTGACACTACTTTATTAATGATATTAAAGTGAAACAATGTTAAGTGAGTCAATGTTAAGCTGGGACTTACTGTATTAAAACATAAATTCTCAACGTAATGATTCTGTTTACATCAGGCATTAGTTTCCTTTACCTTATTTGTGTTTTCTTAACTGGAGCTGGTTCAGTAAATACTACAACAGGAATAGCCAGGTTAAAGAAGCAATTTCTGTATGCTTCAAAGGGATGGCCTTCAACGATCTTAATTAACTCTACAGCAACCTAGAGAGAAAAGACAAATCTTGAGAATGAATGAGAACATGCAATCAGCATGCTAGGATTGAGTTAAAACATCACTTTTGTTTTGAGAAATAGCTTCTAATCTAACAGAGACCAATGAAAGCCTCTTGCTTCCAAAGGCTGAATTTGAGTTATACCATTTGCTATAGGCCTGAACGGGAAAACTGGCATCAATAATCTTGAGAGGGGGATTTTTTGAGATTTGGTGCAAGTTTTTCTTCTTGGGGTAGCTTAGAGGGAAAAACAAGTAAACAACTGTTTGTTAAACAAATGGACTTTAATCAGTGGCAAAAGAAAGAAATACGAACTGTTAACTTTTAACTCTATAACTTAAACTCTATCCCTTCTTAACCTCTATACACAAACACACACACAAAATCCATGTTTCGTACGTGTTATAAGGGTGAGATAAAACAGTTCAATAGCACCAATCCGGGGTTCAGGATTAGATGGGTTGACTTTGATTGCTTTCTTCCAAATTCCTTGCAGGTTGTTGTGGCGGACACGAGGTGGTCTCCCAGCACTTGCAGTCTGTGGTTCTCAGGTTGAAACTTGCTTTTAAATGTCTCTACTGGTGATTTTTCCCCTTTTCCTCCTGACTGGGGGTTTGCAAAGGAAGTAGGATACAGCAAAGAGGGGGTTAGACAGTTAGCTACTATGGCAGGATTACTGGAGTCTTACAAAACACAGGATAGAGAAGTCTCAGGTCTTTCCTCTTTTCAGGCTAGGAAAACTACTATCCTCACACAGAGCCTGGCTACTTGATCAGGAGCCAATCAAAACGCCATCACTAGGCAGTTCCTCTTAAACCAGTCTCCTTTCTAGCACCATTCTGTCCAACCTGGATCACGTGTGCTGGATTTTGACTTGACTTGTTTCTCCAACTCTTTTCCATTAGCCTGCTCTCATGCTACTTTACATTCTCCTGTTTTTGTTTTGGGTAATGGCCCTACACAATCTACTAACACCCAACTCAAATGGTTCTTCAAATACCAATATGGGTATTAAAGGCACTGGTTTGATTACATGTTGAGGTTTACCTACTACCTGACACATATGACAAGTTCTACAAAACTGCGCTACATTTTTATTAAGTCTTGGTCAGGTAAAATTCCTGTTTATCGATGCTTTGGTTTTCTGTATTCTTACATGTCCTACCATGAGAATCTCGTGAGCTACTTGCAATATTTCCTTACGATATTTGGGCGGTACCACTATCTGATGAACAACTGTCCATTCCTCATCTGCAGGTCTGTGAGGGTGTCTCCGCTTCCTCATCAGAACTCAGTTTTTAAGGTAATAGCACTTCAGAACGTCTTCATCTTCAATTTCAGTGTGAGCTGGCTGTGCTAACTTGCTTAACCCTGGATCTGCTTTCTGAGCCTCAATTAAGGAAGACAAGCCAAACACTTACTTTGAATTATCCTCATCCTTTGTCGGCTACTCTAACATCTGCTCGTGGTATTATGTTGACCTCTGGTGATGGACTTTGTTTAGCCATTGCTCTGGTCACCGATGGAAAAATGCCAGGAATCTGTTCTTGTAACTGCTCTGTCTCTTTAGCCTCTTTTGGACGTTGTGATAATGGGCAAAGCTATAACTTTCACCCCTGCCAAATCATTCCCCAGGAGTAGATCCACTCCATCCATGGGTAATTTCTTAACCACTCCTATTACCACTGATCCACACAACAAGTCACATTCCAATTGCACTTTGTACAATGGAACCGGGATATACTCTCCACTTATCTTGTTTACTAATACTTTAACTATCACCGAATTCTCTGAAGGGAAAATTAGGTCCTTCTCCAGCAAAAAAGTTTTGAGTAGCTCCTGGATCCCTTAACGTAGTTATGGGTTAAAGCCACAGTCCAAGTAAAATAAAAAAATATGTTCTTTACACTGAATGCCAGACCTACATGGATAACTAGGAGAGGGGTCAGCCACTGGGAAACCATAATGAAAATTTGTGGCCTGAAATCACAATGGCAGCTGGCAGCCATCAATAGTTTCGGACCTTGGACCCCCACAGCCCCGGCAGTGCCTGAGACTCCAGAGCCCTAGCAGCATCCGATACCCCAGAGGCTGAACAGCGTATCATTCACTGCAATTGCTGGTCATTTGGAATTGATCCGTAGAAGAATGTGGTGGTTTGTATCAATGTGCAGAGATGACAGTCCTACTCTACAATTCATTCTTTTACTCTCTAATATATGGTCAAACATCACATTGACTCTGAATTTGTCTCAAATTCTATTCAAACATGAGTACTTTATTTTTGCTTTTAGGATGTTATTGATGGTGGCAAGGCAGTATTTACTGCTTATTCTTGGTTTGGTTGAGGATATAAAAGAGCCAACTATTTAAAGGAGGACTGGAAAGCCACAGAGGTTATTCTGAGTAAGGACTGCAGCAACCTTACCTGGAGATCAATGCACCAGTTATTTTTTCACATTAGCCCAGCAGCTTTTATAGGGCTAATTTTACCAGGTTTACTAAATTCAATTTTGGTAAGATTTGAACTGACCTTTGGGCTGCTAGTCTCATACTGTTATTGTTACACTTCTGCAGCACTAATCGAGAACCCAAACCAGAAGCATTAAGGTATTCCTACCAGCCCTGATACTGCTGCAGTTGCAGTTGCTATGGCAGGAATGATCCGACCAGCAATCCTTTTCGTCTTTAACCTGTCTGCCGTATTGATGCTGTACATCTTTGCTCGTATGTTGGAAGCAGCTGTTATGAAGTCAATGTGCCCGTTGCTGTCATTGTCTTTTTCAAAGGAGATTGGCACCATGTGAAGGCGAGCTATGGTGCAATGAAAAAAAAATTGTAGTTATTCGGATCCATTTTGCATTTGTAAGATGCGTACATTGCATTGAGAGCTTTCCTCAGTTTTCTTACTCTTCTCCCAATGAATTTTGTCTCCTTCCAAAGGGAATTACTTGTTCCAGGGTCTGGGCAGTAGTTTTCCAGTACCTCATCCAGGTGGCCATTTTGTTTCATGTAAATCTATACTGAATGTTTGATGGCTACTTGGCAAAGGTGGGTGCGTGGGTGGCGGGAGGGATATCATCGCAGCCAAGCCTGCCTGTTCTTGTGTGATTCCCACACATTACAAATGGCATTAGGGGCCTAATGGGCAGTGATCAGGATCAGAGAACTATAGATGCTTTCAACATAGGAGGAAACTACTCACCTGACAAGTCTGTGCTGACTCTTTGCTATAGTAACACAAAGTAATCCCACTACCCTGGCCTCTCCTGATAGTCCTGTATTTTCCTCAGCTTCAAAGCAGAACCAATGGGGTTTGTCCTGACTGGTCTATCATTTCCCTGGTAGACTGCAGAGACCAATCAGCATTCATAGTCAAATTGAGGGGGAAAGCCTGAGGTTAGCTCTAAAATAATAATGATATAATTAAAAGCATAATATCACTGCTATCCAGACTCTGTCTTTGTTCAGTTTTGATCATCTCATGTGGTGGAGATATTGAGTCCCTGGAAAGGCTCAGAGCAGGGCCACTCAAATGGAGCCTTTAATTTTGGAAAAAATTGTAGACTTTAAGGAGACATGATTGAAGACTTTAGGATCATGAAATGATTAGATTCTGCCCAAGTGCATCTGTCATTCAGCCTGTGGCGTCACTTCAAATAAAGCAGATCAAAACCTCAAAGCAGTGACCGGGAACATATGCACATTTCACGGCACTCACTTTTGGTTGCCATTCCAGTTCTTCTAGCTTTGTTCAACAGGTCAATGGCCACTCGTTCCTCTTCGCTGCTTACTGCGAGTTTTGCCTGGTCAGATTTCTTTACGTTTTCATCAGTTTCTATTTGCTATAAAAAAGGCAGAGTTTTCATGCTACAAAAAATACAGCATTGCAAACAAATACAGCTTTGTTTAAAAAGTTTGAACTAAATTTTTTTCCTCTTATAGAGGCCAAAATTTCTATTTATTGGAAAATCCTTTGACATAAGCACAATTGGTTTCATGTCTTCTACATACATGGGAGTGACTTGTGTGTTTTTAACTCTAAAATCAGCAATCATCAAAAGAAGATTATTCATTTAGATAGTCATAAGCTGAGTTTTATTATATTTTATCATTGCTATCACTCCTCAATTTCCAAAATGAAATTGCATGAACTAATTTTCAAGCATACTTTATTGGGCAAGAAAATGGACTCAGATCTCCGTAGGCCCGGGTCAAAAAATGAGTTGGTGTCAGCCTTTGCTCAGTTGTAGCAATCTCAACTCTGCATCAGATTGTTGTGGGTTCAAGCCTCACTCTAGGGACTCGAGGATATAATCTAGGCTGACACTTCAATGCAGTACTGAGGAAATGTTTCACAGTTAGAGGTTTCTTCTTTTAGGTGAGATGTTCAACCAAGACGTTGTGTGCCCTCTCAGGCGAGCATAAAAGATCGCTTGGCACTATTTAAAGAAGAGGACTAGTGTGTTTGGTCAATATTTGTCCCTCATCTAATCCAAGGGGGGCGAAAAATGCAAATCAACTGGTCATTGTCTCATTGCTTTTTCTGGGAGCTCACTGTGCATAAATTAGCTTCAGTGTTACCTACCTTACAACAGTGACTACGTTTCAAAAATACTTAATTGGCTGTAAAGCACTTGGGACATCCTGAGGTCATGAAAGAATCTATATAAATACAAGTTTTCTTTCATTAATCTGCAAAACTGAATGAGTGGCCAACACTGTATAAGTATTTAAATACTATTATTTTTTTTTTAAATTCAGGTTCATGGGATGTGGGCTTCGCTGGCTAGGCCAGCATTTATTGCCCATTCCTAACTGCCCTTGAGAAGGTGGTGGCGATGAACTACGTTCTTGAATCGCTGCAATCCGTGTGGTGTAAGTACACCGACAGTGCTGTTAGGAAGAGAGTTCCAGGATTTTGACCCAGCGGCAGTGAAGGAACGGCGATATAATTCCAAGTCAGGGTGGTCAGTGACTTGGAGGGGAACCTCCAGTTGGTGGTATTACCATCTATCTGCTGCCCTTGTCCTTCTAGATGGTAGTGGTCGTGGGTTTGGAAGGTGTTATCTAAGAAACATTGGTGAATTCCTGCACTGTGTCTTGTAGATGGTACACACTGCTGCTACTGTGCGCCAGTGGTGGAGGGAGTACATGCTTGTGGATATGGTGCTAATCAAGTGGGCTGCTTTGTCCTGAACGGTGTCCAGCTTCTTGAGCTGCCCTCATACAGGCAAGTGGGGAGTGTTCCATCACATTCCTGACTTGTGCCTTGTAGATGGTGGACAGGCTTTGGGAGTCAGAGGGTGAGTTACTCGTCGCGCAATTCCTAGCTTTTGATCTGCTCTTGTAGCCACAGTATTTATATAGGTAGTCCAGTTCAGTTTCTGGTCAACGGTAACCCCCAGGATGTTGATAGTGGGGGATTCAGCGATGGTAATGCCATTGAACATCAAGGGGCAATGGTTGGATTCTCTCTTGCTGGAGATGGTCATTGCCTGACATGTGTGAGGCGTGAATGTTACTTGCCACTTGTCAGCCTACGCCTGAATATTGTCCAGGTCTTGCTGCATTTGGCCATGGACTGTTTCAGTATCTAAGTAGTCGTGAACATTGTGCAATCATCAGCAAACATCCCCACTTCTGATCCTATGATGGAAGGAAGGTCATTGATAAAGCAGCTGAAGATGCTGTGACTTTGACCACAGGTAATCCAAGAGCTACTGCATGGCTTCTGGTGCTCGCTGTGGTTCTGCATGACTGTCTAAATGCAACAGCAGCTTTCCCAATCATTTTTATACAGCATATTTACTAAAGTAATATAGTGTGATTCAAGGATAAAATATTACTTACTTTATTGATACCCAAGGTTACAGGCCTCACAAATATGAAATGACAGCCCCACATGCAATGCTTGAAGGTTTCCTATTTGTTTTTCTCAGCCTTTTTTGCAAATACTTTGCAAAATAAGCTGGCTATTGCAATGCATCACACTCCACCATATGAATTTGCCTCTCTATGGACAGCGGACAGGATAAATATTCTTCATCAAATTTAGAAACAGCCCAAAAACACCAAGTGTCCTTTACCATAGATGTTGGCATATAAGTCAACCTGTGAAGTCTCGAAAAATCCCTCCAAAAACAGATAAAAGTAAACTGCCGGTGTGGGTGTGGATGGTTGCCATTTTGAAATGTCAGCGACATCCAACACAGAGTGGGCATGTCTTAATCTCCCACTTATCTTCACAATACAGCTTGTGTCACCTGCTTGATCCCTTGCACCTAGTTATAAGGTACCAGTTAGTAAAACATGCATTGGTGGGGTGAAAAATTGAGGCTGACTACTGATCCAAGTGTAGCAAATCGTGGTTGAAAGGTGGTGGGGAGGTTGACTTATAATCTGAGTACATGCAAAAACATGATTTTTGTGGCCAGAAAAATGGAGTCGTCATATTTGTTGGGTTAACCTATACGCCGTGATTTATGGTACTTATATAAAATATTTGAGTGAAAAGTATGGTGTATAGTCTCAGGAGTTTTCTAGCATTACAAGGATAAAAGCTAAAAAAATTCACCTCAGACAAAAATCCATTTTGGCACATTTGCCTTGAGGTGCTTTTAATGGTGCTACATAAAATAGGAGATATGGTTTTACTAGAAATACCAAGCAAAGGAAACCACCATGAAAACATTCAGGCTATGGATATGCATTGCAGCCAGCAGAATGCTTACCCTGATATTTGTACTATTTATCTAATTTTAGAAAACTTGCTAATGATACAAGTAACTTTGTTTGTTATCCCACCTCCAAAACCTCTTACTCTCAGCTATTAACATTATACCTATCAGTTTTTTGTTGCATCTTGCACAGTACACTCAGCTGGACCACAGATCACAATGTCATTTGCAACCACTTTGAAAAAAAGAAATGAGACTTGCTCAAATTGGAGTGGTGAATTTGTTACTTCCAAGAACTTTATTTTAAATGAATCAATCTGGCTAAGTGCTCTTGGAGCCAATCACATATATGAGTTTTTGCTAGTCATATTTAACATGCTACCCTAAATTTTAATAGCTCATGTGTTATGTGCAAGTCTTTTAGTCGCATATAGATATAATTACCACAGTATGGTAGGCAATCTTGCATGCTGGATTCCTAAATTAATGATATATATGTAATTTGGATGCATTATGGAAGTAGGAATGCCACAAGTTTGGTTTTAGCTTCAATAAATTTTGGGTTATTTAAAAAGAATAAGAACTACTGACCAACGATGTGATAGTACAGGATTTTTAAAAGCAATCGTCACAATATAAACAGAAAAGCTCTTAGGTCATACTCCATGGTATATTGTGATGAGACACACCAACATACAATGTGCAAACAATGCTGGAAAAAAAAGTCCCTTTGCCAAACTCAGCTCTAACCTGTTACTCAATGACTTACTTTTGCAGAAGGTGTAAACTTTGGAATCTCAACCTTGGACAGTAGTTGGGAAATAGCTTCCTTAGATATGTCCTGGAATAAGTTAAACAGAGTTATAATATAACCTTCCCAGAAATTGTCTCTGCTGTTTTTCATTATATGACACTTATTTTACTATTGCGGTAAATCCTGCTCCTGGTCTGTTGTCTCTGGTGTCTCCCAAGGACTGATCCTTGGCTCCCTCCTTTTCCTCATCTATATGAAGCCCCTCGATGACATCATCAAAAGGCACAGCATTATGTTCACTGAGGTGATCCAGCTCTACATCACCATCAACTCTCTCAACTTCTCCACCGTTGCAAAATTATCAGACTGCTTACCGGCACCCAGTACTGGATGAGAAATTTCTTCCAATTAAATATCGGGAAGGCTGAATCCATGGTTTTCTGTCCCCGCTTCAAACTCTGTCTCATAGCTAGTGTCTCCATCTCTTACCCTAGCAACGTCTGAGATTAAGTCAGTTTGTTTGCAAACTTGGTGTCATATTTGGTCCTGAAATGAGCTCCTGACCTCAGATTTTGTTATTTCCACCTCTTAACACTGGCCAGCTTTGCATGCCTCAGCTGCTCTGCTGCTGAAACCATCATTCATGGCTTTGTTTCCTCTGGACTTGACTATTCCAATGCACACTTTGTGGATCTGCCATATTCTACCCTCCGTAAACTCGAGGTCATCTAAAACTCTGCTGCTGGTGTCTTAACTTGTTGTAAATCCTGCTCTCCTATCACCCCTGTGCTCACTGACCTACACCAGCTCCCAGTCAAGCAATATCTTGATTTTAAAAATCTCATCCTTGTTTTCAAATCCCTCCATAGCCTTGCTCCTCCTTATCTCTATAATCTTCTCCAGCTCCACAACCCTCAGATATCTGCACTCTTCTAATTCTAGCCTCTTGTGTATGCTCAGTTATAATTGTTCCACCATTGGTGGTCATGTCTTCAGTTGCTTAGGCCCCAAGCTCTGGAATATCTTCTCCACATTTCTCCGCCTCATTTTCCTCCTTTAAGATATTCCTTAAAACCTAATTTGACCAAGCTTTAGGTCATCTGACCTAATAACTCCTAATGTGTTTCAGCCTCAATCTTTTGTTTCATAATGCTTCTGTGAAGAACTTTGGGATGTTTCATTACGTTAAAAGCACCATATAAATACAAATTTTTGTTGCTGTACTACAGATTAAAATTCAGGAGCAGGTTCCAAACATTAAGAATGGAGCTTACACTAGCGAATGTCCTGTGCCAGCATTTCTCTTGAGCTATGGATGACAATTCTGTGTCTAAGATTGTAGCAGGAATAGTAAATTTTCATACAAATTATTCAAGGACAGATCATGACATACAGCAGTCTGATAAAGCTCATCTCAGGAGCAGAATTTATCATCTGGACAGTGTCAAGTTATTTACATTAGCATGAAGCACTAATGGTTAGGTGTCAATTACTGGGTGCTGTAATTTGAGATGAGGTAGGAATATCACAAAAGAAATGCCTTGGGTAATAGTCACACAATAGGGAGTTAAGCATTTTATTCCACAATTCCTCTCCTTCCCCCTTCCTTTCCTACAGGTGCCAATCACCCACTGGGACCTCACCCAAGCAGACATAATACACATTATTCAGGGGTGAGCCTTGAAAGATTGCAGGCACATTGTTATTGCTCAGTGTGCGGGAGGGGACAGGACAAGTCACACAGCCACTCTCAGTGTGGGGGAGATGGCAGAACGCTGCCCTCGATCCTCCCAACCCTGGTCCTCTCCCGTGTTTACACTTGGGCACTTCCAACAGAGATTGCTGGATAATGATTAGATTGGCCAATTACCTGCTCCAAGACCATGTGGTGTAGGTACACCCACAGTGCTGTTAGGAGTTCCAGGTTTGACCCAATGACAGTAAAAGGACGACAATATATTTCCAAGTCAGGATGGTGAGTGGCTTGGAGGGGAACTTGCAGTTGGTGGTGTTCGCATTTATCTGCTGTCCTTGTCCTTCTAGACGGTAGTGGTCGTGGGTTTGGAAGGTGCTGTCGAAAGAGCTTTGGTGAATTTCTGCAGTGCATCTTGTAAATGGTACATACTGCTGCTATTGTGCGCTGTTGGTGGAGGGAGTAAATGTTTGTGGATGTGGTGCCAATCAAGTGGGCTGTTTTGTCCTGGACAGTGTCCAGCTTCTCAAGTGTTGTGGGAGCTGCACTCGTCCAGGCAAGTGGGGAGTATTCCATCACACTCCTGACTTGTGCCTTGCAGATGGTGGACAGGCTTTGGGGAGTCAGGAGATGAGTTACTCATCACCCTATTCCTAGCCTCTGACCTGCTCTTGTAGCCACAGTACTTATATGGGTAATCCAGTTTAGGTTCTGGTCAATGGTAACCCCTAGGACATTGATAGTAGGGGATTCAGAGATGGTAATGCCATTGAACATCAAAGGGTGCTGGTTGGATTCTCTCTTGTTGGATTCTTTTTTGTTGGAGATGGTCATTGCCTGACACTTGTGTGGTGCGAATGTTACTTATCACTTGTCAGCCCAAGCCTGGATATTGTCCAGGTCTTGCTGCATTTGGACATGGACTGCTTCAGTATCTGAGTCGTCGCAAATGAGCTGAACATTGGGCAATCACCAGTAAACATCCCCACTTCTGACCTTATGTTGGAAGGAAGGTCATTGATGAAGCAGCTGAAGATGGTTGAGCTTAGGACACTACCCTGAGGAACTCCTGCAGTGATGTCCTGGAGCTGGGAGGACTGACCTCCAACAACTACAACCATCTTTCTTTGTGTTAGGTATGACTCCAGAGAGTTTTTCCCCTGATTCCCATTGACTCCAGTTTTGCTGGGGCTCCTTGATGGCACACTTGGTCAAATGTGGCTTTGATGTCAAGGGCAGTCACTCTCACATCATCTTGGGAGTTCAGCTCTTTGGTCCATATTTGAATCAAGACTGTTGTGAGGTCAGGAGCTGAGTGGACCTCGTGGAACATAAACTGGGCATCAGTGAGCAGGTTATTGCTAAGCAAGTGCCGTCTGATAGCACTGTTGATGACCCCTTCCATTACTTTACTGATGATCGAGAATAGACTGAAGGGGTGGTAATTGGCCAGGTTGGATTTGTCTTGCTTTTTGTGGACAGGACATACCTGGGCAATTTTCCACATAGCCGGGTAGATGCCAGTGTTGCAGCTGTACTGGAACAACTTGGCAGGAGACGTGACAAGTTCTGCAGCACAAATTTTCAGTACTATTGCCGGAATATTGTCAGGTCCCATAGCCTTTGCAGTATCTAGTGCCTTCGGCCGTTTCTTGATATCACGTGGAGTGAACCGAATTGGCTGAAGACTGGCATCTGTGATGCTGGGGACCTCTGGAGGAGGCTGAGATGGATCATCCGCTTGGCACTTCTGGCTGAAGATTGTAGCAAATGCTTCAGCCTCATCTTTTGCACTGATATACTAGGCTCTACCATTATTGAGGATGGGAATATTTGTGGAATCTCCTCCAGTGAGTTGTTTAATTGTCCACCACCATTCACGATTGGACGTGGCAGGATTACAGAGCTTAGATCTGACCTGTTGGTTGTGGAATCACTTCACTCAATCAATCAAAAGACCAGATCTAAGCTCTTCCCATTACTAGTATGCTCCTGTCCTTCAATCATTTGAGAACTTTGCATTCCCAAAAATCTGGCCTCTTTTTGTATCCTGATTTCCTTTGCCCTGCACTATGCTTTAAGCTGTCTATGCCATAAACTCTGGAATTCCAACCCAAAACCTCTCCATCTCTTTCATCTCCTTTAAGACTCTCCTTAAAATCTAACTCTTTTATCAAACCGTCCTAATACCCAATGGTTCAGTGTTAGTTTTGCCTGATTATGGTCTTGAAGCGCCTTGGGATGTTTTATTATGTTAAAGGTGCTATATGAATGCAAGCTGTTGAAGACCTTTTATCTAATAAGCAATACCTACCTGTTCCATATAAGGTATCTTGTAAATTGTTGCAAAAAGTCTTGCAGCACTTAATACAAAACTGTAGTGCCTAAAATAATAAAACATTAGAAGGTTATAATTGTGAGAAGGGCTATGTCATACCTTAAGACAAAATAGGATGCAATATCATGTGATAGCACCAGTAAGGAAAACAGCTTAATCTGAGAAACATTAAAAACCATGCAATTTGTTTAAAACATTCTGGTAAATACTGCTGTTAACTATTTAAACAGGAGAAAATTATATTTACCTACTTAAGCTTGTTTACTGGACTTTTAATAATTTATGTACTTATTTAATTGAAATGTGAATGCCAGTTACAACGGCTTATGATTTGAATACTCTCCTAATTGCTTATTTGGATGCAAATGAAATAAGTTAATGTAAAAGAGGTTTAAGCATTTAATTACAATTCTTCTAACATGCCAAAAAAAATGAAATACAATCTTATGTGATTGCAAGCATTACTTATGGGTGTTGGTCTGAAAACTACTGAGTTAATTGGACTCAATTTCAATTGTGTCCAACTCATCCACTGTCCGTGATAGATAAATGAATGCAGTACTTGGATACTAACTGCTGTAATACATCAAAAGGGTCTTTGTTCCAGCTTCAAGATCACCCTATTATTTAACAAGAAATTGGGCAATAAAAGCTGTATTCTAGATCGTAGGGGTTGTAAGCTCTGCTTATGCTGAATTTAAGATTATATCGAAGGCCAAACCTGCAAAAAGTGACAGAAGTCCATAAGGGAAAGTGAAATATAAATTCTGATGGTTACTTACAACTCATCATTTATGTCGAACTGCATTGGACAGGGTGGCCTCTTTGGTGACTGCCAAAATAAGCCTGTAAGCAAACAGAGTCCCAATAATTGTTGCATTTTAAAATATGTAAAACTTGCAGGCAACAGTTTGATCAATTTATCAGAGAAGGACAAAGGCACCAGGTCCAAGGGACTCTGAAGGAGAGTCATACGGACTTAAAACATTAACTCTGTTTTTTGCTCCACAGATACCGTCAGACCTGCTGAGTTTTTCAAGCATTTTCTATTTTTCAGATTTCCAGCATCCGTAGTATTTTGATTTTACCTTCTCTCCATGTTCTCCTCACACTCCATTTACACACCTTTCCTTTGTTATTACTAGATAAGAATCCTGAAACTCCATTCCTCACAGTATTATGGGAGCACCTGAACTGCAATGACTGCAGCAGTTCAAGATGATTCATCACTTTCTCAACTTGGGATAGGCAATAAATTCCAGTCTTGTAAGCGAAATCCATATTCAAAGATTTTTTTTTAAAAGTATGAATGGAGATTTCTTTACAAGAAACATCAATGCATTATAGGACTGTAGATTTGTTTTGCAATCTTTACACAGTATCAATTCCAGCTCAGCAGTGGGTTAACTGATATGTTCAATGACTATTGTGAAAGTGAGCTATTTAAACCACAAGGGTACCAAGCATAGTCTGTACTGAAATGGCTGACCTCAGCCAGGTAACAATTGGCTAGATTTTTCTGTCAAAATAATAGTGAGGCTTTTGCTGCTCTCCATTATTTACGTGTAAATGTTAAAGCAACTTCAGATGAAGAGCAGATGCACTGTTAAATACTAACATCTAAAAGCTGCTGTCGAATTGTACCACTCCATTGGTAGTTGTGTGAAAATTGCATCTTGACGCCTGCTTCATAATTGCCATGCATTGAATGTCATCAAGTTGCTATCTTTGAATGGCAGCTATGAATTAAACTTGCCACAGAATGTTAAGTCTGATCAATACAAGTTTTAAGTGAGAGGATAAGTGTTAATTACTGCCAATCAATCCTTGTAGTTGAAAATTAATTTTACAATTACGGAGTCTTACTCCTTCAGGTATGAATCGATGCTGGAGATATTACAAATGGTGAAGTTCAAAATGTTTTAAAGAAAAAGATTTTCTTTTTCCTTTGTCTTTCTCTTTCTGTTTAAACTGATCAATCGTTCACTCTTTATCTCTCTTTCTGTGCCTGATTTAATGTTGAATTCACCTACTCTTAAATTTCCTTTTCAATCCTTGCAGGGCTTAGTTCCCAATCCTTCAATCCGATTCACCAAGAAGGTATCTTGTTGCTTACCCTGTTAACAGAGGCCTCAGACACCCGGTGAGGTTATCAATTTACACTTTTGACAACTTGTGACCCAAAGCTTTTAAAACCTAAAAATACACAAAAAAGTCTAATCTGGGTCAATGTTCTTGGGAAGGGCAAAAAGCCAGGTTTATCGGTTGCAGCATTGGGTGAGGACAGGAATGGAGCCAACGTCTGCACCTTTTCTGCAGAGATCATTAGCAGCTAAGAGTGGGAATCCTAACTGAGCTTTTCTGTTTCAGGGAATCATTGCAGCAGATCCAGTGATCCAATAACTTGAACCAGATCAGCACATGAACAGGAGATCTCCTGGTTTGCATCACTCAATACCACAAATACAGCATAGTTATATACTTAACGAGTGCCAAGTAGTCTGGCACTAAAAAAGCTAAATATAATCAAGTGAACAAATGTTACCACAATACTTACTTCCATCCTTCAGTTTAGTATCTAGTGGGAATGAATGCAGAAGTTGAACTGCCTGGAGGAAGATAAAGAATGGGTCACTGCATCTGCTTTGCAGATCTAGGCCTACATTCTCATATTTCACCTACATGCATTGCCAGAATGAACATTAATCAAGTAGACATTCTTCATAGGAAAACAAAAGAGGATGGGGATAATGTCAGGGAGGACATGCTGGAAGCAGCATGGCAGGGATGGGAGGAGGGGAGTGGTGGGCAGCAGGGGCAGAGGGAGGGGACGGCAGAGTGACAGAGGGAGGGGGCGGCAGAGGAAGGGGGCGGCGTGGCAGGGTGGCAGAGGAGGTGGGTGGTGCTGAGGATGCTCTGCACATGTGGGGGTTGGGAGCTGCATAAGTGGGGAGGTGGGGAATGCTCAGTATATCAAAAACTAACAGTACTGCTGTGGCTGGGGAAAACTGAACAACCGATAATTGCATTCAAATGTACCAAACATCCTGTTAAGTAGTCTTTGTACTGAAATTAAAGTACAACAATGCACTGAGTAGAAACAACATTTTAATTAGGCAAGTTAATTTTTCTTAGCAGTGATTATAAAAGATAAATCAAAACATCGTTAAATGATCATAAAAGCACTCATTTAAATTATTGATGCACCAAATTGCAAAATATTATTAGATATCCTACCTTGTGATGGAAATATTTTTCAAATTTTACTCGTGCCAGAGCCACACACTCCTGCCAATCTGTAGGCCACCTATTAAGTAATTTAATTGCTTGAAATGATCCTTCTAAACTCTCTCCAGTTTGCATTCGCTACAAAACAATGGCGATAAAGAATGATGATACTCAGTTTAAATTCAAAGGTTAGCAAATAAATATTACCAACAGAAAAAATCCAAGAATGTTTAACTTGCAGCACAATCTACCTCCCCACTTTAATCCATGTTTTATTGAGCTTAACCAATTTTTTGTTTATCATTGCAATATCAATAAGAATTCAGAAGATTTGACATTGAAGGGTTTTTGTGTGCATATAGTTGAGTGGCTGTAAAATGGTAAAATACGCAGTATAACTGAGGAGTGAATTCACCAAGCTGACAGGCATGGAGAATGAGATAATATCAAACAGGTGGTCTTGCTGGGCTGGCTCCATATTTAGTAGAAAGTGATCTTTAAAAAGCGAAGTTTTGCCCTGAATTTTAGCGGTTTACGGTTATAACAAAACCTGCCATTTGGACTTGGTGAGTTGGGCTCTATGCATGCTTAACTCATTTGGTAGCATTCTTGTGCCCAAGTCACAAGGTTGTAGGTTCAAGCCGCACTAAGGAGCTAAGTTGATAGTTCAATGTAATACTGTGGGTGCGTAATTTCTGCTCCCAATTTGTTAGATGGTAGCTGTTGACAATTCTGATATTCCCATTTACACCGATGCTAGACCCACCTTTTGTTTCTTAGCTTGTACCATTACCAATTCCTTTTGTCTTGTACCATCATCCCTTCTAATTTAAACTCTCTTGCTTTCCACCCTACCAGACTTTGCTTTTGTTTCCACCCCCTTTTCCTTTTCCAGTATTTTTAGGTTTTATATCAGATTTTCAGCATCTGCAGTATTTTGCTTTTGTATTAGGTCTTTTTCAATGTTGTACACACAATGTAGCTTGATAACCAGCAGTCCATTACAATAAGTAGATGCTGGTCTCAAACCAGTAACTAACTAGCCATTGTCCACAAAGGACCAAAGGAATCTCCCTCCATTAGACAGACGCATTATTACATTACATGATGACATCACTGCAAAACAACAAGGACTGTTACATTTAAACAAGATTTTTTTTAATCTACATTGTTAGAATTTAATACACATTCATTTGATAATGAGTAGAGTGTCCAAAAATATTGTTCTGCCCCTAGCAAGCTACCAAGTAGAAATGTAGAATGAACAATGTTGTAGTTTAGTGAGAAGAGTAACCACGCACCTGAGACTCTGCCAGGCCAGCTGTTCAGTAATTATGTGGGTTGAGTAGACAGCAGTTCAATACCAAATTCCCCTGTCAGATTTCAGCCCTTCCTTAAGTGATAAGTGATGCTAGAGAGAATTTTATGCTACTTCTCCCACCCGATTACCCTGCATTTACTAGTTTCATGTCCTTGTGACTTCCCCATTTATTTGTAGGTTACAGCACAGGTTACATCTATGTGCTTTCTTAAAATGTATCAACGGTTTCTGCCTCCATCAACATTTCATGCAGCAAATTCCAGACCCACAATCACCTTCTGGATGAAAAAATTCCTTCTGGATGAAAAACTTCCTTCTGAACTCCCCTCTTATTCTTCAAAGGTTATTGCAGAAAATAAAAAGGTCATGGTGTAGGGGGTAACATTTGCATGGATAGAAGATTGGCTAGCTGGCAGAAAACAGAGTATATATAAATGGGTCTTTTACCAATTGGCAGGATGTGACAAATGGAGTCCTGCAGGGGTCTGTGCTGGGCCTCGACTTTTTACAATTTACTTCAATGATTTAGATGAAGAGAGCGATGGCATAGTAGCTAAATTTGCAGATGACAGAGATAGGTAGAAAAGTAGGTTGTGAAAAGGACATAAGGTGGTTGCAGACAGCTATACATAGATTGAGTGGGCAAAGATCTGGCAAATGGGGCATAATGTAGGAACATGTCAAGTGCTTCACTTTGGCAGGAAGAATAAAAAAAGCAGAGTATTACTTTATCAGAGACCGACTGCAGATCTAGGTGTTCTAGCGCATGAGTCAAAATGTTGGTAGGCAGGTACAGCAAGCAGTTAAGGCGGCTAATGGAATGCTATCCTTTATTACGAGAGGAATTGAACATAAAAGTGAGGATGTTATGCTTCAGTTATACAGGGCATTGGTGAGACCGCATCGTGAATACTGTGTGCAGTTTTGGTCTCATTTAAGGAGAGATGTAAATGTGTCGGAGGCAGTTCAGAAGAGGTTTACTAGATTGATACCTGGAATGAGCAGGTTGTCTTATAAGGTTGGACAGACTGGGCTTGTTTCCACTGGAGATTAGAAGAGCAAGGGATGACTTGGTTGAAGTATATAAGATCCTGAACGGTCTTGACAAGGTGGACTTGGAAAGGATGTTTCCTCTTGTGGGTTTGTCCAGAAGTAGGGGGCACTGTTTTAAAATTAAAGGTTGCCCTTTTAGGACAGAGCTGAAGAGAATTTTTTTCTCTGAGGGTGGTGTAACTTTGGAACTCTCTGCCTCAGAAGGCGGTGGAGGCGGTGTCATTGAATATTTTTAAGGCAGAGGTAGATTGATTCTCTTGCCTAACAAGAATCTAAGGTTATCGGGATAAATGTGAATGTGGAATTCAAAACACAAGCCATAATCTTATTGAATGGCACAGCAGGCTTGAGGGGCCGAATGGCCTGCTCCTATTATTTTTTAGCCAATTACTTTAAATCTATGCCACCTGATTATTGGCCTCTGTTAACTGAAACAGGTCCTTCCTATCCACTTTATCTATTGTCACTGGCATCCTTCCAATTGCGCAAGTTGATGGATATGCAGCAAATCAAAGCCGTCAGGGATGAGTTAGCCTCATTTAGTGCACTTTTGCTGATGGCTAAGGAGACCAATCCATGAGGGGCAGGTTCTGCCACAAGTGTCGAATATGGAGTGGTTATCAGGTATTGTCATTTTTGGTGTTGCAAGCTGCTGTAGCCACTATAGTCATGTTGGCACATGCTGGTTCACAGGTTATGTCACCATTTTTCTCTGTCATCAGTTAGTGTGCCCCAGATCCAAGAATCAATGTTTAGGGCCTACATGTCACGCTTGCAAGCATCCTTTAAGCAGAGTTTTGGATGACCTACTGGTCATCTGGCTTCGGCTACCTCGCCATACAGAAAATCCTTAGATATACGACCATGTTCCATTCTTTGAACATACTAGAGCCACTGAAATCACTTCTGCTTGATGAATGCCAACTTACTTGGAGAGCTTTGCCTTTGAGAGGACTGCTGCATTTGTGATTTTGCTCTTTCATGAGATGCCCAGAATGCAATTCAAACAGCAAAATTTCCTTTCTTGATAGTTGTAAGTCAGCCATGTTCTACAGTCATACAAGGTGTAGAGAACACAGGCCTCCATAACCCACATCTTGGTCCTAAGAGTCAGCTTCATATTATTCCATACACGTTTCATAATGTTATTCCATCCACTTTATCAAGGCCCCTGATAATTTTATACACCTCACTTAAATTCTCCCATTAGCCTCCTTTGTTCCAAAGAAAACAATTCCAGCCTATTTAATCTTTCCTTGTGGCTAAAATTCACCATTCCATCATCCTCATATCTTGTGTCATATCCTTCCTGTGATGCAGTGACCAGAACTGTACACAATATTTTATCTGTGGCCTAAGCAGTGTTTTGTACCTTTCTAACATAACCCGCCTGCTCTTATATTCTAGGCCTTGGCCAATGAGTTACAATAACCTGTATGCTTTTCTGACCACCTTATCTATCTGGCCTGCTAACTTCTTTGATCTGTTAACATACAGTCCAAGATCCCTGTGTTGCTCTACATTTTTCAGTATCCTACCATTTATTGTGTATTCCCTTGCCTTATTTGTCCTTCCCAAATATATTACCTCAAACTTACCTAGACTGAACTCCATTTCCCACTTTTCCGCCCACCTGAACAGTCTATTGACAGTCGACAGCTTCCTTACTACTAGCCACGTGGCCCATTTTAGTATCATCTGCAAACTTCTTAATAATGCTACTTACATTTAAGTTGAATTCATTGACATACGCCACAAACAACAAGGGACCCAGTACAGAGCCCTGTAGAGCCCCACTGGAAACAGCCTTCTAGTCACAAAAACACCCAATCATAACCCTTTGCTTCCTGCCACCGAGCCAATTTAGGATTCAATAAACATAGGATTGGAAAATCATAGTCAGATCCTCCGCTATTTTTATCCTTGCTTCATTTAACAGCCTGAGCTATATTTTAACTGGGCCTGGTGATTTATCTACTTTCAAGGATGCTCAACACAATGTTTGCTTCCTCACTACGTACAATAATGCCTCGCTTAATGTTGATTAGTTCAACCTTTTATCATTATGTCATCAATGCAATAGGGAGGATATATCCTTTTAAAGTTGTGACATTCACCAGAACATCACTCTTGAATCCCTGGATGACCACATCACCACTCCACATGCTGCTCTGCTCCTGCCCTGCTTCATATTACTAGATATACCATTCAATATTTCACACCCCTCCTCTAACTATAACGTTTGCTTCATTCCTTCCTTTTGTGCAGAAGAAAAGTATCCACAAAGAGCCATGCCCACTTCTTGCACCTCCACACACAAGTCACCTTTTTGATCTCTAACTGGCCCTACTTTTCCATAGTTATCTGTATTTATAAAACATATTTGTGCTCTTTCATTTTACTTGTCAATAATTTTTCATGCCATCTCTTCACATTCCTAATTCTCTTTTCAATTGCACCCCTGCGCTTTCTATACTGTAGGGCTTTCTGCAGTATTGAGCTCTTAGCATCTGGCATAAGCTTTAATTTTTTTTGCCATATCCTACTTTGTATGTTCTTGATATTGGGGGAGGGGTAGTCTAGATTTTAGAATCCCACTCTTTGTGGGAACATAATTGTGCTGAACTCTTTTTAGCTCCTTATTGAATGCCTTCCACTGGTCTGACAGATTTACCTTCAAGTAATTTCCAGTCCAATTTTGCCAAATCATATCTTAACTTGGTAAAATTGGCCTTTCATTTGTCCTATCTTTATCCTTTTCCATACCTACTCTAAACATAAATGAATTATGATCACTACCGCTAAAACACTCTCCCACCTTTCCTCTTGCACAGATTCATTCCCTAAATCTTGTTTCAAAGTTACCTGCTCTCTTATTGGGCTTGCTACATATCACCTAAAATATTTCTCCTGAATACATTTTAAGAATTCTACACCTCCTGTACCTTTTATAATGAATTTATTCTGGCAAGTATTAAGGTATTTGAATTTCCCATCTCTGCCCTTTTGAGCAATTTACCCAAATATTTGTTCTTCTCTATCTCCCTCTGTTTGGAAGTCTGTAACATACACCCAGCAGTGTGATTACCCTTTCTTTCTTCCTCAATTCAATCCACATGGCTTCAGTTGATGCTCTTTCTAGCATATTATCCTCCTCTCAGCTGTGATTCCTTCTTCAATCTAAATTGTGACCCCTCTTCCTTTTTTTCCCCTTGCTTTCACATTTGAAAATCCTGTACTAAGGAATGTTGAGCTGACATTCCTATCCACCTTTAAGCCACGATTCAGTAATAGCTATCATATCATAACTCCAAGTATCCATCTGTGCTGTCAGCTTATTTGTCTTATTCCTTAGACTACTTGCATTGCTAAGACTACTTGCATTGATAAGACTACTTGCATTGAAGTACATAGCACTAATCACTGAGCTCCATTGTTGTCTATTTTCTTTCCTTTAATTCCATGACCTTCTATACTTGTTTACTAATTTTCTGCTTTTGATTTCCAGTTGTGCTTCTCTTTCTTCTTAATCTATGCTCAGGTTCCTACCCCCATGCCAACCTAGTTTAAAGGCAATATTAGCAAACTTCCCTAAGATACTGATCCCAGTCCTGTTGAGGTACAACCTGACCAGCTCATACAACTCCTACCTCCCCCAAAATAAATCCAGGAATCTAAAGCCCCCCCCTTCCTGCACTGCCTCTCCAGCCATACATTCAGCTGTACTATCCTATGCTAGGATATATATATATATATATATATATATATATATACACATACATACATACATACACACACTCTTAACACAGGCTCTTTTAGGTGTTTGAAAATCAAGACATTGAAGGAAAAAAAAAAGTGTATTTGAGTGCACTGTATGAGCAAATGGTTCTGTACTGCTCAATTAACATACTGTGGTATCATGGACATTCTTCAAGTGTCTGATTCTCCAATTTGCATTTCAGTGTAATTATTCTCACCTGTAGAACATTGTCTGTTGATTTATAGTTTTCCCAAAACTTGTTGTACATTGAGGGTTTGTATGAAAATGAACTTTCAAACTGAAATGAGAAATAGAATAAGATTTTCCATCATTAAATAAAAGGACAGCACTTAAATTGGCATATTGTCTAAAGAAGTGGACCCAAAAATATTTAATTTGCTGCATACCTTATCTCTCGACCACTGTATTGTGTGTTCAATTAATGCTGGAAAGGATTTTAACGTGCAAAATGGGATTTCTTCTTCAGGAGGATCGCGCTGTACAAAGCCAACATCAAATTAGCAAAGTGTAGAAACATATAAATGTTGAAACATTGACATCACACAGCAATCACTTCCAACAAGGACTGCACCAATCTTTACTTGCTGAGTGTGCTGCTGTACATATAGTTCAGTAATAGTAAAATTAGAAATGACAGCACAGACACTCAATTGTCCCACTGAATCTGTCAGTCTCCAACTGCAGCATTCTATTTGAATTTCATTTCCTTGCCTTTGCTACAGCCTTTTTCAAAAACTAAACCAATTTATTTTAATAATGTTGCAGACTCTGCCTCAATTAATCACTTGTAAATCATTGTTTTCTAATAATTCCTATTTTTTCAAAAAGATTTTCTAACTTAAGATGCATGTTAATGGAGTAATAACACAGCTATACAAAATGCTAACTGACCAAAGCACTTTACATTCACATTTTCAAAAGAATGACGCCTATTTATTGCTCTATATCCTAAGTTAATGGTAGGGTAATTGCCAGCCTTACATTACAAAACATTCTGTTCAGTTGACGTAACTCATTCGTAAATCTAACACCCTGCATTTAAATAGCACATTTTGTGACCTCACAATACCCCAAAGCGCACTGCAACTAATGAGCTACTTTTGAAATTTATATATCAATTTCCTCACTAGGGATGAATCTATGAACACCGAGTGTCCAGAGTGGTTAACTACAATACGATTCCATGATCTCTGGGTTTCTCGTATCAACTGCCTAGGGTTGGATTCCATGAGCACCAGCCTTCCCCCAGTACCAAGTTAGAGTCGGAATTCCCTGCCTACTGGTTTTCCTCTGATAGGTTGTTCAAGTGACCATTATCCAACTGCAACACTGCGTGTCAGTGGGTTATTTGACTACAAATGATATGACAGCTCAACCTTATCCTACCCTTATCCAATGCTAGCAGTGGTCACTGGATGGTTAGCAGTACCGGCAACCCTGGTTGAATACATAGGTGGAATATAATACTATGCAATAATATAACTGGGTGAGCTGAGTAGCCACAAGATGAAGAACACAGTACATTCTGTTTAATTGCAGTATACAAGTAACAATTTTATAAACAAAAGTTTCAAACTAAATTCCATGAAGGGGGCCATAAATACAGGTTGCAACTTATGTGTGCTTAAACTCTTGGAAATACAATTAAAATGAAAAATTTGTATCAGTTAGTTGATAGTGGGGTTACCACAAGCAGCTTGTAGCTCTAAGGCAAGTTAGAAGGAATCAGGAAACTTTTTGTTGATGCATCCTGCAGGTAATGGTGCTGATATTGCGGTTACTGTAAGAAACCTGACAGCTCTAAGGCAAGCAAGAAGGAATCAGCATATTTGTTGCTGATTTGACCCTGTGCCTGTGTGAGAGGACAAAAATAGGCTTTCAATGTAATGGCCCAAACAGCTGAGGGGCCAGCACTCATCATTTAGGCTCACATATTAAGAATACTTACTTGGGCGAGGTAGACAGGTCGCTTGAACTGTATTCCTTTTTAAAGGCAGGAAAGGAGGTGGCCGGGGGTGGGGGGTGGTGGGGGGGGGAGGAGGAGAGGGATTTAGATAAAACTTAGGGTGAATGAAGAGAAAATTAGGAGAATTGGCATGGCTCATTAAAAAAAAACAATACCAGTGTACAAGACTTTGGGCAGAATTTTTCATTCTGGGGACTGAGTGCAGTGGCGGGCAGGATAAGCTGCGTGTTTTTGACTGGGCAGGTTCTAACCTCATTAATTATGCATTTGTGAGCTGCTCACAGAATCACATGGCAGGGCAGCCACTGATTCATCCATCCCGCTGTCACCTTATGGAGTCGAAGGTCTTGGCGCCATATTAAAACGCAGCCCGAACACACACATTGACTCTCTACAGCCCAGCTATTTTTGTACGGATTTCCTGAGAAGGCCCCCTGGACAAAGAAGCCCTGCACCCCAAGGTCCAGCCACAACTCACTGGTGGCTATCCTCAATGTTGTCTGCAAATGCTGTAATGTCCTCTTCGCGAGGGATGGAATCAGAACGTCCATCAAGCTCACCTCGTTGGCCTGGGAGGTGGAGGGGGCGGGGGGGGGGGGGTGGCGGTGCGTGGTGGGTGGTGGTCGCAGCAGGGGTGTGCACTGCTGGGGTGCAAAAAAGAAATATCCTGCAGTGCAGGAAGAGGATGAATGATCTAATCCGCTCCGCCAGGGTAAGTCAACCTGCTCACTCCAAACTCTCATTTGCATAATGGCATCAAGCACTCAGAGTTACAATTAGGGGTCTCACACACTAGTAGCGGAGGAACTGAGGGCATCCTGGCTTGCAGGTTGAGCCGCTAGTTAGGAAGGTAAATGCAATGTTGGCATTTATTTCGAGAGGACTAGAATATAAAAGCAGGGATGTGCTGCTGAGGCTTTATAAGGCTCTGGTCAGACCACATTTAGAATATTGTGAGCAATTTTGGGCCCCATATCTCAGGAAGGATGTGCTGGCCCTGGAGAGGGTCCAGAGGAGGTTCACGAGAACGATCCCAGGAATGAAAGGCTTAACATATGAGGAACATTTGAGGACTCTGGGTCTATACTCGATGGAGTTTAGAAGGATGAGGGGGGGGTCTGATTGAAACTTACAGAATACCGAAAGGCCTGGATAGAGTGGATGTGGGGAAGATGTTTCCATTAGTAGGAGAGACTAGGACCCAAGGGCACAGCCTCAGAGTAAATGGAAGACCTTTTAAAATAGAGGTAAGGAGAAACTTCTTTAGCCAGAGAATGGTGAATCCATGGAATTCATTGCCACAGAAGGCTGTGGAGGCCAGGTCATTGAGTGTATTTAAGATGGAGATAGATAGGTTCTTGATTGGTAAGGGGATCAAAGGTTACGGGGAGAAGGTGGGAGAATGGGGTTGAGAAACTTAATGGCGGAGCAGACTCGATGGGGCGAATGGCCTAATTTCTGCTCCTATGTCTTATGGTTTAACATTATATCTCCCTTGCACACCTTACCACCACCATCTCATCTATAATCCAGCACAAACAGCATCCTCAGCCCTTAATAGGGAGGGCTCAGCACATACAGCAGGCATGCAAGCTTCCCAACGTCTCCTCCATCCCTTTTGATCACATTCCATCTATTTGTCTTCAAGCAGGCAAAGCTGGCCCACAACAGGGGGTAGAGATCCCAGACAGGAAGATGGACGGCAGAAATCCCATCACTCCCATCGAGGAGGCGGCAGCTGAGTTGGCGCCCCTCACCCCCAATCATGAGTCTGCGTGAAACCCTTCCCTCTTTTGCAAAACTAAGCCCCCTTCCCCCCATCTAGAGTCTGCATGCACATCCTCCCTTCGTGTCATATTCACCCCACCAATTCCCCTCCCAAGTCTGTGCACAGCCCTTCCATATCAGCCTCCAGCTTCCCCAACCCCAGTCACCCCTCTTTTTGTCATGCCCCTCCATTGTTCCTAATACCCCCACCCACCCCCAGTGATCCTGTGCCTTATTCTCTCCTCCCCTGTTCCCTTCACCCTCATGTCACTGCCTTCTATTCCCCCCAATCCTCCACCCCAAAGCAGCTCTCTGCTGGCAAAGTACAGCCCTACCTACACCTAGCAGCACCCTGTGTGAGAGCAGCTCCCTGTGAGAGCAGCCCTGCTGCGCCAGTGTGAAAAGCCCTGCCTGCGCCCCACAGCACCCAGTGTGAACAGCTCACACCCAATGTGAACAGTCCGGCCTGTGCCCCACATCACCCAGTGCGAATAGTCCTGCCTGCAAATCCCACGTCTCACCTGAGCAGCAGCAGCTTTGGCAACGGTGACAAGCTGGAGTAGCGCTGTTGCTGGTAGGCTTTCAATGTTGAACGCACCTCAAAGTCATTAGTGAAATGAAGGTCATCAGATGCACACCACTCACGTGAATCAGAAGGTCTAATTTCCCGCTGGTGTGGCACATAATTAGGAGGGAGAATGTGATTCCAGTGAGTTGCGTTTCTAACAAGCATTCATGACAGCACTCAACCTGCCATCAGGCCATCATAAAAGTGCCCAAGGGGGAAAATTCTGACTTGTTTTCCCACCAGCAGAAATTCCACTTTTGGCCTCACTCCGAATTTTCTGCTCCTGCCCACCACAGCATCTGTTGGCAGGACCAGAAAATTCCACCTTTTTTCTTTCATGGATGGGAGAACTGCATGTCTAAAGTCATAGAGGTCTACTGTCAGCTGTACATTTAGAGAAATTAATTTTGAATTCTGTGACATGATTTGTTACTAAACATTTGCAGCTTTCTCTCTTGCATTGTTCTTGTCCTATAATTCAATTTTCCCAATTTGACTGTGAGTTAGAAGCAAAGCATAGGGCTATTGCACTGTTTAGAAGTAATACACTTACATGGCTGTTGTAACTCTCTGTCAGGTTTGGCACAATGACTTCAGTGTGTCCTTTTGTACCCATAGTTCCTGAATCTAGAAGAGGACACTGATTTGATACACATCGACTGTAAATGAAAATTTAACGAGAGTTAACTCTTAACTAAATAAGCAACAGTTGATCAAGAAAAGTTACTGTAATTCATAGACATAAATTGCAACTATTCCATACAAGCTAGACAAAACTTGCACCTGATGGAATTTACACAAACAATAGGTTATCCCACTTACACAAAAAAAATCAAACCATCTTACATAAAAACAATGGAATAAATTGATTAATAAAGTCTAATAGTTAATAGCTGTTTTTCATTCTTCCATTGATGTGGGCCAGCATTAATTGCCCATCCCTAATTGCCCTCAAGAAGATGGTGGTGAGCTTCCTTCTTGAACCACTGCAGTCCATGCAGTGACAGTGCTGTTCAGGAGGGAGTTCCAGGATTTTGACCCAGCGACAGTGAAGGAACAGCAATGCAGTTCCACGTCAGGTTGGTGTGTGATTTGGAGGGGAACTTACAGGTGGTGGTGTTCCCATGCATCTGTTACCCTTGTGTCCTTCTAGTTGTCAATGTCTTATTAATTACATTAAGATTTAATGGCAATTACATTGTCAAATAGGTGATGGTTATTTGTACACTTATAAATGGGGGTACTCTCCTGCGGCTATGTTTGTGGCCAGGTGTCCCTGGAAAGGGAGCACGTGGTGTCTGTCAGCATAAAAGAGGCCTTCTGCGGGGGCTGGGGTGCTTTATCGACCCCCCTAATCATGTTTTAATTTGAGTTTTAAGAATTTTTTCTTTTTGCAATATACCTTTAAGGGCTGCCTTTTGATTTGTCCCTTGATTTGTTAATTTAGTTTATTTGGTTTCACCAAAATAGTATACATGGGGATAGCTGGGACATGGAGGCGGGAGTAGTGCTGAATGTGAACTAAGTCAAACTCTCACCAGCAACGAAAGCAGTCGTGTATTATTTCTAACTTCACCAACCGGCGTGGATCCGATTAACATGAGGTGGGAGAGGTCACAAGTTTGGAAGGTGCTGTCAAAGGAGTCTTGGTGAGTTGCTGCAGTGTATCTTGTAGATGGTACACACTGCTGCCACTGTGCGTTGGTGGTGGAGGGAGTGGATGTTTAAGGTGGTGGATGGGATGCTAACCAAGCAGGCTGTTTTGTCCTAGATGGTGTCAAACTTTTTTGGAGTTGCATCCATCCAGGCAAGCGGAGAGTGTTCCGCCGCACTCCTGACTTGTGCCTTGTAGATGGTGGGCAGGAGGTGAGTTACTCTCTGCAGAATTCCCAGCCTTTGACCTGCTCTTGTCGCCACAGTCCAGTTCAGTTTTTGCTCAATGCTAACCCCCAGGACGTTGATAGTGGGGGATTCAGTGATGGTAATGCCTTTGAACGTCAAGGGGCAATGGTTAAATTCTCTCTTGTTGGAGGTGGTCATTGCCTGGAACATGTGTGGCATGAATGTTACTTGCCGCTTATCAGCTCAAGCTGGAAGGTTGTCCATGTCTTGCTGCATATGGGCATGAACTGACATTGGTGCAATCATCAGCAAACATCCACTCTTCTGACCCTTTGATGGAGCGAAGGTCATTGATGAAGCAGCTGAAGATGGTTGGGCCTAGGACATTACCCTGATGAACTTTTGCAGTGATGTCCTGAAACTGAGATGATTGACTTCAAACAACCACAACCATCTTTCTTTGTGCTTGGTGTGACTCCAGTCAGTGGAGAGATTTCCCCTTCATTCCCATTGGCTCCAGTTTTACCAGGGCTGCTTGATGCCACACCCAGTTAAATGCTGCCTTGATGTCATGGGCACCTCTTCAGTTCAGGTCTTTTGTCTATGTTTGGACTAAGACTGTAATGAGGTTAGGAGCAAAATGGCTCTGGTAGAACCCAAACCGAGCATCAGTGAGTATGTTATTGTTCAGTAAGTGCCACTTGATAGCACAGTCAATGACACTTTCCATCCCTTTGCTGATGACTGAGAGTAGACTGATGGGGCGGTAACTGATCGGGTTGGATTTGTCCGCTTTTTGTGGACAGGACATACCTAGGCAGTTTTCCACATTGCTGGGTGGATGCCAGTGTTGTAGCCATCTTGGAACAGCTTGGCTAGGAGCACGACAAGTTCTGGAGCACAAGTCTTCAGTACTATTGCCAGAATATTGTCAAGGCCCACAGCTTTTGCAGTATCCAGTGCCTTCAACCGTTTCTTGATATCAGATGGAGTGAATCAAATTGGTTCAAGACTGGCATCTGTGATGCTGGGGACCTCGGGGAGGCAGCAATGGATAGCTGAAAGATTGTTGCAGATGCTTCGGCCTTGTCTTTTGCACTGGAGTGCTGGGCTTTCCCATCATTGAGGATGGGGATATTTGTGGAGCCTCCTCCTCCTGTTAGCTGTTCAATTGTTCAGCACTCATGACTGGATGTGGCAGGACTGCAGAGCTTAAGTCCGATCCGTTGGTTGTGGGATCACTTAGCTATGTCTATCACATGCTGCTTTCACTGTTTGGCATGCAAGTAGTGCTGTGCTGTAGCTTCACACCTCATTTTTAGACATGCCCTCCTGCACTCTTCACTGAATCAGGATTGATCCCCTGGTTTGATAGCAATGATAGAGTGGAGGATATGCTGGGCTATGAGGTTACAGATTATGGTCATATAGAATCTGCTGCTGCTGATGGCCCACAGTGCTTCATGAATGCCAAGTTCTGAGTTGCTACATCTGTTCTAAATCTATCCCATTTAGCAAAGTGTTAGTGCCACACAACACAATGGAGGGTATCCTCGATGTGGTGATGGGACTTCGTCTCCACAAGGACTTTGCAGTGGTCACTCCTGCCAATACTGTGAAGGATAAATGCATCTGCAACAGGTACATTGGGGAGAATGGGGTGAAGTCGGTTTTTCCCTCTTGTTGGTTCCCTCATCACTTGCTACGGACCCAGTATAGCAGCTGTGTCCTTTAGGATTTGGCCAGCTCAATCAATAGTGGTGCTACTGAGCCAGTCCTGGTGATGGATATTGAAGTTCCCCACCCAGAGTACATTGTGTTCTTATCATGCTCAGTGCTTCCTCCAAATGGTGTTCAAAGGCACTAATTCATCAACTGGGTGGTAATCAGGAGGTTTCCTTGTGCAAATTTGACCAGATGCGATGAGACTCCATGGGGTTCAGAGTCAATGTTGAGAACTCCCAGGGCAACTCCCTCCCGAATGTATACCACTCTGCTGGGTCTGTCCTGCTAGTGGGACAGGACGTACCCAGGGATGGTGTTGGTGGTATCTGGGAAGTTATGATTCCATGAGTATGACTATATCAGACTGTTGCTTGATTAGTCTGTGGGACAGCTCTCCCTATTTTGACAAAAGCCCCAGATGTCAGTTAGCAGAACTTTACAGGATCGAGAGGGCTGGGTTTGCTATGGTCGTTTTCAGTGCCTCGATCAATGTCAGATGATGTGTGTGGTTTCATTCCTTTTTGTACATTTTGTAGCTGCTTTAATACAACTGAGTGGCTTGCTAGGCCATTTCAGAGAGCTTTTAAGAATCAACCACATTGTTGTGGGTCTGGAGTCACGTGTAGGCCAGACAAGTAAATGCAGTAGATGTTCTTCCCTCAAGAACTTTAGTGAACCAGATAGGTTTTTATGACAATTGGCAATGGTTTCATGGTCACCATTACCGAGGCTAACTTTTTAATTCCAGATTCCTTGCCTACAGTTATTGCTATTCAAAATGTAATTCAATGGCTGTGAAACACTTCGGGATGTTCTTGTATTATATAAAATCCTAGGGGGTAGAAATTTCACCCAAAATTAGTGCAACCTACACAAAAGATCCTGGAATTTTAAACACACATTTTGCTGAGTCCAAGTGGAGTTTCCACAATTTTTTGTGCAGCTTAAAAAACACTGTACTGGAAACTGACCCTGCCTCCCGGATGAGTTAATCACCACTGGGAGTTTCCACTAATTGCGCTCAATTGAAGGCTTTCAAGGGGGCTCTAAAAATTAATCTGGTTACAAAGGGTGCAAGAACATGAATAGACATAATTTAAAAGGTTTTGAATGTAATTATACATGTAATTATAATTTGGCGACTGCACACAGTACTTCAGCTGTGGCCTCACCAAGGTTCTATACAACTCCAACATGACCTCAGAGATAAAAACAAAAAACCTGCGGATGCTGGAAATCCAAAACAAAAACAGAATTACCTGGAAAAACTCAGCAGGTCTGGCAGCATCGGCGGAGAAGTCTTTTCTTCTCCGCCGATGCTGCCAGACCTGCTGAGTTTTTCCAGGTAATTCTGTTTTTGTTTCCAACATGACCTCCCTACTTTTGTAATCTATGCCTTGATTGATAAAGGCAAGTGTCCGATATGCCTTTTTCACCACCCCACTAACATGCCCCTCCGCCTTCAGAGATCCATTGGCACACATGCCAGGGTCCTTTGTTCCCCAGAACTTCCTAGTGTGATGCACATTGAATGCTTCCTTCCCAAATTACTGCTTCCAAAGTGCATCACCTTATACTGTTCAGGGTTAAATTCCATCTGCCACTTATCTGCCCATTTGACCTTCCTGTAGCCCAAGATACTCAACCTCACTGTTAACCACCTAGCCAATCTTTGTGTCATCCGCAAACTTCCTAATCCTACCCCCCACATAGTCATCAATGTCGTTTATAAAAATGACAAATAATAGGGGACCCAGCACAGATCTCTGTGGGACGCCACTGGACACTGACTTCCAATCCCTAAAGCATCCTCTCTGTCTCCTACAACTAAGCCAATTTTGAATCCACCTTATCAAATTATCCTGTATCCCATGTGCATTTGCCTTCTTTATAAGTCTCCCTTGTAGGACCTTGTCAAAGGCTTTGCTGAAATCCATATAAACTACCTCAACTGCACTACCTTCATCTACACACCTGATCGCCTCCTCAAAAAATTCAAATTTGTTAGGCATGACCTCCCTCTGACAAAGCCATGCTGACTATCCCTGATCAAACCATGCCTCTCCAAGTGGAAATAGATTCTCTCCTTCAGAATTTTCTCCAATAGTTTCCCTATCATTGACATGAGACTCACTGGTCTGTAGCTCCCTGGCTTATCTCTACAACCCTTCTTAAATAGCAGAACCACATTAGCTGTTCTCCAGTCCTTTGGCACCTCTCCTGTGGCCAGAGAGGAATTAAAAAATTGGGTCAGAGCCCCTGCGATCTCCTCCCTTGTCTCTCTCAGCAGTCTGCGACACAAATCACCTAGACCTGGAAATGTGTCCACTTTTAAGCCTGCCATGACCTCCAATACCTTGTTATTCCTTATATCAATTTGCTCAAGAACCTTGGAGTCTCTCTCCCGGAGTTCACTACCTTCATCCTCATTCTCTTGGGTGAAGGCAGATGTGAAGTATTCGTTCAACACTCTTCCAATGTCCTCTGGCTCCACCATAGATTGCCTCCTTGGTCCCTACTCTTTCACTGGTTATTCTCTTCCCATTGATATACATATAGAATATCTTCGGATTTTCCTTTTTACCAGCCAGAGCTTTCTCATATCCCCTCTTTGCTTTCCTAATTGCTTTCTTAAGCTCCACCCTGCACTTTCTGTACTCCACTAATGCCTCCGCTGATTTGCTCTCACACTCTCAGCAATTTAACTTCACTGTTTACCTTGTTAGCAGAACATTGACAAGACAGTCAGCTCTTTGCTCTCATTAAATTTAACCAGTATTCAAATGGAACACTCGTGGAGAGTACTACTTTCTAGCTTCCAGTGTGAAATGAAGCCAGCAGTTTGATTTCAGGTTTGTTTAGTGCTACCCTCAACAGGCAACAACATCATAATAATGATGTAAGGCACAGGTTCTCAATTCTCCCAGAAAACATGGGCAGCATTGTGGACCTTGATCCTAAAAGGCTGGCAAAACCACCAACACACAAATTCCCAAATAATATAGATACAATGTAGCTTATTCATTTATTATAAACCAGTAATAAGGATGCAAACCTTCACTTCCTTGGTTCTTTAAAAAAGCAATTTTTAAATTTGAGAACAAGTGGGCTCAGTTTAAATTACATGAAGGTGCTTGATAATTAGTAAACCAATGCTAGTTAGGTGTCAAGTCTATTCTAAGACATTACTCTCTATATCCCATCTACAGACAGCTTTCCATTTATCCATTACCTGTCAACATATCTCCTTGCTTCCACGTTATCCAGTGCGGTGATCACAACGTCCATTTGGCTGTAAAAATTATCACCATAAATGTTCTCTGTGGATGGACACACTTTGTTTAGGTGAGAATCTATTTTTATCTGGGGATTTATCGCCAAGGTGGCTGATGCAGCTGTGTAGCTCTTTGGTTTCTGACAAGGAAACAAAGATCACAGATTGTTATAAGGAAAGCACTGAACATGTTGGTAAAATGACAGAAGGTTGATCACTACAAGGCTGCAATTCCTTGATTGAGTTCAACTATAACTGCAGTGGTACTAGAATCCCAATGCATTGGGGACCTGCGCTCCTCATTTCACTGGAGTTTCCAGCATCAGGGCAGGGTTCATACCAAAATTTATTGGACAGCCTCAACTAAAGAATGGGCAAGACCGTCCAAGCACAAGATACTGCTCCCAGCACTCATTAGATAACAATGGACCTGGGAGAACTTTGTACAGTTTTCTTCTCCTTATCTAAGGAAAGATATATTTGCATAGAGGGAGTGCCATGGAGGTTCACCAGACTAATCCCTGGGATAGCGGGATTGTCTAAGGAGGAGAGATTGAGGAAACTGGGCCTGTATTCTTTAGAGTTTTGAAGAATGTGAGATGATCTCATTGAAACTTACAGATTTCTTACAGGCGTGACAGGATAGATGTGGACTGGATGTTTTTCCTGCCTGGTAAGTCTAGAACAAGTGATGCAATCTCAGAATAAGGGGCAGGCCATTTAAGACTGAGATGAAGAGGAATTTCTTCACTTAGAGTGGTGAATCTTTGGAATTCTCTACCCCAGAAGGATATGGAATCACTGAGCATATTCAAGACTGAAATCGATAGATTTCTGGATACTAATGACATCAAGGGATATGGGGATAGTGGGGGAAAATGGTGTGGAGGTAGATGATCAGCCATGATCTGTTTGAATAGCAGAGCAGATTTAGTGGGCCAAATGGCCTACTCATGCTCCTGTGTTTCTATTAGGGAGAGAAAGTGGCTACAAATTAGGCCTTTTTTTTAAAAAAAAGGATTGATTTCCCTGGTGCTGCCTACACTCTGCTGGTGTGCTTCAGGCAAAGTCTCAGACCCAGACACCCCAATAGACCCCACTCCTACCAACCCAGTGGTTTAGATACTACCTAGTATTTTGCCGGTATTCCGGTCGCTCGGCACAGAGGAGGTCTGAACCCCTGAGAGAGGAGTCATTGATGGTGGAGGATACAGATTATGTTTACGGAGCCATGAGCTCCACAAACATAAAATGCACAAGATGACTGATTCTTACTATCGAGGAATTTCCAGATCTTGACATAATATGCATATTACATGAAAATAAATACTTTGACACCTGATTTTTTTTTTTGGAACACATTGTCAAGGGGACAAATGCAATTTGAACTCTTTAAAAAAAAAAAATCAACAAAAACACAAATAACTTCGCTTTCTAAAGTATGTACTGCACTTTCACTACAGTATTTAGATACCACTTTTAAGGCAAAAAAAAATTGCTAAGGTGTGCCACAGAGTGACAAGAAAAATTAGATGCTGAGTCAAAGACAGATGAGGAAGGGTAACTGAAAGCTTGCTCAAGGTGATGGGGTTTTACTGCTCGTCTTAAAAGAGGAGAGAAAGATGGTGAGGCAGATGGATGTAGGCAGGAAATTCCAGAGTGTGGGGTTAGGCAGTCAAAGACACAATTGCCAATAGTTTAGGAATCTGCTTACTGGCTAATTTTAATGTCAACCTAGATCACCACATTTTCTGTTTTTTTGGTCTCTGAATATTTGCATTTTTTTAATAGGAATATCAGTGCTGGAGAATGGAACACTTCAAGACGAGGTTGTCTTAAGTCAATTTTGACTGACAAATGCATAGGCAAACTCCCTCAAAATGAGACTTAATCCCTAAACTTGTAAGAGCGCCCTTGATAAGTGTAATATTTTGAAGAAAGATGGGAGCAGGGTTGCAGAAGGGAAAGTAGAACTGTGGTAACATTCAGTTGCCCAAGTTAGAACAGAGCGAAGCATGGATCTGTCCATCAGAAATGAGAACCCCTCTTGGCAGCACAAAAGGCTTGCATGGTGTGATGTGTCAGTGATGATGGTGGAAAACATGAAAGAAGGTCCTCAGAGATTGTAGTCAAATGTCACAGAAAGGTAGTAAAGAAGCAGAGGAGTGTAGGCACATGGATGCACGAGTGAAGAAGGAGCAGCTGTTAACTACAACATCCAAGCCGGTTCAATTTATGTGTTGTACAAGGTTGGAAATGTTCTAGCTGGTGCATTCTTTGCTTCAATGATACAACAAGCTTCAAACATTTTCCAATAACAGGAAAAAAAGAAAATATTAAAAGTTTCCCAAAAAAGCAGTTACTCATTCCATAATTCTTCCTTTTGAACATAATTATGTTTCTTAAAGTGTGATTGGCAATTCTAGAAGTTACTTTAACTGTGCAGAATTTAAATTATGTCTGAGTGAGAAGGCTGAGAGTTTCAAGTCCCACTCCAGGATGTTGAAAGAAACTAAACTAACACTCCAGTGCAGTACTGAAGGGGCACTGCATTGTCATTGGTACCAGCTTTTGGATGAAACATTAAACCATGGTCCCACCTGTTCTCTCAGCAGGCCATAAAACATCCCACGGAGCTGTTTTTTTTAATATTCATTTACAGGATGTGGGCATCACTGGCTAGGCCAGCATTTAGTACCCATCCCTAATTGCCCTTGAGAAGGTGGTGGCGAGCTGCCTTCTTAAATGGCTGCAGTCCATGTGGTGTAGGTACACCCACACACCCAGCAACAGGGAAGGAACGGCGATATATTTCCAAGTCAGGATGGTGAGTAGCTTGGAGGGGAACTTCGAGGTAGTGGTGTTCCCAAGTATCTGCTGCCCTTGTCCTTCTAGATGGTAGTGGTTGTGGGTTTAGAAGGTGCTGCTGAAGGAGCTTTGGTGAGTGAATTTCAGCAGTGCATCTTGCAGATGGTACACACTGCTGCCACTGTTCGTCAGTGGTGGAGGGAGTGAATGTTTGTGGGTGGGGTGTCAATCAAACAAGCTGCTTTGTCCTGGGTGGTGACAAGCTTTTTGAGTGTTGCTGGAGCTGCACTCATCCAGGCAAGTAGAGAGTATTCCATCACACTCCTGACTTGTGCCTTGTAGATAGTGGACAGGCTTTGGGGAGTCAGAAGGTGAATTATTCACTGCAGGATTTCTAGCCTCTGACTGCTCTTGTAGCCACAGTATTTATATGGCTAGTCCAGTTCAGTTTCTGGTCAACAGTAACCCCCAGGGTGTTGATAGTTGGGATTTCAGCGACGATAATGCTATTGACCATCAAGGGGCGCTAGTTAGATTCTCTCTCGTTGGAGAGAGTCATTGCCTAGCACTTGTGTGGCACGAATGTTACTTATAAGTTGAAGATCCAAGGAGTACTTCTTGGCCAGCATTCTCTCAGTCAGCAACCCCAAAAAGCAGATCTTTGCATTGCTGTTTGTGGGACTGTGGTGAACAATTTGTGCAAGACATTTCCTACATTACTGTGACTACACTTCAAAGGTATTTTATTGGCTGTAAAATGCTTTGGGACATCCTGAGGTCATGAAAGGCACTGTATAAATGCAAGTTCTTTTCTCCCTCCTTTCACAGACCCATTCACTTTCAAACGGAGGCAGAGGACTCAATATTAACACCTCCACAATGGTCAGGAGAGTTTTGGAAGTGGGTTGGGAGAGGAGTTGGTGGGTGGCGAGATGGTGGTGAAAAAGACAACAGAGAAAACCACATCCCAAGTTTCTAAGAAAACCAAAACTTCTGGGTAGACTGAAACCGGTTGAGGCTATATAAAGGGATGCAGAACCATCCAAGCTCAGTCGTAGCAACTGATGAGTCCATTGGAGGAGTACAGGTAAGTTGAAGACGACAGAGGCTAGATTCAGAAATAAAGAATAAGTTGCTGCAGCTGTTTCTGTCACTTGAAGATAACATTGGTGGATCCATGCCATCCAGACCGGACCGAGTTGAGGTAGTTCTGCAGAAATGTGCCATTTGTGGTGAAGACCATGCCCATGGAACTCAGGTTTGTTGTGTGCTACTGCCAGCTGAGATCAGGTTATATCCTAGAAGGAGGGGGGCTGAAATTCTTCATAACACAGACAGAAAGTTTTGAAGGATTTTGTGACAGAGTTTGATGATCTGTGTATCATGTGGATTGCTGAGTCAATTCCTAAAATCTGTCTTTGTTGTTTCTGCCATTAAATGTGTAAATTATAGCTTATAATCAACCACAGCTTGCCTGTTAATTCATGTTTAACTTATGATGATTCTGGGTTGTAGGGTATTGATGGTTAATTCAGTATTTAGTGTTTGCATGGTTTTGCTCTTGTATAGCAAAAATTATTTTTTAAACCATGGAATCTTGTGACTTCACTCTTTCAGTAAATAACTCGGATTTTGGATTTTTAAATTTTTTTTTTAAAGTGTTACTGGTCTCTGGGGGAATCATAATTGTCATTTGTACAATGCCAGGTTTTTGTGGCATCAGATTTTCGCATTGTGGAGAGATGGCACACTATATCAACATATTTAAATCAGGCTCAAACTGCACACTTGGCAACCAAATTTAAAATTCACCGTTGCTGCTTGGGGTTCTCAGGATTTGGGGAAACATGACAGTGGAAAGGAGGCAGGAGTTGTGGCTCCACAAAATACCCTTTCCAGCCTGGGATGCTCCCCCGACCCCCTTGAGATTTATTCGTCATGGGATGTGGAAGTCACTTGCTAGGCCAGCATTTACTGCCCATCCTTAATTGCCCTCGAGAAGGTGGTGGTGTGCTGCCCTGTTGAACTGCTGCAGTCCATGTGTTATAGGAGCGCCCACAGTGTTGTTAGGAAGGGAGTTCCAGGATTTTGATCCAGCAACAGTGAAGGAATGGCGATATAGTTCCAAGTGTGGATGGTGTGTGGCTTGGAGGGGAACTTGCAGGTGGTGGTGTTCCCATGCATCTCCTGCCCTTGTCCTTTTAGATGGTAGAGGTCTTGGGTTTGGAAGCTGCTGACGAAGGAGCCTTGTTCAGTTGCTGCAGTGCATCTTGTAGGTAAAAACATAGAAAATAAGAGCAATAGGTCATTCTGCCCTTTGATCCTGCTCTGCCATTCAATATGATCATGGCTGATTCTGTGTCTCAACACCATACACACTGCTGCCACTGTGCATTCAGTGGTGGAGGGAGTGGATGTTCAAGATGGTGGATATGGTGCCAATCCAGCAAGCTGCTTTGTCCTAGACGATGTCAAGTTTCCCGTGCATTGTTGGAGCTGCACTCCCGGCAAGTGGGGAGTATTCCATCACACTACTGACATGTGCTTTGTAGATGCTGGACAGGTTTTGGGGAGTCAAGAGGTGTTACTCCCGGTAGAATTCCCAGCCTCTGACCTACTCTTGTAGCTACAGTACGTATGTGGCTGGTTCAGTCCAGTTTCTGGTCATGGTGGCACTCCCAGGATGTCAATAGTGGGAGAGTCAGCAATGGTAATGCCATTGAATGTCAATGGGAGATTCCCTCTTATTGGAGATAGTCATTGCCTGGTACTTATGTGGTGTGAATGTTACTTGCCACTTATTAGCCCAAACCTGAATATTGTCCATTCTTGCTGCACATGGGCACAGACTGCTTCAGTATCAGAGATGTGAATGTGAACATTGCGAATGATTGCACAAACATCCCCGCTTCTGACCTTACGATGGAGGGAACGTCATTGATGAAACAGCTGAAGATTGTTGGGCCTAGGACACTACCCTGATGAACTCCTGCAGCGACGTCCTGAGATTGTGATGATTGACCTCCAACAACCTTGAGGAAACCTTCAGCTGATCATAGCCTTTCTCCACCTTTCTGCTCAAGCCACAACTTCCTCTCTTCCCCACATTCCCCCACCTCTCTCTTTCTCTCCAGAGTGCCAGCAACCACAACAAGGGAAATCAAGCTATGATCTACTGTCACTTATTATTCTTACTAGCTACCAAGCAGGCTGCCTGTTTACCCTATTGCTGGGCAGATCCAAAAAGGGAATAAGGTCCTGTTATTAAATTTGATAGGACCTCCACATCCTCAGCCTTGCAGGATTCTTCAGTCGCTTTCAGCCTCCCTCACAACCTCCCCAAACAGGAGGCCACTGTGTGTACATAATTCATGTGGATTGTACAGCTACTAAATTAATAAAGGATTTTAAGCAGGGCTGTGCAACATCTTTGACTTTTGAGGAACATCTTCCAGGTCTGGCAGAAGATACATTGACCAGCTCCAATTTATTCATTACAATACCTGTATGTGTCGAGGTCTGAAGAGAAACTGTCTGTTTAGATTGGATTTTTCTATTAAGTCAGGGTCTGTGATAGTTATCTGCAAAGGAATCACACCAAAGGTTAGGTGGTAAGATGAACATTGTACGTGCGTTGATTAAATTAACTCTTTCCCTTCCCTCCTCTGTTGCAAATGGCAGTGCCAACACGAGTCTGATAAACCCAGTTGATACCAAAGATATCTGCAGCTAAATAGCAATGTCTAGCTTTAACAAAGGGGCTGAATTTGGTTTTCAAATGTCGTCAGTTCTAATTTGGTTGACACTGCTTTCAGGCCCATTTAAATCTCAAGTGCAAATAGTACTTAATTCTCCAGCACAAGTTCATTTACAAGGTTATTCACCACCGTGCACAAACTCAAAAAGGATCCAGGGATAGTACTAGTGACAGAAAAGGAAAGTTATGGGTAAGATAAATTTTAAGAGACAGGATCAATTAAAAGGAATTCTCAGGATCCTAGGATAAAAATATAGAAAACTTTCGAGTGCCTTAAAAGACTTCTTAACTCATTAGTGATCTCTGCTAATGCTGAAAAGGTAGGAGATTAAAAGGTTGCAGTCAATGGAAAGGAAAGTGCAGTCATGTAATAATGGCCCAGTACCTTGCTTCCTGTTAGAAAGCTGATGAGAGTTCCTTTTCCACAGAGACCTCCATCCTGACATGTTTCAGGCTGTGCTCGAGACTTGCCACCCAAGGCATCAGACAGTTGAAAAATAGGCAGGTGCCTTCCCCTGTCCTTTTTTTTTTAAACATGAAGGTAGGACAGGAGCATCTCTCAGCCTTCAGACATTCAACTGCCAGCCCCAAAATCTCTAGCAATCTGGTGGAAATTTGTGCTGCTGGATTCCCCAGACTCTAATGCTCAGTTGTTACCTCAAAGTTGGGCAAAGAGATTATGTAATTTGATGAAAGTCTCAAGCTGTCCACAAATGGGGAATACTCTTTCTCCTACTGTGTAAATCCTCAACGGATTTAATCAGTTCATCATATTTCACTGTGTAAAATTTGAGGCATAACACTTCTCATTAGCTTGTTAAATGTTTCACAGAATTATGTAGAACTTATTACACAAATATAGGCCATTTGACCCAAGCAGTCTATATTGCCATTTTTATTCTACATGAGCAGTATTCCTAACCTCATGTGCCCACCTTTTTCCCTTTATTCTAATTTGCTTCAACTACCTAACCTATTCTTAAATGCCACCAGGATCTCTGCCTCAATCATTAGAGCTAGTACTGCATTCCACAGCCTCAACCTATTGTGCAAACAGTTTTCTCCCATTGTAAATCTCTTGGTCAAGGGTTTCTGCTTTGGACCTAATCAATGACCTGGGAACAAATTGTGCTCAAAATTGCGCAGGTTTTTAAAGAGAATTTTTTTGCTCAAGCTCATTTGCATATCGAACGTGGAATTTTCCATGAACCAGCACAATCGTGTAGTATTTTGAAATGTAGCTTTTTTAAAAAATGTATTAAAAAATATTAATTGATATATTTAAGAGTGGTAAACTGGTGCAGTTTGCTCAATATAGCTGAAAATGGGTTTATCACAAAAATAGGCATTTTTAATCAGCATTTAACCCAACATCTGTGAGCACCTGAATTTTAAATAATTGGAAATGACGGAAGTGGCGGGTGACCCTGGAAAGAGATCAGAGGCTACCAGGTGCGAAGGCAGGCTGGACGGAATGCCTGTCTCAGTGCTCTGGCACTTTGTCGAAGATTTCAAAAAATGAAGAAAACAAAAAACACCCCTCCATCCTCACCTCTCTCAACCCCTCACCCACATACTCCTTATGACTCATCCAATCCAGCCCATGCCACACACCCCCATTGTCCCTCATGCTCTCCATGCCAATATATGCTCCTTCACCCAACCCCATGGCCCTTTATAATTCCTATGCTTACCCGTGCCTCTCTACCATCCCCACGGCCCTTTATAGCCTCTATGCCCTTCTACCACCCCCATGGCTTTTTATAGCCTCAATACCAACCTATGCCCCTCTACAACCCACATGGCCCTTTACTGCCCCTAAGCCAACCCAATGCTGACTCATACCAACCCATGTCCCCCACCACCACTCTTTCCTTACACCTATCATGCCAACTCTCAGAATCCACCAGGGGTCAACCTCAGGGCTCATAATGAGGTTAAATAAAGTTCTTAAGTGTCTACCGATGTGACCGCTGTTTTTAAAAAAAACACTGACTGATAAAAATCCATTCACTACATTTAACTTCCTTTAATCCCTCATGAAAACAAGCATTTGTATTCATTGTTCCACTTCAAAGAGATTATAACCACTTAGAGCAGTCAAACTGTGAACTGACCAAGCACCCCACTGTGATAATGGTAGGTTGTGAAATCAATCACGCAGCAATAATCCTCAGGCTTATGTCAATATAAGAGTGAAATAGCAAGCATTTTTTATATAAACCACAGAGCAGTATGTCTTCTAATAGTCAAAGGGCAGGACATTTAAATGCATTGGCAGTTCTCCTGAACTTGACAGTTCCGAACAGTTTATACACTTTTTACACATATTCGTGTTTAATTTTAATAATCCCAAAAGGCACCCTCCCTTGCCAAAGAACTCTGGCAGCTTTAGGCCCTCTCCTACCAGGTCTAAAATGCACAAATTGTGTTTTGGACATCCCACTAGTCAAAATCAGATCTGACTGAGGCAGCTGCACCTTAACGTGTGCAGTTGCCTCCATGAACCACAAATGTGAAGTCTTGCTTCAATTGTATAGCAGTTTGGTCAGACCACACCTGGAGTTGTGTGTGCAGTTTTGGACCCCTTATCTCAGAAAGGATATTATTACCATAGAGGGAGTGCATTGAAGGTTCACCAGATTTTTTCCAGTGATGGCGGGACTGTCCTCTCAAGAGATTGGACAAACTGGGCCTTTATTCTCTGGAGTTTCGAAGAATGAGAGGTGATCTTATTGAAACCTACAAAATACTTAAAGGAATAGAAGGGTAGATGCAGGTAAGATGTTTCCCCTAGTTGGGGAGTCCAGAACCAGGGAACACAATTTCAAAATAAGGGGGTCACCACTTAGGACCAAGATGAGCAAAAATTTCTATACTTGGAGGGTTGTGAATCTTTGGAATTCTCTACCCCAGAGGGCAGTGGAAGCTCAGTCATTATTGAGTATGTTTAAGGTAGAGATTGTTATTGTTAATCAGAAATCCACCAAAGGCTTATAGGGATAATATGGGTAAAAGCCACTGAAGTGTTGGATCAGCCATGATCATGTTGAATGACAGAGCAGGCTCAATGGGCTGAATGGCCTTCTGTTCTTATGTGCACATTAGAACCCACGTCCATTTCCAACCTCCCAAAAATGATGGAGGACGGGTTCGGGGATGGGGCTTCTGGATCTGGGCCTCTGATGCCACTTTTGCAAAGACAGTGTGTGAAAATTCTGACCATAGGGATTACTAGACAAGAAAAAACTAAGGCCCAATGATTCCATCTTCTACCATGCTGGCAATTGCATGATGCAATGATAATAGACTCATTGGCTAATCATAGCAATCAACCTCCATCAATCTACAACAGACATGATAAAAGGAAAATCCCAGTTTTGAGCGCTTTGGGAACCATGGTACTAAAGTACCTGTTCCTTCTAAGGATATTACAATTCTCATATATGCCATGTCTCATATTATGCATGCACAGTATCCTAAAGTGTTACTTTCTGCAAGAAATTTAATTTTGCATATAAATTAATCATTACTAACCGTTTCCAACATCGTCCTTATCATCTAACTGCTGCTGTTGTGACTTGCTTACAAATACAAAAGCAACATTTGATGTAACTACTTCACCAATCTAATAGGGGAAATATACGTACCATTCCTCTTTCATGGCCAGTGCTAACACCAAGCAAAGCAAAGTTCTTAAGCATTTCACAGCCAATTGCACCACATCCAACCTGAAAGGAAGCAGCAAATATTTTTCTTTTAAACATCAGGATTCCACAAGTGGAGAAGTAGAAAAAATATTAAATGGTTGTAAGATCATGTCTTACTAGCACAATTCAAAAATCAATTGTGGACACATGCATTCTTGAATCAATTAAGTCCATATTTCAGGCATACAAAATTAGAATTAAAAAATTGAAGATGTTTGCCTAAAAATGTAACTCGTGTGCATTGCAAATATGATATGCATTTAGAGAGTACTAATGGTACTATGTAATGGAACATTAGTATTGCACCATCCTTCAATTTTCAACATATTGATAGGAAGCCAGATTTAGACACTTTAGGCTTCTTCGGTGGTGCTAAATTGAGCAATTAACACTCCAATGGCCATTTAGTTATCTCTAACCCTAGCAACATGACTGAACATATACCAACACTTTACCCATTGTACAAAGTATTAGGACTTCACCTTGTTGGCATATTTGTATAAGTAATAAGGCTTAAATTATAAAATTGTACTGTACTTAAGCTTAGTGATAGAGCCTTAATTTGTTTGTATTACTGGATTGATTCATGAATTTCAGAATATGTTGTTAAGAAAGTCTTAAAAGTTGACATCTCTAAATGCCAAATACTGCGATTTAGCTTTAAGAAGGCCATGTGGTTCTTTTGGGAGTGAACTGAAATTATGACAAGGACACTCCAGCAAATTCAACTTGGAAGCAAAGAGAAGCCAAAGCTACAATGCTGATTAGCCAGGAAGATGGCCTGAAGACTAGATGTTCCAGGGCCTCAAGACAAAGATACAAGTTATAGTTTAGCATCAGAAGGGATGCCAAGGCTGCAAACCTGATTGGCTAGAAGAATGGTCTTGAGTCAAGAATGCTCTGAGGACCTCTAGCTAGATATACAATTAAGGTTAGATTATTATGGGGACGTTAGGACCGTTCTTCCCATTGGTCAAGAGTTGCAAATATTGGGTTAAAATCATTAGTTGTGTTGATCCAGATGCACATACTTGGTCTAAATGGTGCAAAGCTACCTGCACAAAAAAAAAGGGATAAAAATACGATTCCTCAATGGTTAACATTTTCCACAGGACTCTCGCTGGGGTGCATTTGTCAGGAGAGTTACGAGTAGGCAACTTGCTAGAGAGCACTTGCCAGGATTAGGGCACTTGTAGGAAGTTAACATTTGCGTAAAATATTGCCAGTCGACAGGTATTTGTCACAGCTTGAAAGCTGCCATGAGAATCCAGTATTAGAGATCAGTGGATCCAGCAGAGAGATAGGATAAGCCAGGGCTAAAGCATTTGCTTTAAGGGAGAATGAATAGAAAATGCATAACCACTTAGCTGCTGAGGAATCGCCAATCAGTTAAACTCTAGCATGGGAGAATCAGTAGTAAGGCGCAATCTTAATCATTTTGGGAAAGCCACAGTCTCTTAGAAAGCTGTTTCTACCAGAGAAAGAACGGGAAAAAGAGAGAGAAAAGAGCGAGTGGGAATTAGCGTGGACGAGTGTGCGCGCGCGAACGGCTCGAGATCTCCCCAAGACTGTAATCAATGAGAAAACTTTGAAATGACAGAACTTACACTATTATATTCTTAGTCTCGCTGTAAAACCCCTTGAAAAAGTTGTACTTTATTGAATGAAGTGTAATTAAGTTTTTAATGGCGTTCCATGTTCATAATTGTTCTGAACAACCTCCCTGGCCCAGGAAGAATATTTGATACAAATTTCTCTAAACATTCTCTGAGAAATTCCACATACTTTGAAAAACTTTTTTTTTTAAATATGATATTTTAGCTTCTACCTAAATCCCTTGCAATTCTCCCAATCATTTATTTTGGTATCTGTAAAATTCAAAAATTAGAAGCAAAGGAGTTCAATGTGACTTTTACTTCCTTGTGTGAGAATACTTCATTGTGATTGGCTGTTTATTCTGCTTGATACCATCACTGTTAATGGACTCCTGGGGGTCCCCTTGATTTGGTACCAGTCTTAAAGTGATGTTGAGCCATAGATATAGCTACATCTTGGTGGACAGCTTTTTTCGAGGTCAGTGTTGAACACTGTTGCTTTGTCACTGATTGCAAAATCCAGGCTAAAAACATGTATTAAACTGTACAGTAATTCCCATTTTGCCAAATTCCCTGAATGGAATGCAGGTAAATTTACAGCAGGAAAAACCAGTAAGAAACAGGGTTTTGGATTGACAAATGCAACAAATATTTTAGATTTAGAAGGGGATGACAGTGGCGTAATGGCAAGGTCACTGGGCTAGTAATCCAGAGGCCCAGGCTAATGCTCCGGGGACACACGTTCAATCAAATCCCACCAAGGCAACTGGTGGAATTTAAATTCAATTGATAAAATCATGACCATAAAACTATCATTGATTGTTGTAAAAACCCAAATGGTTCACTAATGTCCTTTAGGGAAGAAAATCTGTCATCTGGCCCACATGCAACACCAGACCCTTAATTGCTCTCTGAAACGGCCTAGCAAGCCACTAGGTTCAAAGGAAATTAGGGATGGGCAACAAATGCTGGTTTTGCCAGTGATGCCCATGTCCCTGAAAGAATAAAAATAAAATCACATTACTTCAGAACATTGGTAAGTGGTAACTTTGTTGCTCCAGCCAAGGACAATATTTATAAGGCACTTACTATGAAAACATTGAGGTTGTTGAGTTTTTGACACATGGATTCTCCAATACATGCACGCAGAGCATCATATCGATCTCCTCTGTATGAAAACACAAATTATATATAATTACTATTCAATAACTTCAGAACCATGTACATACAATAACGTTAATGGGAAGCAGATACACTCCAGGAAGTGAAAACCAACACCAAATAAAATGAATGTTTTAACTGCAACCCTACATGAAGAAGAGAAAAAGACATGATGGGAAAGGGAAGAATGAAAAGTTTGGATTTATAAAGTGCCTTTTACAATTTAAGGTAATCCCAAAGGACCTTACAGACAATCAGGTTCTTTTTTGAAGTGTAATTGCTGCTATAATGTAGAAAACACGACTGGCAACTGACACATAGAAAGTCTCAAAAAAATAGCAGTGAACAAATAATCTGATTTAATGATGTTGGTTGAATGATAGATAAACCAAGCAGAATTTCCCTGCTTTTCTTCAAATAGTGCCTTGGATTGGTTACATCCACCTGAGGGGGCAGATGTGGTCTCAGTTTAAAGTTCATCCATAAAAGGACATTTCTGACAGTGCAGCATAAACTTTAGTGCTCTACTGAGGTAAAGGCTAGATTTTGTGCCCAAGTCTCTGAAATGGGACATAAACCCACAAGCATCTGATTCAGAGATGAGAGTGCTTTCACTGAACCAAGAGTGGCACCTGTTAGTTACACTGTATAAGAAGCAACTGTATTCTGACAGCTCTCAGATATTCTTAAGTGCAGATCACAGGCTGATTAATCTCAAGTGACAATTCAAGTATGGGTGGCTCGGTTTTGCAGTTTTATTTCATTATCTCATTGCCTGCTACAGGCAATGAGCCTTCGACATAAAATCCCAGAACTTCTCGCCTCCCAAACAAGGTCTCCAACTTCACTGCCGTCTAAAAGTTAACAGAGGTTTAATCACAACATGACATAAGATTCGGTCTTTGCTCAGCCTTCTATGTGCAGTCGGCAGTTTTGGAAAAAAAAATGGAAGTCGAACACGATGTAGAAAAATATTGCTATAAACCTTTTCCCATCAGTTTCGATCTTCCAGCAGTTAGTAGCAACTTGTATCTGGGTTCCGTTAATTCAGTAATAGGTGAAGTTTAGTTGTAAAGCAAACTCACACAAGCACACAATACATCTTTCTCACCTACCTTGGTTGGAACTGATCACTACTAGTATCTTCAAGGGCCTGAACAATCTCCATCACATCAAAATATAGCTAAAAACAAAAGAAAAAAAGCTGTTCTGTAAAGCAATAACATTCCTTAAAATTGTTTTTAAAAAGTCATCTGCCTTGAATACAAACTAACCCATTGGTGAAGAGGAGAAAATTTGCCCGTGAGTGCCTTCAGGACTTCCTGGCTGATGATTCCACCAAATGCAGCAGTAAGAGGGGCCAAACATCCTCTTGCTGTCTTTGAAAGCCACTTAACAATCTCTTGATTTACAACATCCTGTAATATGTAAAAAAAAACATGCAGACATCAAAGAAATATATATATTCATGCTAGCTCTACCAAATATGAAGCCACTGAAATAGAAGCAAAATACTGTGGATGCTGGAGATCTGAAATAAAAACAGAAAGTGCTAGAAAAACCCAACAGGTCTGGCAGCATCTGTGGAGAGAGAAACAAAGTTAGTGTTTCACATTAAATGTGACTCTTCTTCGGAACCACTGAAATTTGGCTGAAGGTCAGAAGGATCAAGTTCACTTTAACTTTGTCTAAGCATTGACTGGGTAACAAGGCCTGTTCATTGCTTGTTAGCTTTTTTTTTATTTATTCTTTCACAGGGTATGGACATCGCTGGCTAGGCCAGCATTTATTGCCCATCCCTAATTGCCTTTGAGATGGTGGTCATGAGCCGCCTTCTTGAACCACTACAATTCACATGGTGTAGGTACACCCAGAGTGCTCTTAGGGAGTTCCCAGATTGTGGCCCAGCGACAGTGATATATTTCGATATATTTCTAAGTCAGGATGGTGTGTGGCATGGAGGGAAACTTGCAGGTGGTGGTGTTCTCATGCATCTGCTGTCCTTTATCACCTCGAAGGACAAGGGGATGAGGTCTCGGGTTTCGAAGGTGCTGTAGAAGGAACGCTGCTGCGTTGCTGCAGTGCACCTTGTACATGGTACACACTACTGCTGCTGTGCATCAGTAGCAGAGGGAGTGAATGTTTAAGGTGGTGTTGGGGTGCCAATCAAATGCGCTGCTTTGTCCTCGATGGTGTTGAGCTTCTTGAGTGTTGTTGGAGCTACACTCATCCAAGCAAGTGGAGAGTATGCCATCACATTCCGGGCTTGTGCCTTGTAGATGCTGGTGAAGCTTTGGGGAGTCAGGAACTGAGTTGTGCACTGCACAATTCTCAGCCTCTGACCTGCTCCTGTAGCCACAGTATTTATATGGCTGGTTCAGTTCAGTTTTTGGTCAATGCTAACACCCAGGATGTTGATAGTGGGGGATTCAGTGATGTTAAAGCATTGGATGTCAAGGGGAGATGGTTAGATTCTCTCTTGTTGGAGATCGTCATTGCCTGGTACTTGCATGGTGCGAATGTCACTTACCACTCATCAGTCCAAACCTAATTATTGTCCAGCTCTTGCTACACATAGACACAGACATGCTTCAGTATCTGAGGTGTTGCAAACTGGACATTGTGCAATCATCAGCAAACATCTTTTGATGGAGGGAAGGTCATTGATGAAGCCGCTGAAGATGTTGGGCCTGCGACACTACCCTGAGGAACTCCTGCAGCAATGTCTTGGAAGTGAGATGGTTGGCCTCCAAGAGCCACAACCAACTTCCTTTGTGCTAGGTATGACTTCAACCAGTGGAGAGATTTCCCCATGATTCCTAAAGACTTCAATTTTGCCAGGGTTCCTTGATGTCATACTTGGTCAAATGTTCTTTTTCTTATTCAATCATGGGGTGTGGGGTTGCTGGCTAGGCCAGCATTTATTGCCTATCGTGAATTGTCCTTCAGAAAGTGATGGTGAGTTGCTTTCTTGAACCACTTCAGTCCCATGTAGTATAGGTAAACCCACAGTGCTAATAGGAAAGGAATTCCAGGATTTTGACCCAGGGACAGTGAAGGAACAGCAATAGTCAGAATGGTGTGTGGCACAGAGGAGAACTTGCAGGTTGTGGCTGCTGTCCTTGTCCTTCTAGATGGCTACAGTCATGGGTATGGAAGGTGCTGTCTAAGGAGCCTTGATGTCAAAGGCAGTCACTCTCACCTCAGCATTGATGAAAGGGAAATTGCGTTTGACACATCTTTTAAGAGTTTTTTTTGAGGATATAACTAATAGGATGGATAAGAGGGAACCTGTGGTGCAGTGTATTTGGATTTTCAAAAAATATTCAGCAAGGTTTTCACATTAGAGGTTATTACACAAAATTAGGGTTCATGGGATTGAGGTAATATATTAGTATGAATTCAAGATTGGTTAACAAACAGAAAAGAGAGTAGGGATAAATGGTTCATTTTCAAGTTGACAGGCTGTAACTTGTGGGGTATGGCAAGGAGTTATGCTGTAACCTCAGCTATTTACAATCTATATTGACTTAGGTGAGGGGTGATTTCATCCAAATTTGTTAATTATACAAACTTAGATGAGAAAGTAAGCAGCGAGGAGGATAGAAATAGGCTGCAAAAGAATTTAGACTGGTTAAGCGAGTGGGCAAGAAACTGGTAGATGGAATATAATGATGTGAAGGCAACAACATTGATAGGAAAAATAGAGAAACAAAAATTAAAGAGAAATTGGAAAAATGTTGGTATTCAGAGGGACCTCAGTGCCCTGATACACAAATCACAGGAAGTTAACATCTTGGTACAGCAAGCAAATTAGGAAATAAAGTAGTATGTCAACCTTTATTAGAATGTAAGAGCAATTAGTCTCCTTTCCTAAGGAAGAATATACTTGCCTTAGAGGGTGTGTAATGAAGATTCACTAGATTGATCCTGGGATAAGTCCTACGAGTAGGGATGGAGTGGACAAGGCCAATCTTCCCTAGAATTTTGAAGAATGAGAGGTGATCCAATTGAAAAATCTAAAATTCTTCAGGGGCCTGAGGGGGTAGAGGCTGGGAAGGTAGTCCCCCTGTCTGGGTCACAATCTCAGAATTTTGGACTGAGATAAAGAGAAATTTATGACCCTTTGCAATTCTCTAGCAGAGAGTTGTGGATGCTCAGTCATTGATTATATGCAAGTCAGAAATCAATTGGTTTTTGAATATTAAGGGGACCAAAAGATATGGGGATAGTTTGTGAAGGTGGCACTGAGGTGATCAGCCGTAATCTTACTGAATGCAGATGAGGCTCAAGGTGCTGAATGGCCTTCTCCAGTTCCTATTTCTTTTGTTCTTAAGCAATTGGTTGTGTTCAAGATGCTTCACAGTATCTTTCACCAAAGCCAGTCTCCCTTTGCATAAGTCTTTTTGCGATAATGCATCTTTGTTTTTGCAAGCGATACTGGTTCTTCATGATTTCACGTATTTTTGTATCATTCCAATGATTCTTACAATAAATTTCGACTCACAGTTTTAGCCTGAATAATGCAGTCCGATAATGTGTTTTCTGCCTATATTGGGAAGTGTGTGTAATTTCTGGTTTAAAATATCTCCACTCTATTTTTCAATGCAGACCCAACTTCTGATAATTGGGGAAGGAGGAACGGCACTCTAATGGAAACTGTAACTTGTTCTAAACACAAGAAAAATGCTTGAATTGACATAGCAGGTTCCTTTCCAAATCCCACTGCAATTTTGTTTCATTTTAGGTGCTGCCTTATAAATGTTAGCCAGTTTTGTCTTCATTGGTTATACAATTAGTTCTGGTAAATGAGTTATATCTGCATGGAAAATTTTTATACCAGGTAAGGTACATCTCCATTGGGAGCTTTTGATATTTGAACCTGGAGTTTTGACTGGTGTGATGTAGCTTTTTAAACACTGTTGGGAGCTTATATTTTAATGAAGTAACAGCAATTCATTCCAATAATTTGGCATTAAAGTGGGCATGCTCCAAAATACTGCCAGTGGCATTTTTCAGAGTGTGCTTTGGATTGCTTCCTCTTTAGCGAAAGTCATAAATGTATGCAAGTTATTTAAAAGTCTGTATCTACTGAAGATTTTCAATTTTTGAGGTTACAACTCCAATTTTTCCACCAGCTCAATGATGAAATTGGAGATTGAAGAAGCTGGGTAATTTTTGGAGGAGAAGATTGAGAAAATATTTGATAGAGATGCTCAGAATCAAGAAGGGTCTGGACACTAGATGGGGAGAAAATGTTTCCGTCAGCGGAATGATCGAAAACCAGGCGAGCACTGATTTAAGGTGATTGGCAAAAGAAGCAATGGTGATATGAGGAAAATATTTTTACGGAGCAAATAGTTATACACTAGAACGTAATGCCTTGGAGTGTAGTGGAGGCAAATACAATCAAGGCCTTCAAAAGAGAATTAGAAAATTATCTGAAGAGAAAAAATCTGCAGGGTTACAGGAAAAAGGGACTAGATGAGTTCACCTTCCTTCTGTACTGTAACCATTCTATGATTCTATAAAAAAAAGCTACAAAGATGGTTTATTTGACAAGCTCCCTTAAAATGTCCAATTCCTGAGAAATACAAGGCAACGCCGCAGCTCTACACAGACATTCATGATTGAAAATCGAGCTGTGACTGGTATGTTCTGACTCAGCCAATGGTGTTGCTGTGTCAGTTGTAACTAAGTTTCTCAAAGTGAATTATTATCAAAGTTAGCAAAGTAGTGTTAAAACCCAAAATTGTACAGACTCAAAGCTAAATTTTCTGTAATTCCACTTCTGCAGAGAGCTTCAAGTGAGAGAAGGCTCTTCTGAGAATTGGTTGTGGGAATTTGGGCTCACACTACCCATGTACCTCGTTTTTTTGGGGATCAGCACAAGGGTTAAAACAGCTTTCAGCTACGTTGAACAAGGATGCTCCTTTAAGCAAGCCTAGGGCAAGGATGAGGAGCTGAAGCAATGTGTGAAGGTAATGCATCATGTCTTGTGCGTCTGGGGAGATGTTATTCTGGTCTCCGTGTTTATCGTAAAGTGATTGAAGAGTCTAAGTGGATTATATAACCATGGCAATAGGATGATGAGGAGAGGTCGAGATGGAAGTATATCTATATCATCTTGACTCCATGTTAATCTGATGCCACTTTTGTTTGTCTCTTAATGTATTATGATTTATGGTAGTATTATTGGTAGCATTTATGAAATGCAGAGATCAAAGGTAGGACTGGTTTAAGAGTTTTGGGTAAATCATTGTGTTGTAGCCACATTGAAATGAGGAGTGTGACGTAGCTGAGTTCTTATGGTGAATCACGAACTCAAACTATCATATAATCATATGGAATTATGTAATATGATTTCCCTGAGCACTCATGTTGGATTGTATAACAGGAGCTTGTTAAAAACCAGATTCTGTGGTTGTTGCAATAATAAAAAACAAAACAGAACAGAACAGGAAAGCAGTTCCAACAGAGGTCAGCTCATCAAATCTGATGTCAGCCTGTTTATTTCGCTGGCCAGAAAACTAGGTGGAAAATTTGAGGTCCAGCTCACTGATCTCTGTATCTTTCTCCAAAGAGTGCTTCTACACAGCAACATTCCCACTGGACATAGAACTTAGCCATTTAGCCTTAAAAACTGATCGCTTAAGTATAAAAGTTTCCATAGATACACTGGAGAATGATTAAAACAAACAGCCAGTTTAAAAAAGATTGCACCCCAACAAACAGCCATGCCAGTTGGGTGTATGGGGTGTGAACAGTTTCAGATGTAAAACATATATCAAGCTTGAAGCATTTCTAAATTAATATGGTGACAAGCAAGGTCTGTGTCACAACACAAATTTTTCCTTCACTTGTGCACATGCTACAAAAATGAAAGGGGGGGCAGAGAATGAAGGGGTTAAGTCCTTTATTTTAACAGCAGGAATCCTTGATGTCATATCCACATTTTATTTTGCAACAGATAATTTGCTTATTTAAAGATAGTCAATTCTCTGTGGCACTGCTCGTAATTAGAGGACATAGTCTGTCTTTTAGTAGTGTTTGTTGTAACAGGTTTCAAGAGTTCACAGGCATTCTTATAATAATATTGTTAGAGACTGTAGTGTTACCTCTGTAGAATGCAAGAGCTACAGATATTATTATCATAGTGTTACCCACTTATTTCACTAGATTGGGCAGGGGTGGGATGACAGCATCATCCATCGAATTCAATGGGCTGGGGGTGCACCAGCACCTCCCAGTGATTTCAACAGACTGGGATGGGAAAGCATTGTTGATTTATTTCACTGAACCAGGGGTGTGACAGAGACACCCACTGATTTCATTGATTAAAGGTGAGAAGGTCATGTTAATCATTGATATCAATGCAAAGGCAGGCTGATAGCATTACCCACGATTTTACTTGACTGGGTATGACTATCAACCACAGGTTTAAGTGCAAAGGGGGCTTGACAGCATTACCTACATTGGATTAGGGGTGTGGCAGTGTTACGCATTGGATTCAAGTGTCACAATCAAGTGGCAACTTCAAAAGATTCAAGGAACTTTAAAATACACACTCGGACTCAAATTCATTCCAGTTTTAAATCTGCATTAAATCACATAATTGAAGAGTATTTTCCATTGTAAATCATGCACAAAAATATCAAAATAATCTAGTACGCTGTTGATCAAACAAGAAATGCACATGGCTAGTATAGCAAATGCTGCCATGAATCATTTCTGGCACTGAAAACAAGCACAAAGTCTTAACAGCAGCAGCTAAAATTTATTACACTCACAGCATTATCGATAATTAAGCAAAATAAAAATCTCTTGCTCACCTTATTTTTCAGCGCTTCATTTACAATGATAGCCAATCTCAACAGTTCATCTGCATCTTGGAGACACCTTGTTGGAAAATAACACAAACCAGCTTTTGTTACACTCGTAACTGTCACTGCCACAGTACATCATTACAAAGCAAAAAGGTTTAAATTGGTTACAGTCAGCATGCATCATGTGTACAAAAGTAGTACTCATTTTCTATCACCCCCCCCTACCCACCCCCGCTTTTACCTCCCTGAGATACGTTCCCTCAGACTTTGCGCAGGGTGACTTCTCGCATTCATGGATTTCAATCTCCATCTTAACACCCTTTCCTCCTGATTCTCTGATTTCATCTTAACCAATCTCTCATTATAAACTCACCTAACTATAATCACAGCCACCCCCTTGACTTTTCCATTTCACATGGTCTCTCCATTCCTATGACCTCAATTAGACACATGGCCATTGTTGAACACTTCTTTGTATCCCACACCATCCAAATACCCCTACCCTACCAATCTCATCTATCTACGGTTGGGGTGGGGGGGGGAATACTTTGCCCCAATTCATTTTTATCTGCATTTTCAAACAGCCAACTGTCCTGCTTTTGGCTCTTCATTTACCACAAGCTGTCAATCTGCTCAACCATTCCTTCTCCTCCACTTTTGCTGATCTTGACCTGAATAAAACACTTGCTGTCTCTCACCCAGGCCTTGTAGGGCCCATAGCTTTGCAAACTCAAGGGCAAGGATCTCAGACTTGAATGTACATGGTGTACAAGTGGTTTAACCATTCATCACTAGATCTAGCTGGGCCACATCAAGCATCACCAGGTCTTGCTCTCTTTTACCAAAACTGCTCATTATTCCAGGATTATCTTGGAGAGCAAATATAACCCCAGGCTCCTTTTCTACATTACCAACCGTCTCCTTACACTCTCTCCCACCTTCTCCAACAATAAAGCCATGGATTGTCCATGTCACTAAGATTGAGAGCATTTGATCATCTGACTTTACCACATCTCTCCATTTGCCTTGCTGACCAAGCCAAACCTTCCCTGAGGCTCTCAACACTCAAGTTCTGAAAGTGTCTTTCTCTAATTTTTCTCCTATTTTCCCTCATGCTTTCATTGAGCTCATCTTGTCCTTGAAACCAACCTCCTCCCCACTTTGACCCCATTCCAATTAAACTGCTAACTACCCAACTTCCCTTCCTGACCCCCATGTTAGCTGTTATTGTAAATAGTTTACTCCTCTTAAGTATTATCCTCTTCTCTTTCAAAGCTGCTGTCATCACCCACCCCCATCTTCAAAAACATTCCCTTGATCTTTCTTTGCTTGCAGGAAACTAGCACCCCAAATCCTATCTCCCATTCCTTTCTAAAGTTCTCGAACGTGTTGTCACCACCTAAATCCATACCCATCTTTCCTGAAACTCTTATGTTTGAATTTTTTTCCCCTCAAATTTTTGTCCTGGAGCAGTGCTGAATCACTGGCATTCAAGTCACAAATAACTTTGTAGCGTGGCGCAGTATTGCTCCTTGTCCGTCTCAATCTGTATGCTGCCATTGGCATGGTCAACTACACCATCCACCTCCTACACAATTAGAAACATAGATACTAGGAGCAGGAGTAGGCCATTCAGCCTTTCAAGCCTGCTCCACCATTCAATATGATCATGGCTGATCCACTATCTCAATGCCATATTCCCACTTTTTCTCCTGATGCCCCTAATATCCAAAAAATTAGCAATTTCTTTCTTGAATGTACTCAGTGACCTGGCCTCCACAGCCCTCTGTGGTAGAGGATTCCACAGGCTGACCGTTCTCAGTGGAGAAATTTGTCCTCATCTCAGTCCTAAATGGCCTGTCCTGTATCCTGAGACTGTGGCCCCTGGTTCTAGACTCCCCAAACAGGAGAAACTTCCTCCCTGTATCTCATCTGTCTAGCCCTGTTAGATCCCCTCACATTTCTCTAAACTCTAGTGAATACAGGCCCAGTTGAACCAATCTCTCCTCATATGACAGTCCTGCCATCCTCGGTATCAGCCTAGTGAATCTTCGCTGCACGCCCTCTATGGCAAGTATATCCTTTCTTAGGTAGGGAGATCAAAACTGCACGCAATACTCCAGGTGTTGTCCCACAAAGGCCTTGTATAACTGCAGTAAGACATCTCTACTTCTGAACTCAAATCCTCTTGCAATGAAGGCCAATATACCATTTGCCTTCCTAATTGCTTGCTGCACCTGCCTGTTTACTTTCATTTACTGGTGTACAAGGGACCTTTGTACATACACCTTTCCCAATATATCACCATTTAAATAATGCTCTGCCTTTCTGTTTTTCACACCGAAGCGTATAACTTCATATTTATCCACATTATACTGCATCTGCCATGTGTTTGCCCACACACACTGCTTGTCGAAATCGTCCTGAAGTCTCTTTGCATCCTCCTCACAACTCAACCCCGCCCAAAGCTGGAAATATTGCATTTGGTTTCCTCATCCAAGTCATTTACATATATCATGAATAGCTGGGGCCAAGCACTGATCCCTGCGGTATACCGCTAGTCACGGCCTGCCATCCAGAAAAAGGCCCATTTATTCCCACTCTCTGTTTCCGGTCTGTCAACCAATTTTCAATCCATGCCAGTATATTACGTCTGACCCATGTGCTTTAATTTTGCCCACTAACCTCTTGGGGGACCTTATCAAAAGTTTTCTTGAAATCCAAATACACCACATCCACTGGTTCTCCCTTATCTATTCTACTAGTTACATCCTCAAAAAACTCCAATAGATCAGTTAAGCATGATTTCCCTTTCATAAACCCATGCTGACCTTGTCTAATCCCGTTAATGCTTTCCAAGTGCTCTGTTACCACTTCTTTTATAATAGACTTTAGCATTTTCCCCACTACTGATGTTAGGCTAACTGGTCTGTAATTCTCTGTTTTGTCTCTCCCTCCTTTTTTAAATTGAGGTTATATTTTCCACCCTCCAATCTGTAGGAATTGCTTTGGTCTTCCCAATGTTTAAGTGGAGGAAACTGCGACTCATCCAAGATGGAGTCTGACAACAATGAGGCAACGAACAGGAAGTGAAAAAGGTAGAGCTGGATGTCATCAGTATCCATGTGAAAGCTAATCTTACATCTTCAAATGATATTGTCAAGGGGCAACATGGAGTTGAGAAAGAGTTGGGTGCCTAGGATAGATACTTGGAGAGTTCCAAATGTAATAGTGCAGGGGCGGGAACAGAAACCATTGCCAGTGATATTCTGGCTGCATTGTACTAATTGCGTTTGAAAGCTTGAATAAACTTCAAAAGAAAACAGAGGGAAACTACTTCCTCCATGGAGCCTTAAGCCACCTTGTTCCAGTGCAAGTCAGGTCCCAATGCCAGAACAAGGTTGCCATTACTTTATAACTCCGCATTATTTACAGTTCCTCCCACATTCTGTTTTGCCAACCAACCGAATGAAATGTAAATAACATGCATCCCATCATTGATCCTTTCGGCATCCTGTGAATCACCTAAGTATAATGCAGTTCCACCTTTCCTTCCTCTGATTCTGCCAATTTGTGTATACTCCAGGAACTCCCCCACATTCTTCCCAGGCCAATTTTGTGCCTCCTGACTGTATCAACCAATCTCCTGTGCCCCGTTGTCAAATGTTTTGGCAAAATCTAATAATATAACATCTAAGTTCCCTTATTCATTGGACCCATAGTTGTCTTCAAGGAATCCAACAACTTTTACATTCAGGGCAAGTACACTGGAAATAAATGGCATCAAAGTCTGGGCATTTATTTGTTTTGAGCCCTTTTTAAACTGAATGGAACCTGATCCTCATTTATGTCAAAGTCCTAGATAGATCATCACCAATTATAGAGGGCATATTGCTCAAATTGTTCCCAGCGAATATTTTAAGGAAATAATCATGTTTTATATTATTTTATACTTATCCTCAATTTCAGGCCTTATTGGTATCTCATCAAATTCTTAACTCTTCTGATGAACAGTTGGTAAACGAAAGTGGGGTTTCCCAGGAATCAAAACCAGAACCATTGCTTTTTGTGATTTATATTAATGACTTGGAATTGCGTGTACTGGGAACAAGTTCAAAATTTTCAGATGACAAAGCTTGGAAGTGTAGAGAACAGTAATAGACTGCAAGAAAACTTAGAAGCGCTGGTGGAATGGGTGGACCTATGGCAGATTAAATTTAATGAGAAGTACAAATCATATGTTTTGGTGAGGAACAAAAGAGGAAAATTAAAATTAAGGGCACAATTCTAAATGGACTACAGAAAAAGGAGACCTGCGTTATAGATGCATAAATCATTGACGGTAGCAGGACACGTTGATTAATTGTTTAAAAAAAGCATAAAGGATAGAGAGCTTTATAAATAAAGGCAAAGAGAGCAAAAACCAGGACGTTATGGTAAACCTTCATAAAACACTGGTTTGGCCACAAAATAAGCATTGTGCCCATTTCTGGACATCACATTTATGAAGTATGTGAAAGCCTTTGAGGGTGGAGAAAAGATTTAAGAGAATGGTTCCACAGGTGAGGAACGTCAGTTACGTAGATAAAAAGAACAACCCCAGCTTCTCCAAGGAGAAGGTTGAGAGAAAATTTAATAAAGGTGGTTAACATCATGAGAGATCCAGACTGTAGAGAGAAACAGTTCCTACTGGTAGAAGCATCGAGAACTAGGGGACACTGACTTAAAGTGAGTAGCAAAGGTGGCAGAAAAAAGCTTTTTTTTAAAAAAAAAATGCAGTAAGTGGCTACGATCTTAAATGCACTGCCCGAGAGGATGGTGGAGTCAGATTCGGTTGTGGCTTTCAAAAAGGAATTGGGTAAGTACCGGAAGGGAAAACATGTGCAGGGCAATGGAGAGAGAACAGGGGAGTGAGACTACCTGGATTGTTCTTATGGGGCCAGAATGGACTCGACAGGCAAAATAGCCTCCTTTTGTGCTGTAATCATTCAATGATTAGCAATTGAAGGAAATAAATTTGCAGGGCTATGGAGATAGAGAAGGGAAATGGAACTGTCTGGATTTCTTCAGAGAGCCAACATAGACTTGATGGGGTGAATGGTCTCCTTCTATGCCGTAAATGATTTTATGGCTGCAGTAAAGTGTTCTTATTGTTAGGTTACTTATAATGCCAAACAAGGCCAGGCATTAATCATAGAAAACATACCCAAAATTCTCCTGAACACAATTCAGAAACTTTTACCTCTTTCTGCCCTTTATACTATTTTACTATCCCACTTTATAGTAGGATAACTGAAGTCCATTATCACTACTCTATAGTTTTTGCAATTTGTAATTTCTATGCAAATTTACTCCTCTGTATGTTTTCCACTAGCTGGTACCCTGTGGAATAACAATGGCATTTATATTGTTTCTTGACTCAAACCAAATAGATTCAGTCCTTGACTGCCCCCCATGACATCCTGTCTCTCCTCGTTATTACAGCCACTCCTCCTCCTTTCTTTCCTGAACATCTTGCAGCCAGGAAGGTATAGTACCCAGTCCCGACCTTTTTTTGAGCCAGGTCTGCGTTATCGCCACAACAGCACACTCCCATGTGGCTATTTGCAGCTGCAGCTCGCTTATTCACGACCTGAGCCACATGCAAATTGGTATACTACAAATGAGATTAGAGAAAGAAATGCGTGGCTCAAAGACTGGTGTGGGAAAAGTGGGTTCCGGTTTGTGGGGCACTGGCATCAGTATTGGGGAAAGTAGGATCTGTACCGTTGGGACAGTCTACACCTGGATCGTGGTGTCCTTCCCTAGCTAGGGAAGTAGAGAGGGTTTTAAACTGAATAGTGGGGGCAAGGGGTCAAATATGGGAAGATATGGTGAACCAAAGAGTAGAGACAAGGCAAGAGAGATAGGTATTAATATGGCAAATGATAAACAGGCTCTGTTGGATTGGACTTTCTATCCCTTCCTTATCCAGCAGATAAGGCTAGACGTTACAAAAATAATAAAAGGCGAAAACTAAGGACTCTGCTTCTAAACACACATAGCATTTGAAACAAAACAGGTGAACCGATAGCGCAAATAGAAATAAATAAGTACGATTTGATAGCCATTACAGAGACATAGCTACAGGATTACATAGATTGCAATCTGAATATTGAAGGGCACATGACATTTAGGAAGGACAAGTAGTTAGGAAAAGGTGGAAGGGTGTCTCTCTCAATTAATGATGGTATTAGCATATTAAAGGGGATGACCTAAGTTCAGGAAACCAGGATGTAGAAGTGGTTTGGGTTGAAATAAGGAATGATGAAGGCAAGAAGTCACTTGTGGGAGTGGTGTACAGGCCTCCTAGTTATAACCACATGGTAGGATAGAGTATAAAAGAGATAATGGGAGCTTGCCACAAAGGACAGCAATAATCATGGGGGCTTTTAATCTTCATATAGACTAGAAAAATCAAACGGGCAAAGGTAGCGTAGATGAGTTCATAAAATGTTTTTCAAGATTGTTTCTTAGAACAGCACATCCAGGAACCAACCAGAGAGCAGGCTATACTAGATCTGGTATTGAGCAACGAGATAGGATTCATTGATAACCACCTAGTGAAGGCACCCCTAGAAGCACTGATCATAATATGATTGAATTTTACATTCATTTTGAGGGAGAAACAAGTGCGTCCAAGACTATTACTTTAAACTTAAATAAGGGCAATTATGAGGGCATGAAAGCAGAGCTAGCTAAAGTAAACTGGCAAATGAGGTTAAGGGATATGTCAATAGAAGCTCAGTGGCAGACATTTAAAGGGATATTTCAGAATACAAGGAGTATATACATTCTAATGAAAAAGAAAAATTCCAAGGGAAGGGCCCATCATCCATGGTTAACTAAAAACTTAAAGACAGTATCAAGCTTAAAGAAAAAGCATATAATTGTGCAAGGATGGGTGGTAGGTCAGAAGATTGGACAGAATATAAGGAACAGCAAAGAACGGCAAAAAGATTAATAAGGAGGGAAAAATTAGAGCGTTAGGAGAAAGCTAGCTAATAATATAAAGATGGATACTAAGAGTTTCTATGGATATTTAAATAAGAAGAGTTAACAAAGTGAGCATTGGTCCTACAGAGTGCGTCTGGGGAATTGATAATGGAAAGCAGGGAGCTGACAGATGAATTAAACAGGTATTTTGTTTTGGTCTTCACTAAAGAGGACACAAGTAACATCCCGGAAATAGCTGTAAATCAGGAAATGGAAGGGAGGGAGGAACTCAGGAAAATTACAATCACAAGGGAAGTGGTATTGAGCAAATTGTTGGGGCTGCGGGCTGACTAATCCCCAGGTTCAGATTGACTTCACCCTAAAAGAAGTAGCTAGTGAGATAGTTGATGCAGTGATTTTAATTTTTCCAAACTCCCTGGATTTGGGGAAGGTTCAATTAGATTGGAAAATAACAAATATAACTCCTTTATTCAAAAAGAGAGGAAAACAGGAAGCTACAGGCCAGTTATCATAACATCGGTCATGAGGAAAATGTTAGAAGCTATTATTAAAGATGTTATACCAGGGCACTTAGAAAAAAATCAAGGCAATCAGGCACAGTCAACATGGTTTTGTAAAAGGGAAATCATGCTTAACCAATTTATTGGAGTTCTTTGAAGGAGTAACATGTGCTGTGGATAAAGGGGAATCAGTGGATGTACTGTATTTAGATTTCCAGAAGGTATTTGATAATATGCCACATCAAAGGTTACTGGAGAAAATAAAAGCTCATGGCATAGGGGGTAACATATTGGCATGGATAGAAGATTGGCTAGCTAACAGGAAACAGGGAGTTGGCATAAATGGGTCTTTTTCTGGTTGGCAGGATGTGACAAGTGGTGTACTACAGGGATCAGTTCTGAGGCCTCAACTTTTCACAATTTATATAAATGACTTGGATGAAGGGACGGATGGTATGGTTGCTAAATTTGCTGACACAAAGATAGATAGGAAAGTTAAGTTTTGAAGAGGACATAAGGGCATAGATAGGTTAAGTGAGTGGGTAAAGATCTGGCAAATGGAGTATAATGTGGGCAAATATGAAATTGTTCATTTTGGCAGGAAAAACAAAAAATCTTATTATCTAAATGGTGAGAGATTGCAGAGGGATCTGGGTGTCCTAGTGCACAAATCACAAAAGGTTAGTATGCAAGTATAGCAGGTAATTAGGAAAGCTAATGATCGTTATCATTTATTGTGAGGCGAATTGAGTACAAAAGTAGGGAGGTTATGCTTCAGTCGTACAGGACATTGGTGAGCCCACATCTGGAGTATTGTGTATATTATGGGTCTCCCATTTAAAGAAAGACGTAAATACGTTAGCAGTTCAGAGAAGGTTTACTACACTAATACCAGGAATGGGCAGGTTGTGGGGCAAAGCTGGACAGGTTAGGCTTGTATTCACTGGAATTTAGAAGAGTAAAGGTGACTTAATTGAAACCTTTAAGATCCTGAGGGGTCTTGACAAGGCAAATGTGGAGAGGATGTTTCCTCTTGTGGGAGAATCTAGAACTAGGAGTCACTGTTTAAAAATAAGAGGTCACTCATTTAAGACAGAGATGAGGAGAAATTTTTTCTCTCAGAGTGTCTTTGGAACTCTCTTCCTCAAAAGGCAGTGGAAGCAGTGTCTTTGAATATCTTTAAGGCAGAGCTAGATAGATTCTTGATTAACAAGGGGGTGAAAGGTTATCGGGGGTAGGCAGGTATGTGGGGTTGAGGTTACATTCAGATCAGCAATGATCTTATTGAAAGGCGGAGCAGGCTCGAGGGGCTAAGAGACCTACTCCTGCTCCTAATTCGTATGTTTGTATGTATGTATGACATTTCGTGCATTTACTTACACGCATGGTAAACCTAATTTAGGCATGAATGCATTACCTTTAAGTCTGATTCCAGCTAATACCTTACTTTTTCTTTCACTCATAGTGCCACCTTCTTCTCCCAATCCTTTTTAACGCCCCTTGTGTATCCTTCCTAATACACCCTGGTTCCAAGCCCCCTTGCCAAGTTAGTTTAAGCCTTCTCCAATAGCGCTAGCAATCCACCTTGCGAGGACATTGGTTCCAGCTCTGCTTAGGTGCAACTTGCCCAACCACTCCCAGCTTTAGTCCCAATGATCCAGAATCGAAATCTCTCCAGCCACACATTAATCTGCTTGATCCTATTTCTATACTCAGTAGTGCATGACACCAGAAATAATCCAGAGATTATTACCTTTAAGATCCTGCTTTCTAGTCTCTTTCTTAGCTCCCTAAAATCTGCTTGCAGGACCACATCATGGAGGTCTCAGTACACTGCAAACAATTGGCTAATATTTGTCAGCTATCCTCTCATCTGGTCATATACAATTCTTTATTGAACAAAAATATTAGCTGCAGCTCAAATGGAGGTAAAGGGCTGAATTTTAGGTGTGGGGGGTGGCTTATTGCTTACCGCCACAGAAGAAATGTCAGACACCAGCCGACCCACATTAAAAAAGGCTGCCCTGCAGCAATAACATGTTGTAGATGGCATGAATGAGGTGAGAGTGGGAATTCTGCCACTCAGTGGGTCGAAGCCCCGCCTATGAGAGCTGCCGGCCAATCAGATTGACCAGCAGCTCCAGCAATCTCAGCAGTGCCAAAACACAATGGTGAGCATCTGTCACTGCAAGCCGGCCCAGGGATGAACACAGCCATGGCCTCTGGACCCAGTTAAGTCCTGGGGATGGGGAAGGATCAGGGAGCCTGGGAGGTGGGGGTGTAGGAGACCAGGTAGGGAGGAAGAAAGTGTTGAGGGTATCACCCTGGCAGGGTTTCCAATGTGCACAGAGCACTCCCAAAGGGTATACACCCACTTCCTTCTCACCTTTTTAGGCCTGCCCACGCAAATTATGGCGTGGGTAGCATATTATTCAGGTCAATTGGCTTGGTAACAAACTCAACTGACCGTTAATTATTCATTTAATAATGGCGAGCAAGCTGCCCCCACCGACTGTTTTAGAGAGGGTGAGGGAATAGTTCAGGAGTGGGCAATAAGGTGGTGGGGGCTTGCCACCCCTCGTATTTTACATGCCCCCCTGCCTGGTGGGAGGACCATAAAATCCAGCCCAGAACTGATCTTAGCTCTATTGAAATTTATTCTAGTTGTACACTGGGGGGAGGCAGTTGCATAGTGGTATTGTCACTGGGCTAGTGTTCTAGAGGTCCAGGGTAATGCTCTGGGGACTTGGGTTCAAATTCCATCAAGGCAGATGGTGAAATTTGAATTCAATAAAAATCTGGAATTAAAAGTCTAATGATGGCCATGAAATGTCATAAAAACCACTAATGCCCTTCAGGGAAAGAAATCTGTTGTCCTTACCTGGTCTGGCCTATATGTGACTCCAGATCCAAAAAATGGCAAAAAACAAGGTGTTGTACGACTGCACATGACCATGCATGATTTGGGCGGTTGAGAATATGTAGCAAGAAAAACAGCAACTTGCCTTGTTATTTGCAAGGGGTTAATATCTGCAAAGGGTTAGTTTGCTTTAATAAACAATTATTGTACTGAATCTTTCTTGGGCTACTCTGGACCAGAGAAGGTATGATGCACTAATTTTAAATTGGGACAAAAATTGTCCATTAGCATAGTATCCCAGCCAAAATGGGCAGAATGATACAGCACAAAAGGCGGTCAATTTGGTCCTTCATACCTCTGCCAGCTCTTTAAAAGAGCTATCCAACTCGTACTACTCTCTCGTTTTTTTCCCCTTAGCTCAGCAAACTTTTACTTTTCACGTATCAAGTTCTCAGGAGTAATTGGAGATGGGCAACAAATGCTGGCCTTGCCAAAAATGTTCACAACCCATGAAAGAATTCAAAAAAGTATATATCCAATTCCCCTTTAAAAGTTACGATTGAATCCATTTCTACTATCCTTTCAGGCAGTGCGTTGCAGATCATAATCTGCTGTGCGAAAAAAAAAAATTCCACACCCCTCTAGTTCTTTTGCCTGTGTCTTCTAGTTATCTATGCACTTGTCACAGGAACTTGTTTCTCCCTACTTAGTCCATCAAATCTTCACAATTTTGTACATCACCATTAAACTTCTCCTTAACTTTCTCTTCTCTGAGAATATCAGCTTCTCCAGTCTCTCCATTTAAATTCTCTCCTCTTCCTCCTTATCATTCTGACAAATCTACTCTGCAATCTCTCCAAGACTTTTATATCCTTCCCAAAGTGTAGCGCCCAAAATTGGACAGAATACTCCAGTTGAGGCTTAACCAATGATTTAATAAAAGTTTAGCATAGCTTGCTCACTTTTTTACTCTGTACCTCTATTTAATAAGCCAAAAATCCCATATATGTTTGTAACAGCTTCATCAATTTGTCCTGCCGCCTTCAAAGATTTGTGAATGTGAACTTGGGTCCCCCTGCTCAATTTTAAAATATATCATTTAGCTTACATTGTCTCTTATTCTTTCTACCAAATTGTATCACTTCACACTTTGCATGAAATTTCACTAGCCATGTATCTACCATTTCACCAGTCTGCCTATGTCCTCCTCAGGCCTGTCACTATTTTCCCCAGTGTTTACTTCGTTTCCAAGCTTTCTATGCCTTTTAAACAAAAAAGAGTGATAGTCCTAAAACTAGCCCCTGGTGGGAGGGCGGGGGACATCACTGTATACTACACTTTGGTCTGAAAAACATCCATTCACCGCTATTCTGTTTTCCCACAGACAATCTTGAATCCATGCTGCCACTGCACTTTTAATGCACAGCTTCAATTTTGCTAACCAGTCTATTAAGTGAGACTTTTATCAAAAGTCTTTCGAAAGCCCATAGTCACGATACCTTCAATACCCTCTTAATAAATGAAAACAGCCCTTTAACATGGTTTCCTAGACTCAATAAGTAAAGTACACATCATTAAATAAATTTTAATAATCAGCATGTTTTATACCTAATAGTACTATCCCATAAGCACCTAATTAAATCTCAGTCAGAATATTCAGGACTAATGAAATAAAGTCAGGCATGAACCGGTGGATCAATAACCTCAAAGTGCTGCATCAATAACCATGCAAAGAGCTGCTATTTTACAGATTTACTGGATTTTTAGTATTGGTGATGCAAAATAAAATATGCCATTACTGGAAAGTCTTTTTCAACTGTCCTCTAAGATGCCTCATCATACATAATGAATATAATTCTCTTATTTCCTGGTCACATTTTTGACAGATAGAAAAGAACTTCTCTCTAACCATGCAACAGAATACATTATATACTCACCCTATGTTTGGCAGACGTTTGTATTGCTCTTGAAACTTATCCAAGGCCAGCATGGCTATATGAATCTGCAGAGGTGCCTATTTTTAAAAATAAATATTTAACGTCAAATCTGTGTACTGCAAGAGAAGTTTTGGGTGAAATTGTTTTACATCAAATACAAGAATACTAAAACTCTTGACACCATCTACATTTCCAGAGTTTGGATTGAATGTGACCACTCAATTGTACAGTTATTGCAAAACATACCCTACGACTGTAACTGACTGAATATCAGCTGTAACGCGTTGCCTGCAAGATAAATATATTTGAACTTGCTGAAAAATAAAAGAGACATGTTGCTGAATCTTTTCACCTTGCACTCACCAAGACACTGCAAGAATGCCAATAAAAGGGGAAAACAACAATTTATAACTGTATGAGAAGAGAGTGTGCTGATTGGTTGGCAAGTGGACTCTGATTGGTAGGGGCATTGCCATGGGTAATGCACCAATTGACGATGATTGACAATTAACTGTCAAGCATTGTTTGAAATTTAAACCAGGCAGCTTGACCCTGATCAGCCAAGGCATTGCCCTGAGGAATGAGTCAGCAAATGGCTGCCATTTATTATGTATAGCTGAAACAGGCACGGTGCGTGTACATGTTCTTTCTGTCTGCAAGGAACAGGGCCCTATGTAATAATAAATGCAGCTTTCTGTACACGCAAAAGATGTCACACTAAGAGCCCGGCTGACTGACAATCTTAAATTGGTTGTCAGTGTAATTCTTAGCACACTTGAGGATTATTTAGCAAACGTCTAATTGCAGAATCACATCTAATGTTGGACACTGTGTTTTGGGTTTGCACGCACAATTGGCTGGGTATTATTTGTAACTTGCCCGTTGTGAACAGCGGCTGGGACATGGTGCTTAATACGGTCCACCAGTCTTTGGGATGTGCGGCCTACATATTTAGCATCACACTGGCACTGAAATTCATAAACCATATCATTCATTTGTGAGATAGATATCTTTTTGGCTTGACAGCAGCATCCTGTTAGAGGTGAATACCACTTATGTTACTACTGCATAATAGCAGTGTGAAACAGCTAGGGTCAACTGTTGCTCAAAGGCATCTCAAAACTTTTGAGGTACCCAACCAGCCCATGCTTGCAAAACTCAAAACACGGTGTCCAATATTAGATGTGATTCCACAACTGGACAACATTTGTTAAATATTCCTCAGAGTGCTCAGAATTATGCTGACAACCAATTTAAGATTGTCATTCGGGTTCACAGTGTGCCATATTTGCGTGTACTGGAAGCTACATATATTTATATACAAGGACTTGTTGTTTGCAGACAGCAAGAACATGTACATACATTGCGCCTGTTTCAGCTAAACAAAATAAGTGACAGCAATTCGCTGACCCATTCCTCAGGGCAATACCTTGACCAATCAGGGTTAAGTTCTCATCTTCCGACTAGGCACTTTACAGCCTTCCGGACTGAATATTGAATTCAACAACTTTAGGTCGTGAGCTCCCTCCCCCATCCCCACCCCCTTTCTGTTTCCCCCTTCCTTTTTTTTTCCAATAAATTATAAAGATTTTCCTTTTCCCACCTATTTCCATTATTTAAAAAAAAATAAAAAAACCCCACTAGAGCTATACCTTGAGTGCCCTACCATCCATTCTTAATTAGCACATTCGTTTAGATAATATCACCAACTTTAACACCTATTTGTTCTATTGTACTATTGTCGTTGACATCTTTTGATGATCTGCTTCTATCACTGCTTGTTTGTCCCTACAACCACACCACCCCCCCCACCTCTCTCTCTCTCTATCTCTCCGCGCCCCACACACACACCTTAAACCAGCTTATATTTCAACTCTTTCTTGGACTCGAACTCAAGTTCTGTCGAAGGGTCATGAGGACTCGAAACGTCAACTCTTTTCTTCTCCGCCGATGCTGCCAGACCTGCCGAGTTTTTCCAGGTAATTCTGTTTTTGTTTTGGATTTCCAGCATCCGCAGTTTTTTTGTTTTATCTCAGGGTTAAGTTGCCTAGTTTAAATTTTGAACAACACTTAGCAGCTGTCAGTCACCATCAATTGGTGCATTCTTCATGGCAACACCTCTACCAGAGTCCACTTGCCAACCAATCAGCACACTGTCTCATACAGTATAAATTGTTGTTTTCCCCCTACATTGGTATTCTTGTGAAGTGTCCGGATGACTGCAAGACGAAAAGCTTTGGCATGACTCTTTTTTCAGCAATGCTCAAGTTCAGAACAATTTATATGACAGGAGAAAAGGGGTGCTAATTGGCTGGCAAGACGACTTTGCTTTCTCCATGGCAACGCCTCGGCCAAAGGGGAACCACAGGTTCCCCATGCTTCCTGGTAATTCAAAAAAGGCAAAAGCTTGAACATATTCCTTTTGGTTGCAAGAATGGATCCCTACATATGAATGTATGTCATTTCTAGCAAGTGTAATGAATCACATTACGAGCTAGACTGCTTATATTAAATTGATTGTTACTGTAGCTATTACCATACTCAGGATTGTTCAATTGTTCAGCAAGTGCTGCCCAGTCACAGAACAACATCTAACAGTAAGCATTTTGTTTTGGGTTTTGCAAGCACAGGCCGGTTGAGTACGATTTGTACTCTGCCTATTATGAAGAGCTGAAGGAGCTTATTGTTTTGATGCAACCAGCCAATCATTGGGACGTACGGCCTACATACCTGGCATTGCACAGGCACTGAAACTCATACATGACATTGCTCACTTGTGTGGTAGGCAGAACATCTTTTTGGACTTAAGGCAGCATCCTATTAGTGAAAAATACCACTCGCATCGCTACCGCATAGAAGCAGCGTGAAATGGAACACGTACCCTGTTGTTCAAACTTTTGAAATACTTTGCCTTTCTAGAGTAATTTGGAGGTTACCCTAGAAAAGTGGTAGTGGTAGTCTTTGGTCTATTCGCGAGTTTACATGACACACAGCGAACAATGATCTGATCAGGACAGCCTTTGTCCTGCAGGATAGCTTTGATAAGCTCTATTCTGCTTCAAATTTGCAAGTTGAGCAAATGCTAGGGCCCTATTTACAAGGTAACTGATAAGCCAATCTTACTGCGCATGGAGCTATACGATCGCGGCTCATTTATGCTTGCCAGAAGCAACATATGTTCACTCGCAGGGATCCGTTCTCTGCAAACAAAAGGAATATGGTTTGTGTCTTTTTTGAATAACTCAGAAGCATGGGGAACTGTTAGTTGCCTATTGCTTTCACCATGGCAATGCCTTGGCCAAATAGATTCCACTTGCCAACCAACCAGTACCCCTTTTCTCCTGTAGTATAAGTTGTTGTGATGGTTTGAAGTTTGGCATTTTTCTGTTTAACCTGATGAGTGCAAGACAAAAAGCTTCAGCATCATGTCTCTGTTTTCCACAATATTCAAGTTCTATAATACTAAGTGAATAGTTGAAATCATTAAAAATAAAACCCATCAAATTTCCTGCATTGATGGAGACCAAGCTTGAGGTCTCTTCCCCTCCATAGCTGCTTTGGTGGTACCACTGAATGGGAGGAACATTTAGCAGTTCCATTCGTTTTATCGGTTGAGTGATATTCTAGAATCACCCAGTCATAGGAGAACATGCAATCTGACTAGGCATGCTACACACTTTACTTGTGGCATTGTTCCCGAGAGTCGGTCATCTCGGGTTTGGCTTCAAAGTCAATTTAGAGTAGCGACGCCCATCAATTGCTCCAGGCAGTGGCAACCATTTGTCATGAGTAAGAACAATGGAGTGATGCTAAGGAAGAAAGGCCTGAAATGACAGGACAAGTGCTTTTTGAATGACATTCAGGAGTACTCTAAACACAAGCATTCTCCCTGGGTTTAAGTTTCCTCTGAAGGTCAATTTTCCACTTCAGAATTATATTTTCAAAATGGGGAGATTATTTGTAAATTGCATCACAATCCATTTGCTGGAGTTACTTAACTGCTCAAAACATCTCAAAACTTTTTCTTTTTCTGAAAGAAATCAATCACAAATGCAGGTTAAGGAGGTACAGATTCCATTTGCAAACTGGATACCAAATTGTGCCAAGTTCTCCAGAATGCTGGATTTAACTCTTCAAATTAATGTCTTCCTCAGAAAAAAAAGCATGGAAACACGTGTACCGAATAAAAAAAATCATATTCACATTATGTTTAAACATTCACTTCAAACTTCACCAAGGCTACACTTTGCATGAATGAGTTGCGGATTTAATCTTAGTGTCAATCTGGTCAGTACTGGCACTCGTAGCTGAGCCAGGTTATGGATTCAAACCCCACTCCAGAAACTTGATCACAAAATCTAGTCCAATACTTCAATGAAATACTGAAGGAGTGCTGCACTATTGTGGGTGCCAGCTTTTGGATCAGACATTACCCCATCTGCCCTCATAGTTCTCCCTCACCTATTGGCCAATATTTATCCCTCAACCAACATCAATAAAACAAATTATGTAGGCACCTAATTTTTTGCCGTTTGTGGGAGCTTGCTGTAGGCAAATTTGCATTTCCTAAGTTCCAATTGTGACCAGGCTTCAAAAGAATTAATTGGTACTGAAGCATTTTGGATTGCCAAGATTGTGGAAAGCATTATATAATAGCAAATTCTTAATTTTACAGATAAGGATTTTACAAATTCTTTGTATAATGACAATCAACATTTTAAATTTTTTTTTACTGATATCAGAAAAGCAGAATGACCAGTACAGTGTTCGCTGATACATCTGGACAAAATCAATAGGACTACTAGTTTAACAGTTAGATTACTTCATTGTTTACTGCTTTATACAGGAGTTCTACCTAGACCCAAAACATCATATTTGTAACCTCAAACTACCTTTTGATGAAGAAAATCAGTAGATATTAAGCCAGGCTTTTTAAAACACATTTTATCATAGTTTTAAAAAGTGATATTTTTAGACATGCATTTTCAAAGACTGCCTGGAAACACAAACTCCTGGATCAAACAATAGCCCTACATAAATATCAACCTCACAAAATGCAAGAGAGAACACAGACCCTAATTGACATATCTCCATCCTTACCATTTAACTAATAACACCAATACCACATTATTGATTCAAACCGATCGCATTACTCTGGAAGCTCAATAGGGCGCCACATCTGATGACCTGGCTGAAATTCTATTCCCTGACTAAGGCTGACAACACTGTGCCCTTTACCAATGTCAGATCATCCTTCTGTTTATAGACTGCATTGTAATAAGCAGCCAGAAAAGCTTCATGCAAACTTATGGTACATTTCATACCGCATAATTCGAGAACATATATCGTACTGGTGTGGTGTTTGCTTCATGTTCTTACCACTCTATTTTGGCCAATAAAATTTGTTTTTGTACAATGCAGAGTTGGTCAAAATGGTGCTTTACAACAATGCTAATATATTTGTCACAACAGATTTCTGTTTCTACTTTTTTCCAAAAGGATTAACAGAAGCATATCAGTTCTGTTGATGGATCACCGTAAACGGAATTAGTAAATGGAAACTTTACTAATAATGCATTCATATTTCACAAGGTTAGTGTTAGCGCAAAATTGAAACCATTTCACATCACTAAACCAGATGTGAAGACCTGAATCAACTCTGAAGTGAAACAAAAGCAAGACTATTTTCTCCAGGATAAAAACAAAAAACTGCAGATGCTGGAAATCCAAAACAAAAAATAAAAAATACCTGGAAAAACTCAGCAGGTCTGGCAGCATCGGCGGAGAAGAGTACAGTTGACGTTTCGAGTCCTCATGACTCTTCAACAGAACTAAGTAAAATTAGGAGAGGGGTGAAATATAAGCTGGTTTAAGGGCGGGGGAGGGTGGGGGGGTGGTTGTTGGGACAAACAAGCACAACTGTACTCTTCTCCACCGATGCTGCCAGACCTGCTGAGTTTTTACAGGTATTTTTTATTTTCTCCAGGAGATCACAGTCTATCAAATCTATGTGTCACCAATGTGCATTGGTTCGGAAACTGCAAAAGCTAAAGTTGCTTTGTATCAATTCTACAATTGTAGTGTAAATCTACACCTGAATGGTGTCCACTCACAAGCTTACTTCACTTGTATAGGTAAACAGGTAACAATTAACAATTGGAAATAATTAACAGCCTAGATTTTACAATCTAAGTTAGGCATAAAACAACTTTTCAAACACAACTGACAACAAGGGAAGTGTCCTTAGCTGGATTAATTTTTTCAACTACTGCTAACAAATGATAATTCATCATTTTATTTAATCTTCATTATATGTAAACTAAACTACAAAGTAGGCTTTTCAACAAAAGCTAAAATTTTTCTGACTAGTGAAAAGAAAAATCTCTGGTATTACAAATAACTGCCCTACATCATTCTGTATTGACATCCTTAGTGGTATGTCATTGAGTCACATGGTTCCATTCATTACTGCTTGAAAGCAGTGTGAAAATGGAGAGCTCAAGAAATATCGCCATGGCACTAGAGCATGTACAGGGAGACTTTGCAGATGAAGATACAGTTTGGTAGTACAGAACTTGAGTATTGCTGAAAAAGGATTTGTTGAAGATACTCATCTTGCATCTATCAGGACAATCACAAGATTACCAATATCAGGGGCAGCAACAACTTTATGCTGTATGAGAATAGAGTGCTGATTGGTTGAGGTGTTGGCATGGAGGATGCACCAGTTAATGGTGACTGACAGTTAACTGCCAAGCATTGGCAAATGGAGCCGTCAAATGACCTCTCTTTCCTTGGTGTATTAGTTGAGAAATCTGCCAGGGGGTTCTCTACCATGGTCTACTGCAAGCCTACCTTCACTGGTCAATATACACATTGGGATTCTTAGTTCCATACTATAAGATTAGCCTTATCAGTAACCTCGTAAATTGTGCCCAAGATTGATGCTGAAACAGGGCACATCAAAGACATCCTGCAGGATAATTGCAATCCTGATCAGATCATTCCACGCTGTATATCACGCAAACTCATGAACGGGCCCAAGGTTGTCATTTTCAGCCCTGAAAAGTGCTCAGTCCCTTGAAGGGCAAGGTGTCTCAAAAATTTGAGCAAGTGAAGCCAGCTGTTTCATGCTGCTACTATGCAGTAGCAATAGGAGTGGTATTCACCACTAACAGGATGCTGCTGTCAAGCCAAAAAGACGTTTTGCCTATCACAGAAATGAGTAACATGGTATATGAATTTCAGTACCAATGTGATGCCAGGTATGTAGGCTGTACAGTCCAAAGACTGAGATTGTAGCAAATACCATGTCCCGTCCTCTGTTTGCAACAGGCAAGGTACAGACCGAACTCAGCCAGTCCATCCTTGCAAAGCTCAAAATGGTGTCCAACATTAGATGCGATTCCACAACTAGACAACATTTGCGAAATAACACTCAGTGTGCTAAAAGTTACACTGACAGCCAATTTAAGATTGTCAGCCAGGCTTAGAGTGGTGTACTTGCATGTACTGGAAGCTATATATATTAATACACATGGCCCTATTGTTTGCGGACAGAAAGAACATGTACACACATTACGTCTGTTTCAGCTAAACAAAATAAATGATAGCTATTCTCTGGTTCATTCCTCAGGGAAATGCCTTAACCAGAGTCAAGCTGCCTACTTTAAATTTCAAACAATGTTTAGCCGTTACCTGCCAGTCGCCATTAACTGGTGCATTCTCCATGGCAACACCTCTACCAGAGTCCACTTGCCAACTAATCAGAATTCTCTTCTCATACAGTATAAAGTTGTTGCTTCCACCGACTTAGGTATTCTTGCACCTTGTTCTGACATGTGCAAGATGAAAAGCTTTGACAAAATGCCTTTTTCAGCAATACAGTGTTTAACAAAGGGCGCAAGATCTGACTGGTACAGTTGACTAGGGAAATACAACTGGAGATGGTAGCTTCATTCAGCTCTTTCACTGCCTGAGTCCTACTTAAGTAACACTAGAGATTCCAAATAACTGTTGGTAACAGGAGAACATTAGTCTCATTAACCTTGGCTCTTCAAGCTTTTTCAAGTCATAAGCAGTTGCCTGGCAACTGTTATTTTTTCCTCAACTACAGGTCAGACTGAAGGGGATATTTGAAAATTCTTTGATGTCACCATATCTGAAGTAATTAGGAGATTTAAAAACATGCTTCTCTTTACAATCTTCTACACTTATCACTCCTCTCCTATTATAAAAACAAAAAACTGCGGATGCTGGAAATACAAAACAAAAACAGAAATACCTGGAAAAACTCAGGTCTGGCAGCATCGGCGGAGAAGAACAAAGTTGACATTTCGAGTCCTCATGACCCTTCAACAGAACTAAGTAAAAATAGAAGAGGGGTGAAATATAAGCTGGTTTAAGGTTGGGCGGCGGGGGGGGGTTGGTTGTAGGGACAAGCAAGCAGTGATAGGTGCAGATAACCAAAAGATGTCACAGACAAAAGAACAAAGAGGTGTTGAAGATGGTGATATTATCTAAAAGAATGTGCTAATTAAGAATGGAGAGCAAGACACGCAAGGTACAGATAGCTCTAGTGGGGGTGGGGTGAAATAAGACTAAAAGGGCATAAAAGGTATAGATTTAAAAATAATGGAAATAGGTGGGAAAAGAAAAATCTATATAAATTATTGGAAAAAACAAAAGGGAGGGGGAAGAAACAGAAAGGGGGTGGGGATGGAGGAGGGAGTTCAAAATCTAAAGTTGTTGAATTCAATATTCAGTCCGGAAGGCTGTAAAGTGCCTAGTCGGAAGATGAGGTGCTGTTCCTCCAGTTTGCGTTGAGCTTCACTGGAACAATGCAGCAAGCCAAGGACAGACATGTGGGCAAGAGAGCAGGGTGGAGTATTAAAATGGCAAGCGACAGGGAAGTCTGGGTCATTCTTGTGGACAGACCGCAGGTGTTCTGCAAAGCGGTCGCCCAGTTTACGTTTGGTCTCTCCAATGTAGAGACCGCATTGGGAGCAACGAATGCAGTAGACTAAGTTGGGGGAAATGCAAGTGAAATGCTGCTTCACTTGAAACGAGTGTTTGAGCCCTTGGGCGGTGAAGAGAGAGGAAGTAAAGGGGCAGGTGTTGCATATTTTGCGTATGCATGGGGAGGTGCCGTAGGTGGGGGTTGGGAGTAGGGGGTCATGGAGGAGTGGACCAGGATGTCATGGAGGGAACGATCCCTACGGAATGCCGCTGGGGGGGGGGTGGTGAAGGAAAGATGTGTTTGGTGGTGGCATCATGCTGGAGTTGGCGGAAATGGCGGAGGATGATCCTTTGAATGCGGAGGCTGGTGAGGTGATAAGTGAAGACAAGGGGGACCCTATCATGTTTCTGGGAGGGAGGAGAAGACGTGAGGGCGGATGTGCGGGAGATGGGCCAGACACTCCTCTCCTATTCATGCTGGGGTATTGGTCCATTGGTGCCAACTATCACAAGTAGTCGTGAACATTGAGTGAATTCTTGCAGTAAGGGGTCAATGCAGCATACACTTGTTATGCAGGGGATAAAATCAATGAATGATATAATGAAATAAAAATAAAGTGCTGGAAAAACTGAGCAGGTCAGGCAGCGTCTGTGGAGATGGATTTAATGTTTCAAATCCCGTATGACTTCTTCTGAATTAACATGAGGTAGAAATGTGATGGGTTTTATGCTGTTGAAAAAGGGGGGAGGGCCAGATGGAACAAAAGGGAAGTCAGAGATAGTTTAGAGGACAGGGAAGATTAAATACCAAATGGGTCATGGAACAAAAGGCAAAGGGAATGGTAATAATAGTAAATAAACAAAAGCAGTGGTCCAGAGTAGGTGTTAGTAGCAAAATAAAGGTCAGCTCTATCTGAAAACAACAACATGAAACCAACAACTGCCCCTTTACCTCCTCTCTCCTCAAAGATCCCAAACACTCCTTCCAGATAAATCAGCAATTTACTTGTACTTATTTCAACATAGTCTACTGTATTCACTGCTCACAATGCAATCTCCTCTAGACTGGGGAGGCCAAATGCAAACTGGTTGACTACTTTGCAGAACACCTCTGCTCAGTCCACAAGCATGAACCCAACCTTCTGGTTGCTTGCCATTTCAATTCACATCTTGCTCTCATGCTCATGCTCACATTTCTGTCCTTGGCCTGCTGCAATGTTCCGGTGAAGCCCAATGCAAGCTCACAGAATAGCACCTCATCTTCCAGTTAGGCACTTTACAGACTTTTGGACTCAACGCTGAATTCAATAACTTCAGACCATGAACTCTGTCTTCCATTTTGAATTTTTTTCCTCCCAAATGTCAGTTTGCATCTTGTTCTCATGTTTTTGCTTTCAGACAGAGTTGGCCTTTATTCTGCTATTAACACCTACTCTGGACCAATGCTTTGTTTCTCTACTACCACTATTACCACTCCCTTTGATTTTGTTCCATGCCGTCTTTGGTATTAAATCTGCCCCACCCTCTAAACTATCCCCGACCTTCCCTTTTGTTTCACCTGACCACTTTTTCAACAACATAAAACCCATCACATTTCTACCTCTCTTCAGTTCCTAAGAGTCACCATATCAGACTTGAAACATTAACTTTGTTTCTCTCTCCACAGATGCTGCCAGTGCTGCTGAGTTATTCCAGCATTTTCTGTTTTTATTTCAGATCTCCAGCGTCCACAGTATCTTGCTTTTATTTTAGTAAAATACGTAATGAGTTGGTTAAGAAGAGCTTTCTGACTCAGATCAAAAACCAAGAGAAAATCTTGGTCAAAACCATATCATTTTCTTGTCGTGTTTCATAAGCAGCTCTTAAAATTCACTGCCTTCTACACAAACATGACTTATAATTCACTCTTTTTTACGCTGAGTACCCATAACTAAGTAAGTCTCAAATGAAGGAAAATATATTCTCTTAGGTCCTCATTTCCTGTCAAAAAAAAACCTAAATGTTACCAATATTTAGTCTGGCACTGCCAGCAGATCAATTAGAGTCTGCATTAGAGTAAAATGGAATATACCGGCATGGACACACTTTACACTCTGGAGAATTTTCAAGAGCGAAAGGTTAAATTTATAAAATATTAAGGTGAATACAATTGACTTATTAAACAATGCATAATTCCATTCACCATCCACTCTCTTCTTTTTCAAGGGTTTAAAATAGTTAACTGCTAGTCTCATCACTGTCGTCACACAGGGCCTGAAAATAAATACAATATTAAAAGCTATGTTTCCCATACTATGTATTGAGTTAATTTCGGAATATCTAACCTTTGATACTGTGAAAATTAGTAAAATGATAATTTGAAAGAAATGTTGTTTTATATTTCTAGTTCTTCCAAAGCTGCTTTGTCAATGTCCTATCCATCATAAGGTCAGAAGTGGGGATGTTCATTGATGATGGCACAATTTAGCATAATTTGCAACTCCTCAGATACTGAAGCAGTCCATGTCCATATGCAACAAGACCTGGACAACATTCAGGCTTAAGTGGCAAGTAAAATTTACGACATCCAAGTGCCAGGAAATGAATATCTCCAACAAGAGATAATCTAACCATCTCCCCATGACATTCAACGGCATTACCATCGCTGAAACCCCCACTATCAACATCCTGGGGGGTTTACCCTTGACCAGAAACTGAACCGGACTAGCCATACAAATACTATGGCTACAAGAGCAGATCAGAGGCTGGAAATTCTGTGGTGAGTAACTCACCTCCTGACTCCCCATTGCCTTTACAAGGCACAAGTCAGGAGTGTGATGGAATACTCTCCACTTGCCTGGATAAGTGCAGCTCCAACCAAGAAGCTTGACAAAGCAGTGTGTACGATCTATAGGATGCCTCGCAGCAACTCACCAAGGTTTCTTTGACAGTACCTTCCAAACCTGCAATCTCTACCACCTAGAAAGACAAGGGCGGCAGATGCATGGGAACACTACCACCTGCAAGTTCCCCTCAAAGCCACACACCATCCTGACTTGGAACTATATCACCATTCCTTCACGGTTTCCTTCAAATCCCAGAACACTCTTTCTAACAGCACTGTGGGCGTTCCTATACCACATGGATTTCAGCAGGTCAAGACAGTGGCTCACTGCCATCTTCAAGGGCAATTAGGGTTAGGCAATAAATGCTGGTCTAGCCAGCAACACCCACATTGCCTGAAAGAAGAATTTTTTTAAAATGCCAAGCGTGGCACAGTACTGAGCTTTAAACCAAGGTTTATATTCAGTTTGCTGATCTCAGCATCGGAGGGTTGCGATCATGGGTATACTATAAATAGCTTTAAGCAAGGGAAAGAGTCTATTGTCATTCACTGCTCATGTTTACACATGAAGAAATATAATTAACAGAGAGCTGTTATACCCACGAACCATAGCCCGGTATAAGTCAATGACTTGAGGAGAAAAGGGGGCATGGGAATAGGAAAAGAGATATTTCAGCACATTTCAGAGTCATTACTGGAGCTTCATAGCAATATTGGGTCAGTGAAGGTAGGTCCATTTGGTTATCAGGTTGTTTATTATGTGCATGTTCAGTTCAGAAATGACCTTACTGCTTGAATCAATGTCAAGATAGAAACTTCAAAGTGTAGCTACTGTAGAAAGTCAAATAGAAATTGTATGCATCAAGCTCAGCGAGATAAAATTCTCCTCTCCCTTTCTCACCAGCTTTCTTCCTGCCAAAGTTCCAACAAGAACCATTGGCATTTCATATCAGAGACTTCTGTATTTTCTTCATTCAGTCAATTCCAGCTAAATATGTTTCACCAGCCAGATGAACTTGAGACACTTATGTTTCAATCAGACCATCAGAATTCTAAGATTAGCAATACCAAATAGTGTCTGTCTCTTTATAAATATGCTTCAATTTTTTCTGGTGCTAATGGCATATATGGCAACAAAAATGCAGACAGCCAAAAAAAATCTTGCCTCAGGTTTGCTGTAGTCTATGATCACGCATTGAGGATTTAAAAGTTGTCTCTCCATGTTTTCCTAAAATAAGGAAAGAAATGACGGAAGATAATCACATTAGAAAGATATCAAGATGGTTAGAGAGAAGTGTTCAATGAATTGCAACTATGGGATAAAACATCAAACACTGGGTTTAGACTAGTTTTAGCCTGGGTGAATTCACCAGTATAACAGTTATTTAAATAAAAGAGCCAAATGATTTATTGCAATGTTGTGCAAAGTGTGTCCTGCTTTATGTACATTTCTTACTATATTGGCTTAGGTGGTTACTGTGCAATATCCTCCACATCTGGCTGAAGGAGGCGGCTGCAAATCCAGAGGCTGAAATCATTTTGTGAAGCTAACTATTGAAGTGGTCAAACCACAACTTCTGTCAACAGCCCCTTCTCTTACAAGGGAACTGCAATTCAAAATGGTGCAAGTTCTTTCACTAATGTTATTAAGAATAGCCATCACTGAAAATGATAGACTCTTGTCTAAGAACCAACAGGGAAGCATAGACACACAAAAAAATTGTACACACTGGAGAAACATTAACAACAATTCATATAAGTCCACCAAAATATGGTCAGGACAATCCTCAGTGGAAACTTCTGTATGCATTTGTGATGTTGCCCATTTGGCTAGCAGTGTGTTCAGCATAAAAGAGCCTGTATTTAAGAATGGAAGAGGCTATTTTGCTATCTGTGGGCCAAGTATTTGGGCATATGTCCTTTCAGGTTAGAAGATGAGCCAGAGCTAGTACAAAACCTCATTCAAGTCTCTATACAGATGTGGTTTATAGGCATGGCAATGTTAAGTTCTATGCTATATTGCAACAAAAATACTTACAAATGTAAATTGTTTCGGCATTTTCAGCTGCACAGCAATTCCTCCATGTAAATATGGCGTAAGACTTGAAGTGTCTCCAATACTAAAGGAATATGGGGACAAAACTGAAAAAAACACAATGACTATGCTGAAACATATAGAAGTGCACTTTAAAACAGAACCATTATAACAAGTTACAAAAATAATGTACCTTAATTAAAAGATATTTATAAGGAAATCCTAATGACTTCCACAGATTTGCTTTCAAATTTCAGCAATGAAAACCTCAAACAAAAGTCATGCTCAATTTTATTACATGACAAAAAAACTCATGTTTAAAAGACTAGGTATCAACCATGGCTTGTGGTAGCACTCTCGTGTGGGTCAGAAGATCGTGGGTTCAAACCCTGCCCCAGAGGTTAAGCTCATAATTTAGGCTGACACTTCAGTGCAATACAGAAGGAGTACTGCTTTGTTGGAGATACCGTCTTTCAGAAAAACACATTCAATTGAGGCCTCATTTGTTGGACATAAAAAATCCCATTGATCAAATTAATTGTGTAATTAGATCAATAATCCAGACGCTTAGACTATTAATCCAGAGAAACAAGTTCAAATCCTACTATGGAGGTTTTGGAATGCAGTTTAACAAATAAGCTGGAAATAAAATCAAGTTAGTATTATCAAAAATGACCATGTCGGGTTGTAATAACTGTATTACAGTTATGAACATGTGAATTAGGAGGAGTAGGCCACTTAGCCCTCTTTCATGAAGGAAAGCTTCCCTGCTTACCAGGTCTAGTCTACATGTGACTCCAGTTCCACACCAAAGGCGGTTGGCTCTTAACTTCCCTCTGACATGGTCAGGCGAGCCAATCAGTTGCGTCAAATTACAAAACCACATCCACAGGGCAACTATGAACGAGCAATAAATGCTGGCCTTGCCAGCAAGGCTCACATCCCAAGAATGAATTTTAAATGAACAAAGGCGATTCAATAATCTGGGAATACGAAACAAGTGGATCTGATCAAAACCATGAAAATCAAGGAACAGTTTTACTATTGCTCTATGGGCAAAGTGTAACTACAGCTCAGAAATAAAACAAAAAATATCCTGATGCTATGAAAAAAGCTTTATAAATGCAAGATCTTCTGTGTTTATAAACTGCACCATTTAGTATCCACACTATGATCAAACTGTAAAGGGGTTAACAGTAACATACAATGAAATATTCTTTACAGTTTTAATAGTAAAGCCACTAGAATGAATGGCTGGGGACCTGTGCCATTGTAATAGCACATCAATGTCATGGGGACCCGTGTATGGTGCAAAAGAGGAGGAAATTATGGAATAAGTGACTTATTTCATTAATTATGCAATTCTATTTTTGAAAGTTTTCCGCATCTACTCTATTGCCCTCGCTGAAAATGTAATAAGGTAATTATGGCCCTTAACTTAATTTCCTGCATTTAAGCTAGTTTTTACATCGTCATTTAGGACTTAAAAATAGTGGTCACAATGGATTGGCAAGCCAAGTGGTTTATTGCTCGAAGGTCGTGTTTAACCACCAGTTGTTAAAAATGCAGCAAAGTTTAAACTATTGTGATCTTTTGAGTATCAACTTCCTGCATTTGGGATTTCCAATTTTAATATTGCCACGCCATATATTCAGTGTTCATTTAAACTATGAATTTAAACACTATCTCCTGCCAACGCAAGACAGCCATCGATACCTGGCTGCGCATGTGTGCTTGTCAGTGCTTGTGCAGAATCCACTGACATCATTTGCCCCCTGCACAAAATCTACCTTCAAACGGTGACAGCTTCTTTTTGGCAGTCTTCAAACTTTTAATAATAAATCTTATTTCATTGCCCATGTATCCCCAAAATCATGTAAACACAAACAAAACACAACCAGGTGGATCATCTCTCTGAACTAATTAAATGGCTGGTCTGAAATTTCGAACAATTCCACGCTTCCTGAGCCCTGCAGCAGGCAGGCACTCGGGGCGCAGCCATTTCCCTGTCTTTGTCTCTCCTGCTTTCTCTCTCTCTCCCCAGCTAAATTTCTAAAAAGTCACCAATGTGATGTGTCATTTTAATTGGGTGGTTGGGATGAGAATGAGTCGGTCCCATTTGCCACTTGCTCTTTCCAGCCCTGCTTGCAAGGTCTAGGGTAACCTGTGGATCGAGGGGGTTGTTAAAAGTGTTAGCTTGATGCTGCCAACGCTGTGATGTTTGCAATTCCAGGATCAGTGATGACTGTGCAAGCACCTGGCTGTACACTGCTCCCTATAAAGATGGTAGTCGCACATAGAACTGCGCATGCACGGTGTTGGCAGCAAAAACAGCCAAATTTTAATAGACTTGCATTTATATAGTGCTTTTCATGGTGACCACACATCTGGAAATGCACTGTTGTAATGTAGGAAAGATGGCAGCTAATCGCTCAGCAAACTCCCACAAACAGCAATGCGATAATGGACAGATAATAGTTTTCTGTGATGCTGATCTTGGCCAGGACTGGGGATAACTCCCCTGCTCTTCTTCAAGACAGTGCCATGGGATTTTTACATCCACCTAAGCAGGCAGATGGGGCCTCAATTTAACATCTCACCTGAAAAATGGCACCTCTTAGTGTGCAATGCTCCCTATGTACTGCACTGGAGTGTCTACCTTGGTTCTTATAAACGACCTTTTCCCTCTTTTCTCCAGTGTTCAGCCTCACTGAAGCCACTGACACAACATATTCCATTAACTTTAATTTGCTCAGCAATGCTTCTATCAATTATGTAATTATGCAGTACATATACCTCAAAAACAATTCAAGCCCATCAACTCTAGGAAAGTCAGTGTGTCATGTAAATTTTTGCTGTCCAAAAAGATTTGTAATCATTCAAGCACAGAACTTTTGAATAAACTTTTATTCATTCAAACTGTCCCACAGCTCTAGATGGCAAATGTGCCGTCATTTCAGCTCTTGGATCAGTGCTGAGTGCTTAATTCACCTCTATGCCATATTCTAAATCAGGAAACTAGCAACATCTGACGGAAGACTGGTGTGCTGGACAGCAAGATATATGCTGCCTATCTCCCTGATGTGGGAAAACATGAACCAATATCTAGCCTTTACGTTTTTTTTAAACTGTTGACAACTCCAGGATTGAGAAGGCCAATCCATGCAGACTACAGATAGATCTGGTGCTCTTTCCAGTCTTTGCTTCATATAGAACCAGGGACCATGTGCAACAGCAATTCAAATCTATATGGTGCCTTCAAATTAGGAAAGTACCCTTCTGTTCATTGTATATTAATGGTATTTAATTGCATGCAGATGGTAGCATTAATTGGGGATTCATTTGTCTCCCTATAAAAAGGAGCATACTGAAATTGTGTTTGTTGGATGAGGAGGTGCATTTTTGGAATAGGTGTTTCTGTAAATATATGCCTATAGAAGTGTGTAAGGATTGGCTCCATTTCTATCCTTCACCACTTGGCTTTCTGCAGTTTCACAGGAGCATAGTTTGGCACCGAGGCAAAGGAAGAGACTTTGGTGCATTTGACTAACAGACTGGTCAGAGGCACATTTTAGAAGCATCCTAAAAGGAGAAAAGAGTGGTGGAAAGAACCAGAGCTTAGGGCACAGCTGCCAATGGCAGAGTGAAGGGAGTGGAGGACAGTCACAAGGCTAGAATTAGAAGAATGCAGAGATCTTAGAGGGTTGCAGGAGGTTACAGAGATAGGATTGGGCAAGCCTGTGGAAGCATCTGAAAACATGAATGACAATTTTATAATCAAGGCACTGGTGGATCAATATTGGTCAGTGAGCAAAGGGGGAATGGGTAATCTGGACTTGGTGCAGGTTAGCATATGGGCAAAAGAGTTATGGATAAATTCAAGATTACAGAAGACAATAGATGAAAAGCATTGCAATAGTTGATTCTGGAGGGAACAAAATGTAAATAAAGCAACGAAACTTAAAATTTTTCCTAATATATAGGAAATATTGTGGAGAGCTTTCTAAAAGCCAGCCACAGGCTCACAGTTATAAAGGGCACAGATGTCAAGATGGGGCTCTTTCCACAGAATTCAATCAATACCTGGAACAGATTGCCAGGAAGGGTGGCTAAAGCTAACACACTAGACTCTAAGAAACAACTGAACGCTCTCCTAGGAAGGCAAGAGAGTTAGTATATTGGATGCACCAGATTATGGTTAGGTGATAAAATTATTAAAATTAAAAGGCATGTGGGGGATGAATGAAGTATTTCATATTAAAAATACCCCATTTTATAATAAGATTCCCCTCTAAAATAACCACCATTCAAATCGATATCACCGGTGAAAAAGCATACCAGTTACTTGCTGCACGGATTCATTTAACTCTGTCATCCCATTGACTTCCCGAAAAGTTACAAACTGGCCTGTTTCCAATCCATGATTACGATTGTCCATGCACGTAATGATTCCAGGATTGGACTGTGAATGAAAAAGGTCAGTGGCATTAACATGTACATCCAGTTATGCTGTGCAAAGACTCATTCGGACAACACCACCACCCCCCCCCCGCCAACATTATAGTTTATGTTTGAACTAGGCTTACAGTCTCCTGGTATGAACATTTTAATTTATATAAACAAGTATGACCAATAACAAGAAGAAACTGGTACATGGATGCCTTATTTATTCCACCCAATGAGTTGAGAAACCTTGCAGGACTATGACAATAGCTGTAACGAAGTTATTGTACAAATGTTCAACAAACTTGTATCATATTCCTCTTTCTATTTAAAATAAGTTAAAGCTGCCAGAACAAAGAGGGTGGAATTAGATGTTCATACGGCAACAGCGCCAACAATTTCTGGCCTTTGATTTTCTGCAAGTTCCACATGTTGGAAAAAAAGACAGCTGTTTTTATTCTCTTTCAGCATATATAAATTGCTGCCTAGTAACTGTCATGGAACACATCACAGATCATAAAATCTTCCTTGCCTTTTATAACTTACCAAAAAAACACTTCTTTCATACTCTGACCAGCTGCAGATCAGTGCTTGGGGTCAGGTTGCCTACAGGCGATTTCAGATGAAAATGATGCACATTGCACAAAAGTGAAAAGAAAATTGGCAAAATGAAACTATTAAATTCAGTAAGGTGCATTTGTATGTAACTTGCATTTCTTCATTAGCCGGAAGTCCAACATTCAGGAAAACCCATCAATGTACTTAAAAGTTTCCAAATCAAGTCACAGAAATCCACACAATTTACTTCCTTGAAATAGAGTGTACACACCACCTTGTAGAGATTTAAATACCTCACCTAGTCAAGCTGGGATAGGTTAGGGGCAGATTGGCTTGTCCAGTCAGAACTCGTCCTTCCACTAGTGCAGTGTTAGTGGGATTAACTAGCACAGAGTGGGAAGAATTGCAGCTCCCAAGATCTCTTGAATAATCCAAGTCACCTTGTTGATTATCCATTTTCTGTTCCACACCAGCCCGATTTAAGTGTCCAATCACAAACAGCCAAAGTAGGTCAACTTTCAGTTTTTTTCTTCCACCACAAAGCACGTCGTGTATCCAATTTAATACCAGAGACTGCTTATCTAATCCCCAAAAAAGTAACTATATAAGATACAATAAGCAGCAGTTTCTACTGGGTTGCAGTGACTTTTTCAGTGCAATTCACCAAAAATCAGTTGAACCAGCACAAAAGAATGAGCAATTTTAAGCACAAATTGCGTTGCTGCAATCGTTTAGGTTAGTTTCACTACGGTAGAAGCTGGCCTTACCTACAAAACTGGTCATGCCCCAGGTCAAATTAATCCATGGCAAGTTTGTTCTAATTGCACCATTTCTCAGTCTTCATGAAGGCTCTTTATTTTTTCTAATTTACTAAGAAACTGATTAATTTACACCAATGAAAATAATGTTTCTGTATAGTTTCTTAAAGTCATTTTCCGTTATTTAAAATTAGGTTATTCAGATAGTGAACTAGACACCAATAAAAAAATACTTTGTGAGAAACCCATTTTCAGCAGCATTAATAAAACTGTACCAGGTTACTATTCTTAAATATAAGGAATAGTTTTGATTACAATTTTTTTAAAATTTGAAATTCTAATAGGCTGTTCAATTGAACAAGCTCATAGAAGACTTTACATTCGGCAATATGCAAACTAGTTTGAATGGAAACTTTAGGAAAAAAACAAAATAACTTCTGAAAACTAGCACAATATTGAGCACCATTTGCACTCAGATCACCAAATGTATCCAAAGCAGAAACACTTGGCTAACTTTCTTCACTTCTTTGTAAAAGCTCCAAATGCAGGCTGATGAATTTTGGCCCTTTATTGGAGGTGGCCTTTCAAAGTCGCCAAGATACAGTAATATTTTAGAGTTTTCAATGGACCTTGACTGAAAATACAGAGCATTCCAATCAGACAGCTATGCAGTGTGGTGTTATTAATAGGGTGAGATTCACACAAGTCCTTGAAATTAAAAGATGAAGGGGAAACTCAAAGAACATTTGAATATGCACTTTGCTATGAAAAGGCACTAATAACTGCTGCAAATCTAGCATGATTTACCAATGCAAAAGAAATGTTACATTATAACAACAACTTGTTAAATGGATGCTTGACTTGTTGCCACAGAAAATCTTGATGACAAGGAAAATTATTTCATTAAAGAAAATGACAAGAACAAAAACAACAAACTAGAACTAGTGAATATGTCTTCTAATAATTGAAAGTAGGCTTCATCAGACAACACTGTTCCAGAAAAGTAGGAACAGCAAAAACACTGCAATGTGTGAAATCTGAGCAGACACTAACATCCAAGGGAGGGCAGCAGACTGCATATTCCAACAATACAGCTGATGTCAGTTGAGAGCAGAGGTTCCAGAGTAAATAAAATCTAATATTCTGACAAACCACCAATACGTTTTTTGAAAACAATTCTTTACTTAATTTCTTATTGTACTCTTACTATGAAGTTTTCTATAAGACTTAGTGGCTCAGAACTGCTGTGGCCTAATGAGCAAGACAAAGTAGTTTGTGCAAGGCTAGGGTTGATTTTGTGGTGCACATACACACTGAAGTTTTGGTGCTAACTTCCTGGGATCAGGAAATGTTTATGCAATACTTTCCGTTGGGAAGTTAAAATGGTGGGATACCACACTCCATTATATCTACATATTCTGTGTGGAATAGGCAGTTTTAAGGGTCAGATGGCCTTTTCTCATCCAATGCTTTATAATTTTAGTTATTCTTACATGGGATGTGGGCATCGCTAGCATTTGCTGCCAATCCCCAACTGCACTTTGACTGCTTGCTGGGAATCTGGAGTCACATATAGGGCAGACCAGGCAAGGATGGCAGTTTCCCTTCCCTAAAGGACATCAGTGCACAAAGTGAGTTTTTATGACAATCTATGATGGTTTCATGGTCACTAGTGAAACTAGTTTTCAATCCCAGATTTTTTAAAATTAATGTTTTGAATCTATTAATTGAATTTAAATTCTACCAGCTGCCATGGTGGGATTGGAACCCATGTTCCAGAGCATTAGGTCTGGGCCTCTGGATTACTTGTCCAACAACATTACTATTACAGCACTGTCTCCCCCAGATCTGTTACTACTGTGCATTGAACTGCATGATTCTTAACTAAGCTGCTGCATAGTCTATATTCATTATCTACACTAGCTTAAATTCTACACTGATTTACTTTGTTGAAGAAAAATAAGCCAATATTTTAAATGTTATGTAAATTCCCCTGCTGTAATTTTGCACTTCTCATAGAACATTCATTCTATTCATCGTTAGAAACATATTTGCCGTTGAAAAAGCAATTTACACATATCAAATAATGGAAAGTCATAGGATGAATGACAAATATGTTGGGGAAGTGGGTGGCCTCTTTGTTTTAGTCCTGTATTCTCATGCCAAAGGCACTTGTGTACACTTACTCCCAAAACCTCTACATCATTCACACAATCATTACTGGATGTTTTCATTACTGTAGGTTATGGTGTGTATATTATATTTATCTACATAACTGAGCATTTTGTGCACTTAGAACAGCAGGGTTCCTTTTCGATTCATAGTCTCTGCTGAACTGAACCAGTGCCTATTATGGTTACTGTTGTGTGACTATAGGGTCTTATTTCTGAAAGCTGCTGGATGAGACGATTGACCCAGCCTGAGAATGTAACAGCAGGTGAACAATTGTCATGTCATGGCTTCCCAGCACTATAGCATTAAATGTAAGAGACTAGTAATTAACTGTCTCCTGTTTCCTGCTGCTGCAATGCTACCCTTGAGCCATACTCCAAACCCCTGCACCACAAGTAAGCAGTGACAGAAGAAATCAACTATTTCTAAAGGTTTAGCACATTTTCATAACCTTGTTTCTGATCAATAATAAAATAAAGCTATCAAGTTTATCTCTGTATATAATCTGATTCAACAACTTCCTTTGATTCCACTACTTAAGAGCCAAGCAATGCTTTTCTATATTATCACTGGATAAACAGCATCGTGATCTATACTGCAAGTCAGTGAAGGTGATTATTTTCTGCAGATTATTACCTGTGTGATATTTTGAATGAAGATTTCTTTTGGTTCTTCTCCATTTGGATCAGCTACTTCAAAGTGATCTCCAAAGTCACAGAACACACGACAGAACACTCCATATACATCAGCGCTAATGAACTGGAAAATGAAATGCATAAAATTCCTATTGATAAACCATTAAGGCATACAGTAGTATTAGGAGTTCGAAAATAAAATGCTTGAGTTCCTGATTGACTTCAGGCTGTGACCTATTGTGCACATGGACAAAGTTATAGTTCCACACTGCAGTTTTAAACAAGTTTACAATGTGTTTGCAGCCATAGAAAGTATTAGTCCTTGGTTCAAGGAACAGAAATCAAATGTTATTTTTAAGCCAATAAATCTGGGATCTCAAAGTGCCAAACAAAATCTGTTTTAAAATGAATGCAGAAGTTTGGAATAATGTAAGAGGCTACACAGCAGAAGAGAAACTAAGAATAGAAGGCAGTTCAAGAAGGCAACTCACCATCGTCTTCCCGAGGGCAATTCGGAGTAGGCCTAGCCAGTGGGGCCTACATCTCATGAATAAATAAAAAAAAAGAAAACAAACGAGGAAGAGAAAGAAAAAAGGCAACGTGTTTTCAGTTAATTATTTGTTCTCGGGATGTGAATGGCACAGGCAAAGCAGTTTTTATTGCTCAATCCCAGTTGCCTTGAGGAGATACTGGTGGGCATTCTCCTTCAATCACCACGGATCTTGGCATTCAATAAGTTAGAGAAGAAACAGTATTGCATGTGAGAAAATATATCATAAACATTCTACAATGCAATCTGACCAGCACTTGATAAAGATTTTTGAATTTTTGTTTCTTGGTCAAGCAATGTCTTGATTTTAAAAGTTTCATCCTTCTTTTCTAATCCATGGCCTTGCCCCTCCCATCTCTTTAATCTCCTCCAGCCCCAGAACCCTCAAATATCTGTACTCATCTAATTTTGGCTTTGCGTAATCCCGATTTTAACCATTCCACCATTGGTGTCTGTGCCTTAAATTGCCTCGGCTTTAACACTCTGTAATTCAGAATACTGGTTTGTAGTTTTAAATGGCTGATACTACATTGCAAAATGCACCATATTAATATAAACCAATTACACATTAATTCACGTCAGATTCTACACAGCCACTGCCGTGGCTTCAGACATATTGTGAACAAAGTGTTTTCCAATGGGTATAGTTGTGCCCCAGGCTCAAGAGTAAACCAGCATTCTGAAATTGGACAGAATGACGTGTTGTATGCAACACTCTGATATCCATCTCATGCTCACTGCATCTATCATATTAATTTTCACAATAGGAGTTCAACACCCAGAAGTAAATATCCATCAAAACCTAAGTGGAATCTCTCTAAATGCAGTGTTTCGATTAACCTGTCTGGCTCCTTAACTTGGTTGTTTATGCATTACAATTACATGCTGATTATTTTATCCCAGTAGGTTCCTCCCACATACATTTGTGTGTAACATTGGCCCAAACCTTCCGGAATCCGGATCATCATAGACCATACGTATGACGGAAGATGTGCTGCGGAAGACATACGTGGGAATCACCAGGGAAGGCTAAACTTTCAATGGGATAATTCCCTGGCGTTCGGGACCTTCCCCAATCCAACCAACCCCCACCCCAACTTGACTAGCCAAACCAACTTGACTAGCCAAACCCCTTACCCCCACCATCACCTGGCTACTCACCGCCCACCCGACCAGACCCAGCTGTCCCACCCAGCACCAACCAGACCCACCTACCCGCCCACCAACCAGACCTCATCCACTCAACCATCCACTAACTCACATTCATTCATTAAAAAACTAGGCATTTGAAAATTTAACTGAATACTGCAGCTGCTGCCATAAAAGGTAGGCGTGTCCTCTCCTCCCTGACTCTACTCCACTCATTGGAGATAGACGGGAGGCTGTCTATTCTCTGTCAACTAAGATTGGAAGATCTCGGAAGAAATGTGCAATAGTATGACTTGAGAAAATCTTCATGGGCAGCAGCAATGCTGAAGATCTAGGCCAATATTCAAGTGATGGAAGGGTAGTGCCTATTTCCCTTTTTTCAATATAATTTAACATAGAACCCTAATTTTACTGCGGCCAAACCACTATAACATTGCATAATTGATCACTGCAGAACTGGAATAGAGGGACAATATGTACAAGAACCATACCTTGATTGGTGGTTGCTGTGCGTGGCAAAAGTCATTTATCCTCTTTTGAAGTGAAAGTCTAGTCTCTGTCAAAACCACACACTGCAAATGAAAAAACGACTAATCAATATGAATATAACCTACAACTATTCTCAGAAGACTGTTGCTTCACATTGTGAAACTGCTTGCAGTCCAAATGTATTGCCAACAAATGGGACCAACTTACCAGTTCTCAATTAAGCTTAGAGAAGACCTGACAAATCGTGGCATCCCATCTTTATGAAAAAAATCTTTTTTGTTCACCACATAATCATCATGAAGATGACCTAACATCTACAGAGTCTGTGTTTTCTGAAAAACGGTCTTGACTCTAGTATCTTGCTTGCATCCTCTGTTTTTTACTCTTCTCATGGGAATTTTTCATTCTATGCTGAGCTAACTCTGATCTGTCCTTGTTAGCTCCCATGCTATTCTGTTGCATTCCCTCTGCCGCTTTCCACCTGATTCCCACTGCTGCTGGTTCTATTCATCCCTCCTTTGGAATACTGAATCGGTTGGTGTGCACTACTCAGCAACGAGGCAATTATTCCTAAAAACAGAAATAAGCCATTCAGCCCCTAATGGCTACTCCACCATTCAATTATATCATAGCTGAACTGCACCTCAACTCCACTTACCACCTGTTATGGCACAGCCGATGGTAAATGCTGAGTTGTTCAAATCCTAGAGGGAAACTTGAGGCAACTACCACAACTATTTTTGCAATTTGTATTTCGAGATGTGGGTTCTGAATTCAGAAGTAATAAGACCACTGAGCCTTATAGGTTTTTTACAAAACCAAAACTAGGTTAAACATTTATTAAAAAGAGAAATGATTTTAAATACATATATGTCTACAAATTTAAATCCCCTAATTAATATGACTCGGTTACAGCAACAGCAAGACATATATTTTAAAAGACCCAGGCAAAGAAGCATGATACCCTGAACAATCCAATTCAAAGTGAGTTTTCTTAACTTCGGTTCGTTGTAGACAATAGCTTGATGCGTAGATGCTGAAGGTTTTTCGCACTTCTTAGATCTTAAAATGGCTGCCTTTACATACAACCTTTTCTTTTTTATACATATTTTCCCCTTTGAATGCAAATTCCAATTGTTTCACTATGTCCTTGCACTTTACCTCCCTGATCATAAAAATTTATCATAGTACCAATTTTACCAGTAATCTTTGGGAAAAATAAACACACAGTTTCTTAACTTCACTTGCTAGGTGGCACACTTCACCCCTCCTTTGAAACAATCTAGTCTGGTTTATTTAAAAATGCAAATATTCTTTTACAATTTACATTGTAAACTTCCCCATGTTTATTCTATTTAACATTTCAAACCCAGTTCACCTTCTAACACATCAAAGCCTTCAGACCAGCTGCCTTTTTAATCCGATTAAGTATCTCACATACACACTTAGATACAGATACCACTAACTTACAATAAATTCCAATTACATTATTATATCTTAATGACACCTTTTAATCCACGATCCCCTGGATAAACTTGGCAAACAAAATCCTATCTTAATCTTAAAATTTAAATTGATCTAGCATCCACAACCTTTTGGGAGAAAAGGATTTTAGATTTCAACTCTGTGTATCAAACAGCATTTCCTGATTTCACTCCTAAATGATCCAGCTCTAATTTTAAGATTGTGCCTGCTTGATCTGGATTCACCCACCAGGGGAAACAATTTCTTGGCATCTAACAGCTAGTTAAATTTCCCCTCAGCCTTCTAAACTCAAAGGAATGCAAGGCATGTTTATACAACCTATCCTCAACGCTTAACACTAAGGCCTTGTATCATTGGGGCGCATCTGTGCCAGATTTACTGTCTTTACAGCTAACATATCCTTCCTGAGGTTCAGCATCCAAAACTAAGTGCTGTACTCCAGGGGGAGTCTAAACAAGGCTCTGTACAACTGAAGAATCACTGCTACCTCTATGCATTTAAGCCACTTGCGGTAAAGGTCAACAGTTCATTAGCCTTTTTGATATTTTTTGTACCTTTATGATCCTTGTGGGGATTCACTAACAAGATGCTCCCATCAAGCTAAAAAACGTTCTGCCTCTCACACGAATGAGTAATGAGATATATTAATTTCAGGGATGATACTAGGTTGTAGGCCGTACATCCCAATGACTGGTGGGTTATATCAAACAGCATGTCCTTTCGGCTGTTTGTAAGAAGCAACAATACCCAATTAGCCCACTCTTACAAAACTCAAAACAGTGTCCAACATTAGATGTGATTCCATGGCTAGACAACAACTTGCTAAAACAATCTGGATTGTGCTAAGAATTGCAATGAAAACCAGTTTAAGATTATCAGTCAGGCTTGCAATATGGCTCACTTACACATGCCAGAAGCTACATGTATTCACACACAGGACCCTAGCCTATAGAGGCAGAAGGAGCATGTCCACGCCTTTTCCAACTAAACAAAAGTTTGGGGTCAACCATATCCCTGTTCTTCCTTCATGGCAATGCCTTGACCAGAGTTGACCTGCCTGGTTTGAATTTGAACAGAAGCTAGACAAGTTAACTGTTCTCTGCTGCATTCTCCATGACAACGCCTCTACCAGAGTACCCTTGCCAACCAAACAGCGCTCACTTCTCATGCAGTATAAATTGTTGTTCCTTTCACTTTTGGTTTATCTTATGAGCTGTCCTGGTAAGTCAAGACAAAAAGCTTTGATAGCAGGTCATTTTTTTAGCAATACTCAAGTTCTGTATGACCAAACTACTATTTATAACCAAATTTACTAAATTATCACCAAATGAAAAGATTTCCAGCAAGATTCCACTTCTTGTAACTTTTACTTTAACATGAACCAGAACCAATGGAAGCTAAACATGAATTAACAGGAAAATGATCCTTCAAATAAAAAAGGTAAATTTTGTTTCATACATCTTACGCAAACACAAGCATCTGCATCATTCCCCACAGGCATGTAACACTGTGTGGCTACACAGTTCCACAATATGCTGTTCATTATTCAAGCAGGGTAGCTCAGGAGTCCTATCCAATAACAGCTGAGTTTCACAGGTATGATTATCATCAGTAAAGTACACAATGAACCCTCTCTCCCTCGGGTCATAACAGCCCTGATGGCATAGCTTTCCAGAGTTCCTTTCAATCAACCAAGCAATAACAACTCGGTTCACAATTTGGCTACTTCTGGGAAAACACCTAGCTGTTTAGCTTCTCTGAGCAATTCACACAGCTTTCCTGTTTTTAGACCTTTTTAAGCCAGCTCACACATTATCTGCAAGAGCTCCTGTCTCCTTTTCTGCTAAACAGTAAAAAACAACTTCTTCCTGAGAGAGATTTGCTTCTTCTCCTCAAGGATTTGGTGTGTTCCTCTTTTTGTCTATCTGCTTTTTCTTTGTGTCTCCATCTGTGTATTGATCGCCTTCACCCTCCAGGTCTCCTGCTTGTAGCTCGCCTTTGCATCTGCCAGCCACACAGTGTCAGTACCTTAACTTCCTTCCTGTTGGTACTACTTCCAGGTCAAGAGTCACTTGGTCACATGGACTAGTTGTTCTTAGTACTGAAGAACATTACATCAATTGTTTAGCAATCAATTGTAAGCTTAAATGTCCTATTCAAACCTTCTTAAAAACAATTACTGATTCCCTTGAAAGAAATTACAAATTTTCTTTACTATTATACTGCTGCCAGGTCAAAGGGTATTATACCATGCACTAGCTTTAAGTGATTTTTGCACCCATGCCACCCAAAGCCCTTTTCTCTTCGGTCATTCCTAGTCTATCATTAAGAAAATCTTCCAATTTGGCATTCTTGGATCCAAAATGGAGGACCTGACATTTCCCCACATTGAACTCTATCTGCCATAATTTTTCCCTTTTCATTTAGGCTATTTATGTTCTTTTGTAACTTACTGCTCCCATCTACACGCCATACTATGTCTTTAACTTGGAATCACCTCTAAACTTGGACATGCAACTATCTATTCCTTCATCCAAGTCATTGATATACATGTGAAAAACTGAGGTCTCAAGTATAGATCTCTGGGGAATGCCACATTTCACATCCTGCCAATAAAGGTTCATTTTACAATCTTATTAGCCCTAGTCTCTGTCTGAGACCTTTCAACAAATTACTTCTGTTGGACCAACAACTTTTTTGGCCCATGGTCAATTCTTCTCACCACTTTATTTGCCAAGGACAAACCTCTAATAGTATGTTCACTCATAACTGGCCCCTCAATCAATTCATGAAATCACTAACCCTCTACATTTGTTTCTGAACCTGGACATTAGTTCACTGATGCTCTATGCTGACTTCACCTGATCAACAAGTCAACTGCATCCCACTCGAGGATCTCTCACTGCGCTTCCCATCCTATATCCTCTCCATCAAAACTGGCTACTACCAACCCCATAACATCGGCTGTCTCCACCCTGCCACAACTCATTTGCCACTGAAACATCAGCCATGTCTTCATTCTCTCGACTCAATTATCCAATGCTCTCCTAACCTACTGCTCACATTGCACTCTTGTAATCTCGCAATCATCCAAAACTCTGTTATCCACATCTTAACGCACACAAAATCCTATTCAACCTTTGCCCCTGGCTCCCAGCTCACAAACACGTCGTATTTAAAATTCTCACCCTTGTGTTCAAATTCCTCCAAGGCCTTGTAGGCTTTTTGTGGATAGGACCACCAACCAAAACCAAAATGTGAAGCAACAGTAGTTAGCTTGTGCAAGGGAAGGGGATCATCAGCTTAAGTTTAAGAGAACCTCACATCAGAACATGGTACACCAACCTTTCATGTAACAATATAATGCAAGAAAGAACAGGAAGACTACACAAACTTAGATCATTTTAGTGCTGAGGCAGTATAAACAAATACTAATCAGCTCAAAATAAAGTCAAGACTAAAAGCAAAGTACAGCTCCATGGGTATTTGGCAGAGATAAGGATGGACAGGCTAAAGAAACGGTTTATTTTAAAATCTTGGCTTATTACCTGATAATGCTGCAGGAAGCCAAGGTCTGTATTTTCATCCAAAAGTATATTGGATATATTGACCTGAACATAAGGATTCAACTCTGCAAGTTGTAAAACAGTGGCCTTAGCTCTGTGAATTAAACAAATCGAGAAACGAGTCACCTTTCAGAACATTTCAATGAACTTTCTGAATTCTTGCCTATACCTTTACTGGCTTTGTACATCATGTAAAACTGGATAGATACGTTTTGACTTAGCATGAGGGTGGAGCAAATATTTGCATCCAGCAAATGCAAAATATCCTACTGCTCTGGAAATAAGTAACAAGAAGAATTTGTTTCCACAATAATTTACTGTGAAAAACACTTACTGAAAAGGAAAGAAACAAAACATCTGAAGTTTTAAAAACAAAGTACTCTTCTTGAAATGTCACTTGCTTTCACATGCAGAAGCAGTTACATATAATAATTCTTCTGACATGCAGAATCACACAGCATGCGAGCAGTCAAGTTCCAGTTCAGAATTAAACGGCGAGGTGAAAATTAAGAATATGCGAAGAAGCTAGAAAATATTTTATTCCTTATTTAAAGGAAAGAAAAAAAATTAAAAAGGATAGGAAAGGGAGGGAGGAATGGCAAAACTTCAATTTAAATAGCACCTTCCATGACCTCAGGCTACCCCAAATACTTTACAACAAATTCAATACTTTTAAGTGTTGCAATGTAGGAAATGCAGTAGCCCATTGGCACACAGCAAGATCCCACAAAGAGCAATGAGATAACGAGTTGTTTTATTGATGTTGGTTGAGGGATAGATCCTGTCCAGGGCACCAGGGAGAGCTCCCTTGTTCTTCTGTGAATTGTGCCTTGAGATCTATTACATCCACCTTAGAGGACAAATGGGGCCTCAGTGTAATGTCTCATCTGAAGTATGGCAGAAGTGCAATTCTCATTAGTGAATATTTCTAGTCTTTAAAGTAAAAATAAGGTCATTAGTTTGTGTTTAGGTCTCTAGTCTTTTTTTTCCTCTTTGTTTTTAAAAAAGTAGCTTGTTAAGTATAAGGTCGATACGTGGGTTAACAAAGCAAAAGAATATGACAGCATTGCAGGGCAGCTATTTAGGTATTGATACCCAGAGTGTGACAGGAAGGGACAGAGTGTACAAACAATAAACCAGCATATAGTGTCAAAGGGAGAAAAAAAATAGTAAAAAGGCAAAATTAATGGCTCTTTACTTAAATGCACATAATATTCGGAACAAAATAAATGAATTAACAGCACAATTAGAGGTTAATGGGTATGATCTTATAGCGATTGCGAAGACATGGTCACAAGGAGATCAAAGCTGAGAACTAAATAAATATTCAGGGGTATGTGACTTGTTGAAAGGACAGGCAGGAAGGAAAGTGTGATGGGGTAGCTTTGTTAGTACGAGATGGATAGGTGCAGTAGCAATAAATGATCATGGATTGGAAAATGTAGAATCCATTAGGGCGGAGGTAAGAAATAACATGGGGAAGAAGACATGGGTGGGAGTAGTCTATAGGCCCCCAAACAGTAGTTATACTACAGAGCAGAGAATACATAAGATAATGAGGGCATGTAAAAAAGGCAGTACATTAATCATGGGTGACTTTAATCTTCATGTAGATTGGGAAAATCAAACTGGTAGAGGTAGCCACAAGGAAGAATTTGTAGAATGTATTCAGGACAGTTTCCTAGGGCAATATCTTGTGGATCCAACCAGGGATCAGTCTATTTTGGATCGGGTAACGTGTAATGAGGCAGGTTTAATAAATGATCTCAGAGTAAAAGGTCAAATAGGAAACAGTGACCATAACATGGTAGAATTTAGCATTCAGTTTGAGAGTGAGAAACGTGGGTCAGAAACAATGGTGATAAACTTAAATAAGGGTAATTACAAAGGAATGAGGACAGAGTTGGCTGGAGTGGACTGGGAAAGGAGTTTAGCAGAAAAGACAGTTAATTAACAATGGCAGATGTTTAAGAAAATAGTTCGTGACTCATAACAAAGATATATCCCAGTGTGAAAGAAGGATTCGAGGAAGGGGATAAACTAACCATGGTTAACCAAGGAAGTTAAGGATAGTGTCAAATTGAAAGAAAAAACATACAACATGGCAAATATCAGCGATAAGCCAGAGGATTAGGAAAGTGTTAAAAAAACAAAAGGTGACCAAAAAAATAATTAAGAGGGAGAAGATAAACTTTGAGGGTAAACTAGCAAGAAATATAAAAACGGGCTTCTTTAAATATATAAAAAGGAAGAGAGAGAATGAAGCTGAGGAAATAATAATGGGAAACCAGGAAATGACAGGAGTTGAATAAATAATTTGCATCGGCCTTCACAGTAGAAGACCCTAAAAGCATTCTAAAAATACTAAATAATCAAGGGTCAAAAGTGGGGGAGGAAATAAAAACAACTATCACTGGAGAAAAATGCACTAGGGAAACTAATGGGGCTAAAGGCCGATAAGTCTCCTGGGCCTGATGGGTGGCATCCTAGGATGTTGAAGTAGCAACACAGATAGTGGATGCACTAGCAGTAATCTTTCAAGAATCCTTGGATTCTGGACAAGTCCCAGAAGATTGGAAACTGCCAACATAACAGCCTTATTCAAAAAGGGAGGGAGACAAAAAATAAGTAACTATAGCCTAGTTAGCTTAACATTCGTCACTGGAAAACATTGGAGTCTATTATAAAGGATGTAATAGCAGAGCATTTGGAAATGCATAATATAATCAAGCAGGGTCAGCATGGCTCCATGCCTGACAAATTTATTAAAATTCTTTCAGGGTGTAACAAGCAGGATAAATAAAGGGGAACTGGTAGATGTAACATATTTGGATTTCCAAAAGACGTTTGATAAGGTACTGCATATAAGGCTACTTAATAAGATAAGAGCCCATGGCGTAAGGGGTAGTGTATTAGCATGGATATAGGATTGGCTAATAAAGAGAAGGCAGAGTTGGAATAAGGGGCACATTTTCAGGATGACAACCTGTAACTAGTGTAGTGCCACACGGATCAGTGCTGGGGCCACAATTATTTACAATATATGTTAATCACTTGGATGAGGGAAGAGAATGTACTGTCACCAAATTTGCGGATGACACAATAATAGGTGGGAAGGCAAGTGATGAGGATGACACAAAGAGTCTACAGAGGGATACAGACAGGTTAATTGAGTGGGCAAAAATTTGGCAGATAGAATATAATGTGGGAAAATGTGAGGTTTTGCATTTTGGCAGAAAGAATACAGGAGCTGAATATTACTTACATGGAGAAAGACTGCAGAAAGCTACAGCACAGGGTAATTTGGGAATCCTCATGCATGAATCCCAAAAAGCTAACATACAGGTTCAGCAGGCAACAGGGAAGGCAAATGGAATGTTGGCCTTTATTTCCAAGGGAATGAAGTATAAAAATAGGGAAGTCTTACTAAATCTATACAAGGTACTAGTTGGACTACACCTAGAATACTGTGAACAGTTTTGGTCCCCTTATCTAAGGAAAGATATACTGGCATTGTTGGCAGTCCAAAGAAGGTTCACTAAGTTGATTCTGGGTATGGAGGGATTTTCTTATGAAGGGATGCCGAGTAGGTTGGGCCTGTACTCATTGGAGTTTAGAACAGTGAGTGGTGACCTTATTGAAACATATAAAATTCTTAGCATCTACCCTGTCAAGGCCCCTGAGAGTTTGTTTCTCCTTACGGGAGAGTCTAGGACCAGAGGGCATAATTTCAAAGTAAGGGGTTGCCCATTAGAGTGGAGTGAATCTGTGGAATTCTTTACCGCAGAGGGCTGTAGAGACTGGGTCGTTAAGTATATTCAAGGCTGAGATGGACAGATTTTTCATCAGTAAGGGAATCAAGGGTTATGGGGAAAAGGCAGGAAAGTGGAGTTGAGGATTATCAGATCAGCCATGATCTCATTGAATGGCAGAGCAGACTTGATGGGCCGAATGGCCTACTTCAGCTCCTATATCTTATGGTCTTTTACTGCACTGCAATGTTGGTCTGGCTAATCTGCTCATGTGTCTGGAGTGAGACTCAAACCCACTCTTTAGACTCAGAAGGCAAATGTGCTACCAGCTGACATTCTGAAATCAGAGTTGACAATCTATGAAAGAATTCAGATAGTGTTGTCATTTAATGATAAAAGGAACTAAGCTCTTAAGAGCTGTGAACAATCAATAAGTCAATGGGAAGCATTACATTGTAAATTTGCCCCTTGAAGATGTGCAAATTAGACCAAATGCTGAACTCAAACACCTCAACAGGGTTCAGTAGCTGACAGCATGTGTTATTGCAGATTTAACGAAGTGTTTTTACATTATCAGAACATCAAGTTATAATCACAGATCAACAGCAACAATGTCATAATCCTCCCAGTTTCATGCTGACTTTAACTTGTATGATGGTCGGAAACAAAACAGTATGGTATAATTTTGTACAATTACTCAGATATCCTTTCCAATATTCACTATTCAAAAAATATAGAAATTCACTTTGGGTGCACTGATGTTTTATAAATAGATATTTTGTACAGTTGAAAAAGTTAAATATCTTTTGTACAGTAGGCTTGTCAGGTTTTCAGCATCGCTGATGTATTGTTCACCTGTTTCTGTGACTGGCCACATCATCGTCATGCAGAAAGAAGTTAGTGCCTAGGTCCCAAGTTTCAGATGGTTTTGTGTCATGGATGGTCAGTGTCTAGCCCAAGGAGAAAGAAACACATTCACAAAACAGTATATATCATCACTGTAAACAAGGGAATGCTACCTTAAACATTACAAATATCTGAAATTTAAAAGGATACACTTTTCTTGTAGTATCAGTGCCATCGCTTGCCTTCACATGTAGAAAGAGTTGCAGACATGTGTGCCAAGTGCCAGGTCAAAATTAAATAAGCAGGTTAGCTAGGGAACAAAATAGGGATAGAAGCAGCAGCTGGGAAATCTATTTAAATCCTTATCATGGAAAGAAAGGAGGGGAAAAAAAGGGGATAGAAAAAGAAACAACTTGTATTTACATAGCACCTCTCATGACCACAGGATGTCCCAAAATGCTTTGCAACCAACGAAGTACTACACAATGAAGTGTAGCCAATGCTTTAATGTGGGAAATATGGCAGATATGTTACCTTGCAGTTACATGTGTTGTTATATATTTTTTTAAGGAGGTGATGGCCCAAAAAAATTAAGGACATTCACATCAAAATTAGACTTCAATTTGTGGCCAAACTCAAAAGTTTTCAATTTTCATTATAGAAGCAAGCAAGCTGTTTTCCAACTGACAGGTTTTCTGGTACTGCTTTTTTCCAATTTTCCTGATAATGCTTGTTAAGTCTTTTTTTAAAAAATAGATTGTTCGCAACATAATGTGAAAATTGAGTGTTTTTGCTTACTGTACATCAGATTTGAACATCACTGATCAAAGTTTCGGGGCTTATCATAATTATATCTTGCAATGTCAGAAAAAGAAAGCGACACAAAAGCTGTTAATTAATAAAGGACCATACGGCAGTTCGAGTCATGAGGCACACTGAATGGTTCAGGGAATGAATAAATTACTGGAAATGTCATTTATAAACCAAGGCATGTTAAATCTTTGAAACACATTGTAGTTTATGCTAGTATTAAAATATCTCTCATCAACATTTGTGAGTTGAATTTACTCTATTTTCACCAAGCTTCATTTTTTGTTGGTAGGAAACACTATATTTGATATTGATGAATATCAACTTTGATTCCATTCTTGCCTATCAGACTTTAGCTGGAACATCTCAATAGCTTCTTTTCCCACCCCAACACCATTATTTATGGAGTTCCCCAAGAGTTTATCGTTGCCCCCCGCCCGCCTTCTTCCCCATGCATATGTTGCTACTCAGTGATATCGGCAAACATGGAACCAGCTTTCATGAGTACAATGATGAAACTCAGCAATTCCTCTCCACATCTTCTCTTTATCCTTCCACTGGCAACGTATTGACAGGCTGCTTGTTTGACATATAGGGCTGGATTTCACCATTGACTTGGGAATCATGGTTCGGGTCATGATATTCTCAAGGTCTGATTTAATGCATACACACATGCTATTTTCATCTTTAAGAGTCAGGGGAAGGCTGGAGTCATCAAGGTTGCCTCCCAAATACCAATGCAGATATGCATGTGTGGCCAAAAACCATTGGGAATGAGGTTGGGTGCATCCTGTCTCTGGCCCAATAAAAGACCTGCCTACGTTTCAATCAGGATCCTCTACCTAGCAACAAACTTCTCGAAGGAAGATAAAAGCCACTGTTGACCAGGTAACTAACCTTTGACAAGCAAATACTTACTGTCATAGATCACATGATTGACGGCTGAAATATAATTATCCTGAGAGAGTTGGCCCATTATGAACAATCTGTTAGTGAACTCTCAAACTATAATACATGCATCTCATGCCTCTGAAATCTTGGCCTTGAGCACTCTGCCATACCTGCCTTCCACTGCTCTGCCAAGCAAGAGTTTGCACTTTAACAAGTCAACATACAGCAGCTCACAGCACAACTCTGCAAGTGACCACAGCAGCCCAGCTCACCTGCTGCACCTCTCAATATTTGTGCGTCTCAAGGCCCTTTACAACCTTGTCGCATAGTGTTAAAGCTTGCCACCTAGCCAGTGGCTCAACAAAGCTGAAGCTTCCTCCTCCAACCTGTCCAGGTGCAGCTTCAGGAACTCTTCTAGCTCTTTCTCAGTTAAGTATTGGAAAAAGGTGTTTACTTTTAGCAAGTAGAGAACATTTTCACTCTAGTGAAGGGCCTCTAGCTCTACCTGAGTAACCTGATATAGTTCATATGCTCTTCTGAAGGCAAAACACCTTGATGAAAATACTGATGTCTCAGAAAATTGCATTTCAGACATGCTTTTAAAATGGCGATGCTGACTTTGCATGAACTTTGGGTCGTGACCCATTATGTTTCCTGCTCTGGACAATATGGGGGCTGGCACAAATCTGCCCGGAAATATGAAATTGTGGTGCTTCCCCTCTTTCTTTTGTGGCTGCCCGACACGGGTTTCCTTAACAACAGGACTGCAAAATGCAGCCCGTAGTCTTATATAAACTTTCAATTTCCTCCAGCTAAAAAGCAGGAAGACCAAAACATAACTTTTATCCCATGGCAGAAACCCTTGCCACCAATTTCAATCTCCAGCAACCGTCTCAAGCTGAATCAGGCTGTTTGCAATTTCAAGCCTTATGTCCCCGATCTAAACTTCCAACACTATCTTCTCCATCACCAAAGGTCAGAAAGGTAGTGAATTTCATGTGTATAGCTAGGATAGTTTTCTGCAATGTGTCCTATTGTCATCAAGGGAGCAGCCAAAAATAGTTTTAGAGCTCTACCTGCCCAAAAAAGTCATAGACAACTAAAGCAAAAGACAACTTAAAACTAAAAGAAAAACGCATGCTAAATGCAAAAAAAAAAATGAAAGATACAAAGAACAGCAAAGAGTGACAAAACAGGTACTAAAACAAGAACCTAAGGGATATCAAAATCAAAAAAAACCTTTGCAATTGCATTAGGAAAAAGAAGGTAGTCAGCAGCAATGTGAACCCCTTGAAAATTGATAAAGGGATGTATATAGTCTATGAAATGGCAGATATGTTGTATAATTATTTTGTGTCAGTGTTTACAGTGGATGAAAAGGTCAGAAGGCTGGACATACCAAGGAAATTAGTAATGATGGGGACAGGATCTGACCAAAATTAAAGTAAAATAACAGGAATGAAGAAAATAATGACACCAATCAGTAACAAATCCTCAGGACCATGTGGCTTCCATCCCAGGGTTTTAAAGGAAGTAGGCAAGGACATTCCAGATGCCGAACTATAATCTTCCAAAGTTCTTTAGACTCAGGAACTGTTATTTTAGATTGGAAAATTGTGCAAGTTACTCCATGAAGAAAAAAAAGAGGGAAGCCAAGGAATTACAAACCAGTTAGCCTCAAGTCTGTAGACATGAAATTACTGGAGTCCATAATTAAAGACATGAAGTAACTGAATGCCTAGAAAATTCTCAGCTTACCAGAGAGTGTCAGCATGAATTTGTAAAGGATAGATCATGTCTGACAAACCTGATTTAACTTTTTGAAGAGGTGATCAAAGTAGTGGATAGGAAGACGTGACCAAGGTAGCGGATAGGGGACTGCCTTTCAATGTTACTTATATGGACTTCCAAAAGGTATCTTATACAGTCCCTCTTAAAGACACAGCTAGCTGAGGTTGAATCTCAAGAAATTGAAGGCAAATTACTAATGGCTAGGAAATTAGCTATAAAAGGATAATGGGCACATACTCTAATTGGCACAATGTGACTAATGGTATCCAGCAAGGATCTGTATTGGGCTTTAACTATTCACCATATTTATGATGGGATAAAAAGCCAAAAGAAAGACAAAGATAGGCAGTATTGTAAGTGGTGTAGATAAAAGCATAAAATTACTGAGAAATTTGATAGATCGAGTGAATGGGCAAACCATGGCAAATAGATTTCAATGTAGGCAGATATGAGGTTATCCACTTTAAACCTAAAAACAGTGAATATTCTAAATGGCTGGTAACGCTGGCGGTCCAAAGACTTCCAAATCCAGGTACATGGATTAAAACGTCATGAACATATACAAAAGAAATCACAAAGGCGGCTGGAATGCTGGCCTTTACAGTTGGAGGGCTAGCACACAAGGGGTTAAAGCAATGCTGCAGCTACGCAAAGCCCTGCTTAGACAACACCTAGAGTACTGCGAGCAGTTCTGGGCACCACACCTTAGAAAGGATATATTGCCCTTAAAGGGAGTGCAGTGCAGTCACCAGAATTACACCTCTAATCCAAGGGTTAAATTAGGAGGAAAGATAACAATCTAAGGCTGTATTTCCTGGAATTTAGAAGGATCAACAATGATTTGATCAAAGTTCTTAAGATGTTAAGGAGAACAGATAGGCAGATAGAAATCATTTCTGCTGGTTGGGATGTCTAGGACTAGGGGACACAGTTAAAGCCAGATCTTTCAGAAGTGACATTAAAACTTCTAGACACAGAGTGGTAGAAGTTTAGAATTATCTTCTGCATCAATAATTGATACTAAACCAATTGTTATTTTAAATCAGATTGCCAGTTTTTGTTAACCAAAACATTAAAGGTTATGGGGCAAAAGCAGGTAAATGGGGTTAAGTCACAGATCATCTATGATCTCAATGAATGGTGAAACAGGCTCAAGGCCTAAATAGCCTACTCTTGTTTCTATGTTCACAAAGTGTAATTCCATCTCCACTCCTATCTCAACTCATCTGGTGCCTTTGTCAACTTCAGGCTAGGCCAAGGACTCTCAAACTGTGTCTCAGAGGGTATGTGAGACATCTCTAAGCACGTAAGCTGGAAAGATTGCTCAATGGTGAATCCACTCTTGCACCTCTTCTGCTGGCACTCTCTCTCAAATGCTTCCTTCTTTACTTTCTTCCAGTTCACTGTAACTTGTCACAATTTGAATTAAATTAGGAACTGCAGACTTGCAATCACCAGAACGGAAGGCACTATGGACAGTTAAATAATAGATTCTTCATACTTTGGTGAAAGTTGATCAGGTTTAAACTTATTGGCAAGTAGAGCTGCTGCTTACTTTGTTAAGATGGTTTACAATTAAAAGAAAGACTAGCAATTAAGTTTATTACCAGAGTCACAGAGGCCACACAGAAGGTGGTGAGGGCAGGTCATAAACTTGCTGAAATATTCCCTGGGTTAATAGGTTCAGCTTTTAAAAATAAATCTTTGCTTGCTGGTGTCCAATGTTTTCTCCTCCTTTGTACTGCCCTTTCTCCTATCTTTCAAAGCGATAGTTTTGACTTTTATACTTTTTTGGGGGGAGGAATTCAAATATGTTTTGAAATCAATAACATTGAGAAAACCTTGAATTATTTTCATCAACTTCACAGGCTAACTGGTCTGGTTGCCTTGTGAAATTGATGAGCTTTATTAAGTATACAACCAATCCCAATTTAAATTTGATATGCAAAACTTTACTAAGAAAAGCTGTGTCATTATAGTGTGAAATATTTTAATCTAAAATGTTAATACTTAGAGGAAACAAAACAATGAAAACTGTGTAAGCAATCTCATTTTTTGGATACAATGTTAAGTTCACTAGGGTGAATTAAAAATAATGCATCTCAAGGAAAAGAAAAGCTAATTTGGAAAGTGGGACTGCTATAGTTTGCATGTACAACGGTTACACATCGGAATGGCACCCTCTTTATGAACTGCATTTCTTAAAACCGGCATGGGGAAAGTTTGCTTCTGGCAAAATTAACCTGCCAGATTCTCGAACTTTGAGGTAGTTCAAAGTGTTACTGGAAAATGACAAATAGAAAGGAATGATCAAAATGAGAATTTTGCCTTAGTTATTTCTACCAACAGGTTTGTCTTCCTAGATTTAGGCAAAACTGCTGGGAGAGGTCAGTTCTGTGCCTAGGGAATTGCTAGGTCTGCTAGCCTTTCAAAAAAATTTTCTGCAGCATCCATGCCACAGGCTTGCCCTGGACATCTCAGTTGACAAGTGATTCAAAATTGAGTTCTAGCCAATGTTTCCTTTAAAATTTTGTGATTGTGAACTGCCAGTTTTTTGAACAAGGCCTGCACAGTACCTTCAAAGCTTGGCTTTGCACATGCACAGCTTAGTGAGAACACTGGTTCCAACAAGAGCAAATGGCTGAATTTTGCATCCAAGTGTGAGTAGTGTTCGCCACATTGTCAGATATGGCTGTTCAGGTTTTGACATGGCTTGCTGCAACTTACAAAGTGGATTTTCATCACTCAATGGAATGAAATTCAAGTCTTGTTTATGCCTCTGTGTAGAAAACAACTTAAGACCCAAAATATCACCTATTGCTCCAAACATTATGTGCAGATGCATTAATGGTAGGTAGTACTAATATGGCAAGTTTAAGTTGTATGTATATAATTTGTATATATATATTTTTACAATGCTTGAGCATTAAAGGAGTTAAAATACTAAATCTGTGTGCTGGTAGGGGTACACAGGCAACTGATGGGTGTGTAAGGGGGCACATAATAAGTAAAGCTTGGACATGTATAGACAGACTTTTTCAATGCTCTCTTGCCAGCCTCTCAACCTCCTTCCTTGGTAAGCTTCAGGTCATCCACAATTCTGCTGCTCATATCCTGTGACACGCCAAGTCCTGCACAGTAATTGCCCCTTTCTCCACTGGTCTACATTTGCTCTTGGTCCTCCAGTGTCAAAAATGTAAAATTTCTATCCTTGTGTTTAACTTCAAGACTTCAAATCGACCTTCTTTGTAACCTCAAGTCCTACAATAAGATGTCCACTCATCTGATTCTGGTTTCTTGTGTATCCCAAATTCCCTTCAACTCACCATTGATGGTTGTACCTTCAGCTGCCTAGGACCCATGTTCTGCAAGCCCTTCTCTAAACATACATATCTCAGCCATTAATGTTTCCTTTAAGACCCTTAAGGAGCTTCTGTAAGTTTTAAAAGTGGAAAACTAAGATGAAAACCAGGGGGAAGAATTTGAAAAATTACAACAAATCAAGAGTATTTATAACTTAAGATTCACCATACCTTTATGCCTGCAAGAATAATGTTCTTTGCTGCAAAGGTAGAAAAAAATCTGTTATGCTTGCCTTAAACAATTTTAATATGTCACTTAAAACAATATTCATTTTTTTTTTTTACACAAAAGGTACCAATTATAATGCATTGTTCCATTTCCATGAGAAAAACTGAAAGCAGAAATTTTTAAACTGTTTCAGTCCTTCATTAGCTTGTAACCTTCCTTGTGTTTTGCTCACCACCTTTATCAAAGCATTTGCTTAAATCTTTTGAATCCAAGATCTTCTAATAACTCAGTATACGTGCCCTCTATGGTATCCCATTAGACCATAGAGACAGGGTAAATGGCAGATTGAACTTTAGTCTGAGCTTGAATAGCAGATCTCAGCAAGGTGATAAACTAGATGTTACAATATACCTCAGCACTTTGAGATAGGGAGGGAATAAGTTCAGCCAGAATTCGTACTCCAAACTCAACTCTGTACATTTGATGGAAAGTGCATTGGTGTAGAAGTTGGTAACGTAATTAAGGCAAGACATGTCAAGATCATCATAACCTGAAGGATAATCCTTAAGCCAATATTAAAAATAAACTATAATATAGTATTCACAATAATTTTTGATATTCTGAATTAACGGTATTATGGTTACACTAATAGTAAACAACAATCTTGTCTATGATACTGGAACTTTTAGTATAATATGCACAGTAATCTATACAGTACTGAGCATAATCAGTATTACAATGTCACAATCCGTACTACAATATTCAGAGTAATTTGTAATAAAGTACTTACACTATTCTGTAGAATTATACTTAATAATAGACGCTATAAGAATCCCAATTAAATATAAGTACAATTCTCTCAGCAATCTATAATGCTTATACCAATGGTTTCAGGTACGAGGGACTTCAGTTGCATGGACAGATTGGAGAAGCGTTTGATATAGGTGTTCAAAATCATATCAAAGAGAGTAGATAGAGAGAAACTGTTCCCATTGCCAGAAAGAGTCAAGCACCAGGGAACACAGATTTAAAGTGATTGGTAAAAGAACAAAATAAGGGGAATCTTTGTTTTACGCAGCGAGTGGTTATAATCTGGAATGCACTGCCTGTAAGGGTGGTGGAGGGAGAGGAGCTGATTACAGTCTGTGTGTGGTAGTGGGGCTTTCAAAAGGTATTCAATAAGTATATGTAAGGGGAAAAAAAATTGGGGCTGAGGACTTGGTCCCTTGCTTTTCATAGTATATACCAATGATTTAGATTTAAATGTAGGAGGCCTGATTAAGAAGTTTGCAGACATTACAAAAATTGGCCATGTGGTTGACTGTGAGCAAGAGAGCTATATCCGGCAGAAAGACATCAATGAACTCGTCAGGTAAGCAGAAATACGACAAATGCATTTAGGGAAATAATGCAATGGAATACATAATACATGGTGAAGCACTGAAAGGCTTACAGGAGCAGAGGAACCTTGGAGTGTAAGTCCACAGATCCCTGAAAGTAGGACAGGTATATAAAGTGGTCAATAAGGCACGTGGGTCACTTAGTCGAGCCATAGTATTTAACCACAGTGAGTTTATGCTAGAACTATATAAGATACTAGTTAGGCCACAGCCAGAGTATGATATGCAGTTCTGGTCGCCACATTACAGAAGGATGTGATTAGGGAGAGATTTATGAGGATGTGGCAGGACTGGGAAATATTGGTTGAGGGAAGACTGGGTATGCTGGGGCTGTTTTCCTTGGAACAGAGGGAAGTCGAGGGAAGAATTAATTGAGGTTTACAAAGTTGAGGAGCCAAGATAGAGTTGATAGGAAGGATCTATTTCTCTCAAAAACAGGAGGGATAGATTTAAAGTAATTGGTAGAAGGGTTAGAGGGAAGTTGAGGTTAACTTTTTTCATCCTGATGATTGTGGAGATCTGTAACTCACCGTTTGAAAGGGTGGAAGAGGCAGAAACCTTCATTACATTTAAAAAGCACTAGGATATGCATCTGAAGAGCCATAACCCACAAGGTTATGGACCAATCAGGTTGGATAGTTCTTTTTTTCTTCACACAGATACAATGGGCCTGATAGCCCTCTGTTCCATAAATTTCTTTGTTTCTGAGGCAAGAAAATAGAGAAAGGGCTAGGATAGGAGAATTCTTACAATGGAAGGGGAAGGTGGCAGAGGCAGCTGAATGACTGGTTTTGATATTAATAGATGTCCATTATTGTTGGTGAGAGTGGGAGAGCAGGGAGTGGGGTGTTAGGAGATGGTTGATCGTGAAAAAATGCAGAGAATCATAGGTTTGCATTCCAGGACAATCCTGGAGTGATGAGCCATTTTGGCAGAGAACAGGATTTGGCTCTGTTGAAGGGTCATTCGGACTTGAAACGTCAACTGTGCTCCTCTCCACAGATGCTGCTAGACCTGCTGAGTTTTTCCAGGTATTTTTGTTTTGGATTTCCAGCATCTGCAGTTTTTTTGCTTTTGTCTTAGGATTTGGTCCTGCTTGGTTTGGTCCAGCTCTGGCAATAAATGGGAGTAAACCAGTTATGTACCAGATACATTATAGTCTGTGCTCTTTGGACATGAGGGGGCAAAGATGGGGATCATGGCAGACGAGGAATGGCCAGGGGTTTAACGATGATAAAATCATCAAAAGCAAGGTAAAGAACTGAGTAAGCAGGTTGATTACTCAAAGAATGAATGACTGCTGCAGAAGTTTCATGGTGATTGAAGGGCACAAAGGTGATCAGTTGGCAGTTTGAAAGCAGAGTTGTAGCTGATTTGGGGGCAAACATGTATCTTGAGGATATAGCAAATGGGGCTATGACAATGTAGCAGGGAATGATTTTACAGCACCATTTGATGTTGTGATCAAGAGCTGTCATGTGTTCGTAAAGGCAGTAACACTAGGAATTTCTATTAGAGCACCACCTTTTGGTGCCAAGGTTAACAATTCAGTATTTGAAATTCCATTGAAAATGTTTATATGGAAAGTTTCAAAGGAGAATGTGATTTTTACGAGACTTTTAATAATAAGAACATAAGGAGCAGGAGGAGTAGGCCATTGAGCCCTTCGGGCCTGCTTTGCCTTTCAATGAGATCATGGCTGATCTTCTACTTCAACACCATTTTCCGGCACTGTCCCCATATCCCTTGATGTCTTTAATATGTAATTTAATATCTAGTGATCTCAGATTTGAACATATTCAACGACTGAGCCTCCACAGCCCTCTGGGGCAGAGAATTCCAAAGATTCACCACCCTCTTGAGTAAAGAAATTGCTCCTCATTTAGTCCTAAATGGCCTGCTCCTTATTCTGAGACTGAGATAATTTAGCGGATTGCTGTGTGTTGTACATGGGCAAACTGCAGATTTCAGATGTAACAGTCTTAAAAGGCAGAAGTTTATTGCACTAGTACATGTTGATATGACTCCAACACAATTTTAAAATCATATGTCCCTTCTTTATTTTTGTAATGTGTTAAAAACTTGGCTTACCAATTTCAACACCTAATCCACCAATTCCACTTAGGAAAACACAAGACTGAGCCATCTGATACATTGCATTGTCTCCGAGAACGTAGCGCTGCCGGCTGCAGGAAAAGGGGAAAAAATATAAGAGCTGGTAAGCAGAATATTGATGTAATGTCTCTTTATGTGAACTATTTGCTTTCACTTAACAATTAATCAATAATGTATGTCAGTAAAAAAAGGAGTATGATTGTCCACCAACTGAGACATGGAGTATTATAAAAATTGACATGTGTTGACAAAGCTTGGATAGCCAAGAGGTGAAAGGTAAAAATTGGAAGTTTGGGACAACTGGTATGCATTTAACCAATTCCCTTCTTTCTCTGAATAAAATTAGCAAAGGTAGACATTGTGCACACAATAGAAATGTCAAAAAATTAAAGGCTTCCATACTATGTGTAAAAAGTTACTTTGTGAGATGATCCCCCTCCATGACCCCAAACAACATCCTTGTACATACATTTTTTTTAGTAAAACAATCCAACAGTTGTTGGCTTACATCCATTCATCTAATTTTACAGGTTTCCTTTCTCTCCAGCATTTGTTTCAAGGCAGCAAAGTCAATGCAAAATCTTTTCTCACATACTTTTCATAGAATGAAATGTGTAACTTTCACATTTGGTGCGCTACACCCTGGAGGCTCACATCCTAAGTCAGTGAAGACAAAGACTTGTATTTACATAGTGCCTCTGTCACAATCAGGGTACAGCTAATAAAGTCCTTTTGAAGTAGTCAGTGTTGTATTGTAATAAATATTGCAGCAAATTTGTGCATACTAAAGTCCCACAAACAGCAATACTATAATGACTAATCTGTTTTTTAGAGATGATAGATAAGTGATCTGAAATGTTAACTCTGTATCTAGTTGCACAGATACTGCCTTGACAGCTGAGTGGTTTCACCATTTTCTGTTTTTATTTTTGTTTTGAGTAATATTCGTTGAAGGATAAATATTGACCAGGACACCTGGTCAATGAACTTTCCTGCTATTCCCTGAACGGGATCTATTCTGTCCAACTGCAAGAAAAGATCTCAGTTTAATGACTTATCCAAAGGCCACCACCTCCAACAGTGTGGCACTCCCTCAGTCTGGATTATGTGCTCAAGTTTTTAAAGTAGGTGTTGAACCCTAACCTTCTAACTCAGAGGTGGAAGTGCTGCTACTGAGCCACAGCTGTAGTGTATTATTACAAATCTGTGAAAATGTACTGCAACAGTATATATGCAATTGCTTCATTATAGGCCACCACCTCCAACAGTGTGGCACTCCCTCAGTCTGGATTATGTGCTCAAGTTTTTAAAGTAGGTGTTGAACCCTAACCTTCTAACTCAGAGGTGGAAGTGCTGCTACTGAGCCACAGCTGTAGTGTATTATTACAAATCTGTGAAAATGTACTGCAACAGTATATATGCAATTGCTTCATTATGTTTTGTAACAGTACAGCTGTATCTTATTAAAAAATACCAGGACACAGCAGGGTAATGTACTAATTATACCAAAGTTATATGCTTTGCATCATGTGTTCTGGGAGAGAGGTAGCAACAATGAATTACTCCAATATATAAATGTGAAATGTTATGAACATAAATATATTTATGGCAGCAATTTAGATGGAGAGAAAGGAAGCAGAAAAGTATGCAGCTCATCAAGTCAGTTCCCTCCATGATTTGTATACAATTTGGTAGGTCATGTATTTCATGCAAGCCAATCAATCCTTTGAGGATAGAATGAACTATAGCAGAAATCTATTAGATAAAATTCTCAGGCCCACAAAGGTAATTAAGAGAATCTGCAGAACCTGAAAGTGCACAGTATTCAGCTGTGGGCAGCTCCATTCCCCAGATGAGTCATCCCAAGTTCAAGTAGCAAAGGCGCTACTGTGTATAAAGAATTTAATCATCTACACCTATTCTTATCTTAATTCTTAGTCTCAATTTTTAAACATACATTTATCTTCAACTTTTTTTTAAAAAGGTGTTAATTGAGAGCATTGGGATTAAAACTCTTCCAAATTTATGTCTCATTTGAGCTTTGTATCTAGCACACATCAACTATGATATTTTGTATGCACACATATGCATCTCCATGTTAACCTTATATACCTAGGTCATATCTCTCTTCTCCTTCCCCGTGCTATCATTTCTCCAGGAAAGAAATTTCATGTAAGCAATTAGTGGGAGGCGGTGGCGTAGTGGGAATCCAGAGGCCCAGGCAGATGCTCTGGGGACAGGTGTACAAATCCCACCATGGCAGCTGGTGGAATTAAAATTCGATTAATAAATCTGTAATTGTAAAGCTAGTCTCAGTAATGGTGACCATGAAGCCATTGTCAATGGTTGCAAAAACCCATCTGGTTCACTAAGGTCCTTCACAGGAAGGAAATCTACCTTCCTTACCTTGTCCAGCCTACATGTGACTCCAGACCCACAGCAACTCTTAAACACTTATAACAAACCGCTATAGAAAAGTTGATAATGAAAGAAATCAGATGAACCACCCAGCGTCAACCCTCGGCACTGGAGATGACAATGTCACACCCAGCCCTGTCAACCCTGCAAAATCCTCCTTAGTGACATCACTAACTTTGGCCTGTGCCTAAATTTGGGACAGCTGTTCCACAGATTAGTCAAGCAACAGCCTGACACAGTCATACTCACGGAATCATACCATGCAATGTCCCAGATACCACCATCACTGGGCCCGAGTTTGGCATCAAGGAGCCCTAGGAAAACTGGAGTCAATGAGAATCAGAGGGAAAACTCCCCCTGGTTGAAGTCATACCTGACACAAAAGATGATTGTGGTTGTTGGAGGTCAATCATCTCAGTTCCAGGACATCACTGCAGGCACAAAAACAAGAACTGCTGGAAAACTCAGCAGATCTGACAGCATCTGTAGAGAGAAAGACTGAGTTAACGTTTCGAGTCCATAAGTCATACGGTCTTGAAACGTTAACTCTGTCTATTCTCTCCACAGCTGCTGTTAGATATGCTGAGTTTTTCCAGCACTTTCTGCTTTTGTTTCAGATTTCCAGCATCCGCAGTATTTTGCCTTTATCACTGCAAGAGTTTATCAGGGTAGTGTCCTAGACCTAACCATCTTCAGCTGCCTCAATGACCTCCCCTCCATCATAAGGTCAGCAGTGGGGATGTTCGCTGATGATTGCACAATATTCAGCATCATTTGCAATTCCTCAGAATCTGTAGCAGTCTGTGTCCATATGCAGCAAATACCTGGACAACATTCAGGTTTGGGCTGATATGTGGAAGTAACATTCACACCACACAAGTGCCAGGCAATGACCATCTCCAACAAGAGAGAATCTAACCATCTTTCCTCGTCATTCAATGGCATTACCATTGCTGAATTCCCCACTATCAACATCCTGTGGGATTCCATTGACCAGAAACTGAACTTTGCCAGCCTATAAATACTGTGGCTATAACAGCAGGTTAGAGGCTAGGTATTCTGTGGTGAGCAACCTGGCTCCTGACTCCCCAGAACCTGCCAACTATCCACAAGGCACAAGTCAGGAGAATGATAGAATACTCTCCACTTGCCTGGATGAGCGCAGTTCCAACAACACTCAAGAAGCTTGACACCATCCAAGATAAAGCAACCTGCTTGATTGGTGCCCCATCCACCACCTTAAACATTCACTCCCTCCACCATAAACATACAGTGTCAGCAGTATGTACTATGTACAAGATGCACTGCAGTGACTCACCAAGACTCCTTTGACAGTACCTTCCAAACCTGTGACCTCTACCACCTAGAAAGACAAGAGCAGCAGATGCATAGAAATGACACCACCTGGAAGTTCCCCTCCAAGCCACACACCACCCTAACTTGGAATACATTGTCGTTCTTTCACTGTCGCTGGGTCACAATCCTGGACTTCCCTTCCTAACAATACTTTGTGTGTACCTACAGCACATGGACTGCAGCGCTTCATGAAGGCCGCTTACTATCACTTTCTCAAGGGCAATTAGGGGTGGACTATAAATGCTGGCCTAGCCAGCGATACTCATACCCCTTGAAAGAATAAATGAAAAAAAAAAGGATGCTACTGGTTATATCACCATTATAGTTCATAGAAAGTGTTCCTTAACAATTTTATCTCAAGGAGATTGGAATACAAAAAGATGGGAATGATGTTATGGTTATATAAGGTTCTGGTTAGACCCCGTTTAGAATATTGCTTTCAGTTCTGGGCACCACACCACATACATGAGGCATTGGCCTTGAAGGTACTGCAGAAGGTTCCAGAGGCAAAAAAGGTTTAGCTTTGAGGACAGGTTGCACATACTAAGTTTGCATTCCTTGATATAAAAGATTAAAGGATGATCTAATTGAGATGTTTTAACATTATTAAGGGAGTTGATAGGTTAGACAGAGGAAATATTCCCTCAGATAGGGGGTCCAGAACAAGGGGGGCATAACTTTAAAATTAGAGCTGGGCTGTTAAGTTACAATGTCAGGGACAGCTTCTTCACACAAAGGGTGGTGGAAATCTGGAACTCTTTCACCCAAAAAACTGCTGAAGACAGGTCAAGTGAAACGCCAAAACTGAGATTGATAGATTTTTTTTGTTTGGCAATGGTATCAAGGGTTACAGAACCTAGGTGGGTAGATGGAGTTAAGATGCAGGCCAGCCATGATCGAACTGAATGGCAGAATAAGTTTGAGGATCTGAATAGTCTAAGCTTGTTTTTATGTCATGATGTCAGGGACCTTTTTGTGTTATATAGATTAAAAACCAATTTAATTTCTGCTCTCAATGTCATACAGCATATCCCAACTCCAAGTATTCAATAGCTTTTTTGCTTCAAACCGATTGACTATTTCGATGAAATCAAATGAAGAATTAAGACAATGAAAGTCAGAGATCTGGACCATTGGGCAGAATGGATCACCTGCCCACTGCAGAACCTGCCTGATTTTCACCCTTTGAAATTGCTAAGATTAAAACTGCGAGTTCCACCACTGAAAGTAAAGATGAAAATGAATTCCATTAATCTTTCAAAAATTTTCCCAAAAAAGTCACAGTGTGGGCACTCCCATTACTCATATTCCCTTGATCCACAATGGTGATGGATTTCCTCAGCAGTAACTAAGGCCACAAAGTGAAATAGAAACAATATGTTCCTTACGAGCCCAAATGAAATTTGGGTGTAACCACAAATACCACAGCAGAAGCGCAAATCAGGATTTGTCAATGACTCCACAATGAAACAACAGCCCTAAACCTTCCACGAAAAAACCTGCCAGAAGGAAAAGTACTTGGGGCTGGAAACATTGAGCAACAAACCTCTCTGTAAACATAGTAGGAAAGCCCACAAGAACTATTAATATGGTCACATGGTAATTTTAACTGTTATATAATTTTCATGTTTATTCAATGTGGTCAAGAACAGTCTGTGAAGAAGTCAACTCATTATCACTTACACAACAGATCTTAATTTACAAAATTATACCCACTTAAGAGCTCTTTGAGTTTGGCAAAAATGTGATTTAAATTTTGCTCCAAAATAGCTTAAAAGATAAAAGTGCATTGTAGTGTGGGGCTGAATCACAAAGGCTAAGAAAGTCCTAGATTCAATCTTCAGTCAATGTTCATTTAGCTAACTTGCAGCCAGACAACAGAAAGATAAATAACTGGCTGCAGCAGTTCACAACCAAAGATGAAAAAAGTCAGACAGGATTCAAAATCATAACTGCATTTTCTGCTGGGATATGGCTGTGCTTGTCAGGTAAGGCAAGGACCAGGCAGGAAAAACGTGAATTGGACAAGGTAACAAAGGCTGGGGAGCACCTAGCGAACTGGACCGCAGCAGATGCCATCACAAGGCACTGAAGTCCAGAAGCCCAAGACACCTCGTGGGAACATAGCCATTATTAGTTTTCTTGCACTAATATTTATTTTGCTCTTCAACATATTTGGATGTTCTTCTCTTACCTGTACAAGGAATCATCAATTTCCATATTGCCAGCTGCCATTTTCTCCTGCTGTTCACCAGAATCTGGAAAACAAGGAATTCCAAAGTAATTCAACTATCCTTTCAGGTCTTTCCAGGGTCTGTTTCACAAATTTGTTTTCCTGTCTGCTTACACCTTCACAATTTGCAGCCTATAATGTTCTCAAACGTCAAACTATGTTCAGAGAGAGAAATATATAAAAACTGTAAATGACACAAATTCAAAATAAAAACAGAAAATAATAACCATATATTCAGTCCACAGTGCCAATGCTAGTTTTTTGACAGTCCCAATGCCCTGCTTTTCCCCCCGGTCCTGTATTTTTTTCAAGTATTTGCCCAATTCTCTTTTAAAAGGCATTATGCAATCTGCTTCTGCCATCCTTTTAGGCAGTGCATTTTACAGCAATTAGCACTTGTGTAAAATAAGTTCTCATCTCTGCTCCTAGTTCTTTTGCCAATACCTTAAATATCTTGTCCTTTCATTACTGACCCTGTCAATGGAAACACTCTTTCCTTATTTACTCTGTCAAAACACTTCATTTTAACCCTGTTAAATGTTTCCCTAACCTTTCTTCTCAAGGAGAACAATCCCAGTTTCTTCAGTCTCTTACGCAACTCAAGTCCCTCATATCCAGTATTGTCTTTCCAGCAGCTCTCCTCTACACCTCTAAAAGGCCTCTACACAACTTATCAAAAAAAAACTTTACTTCCTCGTTCTTGTCACAGCTTAGTGTCAGCTTTTCCCCACTATAAAATGCAATGTTTACAACAGCAAAATAATTTGTGCAAATCTGTCACATTGTAATAACTCATGCCGTTGATAGTGCTGTAACACCTCAGCTTTGCAACTCAGCCTCTACTGCAGAAAAACTCCGGTGCTCCAATCAGTTCTATTAGTTATCTAAAGTGCCACAATGAATAATAATAAAGTCAAAGTATTATAAGGACAAAACATATGACTGAATTGAGATTGAAATACATCTGCATGCTCTGATATTATCTCCAACATCCAACCCCATTTGGCCTGAGGCCTACACTTGATCTTGACATCTGCGCAATAAACAGTGGTTGGCTGGTTTCATCATGAGTACTATGAGAATACTTTCATAGTGTATTTTTTACTTTGAAAAGAAGCATAAAACCAAATCATCCCTCCCTCTTCCTGAACAGCATCTTGGGGCTTACCAGTGACCAGAAGCTTAACTGGGCCAGCCACATTGATATCATATGAACATACAAAATAGGAGCAGAAGTAGGGCATTCAGCTCCTCGAGCCTGCTCTACCATTCAATATCATGGCTGATCTGTTTGTGTTGAGTTCCACATTCCCATCTACCCCGATAACCTTTGGTTCCCTTGCCTAGCAAGAATCTATCTACCTCTGCCTTAAAAATATTCAGTGACCCCGTCTCCAATGCCTTCTGAGGCAGAGAGTTCCAAAGTCTCACAATCTCAGAAAAAATTTCTCCTCATCTCTGTCCTAAAAGGGCGACCCCTAATTTTAAAACAGTGCCCCTACTTCTGGATTCACCCACAAGAGGAAACATTCTTTCCATGTCCACCTTGTCAAGACCATTCAGGATCATATATACTTCATTCAAGTCACCCCTCACTCTTCTAAACTCCAGTGGAAACAAGCCCAGGCTGACCCACCTACCCTCATAAGACAACCCACTCATACCAGCTATCATCCATTAAACCTCCTTTGAACTGCCTCCAAAGGTTATTGGGGTAGATGAGGGCATTAAGGATAGAAGGCAGGACAAACAAGTGGGAGATGGCCCTAGTGGGGGGGGGGGGGGGGGGGGGGGGGGGGGGGCAGGGATCAAAATAGGCTAAAAGGCGGAGATGAAACAATAGATCTAAATAAATTTAAAAACAGGAGGGAAAAGAAAAATATATTTGTAAAAAAATTATAAATTATTGGAAAAAGGGGGATCAGAAAGGGAGTGGGGATGGAGGAGAGTTCATGATCTAAAGTTGTTGAACTTAACGTTAAGTCCTGGAGGCTGCAAAGTGCCTAGTCGGAAGATGAGGTGGGCTGTTCCTCCAATATGCGTTGAGCTTCACTGGAACATTGTAGCGGGCCAAGGACGGACATGTGGGCATGAGAGCAGGGTGGTGTGTTGAAATGGCAAGCGTCAGGGAGGTCTGGGCCATGCTTGTGGACAGACCAAAGGTGTTCCGCAAAGCGGTCACCCAGTCTGCATTTGGTCTCTCTAATGTAGAGGAGACCGCATTGGGAGCAGCGAATGCAGTGGAGGGGGTGACATGCCTCCTGGTACAAAGCATCCAGGTAACTTTCTCCCTCCCTGGTTTGTCGCAGAGTCTGCAGCTCAGCTCCAGCTTAATTTCCTCAAGTTACAAACATTTACTGCAGATGTATTTGCCCTGGATCAATGTTATCTTAGAGCTCCCACATCCCACAGTCTTGACACATCACCTGCCTTGCCATCCTCAATGTGTGTTAAATAATAACTAAGTTATATTAATCACTTATTTATGTTTCTTTGTTATACATTTTATTAACTTTACCACCAATTTGTGTACTATTTTAAACCTCAGGGATAGAATAGAACTTACCGATTTACCAGATACTCAAACAGCTAGCTCCTTTCCCTGTAATAGAATAAGAACCAATTCCTACAGGGTGAGAAAGACAGAAAAAGGAAACAAACACCTCCTCCACCCCCTCACCAAACTCCCCCCCCCCACCATCACCAAACTCCCCCCCACCACCATCACCAAACTCCCCCCCACCACCATCACCAAACTCTAAGTCTCAATCAGTTATCTCAACTGCTCTCAGTTTCAAAAGCAGTGCTGTGACCAGGTACACTTTGCTGAGTGTTACACTACCAGACCCAACCCTCAAAGTTTCTGCACCATCTACAAGACTTCTCACCATTTGCCTGGATGAGTGCAGTTACAATAACTTCAAAAAGCTGTACACTATCCAGAACAGAGCAATTTGCTTGATCAGCCTCTTTGCCACTGAATTCAAAATCCACCCCTCCACATTATAGATAGATGACTGCATGATTGACAGGGTGCATTTTATCATACTCAGTCACCAAGCTAACTTTAATAGAACCACTTTCTCTGTGACTGCTAATACTGAGCAGGACAAAAGCAACAATGACATGGATATAACATCATCTCCAAGTTCTTTTCCAAGTCACACACCATCATAACTTGGAGGTACAACTCCATTCCTTCATCATTCCTAAAATTCTCAACCAATAACATCACAGGAGCACCATCACTGCAAGGACATGAGGCCCACCACCAGCTTCTCAGGGCAACAACACATTTATCCCAACTCTCTGCTTCTGATTAGCTAAACAATCCTCTATCCATGCTACTATATCACCCCCAAAAACATGAGCTCTTATCTTGTTAAGTAATCTTTTATGTAGCACCTCATCAAATCTCTTTTAGAAATCCAAATACACCAAATCTACTGGTTCCCCATTATCCATGCTCCTTATTTCCTCAAAGAATGCTAATAAATTCGTCAAATATCGCTTCCCGCTCACAAAAGCATACTGACTCTCCCTGTTTGTATTATGATTTTCTAAATGTCTAACTATTACCTCCTTAATAATGGATTCAAGCATTTTTTCCATAACAGACATTAGGTTAACTGGCCTATTATTTCCGGCTGTATCTGTCCGTTCTTGATTAGAGGTGTTACATTTGCAATTTTTCAAAATGCTGGGATTTTTCCAGAATCCAAGGAATTTTGGAAGATTACAACCAATGCATCCACCGTCTCTACAGCCACTTCTTTTAAGAGATAAGGATGCAGGCCATTGCGTCCAGGGTAATTGTCAACCTTTAGTCCCATTAGTTTTCCTAGTACTCTTTCTCTAGCAATCGTGATTGTTTTAAGTTCCTTCCTCCCTTTCCCCTCTTGATTTTCAATTCTCCTTAGGGTGCTTTTTGAGTCTTCTACCATGAAGACCAACAAAATACATGTTCAATGTTTCCTCCATTTCCTTTTTTCCCATTAATTCCCCAGTCTCACCCTCGAAGAGACCAATATTCACTTTAGCTACTCTTTTCCTTTTTATATACTTGTAGAAATTATTACTGTCTGCTTTTATATTTCTAGCTAGTTTTCTCTCAGACCTTAATTTCTCTCCTTGCTGATTTCTAAACTTTGCCCAAACTTCTGACCCACCACCAATCTTCTCAGTATTCTACACATTTTCTTTCAATATACCATCCTTAACTTCCTTAGTTAGCCACGGATGGTGCATCCTTCTCATAGAATCTTTCTTTCTCAATGAAATATATCTTTGTTGAGAGTTATGAAATTTCTCCTTAGCCGTCTGTCACTGTTTCTCTACAATCTTACCTTTTAACCTAATTTCCCAGCCCACTTTCGCCAATTCTGTCTTCATGCTCTTGTAATTGCCTTTAAGCTTAAAACATAAGTCTTAGACCCACATTTCTCATCCTCAATTGAATGCAAAATTCTTACATGCTATGATTACTGTTGCCTAGAGGCTCCTTTACTATGAGGTCATTAATTAATCCTATCTCAGTACACATTACCATGCCTAAAATAGCCTGGGGCATCAGTTTTTCACCATTAATGACTTGGAAGGATTAAAGAGCTGTATATCCACATTTGCAGATGAGACTAAGTTAGGAGAGGCAATAAATTGTGCAGATAGAAACAGAAAGTTACAAAAAGAATAGACAAAGTGAAAGGCCAAAAATGTAGCAGATAGGGTTCAATCTGGGTAAATGTGCAGTCATCCACTTTGGACCCAAAAAAGACAAACTAAGGTTTTCTTAATAGTGAGAATAGGAACCGTGGCAGGATCAAACTGATTTGTATGTTCATGTACACAAATCACTAAAAACTAGTGCACAAGTATAAAAAGAAATTAACAAGGCAAATGCAATGATGGCCTTTATTCCAAGGGGGTTGCAATTCAAATGTGAGATAGTTGTGCTTCAATTGTACTGGATCTTGGTCAGATCCTGGAATAGTGGTTTCAGTTTTGAGCAACACATCACAGGTGGCATATACCAGCATTGGTGGGAGTGCAGCACAGATTCGTCTGAATGATACTGAGGCTTAAAGGATTAGAATATGAGGACAGATTGTAAATTTGACCTGCATTCCTTTGACTTACGGTTGTTGGTATCATTTAATCAAAGCCTTTAAAATAATTCAAGGATTCACTAGGTTAAGTGTGGAGAGCCCATTTTCTTTGATGAGGGAATCCAGAACAAGGGGGCATTTGAACTTGGCCATTCAGGAGTGAAATCATGAAGCACTTTACCAATAGAAAGGGTAGAAGAAATCTGGAACTCTCTCCCTGAAAAAAGGATGCCTGGTCAATTTAAATTTCAATAAGGAGACTGATTTGCTTTGTAAGGAGGTCAAGAAACAGAGCAGAGGAAGTTGAGGAAATATTTTTGAGGTACAGGTTAGCCATGATCATCAGAATGGTGGAACATGGTTGAGGAGCTAAAGGGCTTAGCTCATTTCCTTTATTACAACCTAAATGTGACTTATTTTGCCATGTGGTTCAGATTCCCTATTCATGGTCTTCTATTTATGTTCTGCGGGCCAAGCTGGAATTCAACGCAACTTCCTCTCCAAAATGAGATGACGGTATACTACTGAGGCAGGCCATCCACTCTTTTCTGTGCAGCGCAAAAGGAAGCTTAGAAATATTTTAGCTCTACAGTTTATCTTTCTCTTCAAACAGAGCGTTGCCTGGCATTCAACCAAAAAACTTTTCTAGTACCATGATTGGAGCTCATGGTGCGAGGAACTGCTAGCACAGACCTCTGCCTCCTTATCTCATTATGGCACAATAAATTGCTACATTTCTAATGATGACCTTCAAGCAAGACATTGGTTGGAATTGTAAACCTTGACAACAAGTCAATTATACTAACACAGGAGTGTGTACAAGATGGAAGGGCAAGCTTAAAAAGTACCTCAATGATATCACTGCTAACAAAGCCAATGTCAGTTACTCATCAAAAAATCCTTACAAAAAGGCACTTGTGAAGAAGGAAACTGTATTGATTTGTCCAGTTGAAGCGACTGACTTATTTTTCACTCATCTGTGCTGCAGTTTCCTGTTAAGAAAATATCCTACTTCCAGTAATCTCTTGAGCTGTTGTTGGGGCCTAGTCAAAGCAAATAATACACATGGATTTTCCCAGGTGTTGGGGAAATGCACAAGCTGTAGAAAGGACTACCCAAATTCATATTAATATGATCCTTATGGCCAGCTGACAGATGCAAATTTTAGCTCATTGGTTCAATGTGGAGTGAACCCCAAGTCCTAGATATGAAAAAGATGTGCCAACTTGATTGGACCACCCATTCACATTTTAACTTAGTCCAATATAGGAAGGAGTAGTTTAAAACAAAAAAAGGTCTCTGATTAGTAAGGACACAAACAAAAATAACTAGCATGCAAATGTCATCTTTAACACAGGAGCATAGTCAGACAAAAGTTGACACAAAAACCAAAGGAATATTTATTAGGCGCCACGTAACTAAAAGAAAGGTATACGTTTTAAAGGAGGAGAGGGAGATGAAGAGGTAGGAAGGTTTAGGAAAGTAATTCCAGGGCTTAGTACCAAGACAGCTAAAGTTATATCCACTAATGATGAGGGGAAGGGAGCAGGGGATACGCCAGAGTTAGAGGAATACAGGGTTCTTTAAAGTTTGCAGGGGCTGGAAGAGTTGGGAGATAGGTATGGGTGAAGCAATAGCGGGATTTGAACACAAGGTTAAATATTTTAAAATTTAAGCATTGGTGGAATAAGAGCCAATAAAAGTCAGCAAGCACAGGGGTGACGGGTGAACAGCATTTGGTGCAGTCAGATATAGGCAGTGGAGTTAACTGACTAGATTCACATCAAAGTCAAGTAGTTGATGCATTGTTCAGGGATATCCAGGGCTAATGTAACTGGAGCATTTCAGTTTCACCGCAGCATCCATTGAATATTCAAGTCTTTTAAATCCATAATTAACAAAACAAGTAACCAGGGTCTACACTTCAAACATGTCATCGCAATTACCTCCTTGAAGTGTCATATGAAATCATGACAGCCATGTGCATGTAACTATTTGTTTCCGCAACACCAATTTTCTGCTTTTTGTTCCAAAAGGCACTAACTGGTGTTGGAGTGCAGTTCCACAGGTGCTTGTCAGCCTCCAATATCTTACTCAATTGACAATTCTTAGAGCTAGTGTAAGCCCAGACAATCGCCAGTGAGCTACACAACCACAAAGGACATCACAACCAAGACCAATGTTGTCCTTTTCACACACACAAAAGCTTATGAGCAGAGGTCAACAAAATACTAGGATCTGATTTCCTTGCTCTCAAGCCCAAAGGTATTGCGTAATTGTACCCTATAGCCAGTGGTTCAGACCAGTGGGGAGCCAACCTGGGGCCTCCCTGGTTTATATGGTGTTATATAACATCTAGTACATTTTCCTAAATGTTTAAAGAAATAAGAATGTTTTCAATAATATAAAAGCAAAATATTGTGGATGCTGGAAATCTGAAATAAAAGCAGAAAATGCTGGAAAAACTCAGCAGGCCTGGCAACATATGTGGAGAGAATAAGAGTTAATGAGTCCGTATGACTCTTCTTCAGAGTTAAAGAGGTAGAAACGTGATGCATGTTATAGTGTTTGTGGGGGGGGTGGAGCAAAATAGAAGGTCAGGGATAGTTGGGGCTTAAGAGAGATTTGAAAGAGATGCCATGGACAAAAGACAAAGGGAATGTTAATGCTAATGTTAAAGACTAAAGAAGGTGCTGATAGTGATATAAAGATAGGATAGCAGTATGTGTTAATAGCAGAACAAGGGTCAGCGCTCTGTGAAAGCAAAACATAAGAACAAGTGACAGATGGCCCTGTTGGGGAACCCTCGGTTCAGGAAAAAGGAAGACATGTCAGAAGCACTGTTCTGGAAGGTAGCAACATCAGGACAGATGTGATGGAGGCAGAGGATCTGGGAGAATGGGCTGGAATCTTTACAAAAATTTTTTCAAGTCTTATGACCCTAAAGACAAACAAGATTTTATGGCTGAGGATAGTCATCTGTCTTTCTCCTCACTCCCAGCCTCTGGTGCTGTTTGATAGGAAACCAAGAACAATTGGAGACCAGCTATACAGTCCTGATGTCAACTTCCGGTGAGAAAGTTTTAATTTCTACAAAATCAATGCAGATGAAAGACATTTCTTTGAGTCCCATGTTGAGTTGATAATGGGCACTTGGTATGGTACTTATCATACAAGTTAGGAAAGTTCTGGTTTCAATCTCAGGCTCAAGTAGAGACCTATCTCAACTGGGTGGTGACATGGATGCTACAATTGGCCTCGACAGCAATGGACTAGGGAAGGGAACAATAAATATTCAACCAGTTTTCAAACTTGTCCACTGATTCTGAATTGAAACTGTACATAAGTGTATGTTAGCCAGGGATAGGTTAGAGATCACCTTTGAGGGTCCCACAATTGATGGCATTAACTCTCATTGCTCATCCCCAGGCATGAAGACCAGCCAAACGAAGGGTTGCTAGCCCCTTTGAACCTGTAACTCTAATTAATTGTATTTAATTGGTTGTATTTCATTTAATTATTTCAGGAGAGAAAATTGAGGAGTGAGCTGCGATATAAGCTTGAGATGGTTTTACAGCAAGGTTGAAGTAATATTATGAATGGGTTTGTAACTGAACTAGGGTTCAAAAGAAATCCCTGCAACTGTCGTTGTTAATAGCAGAGTTCAATGCATGCAAGGTCAATCCTCTCTGCCTGCCACTTCATAGCAGGCAGCTGCTAGATCATTTCACACAGAACAACTTATAAATAATACAAAAATGTATTAAATTAAAACAAGTCAATTGTAGAGATATTAATGCACTGTGCAACATTTTGGCCAGATTCTGGGAATGCACTTTGTCCATCCGGACAGTATAGCAGGTTATTGAAACAGCAGAGTGACTTCACATTGATCACAATTATAAATCAGTAGACTAAGTCGTATGTCAGGCAGGATGAATTGAAGTCTAAAGGAGAAAGAATATTCAAATGCTTTCTGCAGATGTGTGGGATGGTGGCAGCCTGGCCGGAGTGCAGCAGCCGGGCCAGAGTTTAAGCCTGACACCAGGAATTGAGCACAGAGATCTAGGTTGATACTCTAGTGCACTACTGAGGGAGTGCCACACTGGGAGAGATGATGACTCTTTATTGAGACCTGACAGGTGGACAAGAAAGATCCCATGACATTCTCTCTAAGAACAGAAGGGGAGCTATCCCCAGTGGGTGTCCTAACCAATATGTATCCCTTAAATCAACAACACAAAAACAGATTGTCTGGTCAATATCACACTGCTCTTCTGAGAGCTTCCTGTACACAAACTTGACTGCAATATTTCCTATATTACATCAATGAATACATTTCAATTGCTGTAAAGCACTGTGGGAATACCCTGAGGTAATGAAAGGGCATAATAACATTGCATGTCATGACAGTGGATCAAGACGGCTTGAAGGCATGGGTGGAGCAGTAAGGGTGAATTGAGTAGCGAAGTTGAAGACTTGAGGTGGAATTGTCCTAGATTTGCACTAAGTGTGGTAGCAGTTGGGAAAATGGATGCTGCAACGGCGGCTTTTCATGCTGTATCATCCCATTCCCACCTCATTAATTATGCAGTCACAGGAAACACGCTATCTTGCTGGCACACAGCCTCCGATTTGCCCACCACATCGTTACCTCACCCGCTTCCTCAAGCGGGGCACCATGTTTAAATGGCAGCTGCACACACACTTCTCAATGCTTGCAGCCCAGAAGGGTACTTGTAAAGACATGGCCCCAAAAGCCAAGAAGAGTGCAGCCCCCTGATTCAATGACACATCCTTGAGACGCCTTCTGGATGCCGTGGAGGCCTGCCACAATGTCCTCTACCCCCACTCTGGCTGCAGGAGGCCCATCAATCTCACCAATCCAGCTTGGGAGGCAATGGCAGAGATGGCCAGTGCAGAAAGCAGATGAATGATCTCATCCATGCCTCCAGGGTAAGGCATCCATCTTATCACTTTGAACTCTCACATTCACTGGCATCTCACACACAAACCCTCACATTACAATCTGGCTTCACCTCTTCTGGAGACTGCCTCCTCAGCCCTCATCATCTTGACGTCATTTGCACAGATCAACATATGCCCCCATACATCCCCTGGAATATCCCCCTTCCCCAGCACAGCTCTTGCCCTGTAGCCCCTTCCCTTGCCTGAGGCCACTTCTCCCCTTTCCCCAAGCAAGCCCTATCCCTGCAGCCATTGAAAAGCTACCCCACCTTACGCTGGCCTGGTAGGTAGAGACCTGCCTGTGAGCCCCCTTAAAAGTGATGTGGTGCTGCCTGTGAAGTCTGACCACGAGTACTGCCTGAAGAAAGATAGGCAAACAAACCTCAAAGTCCTGAGCAAAGTGTAGCTCGCCAAATGCAAGTCGCTTATGTACAGTTGTGAAACACTTGCCTAGATGATTCAGTAGGACTTATAATGATATGCAAATGTATTAAAATGAAGTTCCCGACATCCAGTGGCGGGAAAGGCAGTCCGCCATTGATGGGCGGAGCGGACAATCACAAACTAGTTTCACGATGATATGAAACCGAATTTTGGCCTTCCCAGCATATTGTCCACTCATGCCCACCATGACGCTCAGTGCCAATGGGCACAGAAAATTCCATCCTTGGTTTACTGGTGTTGGTGAGGCTGTGATTTGGACTGGAGGGGGTTGAATGTAGTCAGTGAACAGGGAGTGCGTGGTGTTAAGAGTGTGTTAGTGAGACTGAGTTTACTGGTGTTAGAAGTTGTGTGGTGTGGTGTGGATTTACTGAGACTGAGCTTACTAGTATGTAGTTAACATAGAAGCCGGTGCCTGTCTCCCGGTCCTTTGCTTACTCACCCTCCTGCTCTGGGCCTATCTGGACACAGCCGCTCCTGGTGCTCAGCCTGAATACGCAGCCGACACAGGCCGCTCTCTCCGGCTGGGGTAACTCACTGAAGGCTCTACCGGTGAGCAGACAGACGGTGAATCTCTGGCTTTTACCGACAGACCCGGTGCTCCCGACTGGCTGGCGCTGTTGCTAAGTGAATGAGTGACCTTTCACCTCGCCCCTTGCAGCAGCAAACACTTCCGGGTCAGGGGCAGCGGCAGCACATGGTAACAGGAGAGAACTGCAGGCAGTGTTACAGAGACAGTGAAACCTGGTTTCGCACAGGGCACAACCAGGGCAGCTATTCCCACAGAATCTATAGTACTAGAGGAGGCTATTCGTTCTGTCTAATTTAGTCTCACACCACACCTTTTCAACCATAACTTTACAAATTAGTCAAGTATATGTCTAATTGCCTTTGGAAATTGGAGTCTGATACTAACGTAGTGCAGTCCAGATCTTAACAACACTGTGACAGAATGTTTCTCTTCATTTTGCCTCTAGTTCTTTTACTAATTATTTAAAAATCTATGATTCCTGCAGGTTAACAACCCGCTTGAGAGAAGACGGAGTTTCTCCTTACTTTGTCAAAACCCCTCAATTTTTTAATTAGATCTTCCCTAAACCTCTTTGCTCTAAGGATTCCAAGTATTACATATTGAAGTTACATTATTCGTGAAGTGCTAGGAACTAACATATGAATATCACTTAACTTACTGCTGCACTGCACATGCCAAGTAACAATGTATAAGTCTACAGGATCGGAAAGAAATCCACTTACCTGGCAGGGGAGAGACCTTGATCGCGTTTCTGCCAGGGAAAGATCAACGAGCAATGGCTATAAACAATCAAACTCCTTACTATGGGGTACCTAACACCATCTGAGTCACGGTGAAGGGCAGCGAGCAAGGAACAGGAATGGATAGGACCGTCTTCACCAAGAGGATCCTATTCAAGCTGTGTGGTTTCGAGGCTGCGGAGATCTACTGCCTACAGGATTTCCCCAGCGCTGGATTTTTTGATGTGACTTTCAAGCAAGTGGCAGCTTGTGTCAAACTCCTGAAGGTGTTTGAGGAAAAGAAAGACCTGCCAGAAATGAAGATCCTGACAGCGGAGCCGCTCTTTGCTCTGCCGTTGCAACGAGAACGGGTTGTGACGGTGCACCTTTACAACCCCTTCGTCCCTGTCGCTGACGTGCTCACCTTCCTTACCAGGTACTTCTATAAGGTTGGGAGCTGCACCGCGGTTAGAGATGATTTGGGGATCTGGACATGTAAATGCCAGGTTAGGTAACGCTCAAGACCAACGGTAAGGGAGCCATCTTCCACCCCCCTTCCAGATTCGCTATCGGGGGAAGCCGTGGCTACCTTGTCTACGCTGGGCAACCCAAACTTTGTTGCTCATGCGGCAAGTCTGGTCATGTGGCGGCCAACTGCAGCACCATCCTCTGCAAGAACTGCAAACAGGAAGGGCACCAGACAAAAGACTGTAGACAGGCTAAGTGCTGCAACCTGTGTGGCGAGGCAAGTCACCTCTACAAGACCTGCCCCAAACGTTGCCGTACTTATGCACAGGCAGCCAAAGCCAACGAGGGGGAAGCAGAAAAAATGCCTCATGTCACTCCAACCACCAAGGCCCCCAGGGAGAACAACGGGACAAAGGAGGACACAGAGAGAGACAAAGATTGGGGCAACAGACGGCCAATCAACAGCACTGCCCCCTGAACCTCCCACTCCTCAGGAGAGCAAATCAATGGAAGAGGAGGAGGCAGCAGTGGGAAAGCAGCAAGGGGATTGGCAGCTGGTGAAGAGAGCCAAAAGGAAGAAGGGGCTAAGAAGAAACCAAGCCACTTCCCAGACAAGAGGCAAGAGGCATCTCCTCTCCGACACGGATAACAAGAGCAGTAGCTATTTGGACGAAGAAGGGCCAGGACGGCGCCAACAGAAGAAGCGGCAAAACACTAGGGAGTTGGAGGATGAGACACCCGAGCTCCAGAACATTGGAGACAATGAGGAGACCAGCGCACCCCAACTTTGCCCACAATCCGAAGAGGCCAGTGTACCACAGCCCCAGGAATCTGGGAACAGTGAGGCGCTCAGCGCACCCCAGCTCCGGGAAGCCGGGAGCAGCAACGCCCCAGAGGGGGAGAGGATTGGAGAAGCTTCTCCAACAGAGGACATTTCAAACCCTGCTCTCTGAACGGACCCCAGATGCCACCCGAGCAGAACACCGCCAATGGGGAGGTTCAGGACGCTTTCCTCAGCCCATCCAAAGTGAAGTAATTTGAGCACACTACGGGCATGAAGGAGCAGACCAAAGGTCTGGAACTCAGAGACAACAGGTTTGGTAAGCGACTAACTGCTTTAAAATGGGTGTAAAGATTGTATCCATAAATGTGCGTGGCATTAAATCTACTACGCGATGTGTTGCGACCTTGGATTACCTTGCCAAGGTCAAAGCTGACCTGTTGTTTCTGCAGGAGTGTGTGATACCGCACCTCAGCTCCTACAGGCAATGGTCACGATGGTTGTCCCACGGGCCATCGATCTGGTCGGGAGGAAACGACTCTCGTTCCTCCAGCCTGGGTATTCTGCTGCGGGGAGGCAACTTCACCGTCTCCCAGGTTAAGGAGGTGATGGGCGGGCGCCTCCTCGTAGCAGACGTAATGTACAAGAATGATCCACTCCGGTTAATTAACATCTACGCCCTGTCACAAGGGGCTGAGCGGCTGGAGGTTTTTCAGCAGCTCCCACTGCTGCTGGCAACCTCCAGGCCGGTCATTCTGGGCGGTGACTTCAACTGCATCATCGATGCGGCTGGACGATCCGGCAGGGCCGAAAGCAGATTGGACCCTACGTCCAGATCCCTGATGGAAACAGTAAAGGATGCCAAGCTGCACAACGTCTTCAGCAACCCTGCAGACAGAGCGCAGCGTAGATACACCTGGTCGTGGCCTGACGGGTCTGTCTGTTCCAGGATAGATTTCCTGTTTGTGTCCTGTGCATTCGCAGTCAGATCCACCGATGTCAAGCCGGTGTTCTTCTCTGACCACTGCCTCCTACTGGCTGACTGTCACTTAGAGGAAGACCAGAAGGTTGGCAGGGGGGCATGGAAGCTAAACGTGAAACTGCTGGCCCCAGAGAACATTGAGGAGCTCAAGAGGGATTACAAAGGTTGGAGAACCATGAAACCCCACTTTGAGTCACTGACACACTGGTGGGAAGCGATCAAAAGAAACATCAAGAGGTTTTTCATCCTCAAAGGCACCCAGAAAGCCAGAAAGGAAGAGAGGGAAATGTCCCGACTCCAGAAAAACATGCAGAATCTGCTCTGTCAGCAGTCGATGGGCGTCGATGTCAAGGAGGAACTCCAAGAGGTGAAGAGCCAGCAAGCCTCGCTCTTTGCCTCGGAGGCCTCCAAGATCATCTTCCGTTCCATAGTCCGCTCCGTGGAGCAGGACGAGACATGCTCATGTTTCTTCTTCCAAAAGGTACACAGAGAGAGCTCTGTGATCAGGAGCCTGAAGGAAGAAGATGGCTCAGTAAAGTCATCACAGTCCGACATTTTGAGGATCAGCAAATCCTTTTAGGCCTGATTGTATGAAGTGAAGCCCACAGACAGCACGGCCTCTCAGTCCTTCCTGTCCTCTATCACGGAGGTCTTAGACGACAGTACACGGGAGAGTCTGGACAAAGCGCTAACTCCTGACGAACTGACTGAGGCCCATGAGTCCTTCAAGAAGAGTAAAACTCCCGGAAGCGACAGCTTGCCGGCGGAGTTGTATTCAGCTCTGTGGGACTGGATTGGCCCGGACCTGCTAGAAGTGTACGAGAGTATGTTCCTGGACGGCAGTATGTCAGAATCCATGAGGAAAGGCATTATCACCCTCATCTACAAGCACAAGGGGGAAAGGGAGGAAATTAGAAATTGGCAACCCATTTCACTGTTGAATGTGGACTATAAGATTCTGTCCAAGGTCATCGCCAATCGGGTCAAATCCGCTCTGGAATTGGTGATTCACCCTGACCAGACCTGCACTGTGCCGGGCAGGAGGATCTCTGACAGCCTCACGCTGCTCAGGGATACGATTGCCTATGTACAGGACAGGGGTATGGATACCTGCCTCATCAGCCTGGATCAAGAGAAGGCCTTTGACAGAATATCGCACACCTACATGGTGGATGTAGGGTTTGGGGAGGGAATTCGCAATTGGATCCAACTGCTCTACACTAACATCAGTAGCGCAGTCTCAATCAATGGATGGGAATCAGATAGCTTTCCTATTAAATCTGGAGTCAGACAGGGCTGTCCTCTCTCGCCTGTTCTTTTCATGTGTTGCATAGAACCCTTTGCTGAGTCCATCAGGAAGGATCCGGGCATAAGAGGACTGACGATCCCAGGCAGTGGAGGCACTCAAGTCAAAGCCTCCCTGTACATGGACGATGTCACCGTCTTCTGCTCGGATCCGCTGTCGGTGCGCAGACTGATCCACATCTGCGACCAGTTCGAACTGGCCTCGGGAGCCAAGGTAAATCGTGGGAAGATCGAGGCCATGTTCTTTGGGAACTGGGCTGACCGATCCTTTGTCCCCTTCGCTGTCAGGGCTGACGGCCTGAAGGTGCTGGGGATATGGTTCGGAGGGACCAGGGCACGCATTAGAAACTGAAAGGAGCGAGTGTCTATGGTGAAAAGGAAACTGGGCATGTGGGAGCGACGGTCCCTCTCCATTGCGGGTAAGAACCTGGTCATCAGGTGTGAGGCACTCTCGCTGTTGCTGTACGTGGCGCAGATCTGGCCCATTCCACACTCCTGTGTGGTGGCGATCACCCGAGCCATCTTCTGCATTATCTGGAGGTCGAAAATGGATCGTGTCCGCAGGGACATGATGTACAAGCCTCTAGATAAAGGGGGTGAAAACGTGCCCAACATCGCCCTCATACTGATGGCCACCTTTGTGTGCGGCTGCATCAAGTGGTGCGTAGACCCTCAGTATGCAAACACCAAGTGTCACTACATGCTGAGGTTCTACTTGTCCCCAGTGTTACGAAGGATGGGTCTGGCCACGCTGCCGCGGAACGCTCCAAGTAGTTGGACCTGTCCCTCGTGGGAAAATTTATGCAGAGAAACACCTTTGACCACAAGTCCATCAGGCAGTGGTCGACACGTAACGTCTTAAAGGCCCTGAGGGAAAAGGAGAGGGTGGATCCTGTGGGATGGTTCCCTGAGCAGACCGACAAAGTCATTTGGCAGAATGCCTCATCGCCAGAACTTTCCAACAAGCACCAAGACATAGCTTGGCTGGTGATGAGAAAGGCCCTCCCTGTAAGATCCTTCCTACATGCCAGGAGTCTCACCCCCTCTGCACATTGCCCTCGAGGTGGCTGTGGTGGGGAAGAGACCGTTGTTCACCTCCTTGTAGATTGTGTCTTTGCGAAGAAGGTCTGGAGAGAGATGCAGTGGTTTCTGTCGAGGTTCATCCCGAGCAGTTCTGTGACACAGGACTCTGTGCTCTACGGGCTGTTCCCAGGGACACACACCGAGACAAACATCAACTGCAGCTGGAGGATCATCCACTCGGTGAAAGACGCTCTTTGGTCTGCCCGAAACTTGTTGGTTTTCCAGCGCAAATGTTATCCCCGACCGAGTGTTACTGACTGGCACATTCCAAGGTCCAGGACTACATGCTGAGGGACACAGTTAAGCTTGGGGCAGCCGCCACAAAGGCGCAATGGGGAAGGGTCGCTGCCTAAGACCTTTCTGCCACAGTGCACTGAAGGGCTAGGAACTGTAAAGAGCCCCTCAGGCTGTACAGCTTAAAATGAATGTCTGCCAATTATTGTAATATTCATTGTTTGTACTGATACACCTTGTGATTCATGTTGTAAAAGTTGAACCTGATTGTATTTTTGTAATGGTGATTTTGAAATGGTTCGAAATGTTTTTGAAGATTTACGAATAAAGTATATTTTTGCAAAAAAAAGGAAAGAAATCCACTCAATTAAGCTCCATTATTTTGAGTCCGAAGTGTAATTATTTCCAACTTATGGGAACCATGAGACAACATGGTGGTAGTGGCATCTGTGAGTTAAAAACTCAAACATTTTAAACAAATTTGACACTGAATTAAATTGAAAAATCAACCTGAATTAGTGCCAGAGAGAGAAAAACTGAGTATGTTGTGCAAAAACAAAATGGGTGCACAGCAATGAAATGCCAGCTCCAGGCATGATGAATTGGGAGGCCACTGATGTCGTGGAGGCATTTAAGAATTTTAAACAAAAGTTCAGGCTGATGTTCAGTTGCTTTCGAAAGGGCAATAATGAAGAGGAAAGGATCAGCTACATACTTTTGTGGGCAGGAGAGAAAGGGAATTTGTTAGTTAACTGGGTGCTGAGTGAAGATGACAGAAAAAACCCAGACAAAATTTTTGAAAATTCAACACACATCTCCAGCCAAAGTCAAATCATCAAATCTTCCGATATGAATTTCAAGGCCCGAAACAGGAATCAGGTGAGCTGTTTGACAATTTTATAACAAAGTTGAAAAATACAGCCAGAAAATGTCAATTTTAAGGTCATAGGTAAAAGACTGATAGAACAGCTCATTTGAGGCTCTGCAAGCCTTGAAGTACAAAAGGAATAAATTGAAAAGGACATTCTCTCAACATCATAGGCTGTAGACACAGCCAGAGCACAGGAAGCTACGAGTAGACATGAAGATGCTGACGACCCAAAAGGCTCGCTTTCACTTTACCATTTAGTCAAGAGGAAAGCAGCAGGGTTGATGAAATGAAACAGCAACAAAAGAATACGCAACAGACAGAGAGAAAGATGTGCAGGAGATGTGGATGACCATGAGTTCACATCAGAAGGAAACGTGCCACAAGTGGCTCAAACTGCAGAACTAGTGGAAAGCCAAATCACTGTGAAAAAATGTATAGAACAAGGAAAGAAGATGGTAAACAAGTTATCAGAGATAGAACTAAAAGGAAAGCCTGAAGGAGAGCTCCAAGAGGTGGATGAAAAGAATGATAGCCAGAGTCACAGAGCCTAAAGATTAGGTAAATTCCATTGTGGTGAGAGAGAAGCCAAATGGACAACTAAAAATTTGCTTGGATCCCAATCAAGCAATAAAAAGGATGAACATGAAGGATCCTACAATGGATGCGTGTCACTTATTTGGACATCTATTTTAGTAATGGCAGCCGCTAAAAAGAGGCCAATGGCACATAGTCTTCTCATGGGGTTCAGCATCCCTCCCAACTCCCCAACATGACAGCAAATTCACAAAGAGGCTAGCATCTGGGTGAGAGCAGCCATGTGTTATGAGCCCTCAGTCACAGTATTGGCAGGCTGCCTCCTTTTGACTAGACTGCACCAATATAATGACTAAGCGTTTGGCACTTTAAGGCATGAACATCCCAACTACAATGTTTTCTGGAGCAAGTTGCATATGTCCTGCAGCCATGGACTCCTAACAGTTGGATCATGCTTACCTTTTTGTAACTCTTTTGAGTACAAACATGTTTCTATCTGTTCCTATTCAGGTGAAGTTACATTGTTTCATAGTTTGCCATTGTGAGATTTGAACTCTTGATACTCTTTTGAGTAAACCTGTTTCCATCTGTTTCAGATGAAGTTACATTGTTTCATAGTTTTGCCATTGTGAGATTTGAACTCTTGATAATCTTTTAAATGAAAACCAAATCAACAAAATTGGGAAAAATCAGGCACAGCCCCTAATTCAGGTCAGTTGTAAAACCAAGAACAAAGTTTTAAAGGAAACTTACAAACTTTAAATCAAAATGTGATTAAAGGGGTCAACAAAACACCCCAGTCCCCGCGGTGCCCACCGAGCACGGAAGGCCTCGAGAGTGCCAGCAGACACCGCGTGCTCCTTCTCCAGGGACATCCGGCAGCGAACGTAGCCGCAGAAGAGGGACAAACAATCGGGCGGGACTCCCCCGTCGATCACCCGCTGCCTGGACCTGTTAATGGCCAACTTGGCCAGGCCCAGGAGCAGGTTCACGAGGAGGTCCTCCTCCTTCCCGACCCCCTTCCGCACCGGGTGCCCATAGATCAGGAGCGTGGGGCTGAAGTGCAAACAAAACATCAATAAAAGGTTTTTCAAATAACTAAAAAGGGAGTGCAGCCTACAACACCCTATGTATACATGGTGCACGGACTCCACAAGACCGCAAAAAGGGCATGTGTCCTGAGAGTCCGTGAACCTATGCATCCTCTTATTATAAGGGACTGCTGCATGCAACACCCTCCAACCCAGGTCTCCGATAGAAAGGGGGAGGACACCTCCGTAGAGGGCCTCCCATCGAGGGCCTCCGCCGCCGGACGGCAACAAGGCACGCCAGGGCGTGTCCGGTCGACGGACAAGGGTGAGAAAATGGAAGGTGTGCAACAGCAGTCCATACAAAAAGCCCCTCTTTGCCGTGCCAAAAGGCACAGAGGGCATGTCCCCGAGGCGGCTCATATTGCGGGGCACCAGCACCCGAGGGAGGGTTCGGGGCTTGGGGCCAATGTGGAATTCCGTCCGAACAGGGGAACGCTCAGACGGAAGACCACCGCGCACCTGGGCCACCTCAAGACCCAAAATAACGTCGGGTCCGAGCACGACCGTTCTCAGGTCTTGGATGGCATCGGCTGCGACCTGGACACTCAGACGCGCGTCGCGCCAACTCCTGCGGGAGCATCCAGCCCAGTCCTCCGCCACCCAGCACGTCCCCGATCCTGGTCACCCCTGCGGCCACAGCCCTCCTCTCCGCCAACCACTGAAAAGGACGGAGGGGCGGATTCCTGAGCAGCGGCTCTCTGACGATAGCCGCTACTCCTGACGGGGGAGAGCTGCGTCGCGAGGCGACCACTTTCCAGACTTTGATCAGGTCCTGGTAAAAGACGGGCAACGCCTGCAAGGAGCCACCGAGGCCCAGCTGTTCTATAAACAGGAGCTGCACGTCATAATTCAGGCCGTGCACCTGACGGAAGAAATACGTCATCAGGGCACACCATCTAGGAGGAGGCTCAACGTAGAGGTATCGCTGCAGGGTCTGAAGGCGGAAAGTCGCCACCTGTGTGCGTAGGCACACTAGCGCCTGACCACCCTCCCTAAGCGGGAGACTCAGAACCTCGGCAGCGACCCAGTGCAATCTTTTGTCCCAGAAGAAGTCGACTAACAATCTCTGGATTCTTGTGACAAAGTCCGGGGGAGGGGTCAAAGTGACCAGCCGATACCACAACATGGCGGCGATCAGCTGGTTTATGACCAGAACTCGACCCCGGTAAGATAGCACTCGGAGCAGTCCTGTCCAGCGCCGCAGGCGAGCGGTGACTTTCGTCTCCAGTTCCTGCCAGTTTGCCGGCCAGGATTCCTCAGCGGGGCAGAGATGGACCCCCAGGTAGAGGAGGCTGGTCCTGCTCCAGGTGAAAGGCCTGAGCTCCTCGGGTAGGGGATCCATCTGCCACTGACCGACCAGGAGTCTTTTAACAGACATGATTGTGGGCAACAGGACATATTCCCTTTTGACATTAATGAGAACGTAAATAGCAGAGGACGGCTTTGATCCATCAACCTCTGGGTTATGGGCCGGGCCCGTCTCTGCTGCGCCAGTCTGCTGCTTTTTAATGTAACTCTTTCGAGTGCAAACCCGTTTCCATCTGTTTCAGATGAAGTTACATAGGTTCATAGCTTGCCATTGTGAGATTTGAACTCTTGATAATCTTTTAAATGAAAACCAAATCAACAAAATTGGGATAAATCAGGCACAGCCCCTAATTCAGGTCAGCTGTAAAACCAAGAACAAAGTTTTAAAGGAAACTTACAAACTTTAAATCAAAATGTGATTAAAGGGGTCAACAAAACACCCCAGTCCCCGCGGTGCCCACCGAGCACGGAAGGCCTCGAGAGTGCCAGCAGACACCGCGTGCTCCTTCTCCAGGGACATCCGGCAGCGAACGTAGCCGCGGAAGAGGGACAAACAATCGGGCGGGACTCCCCCGTCGATCACCCGCTGCCTGGACCTGTTAATGGCCAACTTGGCCAGGCCCAGGAGCAGGTTCACGAGGAGGTCCTCCTCCTTCCCGACCCCCTTCCGCACCGGGTGCCCATAGATCAGGAGCGTGGGGCTGAAGTGCAAACAAAACATCAATAAAAGGTTTTTCAAATAACTAAAAAGGGAGTGCAGCCTACAACACCCTATGTATACATGGTGCACGGACTCCACAAGACCGCAAAAAGGGCATGTGTCCTGAGAGTCCGTGAACCTATGCATCCTCTTATTATAAGGGACTGCTGCATGCAACACCCTCCAACCCAGGTCTCCGATAGAAAGGGGGAGGACACCTCCGTAGAGGGCCTCCCATCGAGGGCCTCCGCCGCCGGACGGCAACAAGGCACGCCAGGGCGTGTCCGGTCGACGGACAAGGGTGAGAAAATGGAAGGTGTGCAACAGCAGTCCATACAAAAAGCCCCTCTTTGCCGTGCCAAAAGGCACAGAGGGCATGTCCCCGAGGCGGCTCATATTGCGGGGCACCAGCACCCGAGGGAGGGTTCGGGGCTTGGGGCCAATGTGGAATTCCGTCCGAACAGGGGAACGCTCAGACGGAAGACCACCGCGCACCTGGGCCACCTCAAGACCCAAAATAACGTCGGGTCCGAGCACGACCGTTCTCAGGTCTTGGATGGCATCGGCTGCGACCTGGACACTCAGACGCGCGTCGCGCCAACTCCTGCGGGAGCATCCAGCCCAGTCCTCCGCCACCCAGCACGTCCCCGATCCTGGTCACCCCTGCGGCCACAGCCCTCCTCTCCGCCAACCACTGAAAAGGACGGAGGGGCGGATTCCTGAGCAGCGGCTCTCTGACGATAGCCGCTACTCCTGACGGGGGAGAGCTGCGTCGCGAGGCGACCACTTTCCAGACTTTGATCAGGTCCTGGTAAAAGACGGGCAACGCCTGCAAGGAGCCACCGAGGCCCAGCTGTTCTATAAACAGGAGCTGCACGTCATAATTCAGGCCGTGCACCTGACGGAAGAAATACGTCATCAGGGCACACCATCTAGGAGGAGGCTCAACGTAGAGGTATCGCTGCAGGGTCTGAAGGCGGAAAGTCGCCACCTGTGTGCGTAGGCACACTAGCGCCTGACCACCCTCCCTAAGCGGGAGACTCAGAACCTCGGCAGCGACCCAGTGCAATCTTTTGTCCCAGAAGAAGTCGACTAACAATCTCTGGATTCTTGTGACAAAGTCCGGGGGAGGGGTCAAAGTGACCAGCCGATACCACAACATGGCGGCGATCAGCTGGTTTATGACCAGAACTCGACCCCGGTAAGATAGCACTCGGAGCAGTCCTGTCCAGCGCCGCAGGCGAGCGGTGACTTTCGTCTCCAGTTCCTGCCAGTTTGCCGGCCAGGATTCCTCAGCGGGGCAGAGATGGACCCCCAGGTAGAGGAGGCTGGTCCTGCTCCAGGTGAAAGGCCTGAGCTCCTCGGGTAGGGGATCCATCTGCCACTGACCGACCAGGAGTCTTTTAACAGACATGATTGTGGGCAACAGGACATATTCCCTTTTGACATTAATGAGAACGTAAATAGCAGAGGACGGCTTTGATCCATCAACCTCTGGGTTATGGGCCGGGCCCGTCTCTGCTGCGCCAGTCTGCTGCTTTTTAATGTAACTCTTTCGAGTGCAAACCCGTTTCCATCTGTTTCAGATGAAGTTACATAGGTTCATAGCTTGCCATTGTGAGATTTGAACTCTTGATCTTGGGGTTACAAACCCAGTACCATAACCGCTTGGCTATTTAGGCCAAGCCTAAAATCCAACTGAAGCACTCTATTGCAGCCCAAAGCAGCAGTATAGATGCTTGGCTTTTATAGTTTTGCCATTGTGAGATTTGAACTTTTGATCTTGGGGTTACAAACCCAGTACCATAACCACTTGGCTATTTAGGCCAAGCTTCATAGTTTGCCGTTGTAAGATTTGAACCCTCGATCTTGGGGTTACAAACCCAGAACCATAACCACTTGGCTATTTAGGCCAAGCTAAACACGTTTCCATCTGTTTTTCAGATGAAGTTACATTGTTTCATAGTTTGCTATTGTGAGATTTGAACTCTTGATCATAGGGTTACAAGCCCAGTACCATAACCACTTGGCTATTTAGGCCAAGCAACATATGGTAACTCTTTCCAGTACAAATATGTTTCCTTCTGTTCTTATTCAGATGAAGTTATATTATTTCATAATTTGCCACTGTGAGATCTGAACTCTTGATACTCTTTTGAGTAAACCTGTTTCCATCTGTTTCAGATGAAGTTACATTGTTTCATAGTTTGCTATTGTGAGATTTGAACTCTTGATCTTGGGGTTACAAGCCCAGTACCATAACCACTTGGCTATTTAGGCCAAGCCTTACTTTTTTTGTATTCCTCTAAGACAGACAATTGGTCAATCAGACCAAATCAAATATAGCCCAAGCCCTAATGGATTTTCCTAAGAATGTGCACCATGCGTTAAGATGCCCAGAACATTCAATTGACATTTAATTCATATTAACATGTTTCAGCTGAGCCTTGATCTCCATGTCTTCAGCAAGTGATTATTAGGGTACCCCTTTATTCGGCTGAAAAGTGCTGTAGTCGACTCCTCCCACATACCCTCAGACTCCTCTCTGACGATTATTTTCCATGGTTATTTTTCAACTGTGTCATTGCATCAGGCTATCGAAATGGTGCTGCTACGATTCTGTTTTGGGACCAGCTTCAAACCTCCTCCTGTTACTGTCCAGGTACCCACTATACACCTCGAATCTCACAATGTCCAAGTTTCCTTTTCTCCTTTCAATCTCCTGTCTCCCCCTTTAACCATGGATCCCATCGTCATCATTGTAGGCATTCCCTGCCCTCCCTCGAACTGTTTTCTGTGGATGTCCTCATACTCCATGTCAACCTCACTCCCCATTTTGAGACCATATGGACAATGACCTATGGGGACCCCTCCTCCCATGACACCCCCGTCGACTACCGCCGCCCCCCCCCTTACTTACCAGTTTCCCATTTAAAGGCTACAGATATCTCCCCTGACTATGACAGTGTCATCTGAAGCCCAGTACCAAGTCACCAACCCCCAGAATGCACGTCTGTGAATGACTGACCACACCTTGAACAGCATGCTGTGGATAACTAACACTGGACAGACAGGCCTACCTCCTCCCTGGACCGGGGCTAGGACATGCATGCCAGGCGTAGCCCTGTAGCATGGTCTGCACAGCTGCAGGACTGCCTTTATTTCTACCCCCAACAGTGTGGGCTGCACAGCCCCCAGATTGACTCACACTTCATCCCTCTTCCCTTAATCCCTGCCCCCCAGTCATGCATCTGTGTCCACCTCTTGATTTTTCTTGCCCCAGTCAACCCTCCCTGTCAAGCCTCTCTACTTTCTAACCCCACCCCAGTCAAGCCTCTTGCCTTTCAGCCCTTCCCTCCCTTGCACCAGTCAACTCCCTTAATCATGCCTCTTCCCTTCTTGCTGTCTTGCCTGAGGGTGAGCTGCATGGGTGCAGAATCGCAGCGGCAAGATATGGCAGCAGTGTATTTCAAAATAGACGAAAACTGCTAGTACAAACCTCAAAGTCGCGAGTGAAATGAAGGTTGCCAGGTGCACACCACTTATATATGGTCATCAATCAAACTGGTCGAATTAGCTGCTGTCGTGGCAATTAGATTTGGAGGGATAATGTGATTCCGGCGAACTGGGTTATTAATGAGTATCCATGATACGGAAATACATGCAAATTAGGTTCCCGACATGGATCATTCAGTTTGAGAGTGAGAGACTTGGGTCAGAAACAACTGTGCTAAAATTAAATAAAGTAATTACAAAGGAATGAGGGGAGAGTTGGCTGGAGCAGACTGTGAAAGTAGTTTAGCAGAAAAGATGGTTGATGAACAATGGCAGACGTTTAAGAAAATAGTTCATGACTCACAACAAAGATATGTCCCAGTGAGAAAGAAGGATTCTAGGAAGGGGATAAACCAACCATGGTTAACCAAGAAAATTAAGGATAGTGTAAAATTGAAAGAAAAAACCTACAATGTGGCAAAGATTAATGGTAAGCCAGAGGAGTGGGAAAGTTTTAAAAACCAACAGCAGATGACCAAAAAATAATAAAGAGCGAGAAAATAAACTTTGAGGGTAAACTAGCAAGTAATATAAATATGAAAAGTAAGAGTTTCTTTAAATATATAAAAAGGAAGAGAGAGGCCAAAGTTAATATAAGCCCCTTAGAGAATGAGGCTGGGGAAATAATAATGGGAAACCAGGAAATGGCAGAGGAGTTAAATAGATACTTTGCATCAGTCTTCACGATAGAAGATACTGACAGCATTCCAAAAATACTAAATAATCAAGGGGCAAAGGTGGGGGGAGGAAATAAATACAATAACTATCACTAGAGAATAAGTATTAGGGAAACTAATGGGGTTAAAGGCCAATAAGTCCCCTGGACCTGATGGGTTGCATCCTAGGATATTAAAGGAAGTAGCTACATAGATAGTGGATGCACTGGTAATAATCTTCCAAGAATCCTTAGATTCTGGAAAAGCCCCAGAGGATTGGAGAACAGCCAATGTAACACCCTTGTTCAAAAAGGGAGGGAGCCAAAAAACAGGTAACTATAGGCCAGTTAGCTTAACATCCATCATTGGGAAAATGTTAGAGTCCATTATAAAGGATGTAATTGCAGAGCTTTTAGAAATGAATAATAAAATCAAGCAGAGTCAGCATGGCTTCATGAAGGGGAAATAATGCTTGACAAATTTATTAGAATTCTTTCAGGAGGTAACAAGCAGGATAGATAAAGGGAAACCACTAGATGTAAAATATTTGGATTTCCAAAAGGTGTTTGATAAGGTACTGCACACAAGGCTACTTAATAAGACGGAGAGTTGAGATAAGGGGGGCATTTTCAGGATGGCAACCTGTAACTGGTGGAGTGCCACAGGGATCAGTTCTGGGGCCACAATTATTTACAATGTATATTAATGACTTGGATGAGGAAATGAATGTACTGTTGCCAAGTTTGCAGATGACACAAAAATAGGTGGGAAGTCAAGTGGTGAGGATGACACAACGAGTCTACAGAGGGATATAGACAGGTTAAGTGAGTGGGCAAAAACTTGGCAGATGGAATATAATGTGGGAAAATGTGAGGTTATGCACTTTCGCAGGAAGAACAGAGGAGCTGAATATTACTTAACTGGAGGAAGACTATAGAAAGCTGCAGCACAGAGAGATTTGGAGGTCCTCGTGCATGAATCCCAAAAAGTTAGCATACAAGTTCAGCAGGTAATAGGGAAGGCAAATGGAATGTTGGCCTTTATTTCAAAGGGAATGGAGTATAAAAATAGGGAAGTCTTGGTAAAACTATACAAGGCCCTAGTTCAACCACAGCTAGAATACTGTGAACAGTTTTGGTCTCCTTATCTATGGAAAGATGTACTGGCATTGAAAGCAGTCCAGAGAAGGTTCACTAGGTTGATCCCTGGTATAGAGGGATTTTCTTATGAGGAGAGGTTGAGTAGGTTGGGCCTGTACTCATTGGAGTTTAGAAGAATGAGAGGCGACCTTATTGAAACATATAAAATTCTTAAGGGGTTTGACAGGGTAGATGCTGAGAGGTTGCTTCCCCTTGTGGGAGAGTCTAGGACCAGAAGGTATAATCTCACATTAAGGAGTCATCCATTTAAGACAGAGATGAGGTGGAATTTCTCCTCTCAGAGGGTAGTTAATGTGTGGAATTCTTTACCACAGAGGACTGTAGAGGTTGGGTCATTAATTATATTCAAGGCTGAGATAGAGAGATTTTTAATCAGTAAGGGAATCAAGTGTTATGGGGAAAAGGCAAAAAAGTGGAGTTGAGGATTATCAGATCAGCCATAACCTCATTGAATGGTGGAGCAGACTTGATGGGCTGAATGGCCTACTTCTGCTCCTATATCTTATGGTCTTATGGATCAGCGGGAAAGGCATTAGCCTGCCAAGAAAGTTTGGAGGGGAAAATTCCAACTTATTTTCACACCAGCAGCATACTGACTTTTGCCATCATGCCAACTTTTGTGCTCCCACCCACAATTCCTGCTGGTAGTGGGAGCATAAAGTTCTACCCCTGGTTTCTGTTATGTGGCCATAGTATCTGTTTTTCTTTGTCCTCACAAATAGAACCATAGCACCATAGAAAAGTTACAGTGCAGAAAGGCTATTCAGCCCATCATGTCTGTGCCAGCCTGAAAAAGATGAAAAAGAAACTGCCACTCATTTGAATCCCACTTTTCAGTTCCTGGTCCATAGCCTTGCAGGTTAAAGCACTTCAGATGCCGATTCAAATAAGTTTTAAATGAGTTGAGCATTTCAACCTCAACCACCGATTTAGGCAGTGAATTCCAGGTGGCCACCACCCACAGGGTGAAAAAGAGTTTCCTCATGTCCCTGTTAAAAGTTATGATAGTAGTAATTTGTAGCCATGTGTATATATTTAACTTGTATAAATTAATAAAATATTTCATTTAGTTTAATATAAAATCTGTCGAGAACTGGTGGTCTGATGCCTGAATTTAGTGTTGCATCTCAAATATACCACTTAAAAATATAGATTATGACTGTTGTTTAAAGTTTCTCTCTGGGATTTTTAAAGAACTCAGCTTTACTGAAAGGCTGTCTCATAACATCCCCTCTAATCCTTCTACCAACCACCTTAAATCTCTGCCCCTGGTAACTGACCCCTCAACTCGGGGAAACAAATCTTGACTGTCTACCTTATCTAGGCCCTCATTATTTTGTACACCTCAATTAGGTCAGCGTCATTTTTTTTCTAAGGAAAACAACCCTAGCCTATCTAGCCTTTCCTCATAGCTGCAATTGTCAAGCCCTGGCAGCATTCTTGTAAATCTCTCTGTACTCTCTCCGGAGCAATTATGTCCTCCTGTAAAGTGGCGATCAGAGCTGTACGCAAACTTCCAGGTGTGGCCTAACCAGCGTTTTACACAGGTCCAGTATTACATACCTGCTTTTGTATTCAATACCTCGTCCAATAAAGGAAAGCATTCCATTTGCTTTCTTTACCACCTTATCCACCTGTGCTGCCACTTCAGCGACCTGTGGACATGCACTCCAAGGACTATCACTTCCTCAACCCCGCTCAGTATCCTCCTGCTGATTGATTATTCCCTTGCATTGTTTGCCCTCCCCAAATGCATTACCTCTTAATTCTCCGAATTGACTTCCATTTGCCACTTTTCTGTCCACTCAACCAAACTGTTGATATCATTCTGGAGACAACAGCTATCCTTTTCATTATCAACTACATGGCCAATTTTTGTGCCATCTGCAAATTTCCCAATCATACCTCCCACATTTATGTCCAATTCATTAATATATACAACAAACAGCAAAGGTCCCAATAGTGAGCCCTATGGAACACCATTGGAAACTATTTCCCATTTGCAAAAACACCCATTGACCATTACCCTTTGGTTCCTGTGGCTGAGCCAATTTTGGATCCAACTTTCCAGCTTTCCCTCTATCCCGTGGGATCTCATTTTCCTGACCAGTCTTCTATGTGGGACCTTGTCAAATGCCTTACTAAAATCCATGTAGACGGCATCCGCTGCACTACCCTCATCAATCCTCCTTGTTACTTCTTCAAAAAATTCTATTAAGTTAGTAAGACATAATCTTCCCCTAACAAAACCATGCTGACTGCCCCTGATCCACCCTTGCCTTTCTAAGTGACAGTTTATCCTGTCTCTCAGAATTGATTCCAATAATTTGCCCACCACTGAAGTCAGGCTGACTGGTCTATAATTTTCTGGCCTATCCCTTGCGCCCTTTTAAAATAACAGCACACCATTTGCAGACCTCTGATCCCATGGTACCTCATCTGTATCTAATGAAGATGGAAAATGATCCTTAGGGTATCCACTATTTCCTGGCTTCCTTTAACAGCCTGGGATACAATCCATCTGGCCCTGGTTACATGTCCACTTTCAAGGATGTCAGTCGCTCCAGTACTTCCTCTCTCACTATGCTTATTGTATCTAATGTTTCACACTCCTCCTCCTTAACTAGAATGTCTGCATCATCCATCTCCTTACTGAAAATGTACGATAAAATATTCATTGAGAACCCTGCTTACACCTTCAACATCAATGCACAAGTTACCATGTACATCTCTGATAGCCCCCATCCCTTCCTTAGTTATTCTCTTGCTCTTAATGTACTGGTAAAATATCCTTGGGTTTTCTTTGATTTTACCTGCCAACATTTTTTTGGATCCTCTCTTTGCTTTCCTAATTCCCATTTATACTTTCTCCCCTGTACTTTCTAGACTCCTCGAGGCTATCTACAGTATTAAGTCTTTTGTGACTGTCATAAGCTCTTTTTTTCTGCTTTATCTTGGCCTGTATGCTTCTAGGGGACTCTAGATTTTACAGAACCACCCTTTTTTTGTGAGGACATGTCTACACTGTGCCCATTTAATGCCTCCTACTGATTTGACACTGTTTTCCCTTCTAATAGCTGTATCCAGTCCACTCTCGCCAGCTCACTTGTCTTCCCCCAATTTAGAACTTTCACTTCTGTTCTACCTTTGTCCTTTTCCATAGTGATGCTAAATCTCACTGTATTATGATGGTCCAAAATGGTCCCCCGTTGCTGCTTCATCCACTTGACCAGCTTCATTTCCGAAGACTAAATCTAGAATTGCGCCCCCTCTCGTTGGGCTAAAAAAGTTCTCTTCAATGCAGTTCAAGAATTTTGCGCTCACTGTGCCCTTCACACTGTTCATTTCCCGATTGATATTAGGATAGTGGAAGTCTCCAACGATTACAGCCCTCTTGTTTTTGCACTCAGAAATCTGCCTATATACTTGCTCTTCTAACTCTCTTTCAATATTTGGAGGTCCACAGTACAGTGTGGCTGCCCCTTTTTTATTTCTGAGCTCACCCCATATGGCCTCATTTAGTATATCATCCCTCTTCTTAACTGTAATTGATTTTTTAACCAATACTGCTACACCCCACTTTTTTATCCCCCCCCCACTCTATCCTGTCAGAAAACTCAATAACCAGGACATTGAGCTGCCACCTTTGCCCCTCCTTAAGCCAAGTTTCCATTATAGCAACAATATCATGTTGCCATGTGTCTATGTGTACCCTCAGCTCATCAGCTTTATTTGCTATACTTCTTGCGTATACAGATATACTTCATAATACTGCCAAATTCCTGCGCTGTACACTTTTTAATCTGTGCTTCTTCCGCCTTTCAGGATCACTCACGAATTGTCCGTTTCCCATTCCCTGCTCTGACTTTAACCCTGCCAATCTAGTTTAAACCAAGCACTCCCCACCACCATCAACAGCACTCGCAAATCTCACTGCGAGGATAACCATCCCAGTCCTGTTCAAGTGTAGGTCTTCCAGCTTATACAGGTCCTATGTTTCCCAGAACCAATCCCAACGCCCCAGAAATCTGATACTCTCCCTCCTACACCAGCTTTCTAACCAAAAGTTTAATTGCTCAATTGACATATTTCTATACTCACTTGCATATGGGAATGGGAGTAATCCTGAGATCACTGCTTTAGAGGTTCTGCTTTTCAATCTTCTTCCTAGCACCCTAATTAATCTAAGCCTGCATGTCTGGACAAGACATTAAAATGCAACCAACTTTCGGGACATTTCATTGAGAAGGCATTAAAATGAAGCATATGTTTCCTGTTGGATTAACGATTGTCCTTATTCAAATAATTCAAGGAACTGGTCTACAATGGACTTGCAGACTTCTTGGCTGAGGAGTGGAATTCCAAAGATTGGGTGGGGAGGAAAAATATTCTATCACAAGTATATGTAAATGGGTGGAACTCAAACACCATTGTGTCAATGCCCAAGTCATCGGAGATATTTGGGAAGAGCAGTCAGAGAGGTGGACCTATCAGATGCTCGGAACCAGCCCATGCTGAGTTTGAAAGGAGAGTGAAAGAAACAAATTATGACATCACAGAAAAAAAGCAATTTAATTGATTGGAGAGGAAGCTAGCTGTTTGGTGAGTATCTAGTAAGTGCTAAAGGTTTATTCTATTCCCAAGGTTTAAAATAAAGTAAGAACTATATTTTTGGTAAGGCTTATTAAGTAGGGCCAAGTAATATAAAGTTAATAGAAGTAAACAGAAGTAAAATAAAGTAAACATAACATAAATAAATTGAAGCCATGGCAGGACAACTTGGTTGTGTGGAATGCGTGTCCTGTAATATGTGGGAAGTGGTGGATGCTCCCAAATGTCCTAGACGACCACATGTGCAGAAAGTGTCACCAGCTGCAGAACCTTGAGCTCTGGGTTTCAGAACTTGAGCAGTGGCTGGAGTCACTGCGGTACATCCGCAAGGCTGAGAGCTACATGGATGGTATGTTCAGAGAGGTGGTCATATCACAGCTTATGAGCCTGGAGGTAGGAAGGGAATGGGTCACTGCCAGGCAGTCCAAGAAAACTAGACAGGTAGTGGAGTCCCTGTGGTCCCACTCACAAATCGTTATTTCATTTTGGAAGCTGTTGAGGGCGCTAATTCCTCAGAGGAGTGCAGTCAGAGCCAAGTTTCTGGCACCACAAGCAGCTTAGCTGTACTGGAGGGGAGGAAGAAGAAAGGAAGAGCTATAGTGATAGGGGATTCGTTAGGGAAACAGACAGACATTTATGTGGCCGTAGACATGACTCCAGGATGGTATGTTACCTCCCTGGTGCCAGGGTCAAGGATGTCATGGAGTGGCTACAGGACATTCTTCTGGGGTCCACGTTGGTACGAATAACTTAGGTAGGAAAAGGGATTCCAGGGCCTTGTGTAGTTCCATATATATTGACAGAACAGGAGAAAAAAAGTCACCTAACTTCTAAACTCCATTTTGTTTCAAAAAGCAGTGTCTATTCTCCATTTTGTTTTAAAACAAAGTGTCCATTTCCATAAATCCATGAGTATAATTGTGTGAATGTGACAAGCTAATGAGGTACTTTTGAAGTGTAGACCCTGTTGTAATGTAGGAAATGCAGGAGTCAATTTGCAGACAAGCTCTGAGTTTTTTGGTTCACTCAACATGTAGTTCAATAAGACTAAAACCAATAGTTGATAATAGGAGATATTTTGATGTGGTAAATCAGGACAATTTATTAATAAATAAGAGTTATACTTAACAAACCAAGGCAGTAACTTGACCACTCATCTGGCTTTTACTTTCAATCTGATGCTTGGGTGCAGTTTGATGCTCAGGATTCCTTTGCTTCGATGGCTTCTTTGTTTTATTATGCCACATGTTGGAGCTTCTCTGTTTACCAAGTCTACAGTTCCCACTTCTGGGACACTTCTTTACTTCTGCACAATCAGGCTCTGAAAACTCTAATTTTTTAATCCTTTCTGACAGTCAGACCACCTCGTGTTCAGAGTCATTCCAGCCTGCTGGTTGGCTTAAGCACTTTATGATCAGTGTCTGGTCCGCTTTAATTGGGCTCTTGAGGTGATAAGACACTTATGTACAAGTGTCAAGACTCTTATTCATTTAACTGTTGAGGACTAGTTTGAGTTAGTTTCACCAAATTCTCTGGTTCCATGTTTTGTTCTGAAATGTGCAGCATGAAAATTGCAACTAAAGTTATCACAATGAATTCTTTAAACTTTTACATTGTTAAAGCTACAAAATCAAAACCTGCATGACTCAATAAAACATTAGGATTGATTAAGAGAGAAATGTGACTGATGTAAAATCAAACTAACTCCTTTTGCTAATGTTTTAGTATTAGATTAAAAATAAATTAAAACTAATTCTAACCATCCCAAAAATATCTACAATTCTCCCACAAAGATCAATGTGATAACTTCAGTTACATGGAGAGATTGGAGAAGTTGGGGTTGTTTTCCCCAGAGAACAGAAGATCAAGGGAAGATTTGAAAGAAGTATTCAAATTCATGAGGGATTTAAGCAGAGCAGACAGAGTAAAACTTCCCATTGGTGGAAGGGTTGAGAACCATAGGACATTGTTATAAGGGCCCAGGTCTTCCGGTTTCCACATCATTGGAGACTGGATGTACAACTCAAGATACGTGTCGGAAACCCACTGAGGTCCTGATGCACTGCTTCCATGGGAATTGCCCAGGGAGCTTGAACTTCCAATAGGCAATTCCCCTGCTCCCAGGACCCTCCAAAGAAAGTTTCCGAGTTTAAATTTCCGACTTCGGACAGTTCCGATTACTTACCTGGTTTATAATCCAGGAACTGTTAGACAGAAAAATCCTAGTGTAACTCCAGGATAACTGTACAACTGACTCACGCAATTACCCACATTGACCACCACCACCCCCACCCCCCATCCCCCCAGCCAACCCTCCCAGGTTTCCCCACCAAGCTCCTGACTAACCCCTGACCACTGCCACAAACCTCCCCGATTCCTGTCTATCCCCCAACTCCCCATCAATCCGATCCAACTAGCCCTCACCATTGGACTAACTCCAACCCCCCAACTCCTCCCTGACTGCCCCAACTCAACCTGACTAGCCCCTGAGCTGACACCCCTCCTGATCTGACTACACCCTGACCCACCTACGAACTCGCTCACTTACCCACACACCCACCTATCCACCTGTCACCCTACCCACCTCCCCAACCTGCCACATTACCCACTTACCTCACCCATGCTGCCATTCATTCATTCATCAATCACCCATTCACTAACATTCTCTCTGGACATTTGAATTTCCCTCAAGACAGCTAGTGCCGTAAAAAAGAGGAGGGCATCTGTGCCGATTCTCTTCACTGTTCTCCGCGAGCATACCTGTGTCAAGGGATTCTTCTGCATCATGGATTGGAAGTCAGGGCCTTTTTAATGTATCCAGGTAAGTCAGTAGTTTTCTGTTTGATCTGCATCAGACACAGGGGTTCCAACTCTGATTGGAAGTTTTAGGCCAAGGTGAATAGCAGAAGAACCATTGTTGAGATGAGGACAAGCTTATTTTTGCAGCAAGTGCTTAGAATCTGGAATGAACTGAGAGTGTAGTGGAAGCAGATTTGATTATGGCTTTCAAAAGAGAATTGGGTTTGCATCTGAAGAAAAAATATTTGAAGGGCTACAGGGAAAGTGCGGGGGATTGAGACCAGTTGTGTTGCTCTTTTAGAGAACTGGCACAGATAGGACAGGCCAAATAGCCTCCTTCTGTGCGGTAACCATTCTATGATTCTATTCAAGGTCCAGATAACCTGTTTTTGTGATCTTGATTGAGGGATAACTATTACTGGGCCACTGGAAAGAAGCCTCTGCTCTTCTTTGATATCGTGCCATGGGAACTTTTTTGTCTACCTGAGAGGGAGGACAGGACTTCAGTTTAACATCTTTTCCTTACCATCTCATTTCTATTTGTGGGACTTTCTTATATTATTGCACCCACACTTCAATGGCAACAGGATTTAGGAGCAGAACCTTTTTGGGTAGTAGTGCAGATCAATCTGGCCCAAACCTTTAAAATGTTGTGGCTCCTTAGCTCCCTTACTGATCCAACACTCTCCTAATGACAATTTACATTTCTATCTCCCCTGTCAAGCTTACATTATTTCAGCTAATTGATAGAGCTATACAAATATGTGGCTGAAAGACATTTTAGAAAATTGGAGCATGAAAGACCGTGCTAAAAATAAACAATAAAGATCTGGCAATATATATTTTGCATTAATGTATAAACTATTTCACATTCATATTCACATAATGATACTCTACTTATTCAAACTGCTGCTGTTGTACAAAGAATGTGTATTTACATATTTAAAAAATCCTGTTAAGTCTCCTTTATCAAGTAATGCAAGTTGTTCAAACTTGCAGATGATCCAAACTTTGAGTCACAAAAAGCAAATGCTGTGCTTCAAAAACAGCTGAGATAGAAAGAATGCATTTATATGGTGCCTTTCATGACCTCAAGAGGTTCCAAAGTTCTTTTCAGTCAATGAAGTACTTTTGAAATGTTATCATTGTTCTAATGTAGAAAACATGGCAGCCAATTTGTACACAGCAAGATCCCATTAACAGCAATGAGATAATGAGCAGGTAATCTGTTTTAGTGAATGTTGCTTGATGCATAAATATTAGGCCAGGAAACCAGAGTATTTGTCCTTACTCTTCTTTGAATAGTGTCATCTGAGAGGGTAGAAACGGCCTGCATTTAACATCTATTCTGAAAGACAGCGGTGCTGGAGCACCAGCATAGGTTTTATGCTCAAGTCTCTAGAGTGGGTTTTGAATCCAAGGCCTTCTGACCCAGAGCAAAAGTGCTATCCCTGAATAAAATCTAAGTGGGAGTGCAGTGGTAGAAATTCAATTCTGATGAGGGTAAAGTAATGAATATTGGAAGATGAAATGATATTGTCTACACTATAAATACAGGCAGCATTACTTCAAATCTATTGCTTTGTGGAAGACCAGTAAAAAAAAATTCAACTCGTGTCTGATTTCAGTTGAGCTTTTATTAATTTAGTGCTCATGCTCTGTAATTCTGAGATCTGTATATGTATGTTTTGCCCAAATGGCCGTAGTGTCACATAAGTGACCTTCATAACTTACCAAAATCAACAAGTTTTGCTGAAAAATTAAACAGATCATGCACAAATGCCTCTGCCAAATAAAGCTGAGAAGGAAATTGATTCATGAAGGGACTTGTAGCATTAAAACTGCTTTAGATATATTTGAAGCCAAGCAGGTTCTATTTATTAGATGTTTGATAAACAAGTTATTGATGTTCTAGGAATCTAAATTTAAACAGTCACAGAGGTAAAGTTAATGCACAGGCACTACATAAAATCAGTTACCATTTTACCCATTTAAAGAAAAATATCCACAAAACCTTCCAAGTGAAAGTCGGGAAGACCAGCTCACCAAAAACTTCACTCCCTTGCTGAGCACTCTAACCCTCTCTTTGGCCGCTGCCACAGGCTGTACCAAAGTTTTCACAACCTTGGCGGCCTATTTGACCCTGAGCTGAGCTTACAGCAGATACCCTCTTTATCAGAGAGATTGCCTACTTTAACATCTATAACAGTGTCCATCTCTACTCCCTCCTCTGCCCATCTGCTATTGAAACCCCCATCCATTCATGCCTTTTTAAAATTCAGACTATAATATTCCAGTGGTCTACTGGGCGGTGTCTCAGTTTCCACCCTCTGTAACCTTCAATTCATCCAAAGCTCTTACCATGCATGAAGCCATTCACTCTACTCACTGAGCTACAATTGCTCTTGGTTCCCCAATACCTCAAATTTAAAATTATCATCCTTGTATTTAAATGCCTCCATGCCTCATCGATCCCAATCTCTATGACCACCAGCCCACCAACCCCTTCACTAAACTCTTCATTCCTATTACTCAACCGCCTTTGCATTATCCACTCCCTTAACCCTTCTTTGTAAGCTGTGCTTTCAGCCATCTAGGTGTCATTCTCTGGAGCTCCCTCTATAAACCCTTCCAACTCTCCATCTTCTTCTTTTCCTATAAAACCCAACTCATTAATAAAGCTTTTGGTCCACCTGCTAATATCGCCTTCTTTGGCTTGGGGCCTATCTTCTCTCTTTAAACCATTTTAAATGCCTTGGGATTCTTTTTCACATTAACAGTACTATATAAATTTCTTACAGTATTGTAGAGTAAAGGGTTAATGTTAAATTTGCAAATAGGTGGTCTACGTCAGTGATGTGAGATCACATGACAAGAGAACATGCTGAGGGATAGCTTTGTGTGAAGCCTCATGCTAAGCCTTGTCCTGTATATAGTTAGAAGAACGTTTAATAAAAGGTAAAGTTTACCAACATCCTTGCTTCCAGCAGTTGCTATTAATCCTAACCAAGGACAATCGAAGCTAAGATTCACAGTGATGGTATATCAGATAGTGGCAGCAGTGAAGACAACGATAAAGCATTAAGTAAAAAGTCCAGTGACTGAAAAAGTGGCAAGCAAAATGACTGCAAGGAAAGGACAGTATGGGAAAAATGTCAACTGAACTCAAAGAAAGACTAGAGTGAAGAAAAGCCATGGAGAAAACCTTACCCTCACCAGTGTGCTTCAAGCACGTGGAAGGCCTGGATCAAGCCGAGAAGTGACAGAAATGGTGTTGTAGACTTAACAGATACAGAATCACTTTGGGACTAGCAGAGAAGCTGAGCAAGGAACAGGTCAGTACCCTTCTCTACACAATGGGCAATAGTGCAGATGAAATATTCGTCAGACAGGGAATAAGTGAAGAAGGGGCATTGTATGAAGATGTTACAAAAGCCTTTGAAAAAGATTTCAGCCTTAGACAGAACACAATTAAAAGGTGAAGTTCAATAGACCTACCCAAGGATCAGGAGAGAGTGCAGATTCCTAACCATTTATATTGACTAACTGAGCATTGCAAATATGGAGCCCTGAAAGATGAATTAACTTGGAATTTCATTGTTGTAAGAGTCTTAGAGGAGACTTTATCAGAGTTTCTACATTCGAGGGAGAAATTGATACTATCAAAGGCTGTGCAGTTTACTGGATAGGCAGAAGTGAGAAAGCAAAATCAGGTATTTATTTGAGGTGACAGGGAGATTTCCTAGAGAAAAATGACTGACAGTGTGGTTTGTAGGACATAGAAGTAGCAGCAAACCCACTCAAAAACAGGGAAGAGCAAAGAGAGTGCTGGCGCCACATTATTTAGTGTTCTTGCTGTGGCAGGAAAAAGTTGCATCAGCATGAAGAGTGTTCCGCCAGAAATTCAGAGTGCTAATCCTGTAAGAGAAGAGGAAATTTTAAAGCTAGATGCTGCAGCAAAAAGTTCTCAACTCAGAATTTTAAAGAGAAGCCAGTTAAAGCAAATAGCAAAAGAAATTGAAGATGCAAAAGACAATGAAGTGCCATTCTAGGGAGAAATTATAATATCTAGTGGGAACTATTGGAGTACAGACATTATGGTCCATGAAAAAAAACGAACTTCAAGTTAGACACTGGAGAAGGAGTTTCAGTTCTTTTGGACACAGAACAGTGGCTAAAGCAAGACTTCATTCAGCCATTGACTGTACAACTCCATGGTCCAGATGGCATTCTGCTGAAGGTCAAGGGACAGTTGACTGTTACACTTAAGTACAAAGGAAGAGAAAGCACAGAAACTTTGTATGTGATCCAAAACCAAAACTGATCACTATTAAGCCAAAAAGCTTGCACTGGTCTACAGCTCATCTATAAAGTAGAAGAATTGAAAAGCCAAGACAAACTGAAAAAATTCAGGACAGAATTTCCAAACTTAAGAGGTCTTGAAAAGACTGAAGCAAGTGCTCCAAAGCAGAAGCACGAGAACCTAATAGAATCATGTGAGAACCTTGTGAAAACCAGGCAGAAGACTTCCTATGAACAGCAGGTGAGGGAATCGCAAGTTAACTATCTGGAAGGGCAGCTTGCATCAATCAAGAAACAGATGAACAAACTCAAGTGCAAGAACAAGAGAGACAAGCATGAACAAGAGAACATAAATTTCATCCTATACTTCATTGACCACAACATTTCTATCAGCAACAATACAAAGGCTAAATAAAATTCAAAAGGCACAAAAATCAGATGAAGAATGTGCTCAAATCCGGGAATACTGCATCAAAGACTGGTCAGAATACATTCCAAATAATCTCATCCCGAAGTAATACTTAGAGAAACGAAGATATCTCATGCCATTGGATGACTTACTGATTTATTATGAGAGATTGATCATACCTAGAGTCCTCAAGACTTGAGATCCTTCAGCGAATACACCAGAGACGCCTGGGCATTACAGTGTTATGCTAGAGCACAAAATTCTGTTTGGTGGCCAGTTATCTCAAAATCATTAGAAGAAATAATTTCAAATTGCAACATCTGTGAGATCCATCACCAGGAACAAGGAGAACCACTGATGGTATCCACATTTCCATCCAGACCATGGGCACGTCTTGGAATGGATCTTTTTGCACTCAAAGGGAAGCCATTCCTCATAGCTGTTGACTATTACTCCAGATGGATTGAGATTAAGCATCTGCATGGTCCCACGTTGGAAGCTGTCATTACATTACTAAAACAAATTTTTGCCTTGCACAGCATTCCAGACCTAGTCATTTCAGACAATGGCCAACAGTTTGCCAATGAATGTTTTAGGCAGTTCACAGAAGCTTGTGAGTTTGTCCACATGACTAGCTCAGTCACATACCCACAAGCTACTGGGGAGGCCGAAAGAGGAGTAAGAATGTAAAGGCTTTGTTGCAGAAAAATGACTATATTAAATTGGCACTGTTGAGCTTCCATTCCACAATGCTCCAGAATAGCCTAGCTCTCTGCGAACTTCTAATTGGAAAAACAACTGTGGACTCAACTTCCTGCTCTTCTGCACACAGTTATGCCATGCTTCAAGGCAGCAGATATAGAGAGAATAAGGGAGAAGGAATATGCGTATTGTGCAAATCAAACCAGAAACTATAATCAATGTCATAGAGTACACATCTTACCTGAAATCTAGGCAGGGTAGTTAGTATCGATTCATGATCAAAATCACAAAAGCCAGGTTTTAGAAAAAGCTATACATCCGTGATCTTATCTTGTGGAGATTGAAAATGAAATAGTGAGAAGAAACAAAAGCACATTCGTATCTACTAGAAGACAACCTTCAATGGAATGCAACAGTTACCCAGAAGATTAGAAAGATGACCTGAACAGTAAGCTGGTGCTCTCTGATGATTGACAAACCACTCTACCAAGTTCGAGAGAGAACATGGAGAACTTGACTCCTATACATCTTTCGAGAGAGCTAAGAACAAGGTCAGTGAGATAGGTGAAACCATCACAATGGTCATCTCTGAACCAGGGGTGAAGGCACAGATTTAAGAGGGGGTGGTGGTGGTGGTGGTGAGGTGGGTGAGGGGATATGTAGGATAATGTAAATAATGTGTTGAATAGAGTCAGGGATTTGAGGGTAAATCTAGTGTTAAGGGTTAGTGTTAAAAATGTAAATAGACAGTCTATATCATCAGTGATGCAAGATCACATGACAACAGAGTATGCTGAGGTATAGTTCTATGTGAAGCCTCGTGCTAAGCCTTGTCCTGTATATAGTTAGAAGAATGTTTAATAAGATAATTAAAATAAAGTTTACCAACAGCTTTACCTCCAGCAATCCCTATCAATCCTAACCAAGGTCAACCGAAGCTAAGACCCACAATGATGATAACAGATATATTACTCAACTAGCTTAACAGCCATTTTACCAGTATAAATAGTGCTGTGCAGGCTAATCCAACTGCAGTGTGCACAATTTCTGTGGGAAATGGAGGAAAAGCACAGAAGATGTAAACCATGATTTACATTTTAAGATCTGCAGATCATAATTATAGTACAGAGTGCTTTCTACAAAGTAGAGGAGGAACTGCTGTTGACAGACATATTAATCCATCACATAAGATCACATATCAAGGAAATTTGGAGACTATCTGAAAAAAATGTGTTAATTTTGAAGAAAGTAGTCTAGGTGAAAAATAGGTAGGCAGGAATAATGTTGAGACTGTCATGTATATGTGCAATCATGGATGGCAATCAAATGAAGTTACAGGTTCACATTGTTTGGTTAAATACCTTAGTATTCTTAACCTGAATTGACCCAAAAACTTGCTGCGAATACAACACAAAAGAAGTAATGGACTTGGTTAAAACTAGCAATGCATATAAAAAAAAAGATTTACAAAGTACAATGGGAAAGATTAAATACTGACTATTATTATTCACATGCAACTGGCAACTACAGTGCACTTAGCTCTCAAGTTCTCTCATTGTATTTCTGTAGATAAGATAATTAATATTCACATAAACTGTGCATTAGTCCATAAAGCTGCAGAAGCCTAAAATACACAGCACAAAATATTTGCTCTTTCAGTGCAAGTTTACTTTTTTTAATGGAAAAGGATCACCTTCAACAGAAAACAGAGAGTGAAGATGGACTCCTGACCCAGCAAGTGAAACCCCCATATCCTTCAAATGTATAATTATAAAGGTTGTTGTTACATTTTTAGGATTTTACACTATATTTTGTCCTGTGTTTCAGCATTACAGTCAATCTCATAATCAGACTTTATGATTTTATGAAGCACTAGGTGCATATCTCTGCCCAATATCTAGGTCAAAGTAGCGAGCCTAAGGGTTTGAACAAACAAGTTTTTCCATTGATTCAAAATGTACCATCTGCAGTCAAGTAAATCTCTTTGCCTTTGGAAGTTAACAGAATATATTAAGCCATGCCTTAGGCTACAAACAAACAGATAATTGTATTTAACATTAAGCAGGTAAATTAACATTATTCAGTGTACTATATTTACAACAATTACACCCTTCAAAACATAAGAAAAAGCAGGAGTAAATCATATGGCGCCTTGTGCTTGCCTGCCATTCAATAAGATCACAACTGATTTTCTTTCTCTACTTCACTTTCCTACCCCATCCCCACATCCCCTGATTCCCTTTGTGCCCCAAAATCTTATTGACCTATCTTGAATTTACTCAATGACTGAGCGTCCACACCCCTCTGGGGTAGACAAGTCCAAAGACTCACAACCCTCTGAGTGAAGAAATTTTTCCTCATCTCAGTTCCAAATGGCCAACCCCTGACCCTGAGAAAATGACCCCTTGTTCCAGCCTCTCCAGCATCTCTTAAATTTATTTTACTAATGCCCTTGTAAGTCACTGTGGGTAGCATCAGAATGTTGCAAAGTTTGCATCTAGAGTTCCCAGGTAACAGGTGAGTTCCTGTTCATTGGACATCTCAGACTAAGCAGTAACAATGAGCGGTCCAAGACAGATGGAAAACTGGCATGATGGTAAAAGCAGAAAATGCTGGAAATGCAGGTCAGGCTATTTAATATTCTCCTGAACATGTCAAAACTACAATGATAATTCACCTGTACTAGCTGTTAACAAAAAAATTCAACATTGAACCATGGTCACGATTTATATTTCAAAACATCATTACAGAGCCTCAGAACAGCTGGATATTCTTGATTTCCTCTGACTGCAACTGGAAGCAATACAGTCACACATAGACCATTCAGAGGCATCAATTTTCAACCGGAATTCAATGGAATTGAAAATTGAGTGATTTCTATAGCAGGTGGCTGACCTGCAGTGGCAGTTTAAAGTTGAAATTAATCTCCTAAATATTGTGAAAATATACTGAGTGAAAGGACATTAAAACAGGATTAGATGGATATATTATCAATTACATTGTATTGAATGGAATAACTTGATTCACCTTTCTGTATAAAATATTTTGAATATCCTAGGGGAGTGTCCACATACAAACTACAAGCCACAGCAATCAAAACATGCAGCCCTCAGGCATTTCTGAACTATGGCCTTGTTTTGAGATATTGAAACTAGCCAGACTGTACTGTATGTGCTACACAACTTGCAGAAGCTGCCAGCAATAACTGGCTCTAACCTTTTGGTGTGACCTGCGAAGAAAAATCCAAGAAAGAATCTGATCTGGACGAAACTTATCATTTTTGTCACATCCGAAAGTCATAGATTGCAGCTGGAATGGAGGATTGAAGTGGTGAAACGTCTATGCCCTTTGGAGTTGTAATCATGGAGATCTGTACACAGCATTGCTAATGCAGCGGCTGGAGCAGAGAACTATGTCTCTGCTTTACTTAATTATCATCACATGGCTTCTCTGTGCAAAAGTAAAGCATTGTACCATGAAATATGCCATATACTGCTTGTGCAGCAATATAGCTGACTGTGTAACTGCTCTTTTCTCCTTGTTATAGATAATGGCATAATGTAGGATCAACAAAAAGTTTCTCTCATGTGACAAGCCTCATCACAGCATTGACCATCATCACTACTTGAAGCTTGCACCAGCCAAAGGCACACAGGCTGAAGTGATTTAGAGGAGGAAGCATAGGGTGAATCATTTCTCACAGACATGAAAGGGGCAGAGGTGATTGTTACTAATGGAAGAAATAGCATCATAGAAACGCTGAAATTGTTAGCCTAAAAATGACCGAGGTCCGGCTAATTTGTCTTCCATCACCCTGATAGTTGCATGGTACAATGATAATGAAGGTGCTGACTAATCATGGCCATCAATCTCTGTCAATTAGTTTACAACAGACCTAGACAAGAGGTGAGGAAATCCCAAGAGTGGAGAGCTTTGGGAACCATAGGTTTGATGTCAGCTTTTTCTTCTCAAGCATGTTATACTTGCTACACATCATGTCTCAAAATACTCATATGCTGTGTTCTAAAATATTATTTTCTGACAGTATTCTATCTCAGTTGGATTGGAATAAATCAATGCTTTCTGATTCCACCATCTCCCCACAGAGCCTAATGCATAGACTGACCACTCAGTCTCTGAAAACTCTGGACTCTGTTGAGTCATATTGAGTTTTCAACCTCGTGGGGTGAACTACAAGTTAGAAGATACTTCATGAGGATGAACGATGGTTTGCCTCCTTGCAAACCAAACTACAAACTGGGTTTATTAGACTTGCAGATTTTACTGACCAAATGATGCACAGTCATGTAGGAAGAGTTGTCTGCTCTGCAGACTGTTACTTAACAGCATGCATCATCAATGATATCAGCAGGGGAGGCTTCAGAGGCACATGGGCAAGCAAAGTTGGTGAGCCTTTCTCAAAAATATTTCACAATAATGTTTAAAGCATTGAAGTTCACACTTTGCAATGTAGAACAATTGGTTTCAGTGTACTTGGAAGTGAGTAAGAAATTCAGAGACCCTATAGTGTTGCAAAGCCAAGTGTTTGAACAAAGCAGTGGCCAACGTGAATGTTTAAGGTTAAGATTGACAAATAGTTAAGGAATCAATTTTTATGAAATAATCATTTATATTGCTTTCATTTTATTAGTTCTGTAGTTAAAACCCTGCAGTTGAAAAACCTGTAAATATTGCTGAAACTGTATCTGTAGAATATTAGCAAATCCATAAGGCTGTAACTGCCATTATATAAAATACCCGTGGATAGTTCTAATCTTCTCATGGATACATCTATATGTTTATCTTTTCTGTATAAGTAAGTAGATTGATGATATATGTCCTGAGGCCTGGTTTTAGTGGTATCAATGAAGGCAGAACTCAGCCTTTGCCGAGATTATTCCACTGAAACTGACAGCAATTTCTGGAATTCACAAAAGCATTGAACAACATGAAAATCCAGAAGCTGCTGTTAGTGATCCTATAATTCTCCAGAGCATGTGCAGCTGAGATTCCCCCAGACTGCAATCAAATGAGAAACATTGAACTGACAAGGACTTTCATTCCTACACAGTTAGTCTCACTGCAAAAATCCTTGAAAAAGCTATGCCCCATTGAATAAACTGTTAACTGGGTTTTTAACAATGTACTAACTTCATAATTACTGCTAAATATCCTCATTGCCTCTGAAAAGCTAATTTTGTATTAGTAGGATTTCAAATTTCTACCAAAAATCCAAGTAATTTAATATTTTTAACTTTGTTTATCTTTATTTTAGCTTCTATCTTAATCCAATTGTAATCATTTATTTTGCTATCTGAAATTTTAAATTAGAAGTATTGGAATGCAATGCTTTTAACTTGCTGGTTTGCTGTCTATGGGAATACATCAATTTGATTGGCTGCTTATCCTGCTTGCTGATATCACATCTGGAGACCCATTTGACTTGTCGCCAGGTTTAAATTGCCATTGGAAAAGGGGAAATCTGTGTCACAGTGATCACTAGGTCTTTGTGGGCAACTTCCTTTGAGATCAGCAGTGGGCACCGTTGCTTCATCGCTGATTGCAAAACTTGGACCAATGAATCTTTCCTATATTGAGCTAATAATACCTAATAAGAACATAAGCACGTAAAAAATAGGAGCTGGAGAAGGCCACTTGACCCATTGAGCCATACTAATAAGAACTTTTACCTCAGCTCCACTTTCTTGTGCTATCCCAAAATCTCAATTCCTTCAGAACTCAGAAACCTATTGATCTCAGAATACACTCAATGACTGAGCATCAATGGCTCTTTGGGGTACAGAACTCCAGAAATTCTTAACCGTTTGAGTGGATCAATTTCTCCTCATCTCAGTCCTAAAATACCAACCCCTTATGCTGAGATTGTAATGCGATATCCTGGATTCCCCAGCCAAGGGAAACATTTTCGTAGCAACTACCCTGTCAAGTTCCTTAACAATTCTATGGGCAGAATTTTGCCCTTGATGGGTGGGCGGGCCCCACTGGCTCAACGGTGGGCAGGCAGCCGATCGACGCTGCCAAAATGGGCCCCGCCGCCATTTTAAGTGGGTGGGCTAATTAAGGCCCGCCCAGTGGGCTGCCCGACGGCTATGTGCTTCCTGTGCGGGCATGCGGGGATCCCCCAACTGCCAGAGTGTGCTGACAGTGTTTGAAAGTTTAAAAATAGAAAAATTAAAAAATTATTAACATGCCCCCCTCACGTGACAATGTCACACAAGATGGGACATGTTAATAAATATCACAGAAACGTTATTAAAGTTTTTAAAAACCGACATGAAACCTCATCCCGCCAGTGGATGAGGTTTCATGCTTTTTCAGAAGCCCGCTGGGGCTCCTGGCCTGCCTACCAAACTTAAGGCTGGACGGGCAGGGCCTTTAATTGATTTAACTACCCTGTCAATGGTCTCAATTGGCAATTGACAGGTCGGCGGGCGGACAGCTAATCACGCTGTCCACCCGCCTTCCTGAATCTTTAAATTGGGCAGGATGACGTTGGGGGTTCCCACCGCCCCCAGCTCGCCAATGGAAAAATTCTGCCCTATATGTTTCAGTTTGATCACCTCTCATTGTTCTAAACTCCAAGGAATATAGGCCTGGTCTATTCAATGTCTCAACAGCTGCCCTGCAGCAATTTAATGCTGGGAGCAGTTTTAATTACTTTAAGGTGAAACTCCTACCCCTTTCTTGGAAGGAAGTCCTGTCTTAGAGAGCTGTGAGTCAATTGGATGGCCAGTAGTTCTGTAGTCCTAGCAGAATCCAAGGGTCTAGGATTGACAGGAAAGTAGAGGCCACAAACAGACCAACCAAGATTTTATTAAATGGCAGAGCAGGCTTGAGGGGCCAAATAGCCTACTCCTGCTCCTAATTTGTACGTTTGTATCTGCCAGCCAGCAGCTGTGGCCACTGCTTTGTCTCTTTGCCTACATGCAGTCCATCATACCGAGGACCTCAGAGAGTTCCAGCATTGGGGGTCTCAACAAGGGCAGTGAGGAGGGTGAGGGACCCGGTTCAATATGCCGGGGAAAGGTTAAAGCAGGTTTGACCTGGGGGTGTTGGGGGGGGGGGGAGGGGGGTGGTGCCCCCAATGGGGGTAAAAGAGTTTCCCCCGCCTGTTTTGGCTGACACCAGCCCATGCAGCTAAAGCTGCCAGGCTTCCAACATGGGTGGCGTGGGCCTCTCCACCACTGGTAAAATACCGGCAGGGATGGGATAAGGTCCTAAGCTGCCACGATTAGCCACTTCAAGGGCTTAATAAGCCTGAGGATGGGTGGGCTGTTTATCGGATTCCTTGATTCTCATAAAATTTCAATCAGGTCAGGGGCAGGCGCTAGGTTGGGGGAAGGCCTGCTGCTAGATTTTATGTGTTTCCAGCCATCAAACTTGCCATCAGGAGATCACAAAATGCAGCCCATTGAGTCAGGTTCCTGCCCTCTTCTGGTCTTCCCCAGGGTGCATTCTGAGGCCAGCTGGAAACTACCTTGGTCTGGCGGTAAACCAATTGAATCTATTAAATAGGCAATTAAGAACTTGGATTCTTTATTTCCCACACTGTGCACAGGTTCCATTATGTGTCTTCAATTTGCTAGATTGAAGAATACAAGTACACAGCGAAAACTCATTGTTGAATTAAACTGACCTGATGGCAACAGTGTAGTTAAAGGCTGAAACAAGCAAATCTGTGGTCAGCCCCAGTGTCCCAGTGAAAGGCTAGTGTTAACAGAAGCTATCCTTTCAGCCTGGATTCGCTGATTTTGTTTAGGAACAGCGAGTTTGTGCAACTACTATCAAGTACCTTGGATCATGGGGGTAGTCTCACTTTATTGCCTGTGAGACTCCCCTGTAGTTAGGGCCCTATGTATTCTGCAGTTGCTTAGACCTCTGAGCAGGAGATGCAGCTTGCTGTAAGTCAGCAGCCACAGCAATGGGGACAGCAACTCCAGCAGCCACAGAGTGATGGACACAGGGCCACCCCTCAAAGGAGGTGATATCACCAGCACAGAGTCCCTAGACTAAGGGTGAGCTACCTCAACCTTCCTGAACAGCAGTGCCTCAGGAGGTTCAGGCTCTCTCAGCAGGGAGTCACAGACATCTGTAGCCTTTTGGAAGCAGATCTCCACCCAAGAGGAGCAGGTGGCTGTCCATTGACCATGGCTGTCAAGTTGATCACAGCCCTCAATTTCATCATGTTTGGGTCTTTACAGTGATCAACTGGCTGATATCTGTAGGATCTTGCAATCTGCAAAAGCAAGGTCACTGATGCCTTGTTTGTAAAGGTTTCCAAATAAATTCACTTTGACACATATGAAGCTAGTCAAATTCAGAGGCCTGTTGGCTTTGCTTCCTTTGCAGGATTTCCACTGGTCCAGAGGAGGTCTAGACTGTACTCATGTGGTATCAAGCTGCCACCAGAGCAGCCAGGTGTCTTTATTAATCAGAAAGATATCTACTCCCTTAATGTGTACTGGTCTATGACTGTAGGAAGATAATAATGCAAATCTGCACCAGCAATGTAGGGAGCAACCATGACCTTTTCACCCTTTGATAGCCTCAAGTTCCAAGGTGTTCAGTCTACCGAACAGCCTCAGCAACTTGAAGAAAAGAGGCACCCAATCAAAACCTGGCTGATGACCCCAGTGAGGAACCTTACCATAGAGGCAGAGGGAAGGTACAACAGAAGCCAGATGACCACCAGGGTGACAATAGAATAAGCCATTGGCTTACTCCAAATGAATTTCCACTGTCTTTGCAGATCGGGATGTGTCCTTCTATATGTCCCAGCAAGGACCTCCAGGATTGTACTGATCTGTTGTGCCATTTGCAACATGGTGCTGCAGAAAGAGGACAGAATTTGGTGCAACAGGAAAGTAGAGAGCACCTGGCATCCTTGGAAGAAGAGGATGAGGGGCATCATCCCACACTGTTGGTGCCTTCAGCCAGGCACTTTAGAAGTGTGCTTGCAGCATTGCAAACTTTCCATTCAGACCTCTGTGCAACTCCATCCCTACACCAACGCTCCTCCCTGCAGTCACCCGGCCAACCATCACATTCAAAGCCTTTCCTCTTCATCCAAGACTGATCAATCCATTCACCAGAATGAAACTGACCAGGGTCAATGGGGATGCAACAAAGTAGAGATCATGATAATGAGTAGTTCGCATAAACTCACTCTTTCATCCAACTACTGAGCATCAATGGAACATTGTAATAAGCACCCAAGCAATTCCATTTGTACAACCAAGATGTTTTTCTTATGATTTCTATTACCTTTGCAAGGTGGTACCCCTCTGGCTTCAGGTGTGCTAAAAGCTGCTTGCTTGTTCCCCTGCTCTGACACATTACGTGACCGTGACGGATGCCCTCTGAGGTTTGGAGTCCATCATTACTCTGCCAAAGATTGCACCACCTGCATCTGTGCAGGGGCAAACTTGGTCATCAGGGCAGCAGGCAGCATGTGTGGCTCTGCTGATGGGCAGAGGCTCAAGGCAGAGAAATGGGGGTACCTTTTAAAGAATCCTTTCCCCATCTTCATTCTCAGGTACCCCTGCACTTCCCTGCTAATCAAGAGTGGGAAAATACTTGGCTGTACATCATTGTTATTGCAGTCAGCAAGGCAAGGCTTTCATTGATGTCTGTAAACTGGCAGTCAGTGCTCTAGGGCATCAATGAGGGCCAGCATACACTCAGTGGCCTGCTGAGTCTGATTCTCCATGAGGTTGGCCACTCTTTCCATTGAAGTGGTCAACAGCATCATAGAGCTCATGCTAAAGTTGGACTCCTCCATCTTCTGTGCAAGAGTGCACACTGTGTCTGAAAATCCCGACAGAAGCTCACACTTTTCCAATTGCTGCTCCACAAATTCCCTTTAAAAAGATGACCCACAAGGGTCAGCATCTGTATCCAGCTGAGCAGAACATGAAGTGTCTTGCAGCCTCCAGCAGGGATTCTCCACTGTTGTTCCTGTCTCCAGCACCTCCTGGCAGAAAAACTGACATTTTCCTGAGAGTGATTTACTTCCCTTTTCACAAGAATTCTATATTCCCCTTTCTGTCTCTGCCTGCTTTCTCTTTGTGTCCTGATCGCTTTCACCCTCCAGTACTCCTGCCTGTAGCTCCCCTTTGTGTCTACCAACCACACAGCTTCCATATCTTAACTTCCTCCCTGTTGGTACTGCTGCCAGGTCAAGGGTCACCAGGTCACATGAACCAGTATTTCTTATTATTCAAGAAAATCACAATTGACCCCTTTACAATTGTTGCAAACACTTAGAAATCAAACATTCTTTAAAACAATTACAGATTGCTTAGGCATTTTAAAGAAATTTCAACCTTTCCTTAATGTACTGCTTCCAGGTCAAAGGTCATTATAATTTTCTGTTTATTTCTTTTTAAACCTACTTGAAGCTACAGTAGAAGTAATGTCCATATCCAAATGGTGGAGGGGATCTTGTGCCACTCCCAACCAGAGTCAAGTTTATATTTGCTTCCTGAGTTACCCCAATAAAGCAACAAGAAAAGACAACGTGGAAATTATGTTCTGTTACTTTTATTTTGATGAAAAATTGAAACTGCTTTTCAGCATTGCTGAAGTTGCAGCAAATGACAAAAAACAAGGGAGTGGGAATAACTGGATAGCTCTTTCAAAGGTGCAATATGCCCAATGGTCTCTTTCTGTTCTGTAACTTTCTACGATTCCAATAACACATTGTAACATAAATTCAGTTTTATTTTCCCTCTTTATTTCTGTAATTATGTCTTCAGTAGGTTTTACACAACATTATGATACACAGGACAAAAAATATGTTTATGCATATCTTGCTTTATCTTTACTTTTGTTCTGTCATCCAAATTTTTGAACACCTTTAGGGTAAGTTTTTAATTGTATTATAGCAATGCTAATGCTCACCCAGTAGTGGTGAGACCAAGCAAATAACTCTAGTATTTAACAAATAAATATGAACTCTGTACAGATTTACAATTTAAATTGTTGGTAACCAACTAATTACCTAAACTGGTTCTGCTATTCAGGAAAATCATATCTTATTAACAGCGTGAAAACTTAAACAAACTGTTTAGACTGCAGTGTACATTACTATCACTGTATGGAAATTGTGAGTTTAATTGGAGGCTTACTGCATTGCGATGATTAATTAAAACTGAATTAATAAAAGTTGTAATGACATTGCTGATGAGCAGCATGACATGCTTGTTAAGATGTTTTAAATATAGCAACACATTTGAAGGAAGATGAAAACCTAATTTGCAGAACTTCTCAGCGATTCCAAAACAGTAAGACAGGTTATCAAGCATGGGGCTCTGATTAATATGTGACTAAACTGAAAATATATTTGCATTGTTCAATGTTTTTCATTTCATCTTATTGTGTGGCTTCTTGAATCTTACTTTATGTGGTTCATGATTAGAAGTAACATTTAAGGATACCAAATTTTTGCATTTTATTAATATTTCATTGTTATAAATTTTTCAATTTTGGTGTTTTGGGCAATTCTTTAGCAAAACCCAACTCTCTTTAGCTTTATGAATGTCCTCACTAGTCTCACTATATGGATAAAATGTTTAATTGTGCATCGGGAAAAATGAATAAAAAGCCCTAGTATTTTTTTTAATCTATTGAAATTATTCTTATGGGTCCATGGGATCTATCTCCAGGACAAAACATCAGTACAGAATTTAGGTTGACACTTTAGGGCAGTACTGAGGGAGTGTTACACTGTTTAAATTGGCAAATTGTCTGAAATTTCCTCTTCTCATAGATGGAGATAAAATACCTCTTATTTGAAGCATAGGAAAGAAATCCTGACAAATATTTATCTCCAAACAAGCATCAGTAAAACAGATTGCTAAATCATTTACCTCAGGGGTCACAAGTGGGTAAATTGACTGTTGTTTCCTTACTCTGTAACATTGCCTACATTTCAAAATGGCTCTGAAGTGGCATTCTGTGGACATGAAAGTTACCATATAAATGCAAGTTCCTTTCTTTGTAGTTTTAAACCAGTGAGAACATTTCTTAAATAATGAATGAACAAGTCAATACATGACAACACTACAAAATACCAAACAATCTCCCATGACCTACGAATATGTTACTTAACAAACCTCTCATTATGGAGGAAGGTCAACTCAGCATTTAGTAGACATGGACAGTGCCCGATTGCATTATTATCCCACATGGCCAAAGAACAGAACGAAAACAGACCGTAGGTAAGCAATAAAAAACAAAATTTTGCCTGGATTTAAGCAGTCTATTCGTTAAAAAATAAAATTTTGATCCGCCTGTCAGCTCATTTCTCCGTTTCATGCAACTCGAAGCAGTTTTCCTTACACCTGCATTTTATCTGGCAATGTAACCCGTACAGTACACCCCTGGGGAGTACATTGCTTGCCTTGCTGCGAGATGCGGATTAGATTTAATGGCAGCACATTTCCATTCTCGAAATTTACATTCTGCTGACAGAGCATCCCGCGCTTCCAAAAAGTATCGATGCGACTAAACAAACTGTAAATAAATAAAAATAGGTTTTGGGGCTAAGGATTGAATCAAATTGACAACTACCATTCTGTGCCTCAATCTTTAACGTGACGATGTTCAAACACCACGATGTGTGGGTGTTATACAGCGCATCCCGCGCAGTCTTACTGCGGATAATAGGCTGAAGTCAACAATAGTCCTTTTCAAACAAACACTTTCAATCTTAATGTGTAATAGTTTTATTTGGGAAATTGTTACATTGATATATACAGTTCGCACAGAAAGGAAACACAAAATAATTAAAAAGGATACTGGATTCTCCCCCCATTTCCCCCCCCCCCCCCCCCCCCCCCCCGCAACTCTTGTTTTCAATCATGGGTACCTAGGGCCAATTATCTACTCCAATTCGACATTTAATTTTACTGGCAAAATGCAATGAAACTGTTCGAGATTAATGTGATTAAGGGGATTTCAATCGCAGTTAACGTGGAAAGAGGCTAGAAATAGTTTATTTTCCCCTATTGGTCCTGACCAAACATACTGCCTTACGTAGTTATATCAGAAAGCAGCGAGAGGGCCTAACTGCAATCCAACCTCAAGGAAAGTGGCTTAAATTTCGATGAATCTGCAAAGAATCTTCTCAGGAGTCGGGGGGAGGGGGTTGGGGATGACGACTCATAAGAGGGATGTCAGTCAAATAACCCACTCATCTTAAAAACATACATATCATCAGGCTGATCTCCACTGCAGCTATTTAATCGCCTCACAACACACGTGCAACATCGTCCTAGTGTACTTTTAAAAAAATCTTAATGCAGGATTGTTTGTTCTTCACCAAAATGTTAACCGATCAACCTTCAGGTTCATCATTAATAACTGTCAGAACAGCTCATTCATATGGGAGCGGACCAGATGTCTTGTTCTGCCTTCCCGGCTTTGCTTTAATTATAACTCACTGACCATCAAGTTATGCATAATAAATTATATACATATTCGAATCTATTCAACATCTTCCAAAATTAATATAATTTGGAAAACTTGCTTCTAATATTTTGGTTGTTTGGATTAAATCAGCAAACTAAAATGACTACATTGCTGCTTGTTTAAATAATTAATTAAATCATTAAATTATTTACATCATTTGACGCTATATTTGGCTACTTCGAAAAGTCTCCAACGATTTAAAATATAGATACCACCAGTCATTACAATTGAAAGTATTACAGGTGTTATTGTCCTTTTATTTTATTGTTTATCGTTGTTGGAGTGTTGGTACGACAAACCCAAACGGACTGATTGTGGAAATATAGAACATTTTATTCTGCAACTGCCTGTAGACCCATTGTTCGAGTGGGGGAGGGGTGTGGGGTGTTGGGGGTGGGGGTGTGCTGGGACATGGGCACCTCCCACAAGCGGGAGAAGTGACTCATTCACAATTCCTGATGTGCTGCCAAACCCCACCTCTGGGTTGACCTTTGTGAATCAAGAAGATGCAGAAGATGAAAACCTGCCCGGTCGTGAATCCCCGATCTGGACAGTTTGGTCAGACTTAACTCCACAGAGGCGCGTGCAATGAAACTCCAGCTACTTTGCTGCAATGACTTGCCCGTCTGCAATAGCAGCGCGGCTAACAGCAGCCTGGACCGCGACCGCACTTTCAGCACCGCGGACAGGGACCAGGGCGGAGAGGACGAGCTGCTGCTGCCCACTTTCTCCACAGCCTCCAAGGTCAGGGTCGGCGTCACCTTGATCATCTTCTTGATCTCCTCCTACCTCAACCTGACCGTGCTGTGTGGCGCCCTGAGAAGGAAAAGCATGGGCAGATCCCACATCAGGACACTGATCGTGAACCTGTCGTGCGCCGACCTGCTGGTCACTTTCATTGTGATGCCTCTGGACGCTGTCTGGAACATCACGGTGCAGTGGTACGCTGGGGACTCAGCCTGCAAACTCCTCATGTTCTTCAAACTCCTCTCCATGTACTCGTGCGCCTTAATCACGATGGTAATCAGCCTCGATCGTTACTGTGCCATTCTACACCCTCTGGGCATTAGCAGAGCCAACGAGAGAAACCGAACCATGCTCATCGGAGCCTGGATCATGAGTGTCCTTTTGGCCACACCTCAGGTAATATATCTAAGACCAGCAGTCTGTGCACCAAGGCATCGTGATGAAGGGGGCTTCAACCTGTACTTATTCGAACAAGCCAGGATGTTAAGGATTTTTTAAGCAACAGTAAAATCATTACCCTAAAATCCTCCATTGGTATTATATATATAGAAACTTCACCGCAAAATTGCGGCCTAACTTGGGACACCACACCCACAGTTTCACTTTTGTATAGCCTCGTTGCAATGGATATGATATTTGCATTTGGGCGACAACCGAACTAAAATCGCAAATACCGCGCTTAAATGCAGGGTCGCGACGTTCAAACTGTACATAGAAATCAGGTAGTAAGTAAAGTTCATTCCGTTTGCATCGTTGCTGGTTTTAGGAAGATATCATTTGATGAAACTTTGACGCATTGTTGGCATCGGGTGTATCTTACACATAGCATGGGTCTTGTTTCTGTTCTTTCCCAATTTTAAAAGCATAAATGAAGCTGCAGCCTAAAGGTAAGCTTACCATACCAGGCTAATTAGCGAAAATGCCAACATCTCCCGTTTGCTGTTCAACGCGATGAATTTCATAGGTCACTTGCAACGTAAGTGGAAACTGTTTAGGATTTAGCCAGACCAACAAAGAATCACAATTTACAATGTAATTCCACACAGCTCCCAAAGAAGTTTTTACTAATGTTTTACAAACTGAATGAAATGCATTTCTCATACATATTTTTCAACTGAGTAGCAAGTAGCTAGCTGGGTGAATGTAATCAGAGAGGTTCCTGTAATGAACAGATCAATCTAGAACAAAAACAGAATTACCTGGAAAAACTCAGCAGGTCTGGCAGCATCGGCGGAGAAGAAAAGAGTTGAAGTTTCGAGTCCTCATGACCCTTCAACAGACCAAGTTCTGGACACACTACACTTCAGGAAAGATGTGAAGGTTCTTGAGAGGGTGCAGAGGAAATTTACCAGAATGGTTCCAGGGATGTGGCATTTTAGTTACAAGGTTAGGTTGGAGAAGCTTGGATTGTCCACCTTGGAGGAAAGGAGATTGAGGGGAGATTTGATAGAGGTGTACAAGATTACAGCAGATTGGAATAAGGTAGACAAGGAAAAACTGGTACAATGACTAGGGGATACAGATTTAAGATTTTGGATGAGATGTAGGAGGACTGTGAGGAAGAATGTTTTTATGCAGCAAGTGGTAACTGACCTGGAAATAGCTGCCCACAAGTGTGATGGAAGCAGAGAAGATTGATGATTTTGAAAGGAAATTGGATGGGTACTTGAAGGAAATAAACATGCAGGGCTATGGGGATAGGGCAGGGAAATTGGTCTGCCTGGATTGCCCCATGAAGAACTGGCATAAACCCACTGAGCTGAATGGCTTCTTTCTGTGCTGTAAATGTCTCTATGACTCTACTCTCCGATAGCCCACCCGCCCTAACTCCAATTGAGACCCTTAAGGGCCACTTCCACCAGGCCTCAATTTCAAGGTTGGCAGGAGGAGTGCAGGGGCAGTGGGAGAAAGCCCAGCAGGTCTTCTTGGGCTCAGCTATGAAGGGGGGAGGGTCTCCCTCAAGGGCCCCTATCCATATTGGGCAATCCCACCCTCCGCACTCCCCCTCCCCACCAAGGTCTGCCCCCCCCCCCCCCCCCCCAATGGATGTTCCCTCCCTCCTGGTCTCTCTATCAAGGCCTTCAGCCCCCTTGAGCCTCATCTCTCTTACGCGGTGAGACTCTCACGTTTACCTGGTACTAGACACTGGGACTTAGAATTTGGAGACTGCTGTAGTCCCAATCCTGGCCACTGCTGCTGGGACTACAAAACTACAGATTACTACTTGAAAAGGAAAAATTGGAGGGCTATGGATAGCTCTTTCAAAGAGCCAGCACAGCTACTGGATGGCCTCCTTCTACACTGTAAGGTGCTATGATTCAATTGTTTTAGTCACTACCTTATAGTTAGCTACCTTAATTTGCTGTGTGCAAATGCAACAATTAGTAATCAATTACTTTATATTTGTTTTTTTCAATGTAGCTATTCCTCTTCCACACTGTCTCCATTGCTGTACCAGCTCCATTTACTCAGTGTGTGACTCATGGCAGCTTCAAGGAGCCTTGGCAGGAAAAGGTTTACTTTTTTTTCACCTTCCTCTGGCTTTTCCTTCTGCCACTTATAATCATGGTATTTTGCTACACAAGTATATTAATCTCCGTTACAAGGAAGATGACAGTAAGTGGAAATGGTAAGCATTCATTTTATTGTTTTTCTGTTGGTACAAACAAGTTATACACATTATCCCTGCAGCCACTGTCAAACACACTGGTGCAATTTTAATATGTGAACCTTGTTAAAAATCATTTTATTGTTTTTGTTAAGGATCAGGAGGGAAATGCAGTTCCTGGTGTGATACTGCATCATACCAATATTGGAAGGCCTCAAGTATTCCCTTCAATATAGATAATTAAGAAAAGGATTTGAAAGTGTAGATCAAGAGAATTTTTTTCCCTCAATGGGAGAATCCAAAAAAAAAGCACTATTTGGAAATTAGAGCCAGGCCATTCCGGATTGAAATTAAGAAGCACTTCTTCACACAAACAGTAATAAAAAACTGGAACTCTCTCCACCTAAAGTCTATATGCTTAAAACCTTCACGACTGATAGATTTTTATTAGGTAACGACATCAAAGAATATGAACCAAGGCAAGCAAATGGAGCTCAGAATAAAAATCACTGCAGGGCTTTGGGGAAAAGGAAGGGGATTGACACCAAGTGATTTGCTTCTGAAGATGATCAGCCCTGAAATGTTGGGCCAAATGACCTCTTTCTGTGCTGTAACCGTTTTATGATTCTATGATTCAGTCATGATCTAATTGAATGGCAATGAAGGTTTGAGGGGCTCAATGGCCTACTCCTGTCCCTGTGTTCCTAAATTTAGTTTCTGGTCTGATCTGAGTTGGCTGATCTCAGTCCAAGCACACGTAGGATTGCAACATTTGGCCTCAGTATCCCAGGCCTGGGGAGAAAGAAATGAATCAGTTTGGATTTCTGATACAACCAGGGCTTTAATTCATTCTGCCATGAAATGTTGATTTGTGCCCATGACCCTTTGGGATTTAACCTGTACATCAGAGGGAGACAGAGCATGAAGATCAGATACTTCCCAGAGGGAGTGGAAGACTTCAGACATTGAGTCTACCTGGACCTCTCAGGCATACCTTGTTATGGAGAGGACTTGGTGCAGAACTTGTGGTCACACTCTTGATTATACTATGCTATATGATGCAGTCACTTACAGAAAAGGAATGACAAATATTAATTTTATCTTCAATGAAGGAAAAAGGCAGTTAAAACAGTAACCGCTTAGATTATAAAAGCCATCCAAAAATAAAACAACGTAGTTTACTTACAATGGAATTTTTATATATTGGTAATATGAGAGTGTTCTATTCATGGGTGCTGACTTTTCCAAAATACCAATATTAAGTTCTAATTAAAACTTTTTTTTCTAACAATGGCCTGTTGATACTCATTGATAATGGTTATACTTGGCTTTTTTCTAGTATTCTCTGAAGATGCAGATTCAAGATGTAATAAGAATTACATTCCTAAAGTGCGAATGAAAACTTTAAAGATGACCATTGTCCTTGTGAGCACATTCATCATTTGCTGGACTCCGTACTACATCCTGGGATTTTGGTACAATTTTTTCCCAGCCATGATAAACAAGAAGGAACTTCCTGAATCAATCAACCATGCACTGTTTACTTTTGGGATGCTGAACAGTTTTGTGGATCCAATAGTTAGCCGTATTGGTTATCTCAGGCTCAGCAATGGCTGATGCAGCAAGTGACATGGTTAAGATCATACTAAGCACGCCTAAAGTGAAAAATGGCAGCTGTCTAACAATGCCCTGAAATCTTCCTGACCAAATTGCGAAATTTAGCACGTAGCATTATTACTTAGTCCAATTTTATCAGAGGATGTTTTCTATCTTCAGCAGACTGCTAAGCAACAAATTGCAAGTTAATGGGCTTGTGATAGTAATGTGTAGCAGCTGAATGCAGTTAAAAAAGGTGTTAAATGCCAGTCAATTCATGTAATTTTCAGGATTAATGGATAACATACCAGAGTTTTTACTTACTGGTCTTTTCTTTTTGTTATATAATGAAACTGGTGAAGGAAACTCACTGACCTCTTCAGTTGTCTAATAAAGACTTGCAGAACTAGACTGCTGTTTACTCAGCTAGAACAAACATTTTTCAGTTGAGGCACATCTAGAATGATACCCAACCCAATCCAATAAAGTGCTTACTTGCGTGTTAACTCAATGAGCTGCTCCAGGATGCATACAGACTGCTTCTGTAAACTAAACCATCGAAGTGGCACCTAGTGCAGATAGACCTGAAATAAACCTTCATGAAAAGGGAAATTAGTCACTGATTTGAACACATTGATTATCTGATAGTAGCTAAGTTGTTTTTTTAACACGGTGCATGAGACATGAGATACAGTGCCCCTTTAAAGCTTTCATTCATTCTTAGCTCTAGCTAATGTTGATCAACATAGCCTGGCTATAATTTTAAAGATTTAAGTAAGAACTATATTTTTAGGCTGAATGTAACAATATCCTCCAGCCTCAGTATAATTAAAGTCCACAGGAGCTAAATATTTGTGATAAGTAGGAGCAGTCTCTCAAAGGGTTATTAATCCTTAGAATTCTCCACCCCAAAGAGCAGAGGAGGCTGGGTCATTGAGTATATTCAAGGCTGAGTTAGACATTTTTGATCTACAAGGGGTTCAAATATTATGGTGGGCAGGCAGCAAAGTGCAGTTAAGGCCACAATCAGGTCAGCCATGGTCTTATTGAATGGTGGAGCAGGTTTAAGGGGCCAAAGGGCCTATTCCTGTTCCTATATTTGATGTTCTTATAATGAATTATATGTTCCACAACATAAAATAAAACAAGAATAAAGTTGGATGCCAGTGTTAAATAATAGGTGTAGTGTTATAAGAACAACAACTTGCATTTACATAGTACCTATAACAGTAAAATTTTTTAAAGCATTTCACTTGTCTGTACTCAGACAATAATTGCAAATAATGAGCAAAAGCTTGTTGAAAGAGATAGGTCATGAGAGTTTTAAAGGGAGAGAGAGAGAAGTGCAGAGGCAAAGAGGTTTGGGCAGGTCTTCAGATAATCATGGCTGGGTTTAAACTTTGACTTTGTCATGTACTAGCTATGCCATTGCACAGAACTATTTATACTCTTAATGTACATTGAAAGGTTCACCCAATTATATGATCCTTAAACTTGCCTGAATAGCATTGCCAATCAGTGCCAAATTATGGAAAGTTTTGTACTGTAGGCCTACACCTACTAAGGCCTGGATTAAGGCTACCCAAACTGATTTCACATAGAATGCTAATAGCCAACTGACTGTGGGTATTTGCATTCCATTATTGGCCCTTTTGCAATGGGATTTGAGTACAAGAATAAGGAAGTCTTGCTGCAATCGTACAGGGCTTTGGTGAAACTACAAATGGAGTATTGTGTGTGTTTTTTGTGTCCATATTTAAGGAAGGATATATTTGTATTGGAGATGGTCCAGCAAAGGTTTATTGGGATGAGAGGCTGAGTAAATTGGGCCTATACTCTTTGGAGTTTCGAGGAATGAAAGCTGATCTCATTGAAACATTAATAATCAGAAGGGATTTGACAGGGTAGACACTAAGAGATTGTTTCCCCTGGCTGGAAAATCTAGAACACAAGGGTACAATCTCAGGATAAGGGGTCAATCATTTAGGACCGAAATGAGAAATTTCTTCAGTCAAAGTGTTGTGAATCTTTGGAATTTTCTACCCCAGAAGGTTGTGTATGCTTCACCAATGAATATATTTAAGGCTGAGATAGTCATGTTTTTGATCTCTCAGGAAACAGGGGGAGTGGGTGGGAAAGTGGAGTTAAGACCGATGATTTGCAATGATCATACTAAATGGTGAAGCAGTATCAAGGGGCTGTACTCCTGCTCCTACTTCTATGTTTTTATGTTTCTATGTTCATCAGTTTGGTATCCATTTGAATCCAGGTCTTGTCGGCGGAGGCCAAAGTCTGACCCAGTGAGCTATCCATTTATTCTCCTACCATCCAGTTATGGATTCACTTCCACTTTCCTCCCCTTTTTAGGTTAATACTTTTACCTATTCTTTAGTCTTTTTCCTCATTCCACCTATCATTTTTACTTTCATGTTCATCTGCAAAAGCTGTGCATAGACCATGATTGTCAATGTATGGAGATGGTGGTAGATCATGTCCATAGCACTGAGGGGCAATGAAATAAACAGCAGTGAGAGAGGGGTAAAGAGCTCTCAGCTCATGAATGTATGGAGCTATGAAAGACATTGTAATATATACTTCAGCTCAAGGTACAAAGTTTGAAAAATAGAGTAAAAGGTAGGCTTCAGAGCTGCTGGAGGTCATTGGAGATATTAGATTGATTCCTTATTATACCTGAATTTTGAAATTTCCTTTGGGAACAATTGATAACTGAGGTGTGGATACAATCTTAGTTGCGTCCCGGCTCTCCTCTCTCCATTATCTTTTATTCTTCTACTTCCTTCTTCTAGGACAGATTCATTCCTTCCACAAATGATGCTCTTCATTTCCATGGTGGATCTGACATGACTCTTTTTACAGTAAGCATGCAGCAACAAACTGTCCAGGGTAGATGATTGACAGCTCTTGTGAAAGTTTTGAGTTGAACCACCATCTCACACACTGAAAAAACAATTAAAGCGCCCTTATCATTAAAATCCAATGCTCATATAAGTGATTCTATAAGGTGGTCTGATAGAGGTTGTAAAAAAATGAAGGGATACATAGAAAGGGTGTTTCCAATTGTGGGGGTATCCAAAACTTGGGGGAATAAATATAAGAGAGTTAGTCACCAATAAAGCCAACAGGGAATTCCAGAGCAACCTCTTTATTCAGCGAGTGGTAAGAATGTGTAAGTCACTACCATATGGAGCCATTGAGGTGATTAGCACAAGTATTTCTTAAGGGAAGTCAGATAAGTATATGATGCAGAAAGGGATAGAAGGATTTGTTCATAGGTTGAGATGAAGTTAGGTAGGAGGAGACTCACATGGAGCATAAACTTCAGCATAGAACTCTTGGGCAGGAAGGTATGTTTGTGTGCTTAAAAGTCTATGCAAGACTGCCAGGCACCATTTCCTCTAGTAACAAAAACAACCTTGTTCCAAAAATGCTTCATTATTGTAAGTATTGTTAAATTACTTTGCAGTTGAAAATAGAATCATAGATTCATACAGCTCAGAAAGGCAGCTATTTGGTCCATGTGCCCATCCCAACATTTTGAAAGAGTTTGTCAATTAGTCCAACTCCCTTGTTCTACCCCCACAGCCATCCAAAAGTTTCCTTTTCAAGTATGTATTGTTTCCCAATAAAAGCTGTAATTGTGTCTACTTTCACCATCCTTTCAGGCAGTGCATTCAAGATTATAGCAACTTGTCACTAAAATCCAGAAGAGTTCATGTAATTCTACTGGAAGCAACAACCTAATGAAAGGTTATACCTATATCAAAAAGGAAGTCTTATAATTAACAATGCAAAGTTGTACTTTGAAGCTGTCTGCTAGCTTTTGGTTGATAGTAACAGCCAACATCACCAACATCAGGAAACCGTTCCTAAAGTCTGAAGTTATTTTTTTCAATGAAATTAAGCTTTATTGCTGAGTGTTGGTGTAATTTTGACAAAAATATAAAATATTTTATGATGTACCCAAGCAAATTAGAAACTATTCAATTGTAAGTTTGCTGAAAAACACTAATTTTCAAACCATGAGACTCTAATAAAATCACTTTTGTCTAAAACTACACCTACGTATCCATCTATCTATATAAGTATGTATGTACATATTTACACAAACACATATATATATAAACATAAAGATATTTATGTGTATGATGTCTATGGTTTCAAAAGCTATTTACCAATGAGAGATATCAAGAGAAGCTTGCTAGTTATTGTTTAAGTATTAATGTTTACAGATTTACCATTGGATTCACAAAGATTCCAAATTTGTGTTTGTTCAGCTAACTTGTGTAACTAAGCCATGCAGAGCGTAAGGCCCCAGATTCTATTCCCATTCTGTGCAGAACTAGCCGACAAGCACATGGAAACAGGAGTAAAGCATTAGCCCTTCAAACCTGTTTCATCATTCAATTAGATCCTGCAGAAATGGCTGATAAGAACATAGGAACAGGAATAAATCAGGTGGCCCCTTGAGCCTGTTCAGCCTGTAATCAATGAGCTGTATCACTCTGCATCCTCAACAAGATCTATGTCCTCCTGTTCAGGTTTCCCAACAGGAATCCATGACAACACATCTGCTGTTGTTTGCTGCTTGCTTTTATATATTTGTCTGGTTCCTTCACCTACTATTCCAGGGAAATCTTCTGTTTGGTTTCTTCAAGGTTTTTCAATTCACCTCATTTAAAGATGAGTTGTAGGTCTGTGCAAACTTTTCAACTTAACAGTAAACATCCTTGATTGTAGATTACATGTAACCTCTCTGAGATTTCCTTTCTTGTGTACTGGAGTTTAGCAGTCAATTGTCCCTTGACATTCAGCTGAATGCCTCCTGGACTGTGGAATCTTATGGTCAATGGCTGGAGAAGTCTGGTTTTAACCACTTTCCTGTGCTTGAAAGAATTGAAACTCCTTCTCCAGCATCTAATTTGAAGTTTGTTTTATGTTTGTTGACCATAATATCTGCACTCCAACAGTTCCCATTTGAACTGAGACCTCTCCCAAGAAAAGAACCAAAAGTTCACATGCACCACATTACCATAGTCAATCCTCACTGTTCTCTAATTGAAAAGCTCAGTCAAATTAGTTAGACACAATTGGTTCTTTTTCTTCAACTTTTTGAATGGTCCTTGATCTTGGCTGTTTCTCCTTTAACTGTTTTGCTAAAAACCGTTTGCTGCAGCAAACTGATTTAAAACGGGCTCTTTTTGCAGGAATGGCACTCTGCATTTTTGATGGGACATTTTTGGTGCTGATGCAGCCTTTTCTCCACAGAACGAGGATACTGAATAATGGCAGCTCTTCTCTATTTCTCTGTTTGGGATTAGATATGCTGCAATTTTTATGTGCTTATAAACTGGACTGTAGCAGCAGTTTGTTCCACGAGATTTCTTTCTCACCTGGAATAAAGACTTTGTTTTGTTTTCTCTCTAACAGATTGCCTTTTTATCTGTGCGGCCTTCAATGGGGTCAAATATTTGCTTGACTGAAGATAATCCAATAGTATCTCTTCTAAGACTCCCAAAACAATGTGATTCTGCATTAATTCATCTCTCAGGGCTCCATATTCACAATTTTAAGCTAATCGTTATGACTTGTTAATAAAGGAATCTATGGTCTCTCCCAGTCTTTGGCTATGCCTATTAAATTTTGCTCTCTCTATAACGGTATTTTTGCAAAGACTAAAACAAATATCAAAGGCTTTGATAACTTCTTCATATGTCACTGTGTCTTTGCTTATGCCCTGTCTGACCATTGCACCATCTGCACTATTGTCTATGGCATAGATTAAGGTACTGACCTGTTGCTTGCTAATATCTTCTGATAGTCCTGATGCTGTTCTGTACCTGATGAACCTGCAATGTCAGTTCTGCCACTTTTTGACTTGATCCAGGCCCTCCACATGGTTGAAGCACTTTGGTAAAGGAACAATTTTTTCCATGTCTGCATTTTACTGTTGCCTTCTCTGGAGTTCAGTGAAGATTTTCCCACACTGCCCTTGTCCTGAAGTGGTTTCTCTTGCTGCTTCTTCCAGTCACTGGGCTCTTCAGTTCTTGCTCCTTTCATTGTGTTTTTCTGCTGCCACCATCTATTATTATAATTGTGTGTCTTGGATGTGGTAGTTGTGGGTCTGGACTTACAGTTAATGCTGAGGGCAATGCTATTCACAAACTCTACCTTTTGTTCAGCATTATATTAACTATACAACACAGAATCAGCACAATTCTCTACATAGAACTATCTCTCTCCATGCTTTGTTCTCTTGTGACCTTATATGTGTAGACCATATATTTACATATTTAGCATTAACCCCCCTTTATACTACAATGCAAATGAGAACCAGAATGAATATAGAAAATTCAGAGAGGAAGTGAAAAAAGAAATGGACAACAAAGAGAGAGTATGAGAAGAGACTGGCAGCCAACATAAAGGGGAATCCAAAAGTCTACTATAGATATATAAATTGTAAAGGGGTGGTAAAAGGAATAGAACTGATTAGGGATCAAAAAGACAAGTTACACATGGAGGCAGGGAGCATGGTTAAGTAACTAAATGAGTAATTTGCATGAGTCTTCATAAGGAAGAAAACGCTGTCAAAGTCGTAGTGAAAGAGGAGGTGTTTGAGATACGAGGTAGGTTAAAAATTAATGAAAAGCAAGTATTAGAAAGGCTAGCTGCACTTGAAGTTACTAAGTCATCAGGACTGGAATGGAATGTGTCCAAGGATACTGAGGAAAGTAAGAATGGAAATTGTGGAGGCACTGGCCCTAATCTTCCAATCTCCATAGACAGATAGGTTAGTGTCAGAGGACTGGAGAGCTACAAACATTACAACCTTGCCAAAAAAGGGTATAAGGATAAACCCAGCAACTGCGGCCCATTCAATTTAACCTCGGTGGTGGGGAAGCTTTTAGAAATTAAAATCTGGGACAAATTAAAGTTACTTGGATGAGTTGGATTAATTGAAAAAAGTCAGTATGGATTTGTTAAGGGCAAATTGTGTCCAACTAATCTGATTGAACTATTTGATGAGGGAACAGAGAGGATGGACAAGGGTAATGTGGTTAATGTGGGGCACATGAACTTCCAAAAGGCATTTCATATTGGCCCAGATAGTCGGAGACCAGATGTACCCTGAAAATTTTGGGCAGAATTTTCCTGTCGGCGATTTGGGGGAGGAACCCCCGACGTCATCCCGGTCCCTTTAAATTTTTAGGAAAGCGGTCGGACAGCGAAATCAGCTGTCTACCCGCTGACCTGTCAATGGCCAACTGAGGCCATTGACAGGGTCATTAAGACAATTAAAGACCCTGCCCATCCAACCTTAAGGCTGGCGGGCAGGCCAGGAGCCCCAGCAGGATTCTGATAATACATGAAACCTCATCCACTGGCGGAATGAGGTTTCATGTCCGTTTTTAAAAACTTCAATAAAGTTTATGTGCTTCTTATTAACATGTCCTATCTTGTGTGACTTTGTCACATGAGAGGGACATGTTAATAATTTTAATATTTTTCTATTTTTAAAGATTTTTATACTGTCAGTAATCTCCCTGAGACAGCACTTTGACAGCTGGGGAATCCCTCTCACCGCACAGGAAGTGCATAGCGCTTCCTATTGGGCAGGCCGCTGGGCGGGCCTTAATTGGCCCACTCACTCAAAATGGCAGTGGGCCCCGTTTCGGCAGTGGAGTTCGGCTGCCCGCCCGCCGCTGAGCCGGTGGGGCCCGCCAGCCCATCAAGGTAAAATTTCTGGCCTATGTGTCAGGACACCTCAGAAGTCCTGACATGTGCACATCCATTGCACTTATGTGGGAAGCCTAAACTTTCCATTGCTGGTTTTACGCTGCCCAGACTGCTCCAGGATTCCAACAACAGTGGGATCAGATGGCCAGAACCATGGAGGTTATGGGTTATTTGCCCTATATTACCATGGTTTTTATACAGGTTTACTTAGAGATTTTTATAGGTTATAAAACCAAGTTAACTCTAGGCAAATCATCTGAAGTGTCAAAGCACTCTAGAACGTACAACAATACTCACCCCCATCCTGGACAATGTTCAACCCCTCCCCTGCCCCTAGCCCCACCTCCCCCAGACAATGTTCACCCACCCCCCACCCCAGACAGTGCTCACCCCCCTTGCCGGCAGACAATGCTCACACCCCTTCCACTTGGCAGTGCTCACCCCCTTCTACATCTCCTCTCCCAACTCACCTTCTGGAAGTCCTGGCTCCTGGCCCAGTTAATGTTGGAACAGCCAGCATTGTCAGGGAGAGAGGTGGCATTGGGGGTGAGTTGACCATTTTCATGGTTAAGTGGGTGAGGGAGGGAGATGAACATTGTTGGGGTGAGGGAGCAGGTGAACACTGTTAGGGGTGAGGCTGGGGGTTGTGAACATTGTTGGGGGTAAGGGAGTGGGTGAACACAGTTGGGGGTGAGGCTGGGGGTGGTGAATACTGTTGGGGGTAAAGGAGAAGGTGAACACCTTTGGGGGTTAGGGTGGGGTATAAAAATTGTCGGGGGTGAAAGAGGGAGTGAATACTGTTGGGGGTGAGGGAGGGGGATGAACATTGCCGGGGGTGAGGCTGGGGGTTGTAAACATTGTTGGGGGTAAAGGAGGAGGTGAACACCGTTGGGGGTGAGGGTGGGGATGTAAACATTGTCAGGGGTGAGGAAGGGGGATGAACATTGTCGGTGGTGAGGGAGGGGGATGAACATTGTCGGGGGTGAGGGAGGGGGATGAACATTGTCGGGGGTGAGGCTGGGGGTTGTAAACATTGTTGGGGATAAGTGAGGTGGTGAATACTGTTGGGGTGAGGGTGGGGGATGTGAACACTATCAGGGGTAAGAGGGGAGTGAACACTTTGGGGGTGAGGGATAGGGGTTAGCACGGACAGTGAGGTGAAGTCATGCAGTTTTGGAGCTTGACAGCTCCAGGCAATTTTAAACCCGTGTGTTTTTCCCTCAGTTCATTCAAAGAATTACAAGTAATTTGATTTAGAAATGTTGGGCAGGGGATATTTAATAATTGTCGATACTGAAAATCACACTTTCTGCTATGAAACAGGGCTAGAGATAGCACAATTAATACAAGCTTTGGGACATTTAAACTCTTACCAGAATACGGCAGCTAGTGCCATAAAAGGGCAACATGGCTTGGTCCCTCCTATGCTGTGCCGAGACCTGCCTGGTTTTCTATGATGGAGGCTTCAGTGAACAGCCAATATCAGGAGCCAGGCCTCAAAAAAAAATGCTAGCCAATAAGTATGTATTTTTGCCTATGATTAGCATCAATCGGAACTGTTCCAACTTTAATTGGAAGCTTTGGGCCAAAGTGTCCTATAACAGGCTTGTCAGTGAAGTTGAAGACTGTGGAATAAACGAGACAGTGGCAGCTTGGATACAAAGTTGTCCGAGTGATAGGAAGCAGCGAGTAGTGGTGAACAGTTGTTTTTCAGATTGGGGGAAGTTATAGTGGGATCCCCTAGAGGTTGGTATTAGGACCACTGCTTTTCTTGATCCATGTTAATGACCTAGACTTGAGCATGCAGGGCACAATTCCAAAATTTTCAGATGGCACAAAATTTGGAAGTATCATGAATTGTGAGGAGGATAGTGATTGGTTTCAAGAAGACATAGACAGGCTGCTGTAATGGGCAGACAAATATCAGATGAAATTTAATGCAGAGAAGTGTAAGTGATAGATTTTGTCAGGAAGAATGAGGAAAAGCAATATAAAATAAGGATACACTTCTAAAGGGGATGAAGGAGCAGAGGGACCTACACACAAATCACTGAAGGTGGCAAAGCAAGCTGAGAAAGAGGTTAATAAGGCATTGGGGGCTCTGGGCTTTATAAATAGAGGTATAATGTGCAAAAGCAAGAAAGTTATGGTAAACCTGTAAAAAACAATGATTTGGCCTCTCCTGGGGTATTCTGGGCACCACCCTTTCTGAAGGATTGGAAAGCATTGGATAGGGCAGAGAAAAGATTGATAAGAATTGGCTTCAGGCATGAGGGATTTCAGTTAGGTGAATAGTTTGAGAAGCTGGGGCTATTGTCCTTGGAGAAGAGAAAGTTGAGAGGAGATGTGATATGTGTGGAAACTCATGAGGGATCTGGAAAAAGTAGATAGAGAGAAACTGTTCCAGGTGGAAGGGTCAAGAACCAGAGGACAGGAATATAAGGTGATTGGCAAAAGAATCAAAGGCGACATGAGGAAAAACTTTTTTGTGTAGTGAGTGGTTAGGATACGGAATGCACTGCTTGAGAATGTGACGGTGGCAGATTCAATCGTGACTTTCAAAAGGGATTTGGATAATTATCTGAAGAGAAAAAAAAATTCAGGACCATGGGGAAAAGCAGGAGAGTGGGACTGACTGAGTTGTTCTTACAGAGAGCCAGCACAGCCATGATGGGCTGTAACCATTCTATGGTTCTATGATTGTTATGTTTCACACTTGATGAACCTTTGCGATATTAGGGCATCCCTGGCATCTTGGGCAGCAATGTAAGCACTTGAAATATAAACCTAAAATGTTGGAAATACTCAGCAGGTCAAGTAGCATCCATGGAGAGAAACAGAGTTGATGTTTCAGGTCAATGACCTTTCATCAGGACTGGAAAAAGTTACAGATGTAATAGGTTTTGAGCAAGGAGTGGGTGGGACAAGGATAAAAGGAAGGTCTGTGACTGGATGGAAGACAGGAGAGATTAAATGATAGAAGAGTTAGTCTTGCAGGTACAAAAGGAATGGTGAATGGACAAGAAAAGAAACAAAGAAACAAAAGATGTCTCTAGAGCAGGTTACTATTGCCCGAAAGCAAAAATAAGAGAAAAACAAAACTTACAAAGAAAAAGAAACAAAATAAGGGAACACAGTTTACATTCTAAAGCTGTTGAACTCAGTGTTGAGTCTGAAAGGTTGTAAAGTGCCTAATCGAAAGATGAGGTGCTATTCCTCAAGCTAATGTTGAGCTTCACTGGAACAGTGCAGCAGACCAAGGACAGAGATGTCAGCATGACAGCAAGGTGCAGAATTAAAATGACAGGTCACCAGAGGCTCAGGGTTATGCTTGCAGACTGAAAGGAAGTGTTCCACAAAGCAGTTATCCAATCTGCGTTTGGTCTCCCCATTGTAGAGGAGACCACATTGTGAGCAGTGAGAACAGTGGACTAAATTGAAAGAAGTACACGTAAGCTGCTGCTTCATCTGGAAGGAATGCTTGCAGCCCTGGTCAGTGAGGAGAGAGACGGTAAGAGGGCAGGAGTTACATCTCCTGTGTTTTCATGAAAAGGTGCCAAGGGAAGGGGATGAGGTATTGAGGGGTGATTGGGGAGTGGACAAGGGTATCACGGAGGGAACAGTCCCTTCAGAATGCTGAAAGGGGAGGGGAAGGTGTGTTTGGTGGTACCATCATGCTGGAGGTGGAGGAAATGACAGGAAATGGTCCATTGAATATGGAGACGGGTAGGGTGCAAGGTGTGAACATGGGGAACCCTATCATGGTTCTGGGAGGGAGAAGAAGGGTTGTTGGGGACATGGTCAAAGGCCCTGTCAACCATGGTGCGGGGACTCCTTGGCTGAGGAAAAAAGAAGACATCTCAGAAATCCTGGTGTGGGAAGTTGCATCAATGGAATAGATGCAATGGAAATGGAGGAATTGGGAGGATGGAATGGAGACCTTACAGAGTGTAGGGTGTGAGGATGTGTAGTCAAGGTAGTTGTGGGAGTCAGTGGGTTTATAATGAATATTAATAATAGCCGATTGCCAGAAATGGAGATAGAGAAGTCAAGGAAGGGCAGAGTTGGAGATGGATCATGTGAATCTTAGAGAAGGGTGGAAGTTGGAAGCAAAGTTGATGAAGTTTTTCAATTTCAGGCAAGAGCAGGACACGGCAATGATACAGTTATCAATGTGCCTGAAAAAGAGTTGAGGGAGGGGGCCCGAGTAGGACTGGAACAAGGAATGTTCCACATATTCCATAAAAAGATAAGCTTGGATCCACACGGTCATCACGTGAGCAGCTGGTCTAGTCAGGAGCCCCATCTTTATTCTCCTCCTCTTCCTTCTGTTCCTTGTCCTCTTCTATGCTCTCCACATCCAAAAATGAGGGACGAACACTTTCTTCTTCCATCGCCTGCAAACCTTTTTCTTATGCATGTGCTGATCCACCATAGTGTGTTATTGCTGCTATGGATGGTGATGGTCTTCAACAACAACAAAAACAATAATGTGCATTTATACAGTGTATTTAATGGAGTAAAATGTCCCAAGGCTATTTACAAGTGCTGTCAAAAATAAAATTGACACTGAGCCGTATAAGGCAATATTAGGGTAGATGATCAAATGTTAGGTCAAATAGATAGGTTTTAAAGGAAAAAAGGGAGGTAGAGAGATTTAGGGAGGGTTCCAGAGCTTCAGGCGTTGTCAGCTGAAGGCAGTGATCAAAATCAAGGATGCACACGAATTTGAGGAATGCAGACAGTTGGGGTTGTAGGGTTGGAGGAGGTTACAGGTATAGGAAGGGGCAAAGACACACAGAATTTGAAAATAAGAATTATCTGATGTACATCCAACACTCCTCCCATCCTGAACTTGTCAATTCAAAATCCTTAAAGTGTCAAAAAATCTGTCTCCACACAAGCACTCTGCCAAATGTTTGCCAGAGGGAACTAAGCCACCAGCTGCAATAATTGAGCTTTTATTCGGATGGGATAATGGCAAGTTTAAATACCTACCTCAACTGCTGTTTACATTCACCTCCATGCCCCTGGTTAGTTTCCTGAGCTTGGAAAACCTATGCTGCTTTAGTAAAAATTGGAGTAAAAAAGTTAAAACAAATTAGAGATACCTCACTAAGATCACTAATTGCACAAAGAAGTACTTGCCCGCATCCAATTAGAAATCACTGACTTCAGAGAGTAGGTTTGTTGCCAGCATTCAAATAGGCCTCGGTTAAACCTCGAAATGGGCGTGTTGAGGCAGGTTATACTTTCAGTCTAAAAATCTAAATTTTCTACCTTCTTCAAGTCTCAACCCCCACGTTGTGCTCAGGAATATGCAAATAATCTGATCTCATAGTTTCTGATGGGATCAGTGTTGGAGACAGTCGGAAGTCAGAATCCCACTCTAATGCACCGCAGGCAGCAAATCAAGGACCCAGGGGCCTAGATCTTCCAGTCAGCTGCAATGCTGAGTGCATCTCCTTGATAAGTGCAATGAGGGCAGTAGTGTCAGGGGAAGGAGAGGACACAACCCCTTTTTACAACAGTACCTGCCGTATTCAGGTAAGTTTTAAAAGGTCCAAAGCAATGAATGAGGGTGGATTAGTGGATGTATGAGTAGATGGACGGATGGGTAAATTGAACAGGTAGGCAACTGAGTTAGGTGGTTAGGTTGGTGGGATGGGTAGGTGGGTGATGTGGTTAGGTGAGTCCAGTGGGTGAGGTGGGTAGGTGGGTGATTGAGTAGTCGAATCAGGGGGTTAGTTGAGTTGGGTCGAGAGGTAGTCAGGTGGTCGGGATGTAGTCGGGTTCGGGTCAAGGGTGTAGTCAGATGGTTGGAGGGGTGGTCAGGAGGTGTAGTCAGGTGGTCAGGGGGTAGTCAGGTCAGGCCGGTGGGGGAGGTAGTCAGATGGTCGGGGGCTAGTCAGGTTGGGGGATGATTGGAAGAGTGGGTTGTGGAGTTACTCAGCTGTTAGACCAGGTATTAAACTGTCTAACATTTTGTGGGTAACTATCTGGGAAAGTCCCATGTAACTAGTCTTATTCTCCACCAGAGCCAAGGACATTCATGGAGGGTCCCAGACAGCAGGGAATCACCCCATTGAAAGTTTAAACTTCCCAGGCAATTCCCACATATGTATGTGCAGCATGACTTCTGTGGGTTCCTAACGTACTTCTTCTGAAGTATACCCCATTTCCGATGATCCAAAGACAGAAAGATTTGGGCCAGGGAGTTCAAGGCCTGAACATGTACGCTTAGGAAGGTGGTAAAGTGGAACAAACATCTGGAAAAATAGTTCACACGTCATGACCAACCAATTGTTAAGGGAGGACATGGATATCAAGGGAACTACATAGAACTTGTTGAATGTATTGGATCGTGTCAAGTTTTCCTAGGTTGACTGTGAAACTCATAAATTGTTCACTTTGTGAGAAAAATAAGCCTGACAGTTCATATCTGATACTTACTATTTAACTACGAACAAGCACTCTCCAGTGATGACAGATTAGGATTGGGTTCTCTGGGAGGAAAATTATCAAAACATAAAGGCCCAGAACCTTCTTGTCAGTGGTGGAGTTGGAGTGCATGCCACTGACCATGTAGGAAAGCGAGCCCTTTTCATGCTGGAGCTGCTGAGAATTCCCCTTCCAGCTGCAGGATGGATGACTAAGCTAAGGAGGACTGGTGGCGAATGGTGAGGCACAGGATTGCTGAGGCCACACCACCCCCAACCTCCAGCACCCCCCTCCCAACTCTCGCCACCCCTATTGAGGAAGGAATGCCCCTTGGGGTTCAGCAGTATTTCAGTGTTCTGATAGGTGTTTTTTTTTAAAGATTTTCAGCATTAAAAAAAAACATTTTAACCTTTTAAGCCCTTTCACTTGTTTTTATAAGTTTGCACAAACTTTCATTTAATGTAATTAAAAGTGGAACATTTTGAATCAAACTAAATAAGTACTTAAAATGAAATAAATGGGAAAGCATATTTTAAAGTATTGAAAGTACAGCCTAGTCAAATAAATAAGATGAACAGTGTTTACTTAACATTTGCATGACATAGGAATGCAATTGTGGAACCTTGATCGACACATTATCGCTGCACTGCTCAAGATGGCATTGTCCATGTCTAATCTATCACATTTCGATCTGCGCTCTGAAGCATCATCTGTATCCCTATGGTGACAGGAGTGGCTGTGACATTTTGAACACACACCAGCAGGCTTTGCAATTATAAGAGAAAAATGCTTAGTTCTCCACTCTGGAGGTGAAGAATTGGAAGATAGTTTTACTCCTCCACAGAACAACTAGGATTCAGCAAAAATGCACTAACAAGTTGTTTCATTCCCAAGAATACAATATATGAAACAATTGTCTTCCAATGCACTAAGCAAGAAACAAATGAGATAATTGATCAACATTGCACGCGATTGAGGCAACTAGATACCAAATGTGACTTTGGTGATGTTGAATATGTCGAACAGGAAGACAAACACAGATAATCATGGTTGTCTCTCTAGCCAACTACAAAAGCACGGGGAAAGACAGAAAGCTGTCAGAGCTGCTGATGTTAGCAAGAGCATTATCGCTTTCAGAATCCAGAGGCTGCCAACAGTAACCCTGTTGTAGATTGTAGATTGGTCACATTCCAGGAATCCAGTTGGTAAGTGACAATAAAAGTCTCACAAACAGAACTGTGACTTGTCCAAGCAAAGTTTTCGCTGTAGTGGTGCTCCAGTGTAAAAAGGTAATGGCTCACTGGACAAAATGTCATGCTGCTGGCAAACAGTGTAAAGCTTGTGGCAAACTCAACCACTTGGCTTGTGTTTATTACTTTCCAGCAAAATCAGCTGTTAAGACCAATACCACCAGACTGATGCCACATACATGTACCACACCAAAAGGGCAATAGAATGCAGCCTATGTAGGGGCCTTGAATGACCCTGAATATGCTTTTGTGCTCTCTTTCGGGCACAACAACTAGCCACATGTGACAGTAACCATTGGCTGCTCCGATGTAGATGCTCCCACAGATACAGTGACAAACCATTGATAGATCTTGGGAACTTTGAAACATTCAATGAAACCAGAATAAATGCTCTATTGTATGTCATGTCTGAAGAATGTGACATGCTTTTCAGTTTTCACACAGCAAAAGATCTGTACATGATTGCAGTTACATACGCAGTTCCTAGACATATGAACAATATTCCTGAATAGTATGCTGACTGCTTCACTGGTATTGGAAAACTGAAAAGTATTACATGCAAGTTGCATGTAGACTCCAAAGTGCACTGGCTGTGCATCAATGATGGTGAATACCTTCCAAAAGGTATAATTTAATTTAAAGGGGTAAGTCATGGCAGGAGAGCTCAAAGCCATGGTGTGCTCCTCCTGCTCTATGTGGGAAGCTGGGAACATTTCCAGTGCCCAGGGCCAGCAGGTGTGCGGGAAGTGTCTCCAGCTGCAGCTCCTGGAAGCCCGGGTTACGGAGCTGGAGCAGCGGCTGGGTACACTGTGGAGCATCCGCGAGGCGGATTGTCGTGGATAGTACTTACAGAGAGGTGATCACACCGCAGGTTAAGAGTCCACAGGTAGGAAGGGAATGAGTGACCACCAGGCAGAGCAAGAGGCTAGGCAGAAAGTGCAGGAATCCCCCATGACTATTCCCCTGCAAAACAGATATACCACTTTGGATACTGTTGGGGGAATGGCCTCTCAGGGGAAAGCAGCAACAGGCAAATTTGTTGCACCATGGTTGGCTCTGCTGCACAGGGGAGGAGTAAAAAGTGTGGCAATGCGGGGATTCAACTGTAAGGGGAATAGATAGGCGTTTCTGTGGCCACAAACAAGACTCCAGGATGGTACGTTGCCTCCCTGGTGCTAGGGTCAAGGATGTCTCAGAGCAGCTACAGGACATTCTGAAGGGGGAGGGTGAACAGTCAGTGGTCGTGGTACACGTTGGTACAAATGACATAAGTAAAAAAAAGGGATGAGGTCCTAAAAGTAGAATAATGGGAGTTAGGAAATAAGTTGAAAAGTAGGACCTCAAAGTTAGTGATCTCAGGATGACTACCAGTGTCACGTGCCAGCCAGAGTAGAAATAGCAGGATATATCGGATGCATACATGGCTGAAGAGATGGTGTGAGGGGGAGGATTTCAGATTCCTGGGACATTGGGACCGGTTCTGGGGGAGGTGGGACCTAGTTTGTTAATACTGGTCACAAACAAGCAGCTGCATATACATTGGGTTTGTTTCAAGAAAGAGTTACATTGGGTTTGTTTGGGCAATGACGGTGCGTAGCCAGAGTCGTACTCGTCGGACCAAGGGAAGGGATCTTTCACAATTTCTCTGTCACCTAAACGCGACATTGGAATGGATGTTTGCCTTCGCCACCTGGGATTAAGAGAAGTAAATCTAGCCGGTAGATTGCGCGCCCCTCCCACAACCCGCTAGATTTTTCTTCCGTTAGATTCAATGGAAGGAAAGTCAGATGAGTTCCGTAACTACTTAGCTGATTCTTCCTGCCAAATTTGATTTCCTTGGTTCTGCTCATGTTATTAACTCACATGCGATGAAGTACAGAACCTACCGCTTTTGTTGTCAGACTGTGACATACGCTCAAACTTCTTTGATCTTTTGTAGTAACAGAATCTGTTTGTCAGGCACCTGGATTTGATAAAAACAAAAAAACTGCGGATGCTGGAAATCCAAAACAAAAACAGAATTACCTGGAAAAACTCAGCAGGTCTGGCAGCATCGGCGGAGAAGAAAAGAGTTGACGTTTCGAGTCCTCATGACCCTTCGACAGAACTTGATAAATCACATTGAGGGCACAAGCTCATGCTGCCGCGATTTACCGGCTGCACATGGTGGCTGATGAAACCATCTGATTGGAACTCTCTGAAGTGTCAATCAACGTTAAAAACTACAGGAGGCAGTGGAAACTTCAGAAAGCTTTAATCAGCTGATGGCTTTAATATGAAATCACCTAACAAAATGTGTTTTTTTCCCTCCAAGGTGCACAATTCGTGCATATTGTGATTCTTAGCTATTGGTTTAAAGATGGCTTCAGAAGCCAAACTCCAAGTTGATGCATGGCTGGCTTGATTCCTCTTGGAAAATGGATCCAAGCAAACTGAGGGAGAGATACCAAGACTTCATGACTCATAGAGTTTTACAGCATGGAAAGAGGCTCTTCGGCACATCATGTCTATGCTGGTCATCAAGCCCCTATCCTAATCCCATTTTCCAGCACTTGGTCCATAGCATTGTATGCTTTGGAGTTTCAAGTGTTAATTTAAATACAACTTAAATGTTGTGAGGGTTCCCGCCTCTAACATCCTTTCAGGCAGTGAGTTCCAGATACACCTCCACCCTCTGGGTGAAACAAATTTTCCTCAAATCCTCTCCAAACTTCCTGCTCCTTACCTTAAATCTATGCCCCATGGTTATTTCCTCTAAGGGGAAAAGTTTCTTCCTTCCTACCCTATCTCTGCCCCTCCTAATTTTGTACACCTTGGCCTTCTCTGCTCTAAGGAAAACAACCCCAGCCCAGAAGCCCATAGTTTTATATGTGTTCTCTGATGATAATTCTTCTTCTCTAAACTCATTAATGTCAGATATGTCTTGGACTTAAATACTCATTCTCTGATTTTCCTCCTTTGCCATCTCATTCTGCACAAGTTTCTCATTTAACAGGCACAAATGAGCATTCTTTTAAATTTTACAAGAATGTTTGTTAGCTATTTTTGGCAGCAGGAATACTTAAATCAGCCCTAACCACAGGTAATTTGCTCTTTTGAGGTTTCTATCAGCTTAGATTTGTGCTTAAATTTCTATCATTTCTAAAGTATGGCCTAGCTTTACTTATATCTCAAGTAATGAACAGATTTAGAGCACTTTAATAAACGTTTAATGCAATTTTTTGAGGCACATTTCCAGCAGTTTGTTTGGATTTGCACTATTTTCATTTTGTACTATGGAATGGTACAGAGTTATCAATAGAAATAAAGAGTGGAGTAGACTTTAAACTTACTGCCGGATATAGATGAAAATGCAGATGGTTTCCATAATGGGTGGAAAATCTATAACTCTAGTTTGATGCCTGAATGACCATTTTAAAATGCCTGTGTTTCTCCCTCCGACAGTGCGGCACCGCCTCAACACTGACCCTCTGACAGCGTGTTGGCCCCTTGGCACTGACCCTCCAACAGTAGGGGGTGCCCCCTTGGCACTGACCCTCTGACACAATGCCATTGTGTTGAGAAACAGAATGGCATTTGTTTTGGCCATTGAATGTAATAGTGTGAAATAATATGGCACATAACTCAAATGAAAGGTACAAATTGATTATATAAACAAATATACAGCTTGGTTTGCAATTTTGCCATCTACAAATGAAGGGACATAAAATTATGAATATTGCTGAAACTGTTAATATATTTATGTTAATTGTGCATTTGAATGGAATTGCTTTCGTAATGGTAACATTAACAGCCTTGGCTCAGTGGTACCCTTTTCACAGCTTGAGTCTGAATGTTGTGTTCAAGAGCAGGGGAGATATCCCTGGAGTCCTGATCAACAGTGAGCCTGTATTCACTACAACAAATTGTCTAATCATTATCACATTGCTGTTTATGGGAGCTTGCTGTATGCAAATAATGTACTGTGTTTTCTATATTACAACAGTGATTACACTTCAGAAGTATTTAAATGCTGTAAAGTGCTTTGGATGTCTTGTGGTCATAAAAGATATTATAAAAATACATTTTTTCCTTTTTTAGTGAGGTTAGTGTGAGAAAATCATGCCCTAGAATTATTTTGTAAAAGAATTAAACCATCTATTCAAATTCTGCAGCTTTATCATATGTTTGTATACATTTAAACACAATAATTCAGAATCTAAGTGAACCTCGGTAACATTGGATTGCATACTTGCCTCTAACCATATAAAGCTATGCCAGTCTGGTTACAACTGCTATAAATTGATAAGGTGTCTGGATGAATGAGAATCTTCTTACTTAGTAATTGAAGAGGAACAGTTAGGATTGATAAAAACAAAAAACTGCAAATGCTGGAAATCCAAAACAAAAACAGAATTACCTGGAAAAACTCAGCAGGTGGAGAAGAAAAGAGTTGATGTTTCGAGTCCTCATGACCCTTCCACAGAACTGAGCGAATATAAGGAAAGGGGTGAAATATAAACTGCTTTAAGGTGGTGGTGGGGGTGGGGGGGGGGGAAACGATCCCTATGGAATGCCGCCGGTGGGGGGGGGGGGGGGGGGGGGTGGTGAAGGGAAGATCTGTTTGGTGGTGGCATCTTGTCCTCACTTATCACCCCACCAGCCTCCGCATTCAAAGGATCATCCTTTGCCATTTCCGCCAACTCCAGCATGATGTCACCACCAAACACATCTTCCCTTCACCCCCACTGGCGGCATTCCATAGGGATCGTTCCCTCTGGGACACCCTGGTCCACTCCTCCATCACCCCCTACTCCTCAACCCCCACCTATGGCACCTCCCCATGCCCATGCAAAAGATGCAACACCTGCCCCCTCACTTCCTCTTTCCTCACCGTCCAAGGGCCCAAACACTCCTTTCAAGTGAAGCAGCATTTCATTTGCATTTCCCCAAACTTAGTCTACTGCCTTCGTTGCTCCCAATGCGGTCTCCTCTACATTGGAGAGACCAAACGTAAACTGGGCAACCACTTTGCAGAACACCTGCGGTCTGTCCGCAAGAATGACCCAAACCTTCCTGTCGCTTGCCATTTTAACACTCCACCCTGCTCTCTTGTCCACATGTCTGTCCTTGGCTTGCTGCATTGTTCCAGTGAAGCCCAACACAAACTGGAGGAACAGCACCTCATCTTCCGACTAGGCACTTTACAGCCTTCCGGACTGAATATTGAATTCAACAACTTTAGCTCTTGAACTCCCTCCTCCATCCCCACCCCCTTTCTGTTTCTTCCCCCTTCCTTTTGTTTTTTCCAATAATTTATATAGATTTCTCTTTTCCCATCTATTTCCATTATTTTTTAATCTTTTATGCCCCGCTAGTCTTTCCACCCCACCCCCACTAGAGCTGTACCTTGAGTGCCCTACCATCCATTCTTAATTAACACATTCGTTTAGATAATATCACCACCTTCAACACCTCTGTGTTCTTTTGTTCTTTTATCTGTGACATCTTTTGATTATCTGCTCCTATCACTGCTTGCTTGTCCCTACAACCACACCACCCCGCCCCCAACTTTTCTCCCCCCCCCCCCCCCCCCCCCACCTTAAACCAGCTTATATTTCACCCCTCCTTATATTCGCTCAGTTCTGTGGCAGGGTCATGAGGACCCGAAACGTCAACTCTTTTCTTCTCCGGCGAAGCTGCCAGACCTGCTGAGTTTTTCCAGGTAATTATGTTTAAGTTAGGATTGGACCGAGCGGCATGATGAGCTACTTGACATTGTGGAACTGTTCACGGCCTGTGCAAATATGAAGGGGACAAAAGGAATTCAAACCCAGACAGGACGGAGGAGTCCAAGCCGAAAGACGAGGTAACATCTATTCTTACGTATTGTTTCACTGGTCAGGTCAAAGAAACTGACGAGGTGGTGAATGAATACCTTTAGCAAGGGTGCGATAAGTACGAGAAAACCGGCCAGGATACAGAAACCCAGAGAAACTACAAGAGTTTGAGAAGAAGTCAGAATCTGAGATGGACAAGGAGCAGAAGTCTACAAGACGCAGTCCAATTTTTTAACTTACTCTGTTGGCCATAACGGGAACGGGAGGGAGAACCTGTTAAACTGTGTTAATTACTGCCTATACTCAATAAATCTGAGATAAAAGCAAAGAACTGCGGATGCTGGAAATCCAAAACAAAAACAAAAACAAAAATACCTGGAAAAACTCAGCAGGTCTGGCAGCATCGTTGGAAAGGAGCACAGTTGACGTTTCGAGTCCTCATGACCCTTCAACAGAACTGAAGGGTCATGAGGACTGTTGAAGGGTCATGAGGACTCGAACCGTCAACTCTGCTCCTCTCCACCAATGCTGCTAGACCTGCTGAGTTTTTCCAGGTATTTTTGTTTTTGTTTTTGTTTTGTTACTTAATAAATCTTCCCACCTTTCTACAATGTGACGGTCTTGCCGTCAACTTATTTATCGCGCCCGAATTCCTCACAGTAGACGGAGAGAAATTCTTTTCCCATGCCTGAAAATCTGTTGTAAAATCCCATAAAACCAAAATAACAGATTTAACATAAGTACCTGCAAGAAGTTGAAAGTGACAACAAAATTAAAAGCAACTCTGAACTTTTGGGTTTGTCTTCTTGCTGTTAATATGCTGCATATGTTATAGCGTTGTCACAGTTTGAGGGAAAAACCTGATCGGCTCTCCTACCTGTTGAATAGAGTATAGGAGTGTCATTTTAATTAAACAGGAACATACTTCTAATAATGGCAGTGATTAATTGAATGTGCTTTACAGCACTTGAATGTCAGAGTTAAGTCCCACCTCAGGGTAGATTGAAATAAAAAGAGAAAACGCTGGAAATACTCAGTAGGCCTGGCAGCATCTGCAGAGCGTTACATTCGCGTTATATGCCCGTTAGTATTTGGGGATGATGAACATTTTAATTTTTTTGAAAAAGCATGGCATATGGACAATTAAACTTGAACCAGATAGAGTCCAGAGGATCAGATGCCCTTTTGTGATTTCTACAAAGAACTAGTGCCTGTCTCTGGAAAGTAACTAAAATGTAAATGACCATGGGGGGAGTACCATCCCTTGAAAAGGCACTCTGGATATGAAACCACTTGTGAATTTATGACTCCGATTGTCTGGATATTTACAAGAACCCAAATTAAAAGGTTTGACCCCCCCTCCCAGACTTTGCGAACCTGAATCCTAACAGAGGTGAGGAGAAACCAATTGATCACAAGCAGATGAAAGCAAAATGCTGCGGATGCTGGAAATCTAGAACAAAAACAAAAATACCTGGAAAAACTCAGCAGGTCTGACAGCATCTACGGAGAGGGATCCTTTTTTTTGAAAAATATACTTTATTCATAAAATATCTGGAAGAACATTCCAAACCATTTCAAAATCACCATCACAAAAGCACAATCAGGTTCAACTTTTACAACATGCTTCAATGCAATCAATGAAGATTACAATCATTTGCAGCCATTCATTTTGAGCTGTACAGCCCGAGGGGTGCTCAACAGTTCCCAGCCCCTTGGTGTACTATGGCAGAAAGGTCTTAGACAGCGACCCTTCCCCATTGCGCCTTTGTGGTGGCTGCCCCAAGCTTTACTGCGGCCCTCAGCACGTAGTCCTGGACTTTGGAGTGTGCCAGTCTGCAACACTCGGTCGGGGACAACTCTTTGCGCTGGAAGACCAACAAGTTTTGGGCAGACCAAAGAGCGTCTTTCACCGAGTTGATGATCCTCCAGCTGCAGTTGATGTTTGTCTCGGTGTGTGTCCTTGGGAACAGCCCGTAGAGCACAGAGTCCTGTGTCACAGAACTGCTCGGGATGAACCTCAACAGAAACCACTGCATCTCTCTCCAGACCTTCTTTGCAAAGGCACAATCCATAAGGAGGTGAACAACGGTCTCTTCCCCACCACAGCCACCTTGAGGGCAACGTGCAGAGGGGGTGAGACTCCCGGCGTGTTGGAAGGATCTGACAGGGAGGGCCTTTCTCATCACCAGCCAAGCTAAGTCTTGGTGCTTGTTGGAAAGTTCTGGCGATGAGGCATTCTGCCAAATGACTTTGTCAGTCTGCTCAGGGAACCATCCCACAGGATCCACCCTCTCCTTTTCCCGCAGGGCCTCTAAGACGTTACGTGTCGACCACTGCCTGATGAATTTGTGGTCAAAGCTGTTTCTCTGCATAACTATTTCCACGAGGGACAGGTGGTATGGCATGGTCCAACTACTTGGAGCGTTCTGCGGCAGCGTGGCCAGACCCATCCTTCGCAACACCGAGGACAGGTAGAACCTCAGGACGTAGTGACACTTGGTGTTTGCATACCGAGGGTCTATGCACAGCTTGATGCAGCTGCACGCAAAGGTGGCCATCAGTATGAGGGCGATGTTGAGCAAGTTTTTTTCTCCCTTTATCTAGAGGCTTGTACATCGCGTCCCTGTGGACACAATCCATTTTCGACCCCCAGATAAAGCGAAAGATGGCTCGGGTGATCACCATTGCGCAGGAGTCTGGAATGGGCCAGACGTGCACCACGTACAGCAACAGCGAGAGTGCCTCACACCTGATGATCAGGTTCTTAACCGCACTGGAGAGAGAGCGTCGCTCCCACATGCTCAGTTTTCTTTTCACCGTAGACTCTCGCTCCTTCCAGTTTCCAACACATGCCCCAGTCCCTTCGAACCATATCCCCAGCACCTTTAGGCTGTCAGCCCTGACAGCGAATGGGACAAAGGATCGGTCAGCCCAGTTCCCAAAGAACATGGCCTCACTCTTCCCACGATTTACCTTGGCTCCCGAGACCAGTTCAAACTGGTTGCAGATGTGTATCAGTCTACGCACCGACTCTCCGAGCAGAAGACGGCGACATCGTCCATGTACAGGAAGGCTTTGACCTGAGTGCTTCCACTGCCTGGGATTGTCACGCCTCTTATGCCCAGATCCTTCCTGATGGACTCAGCAAGGGGTTCTAAGCAACTCACAAACAGGGCAGGGGAGAGAGGGCAGCCCTGCCTGACTCCAGGTTTAATTGGAAAGCTATCTGATTCCCACCCATTGATTGAAACTGTGCTACTGATGTTAGTGTAGAGCAGTTGGATCCAATTGCGAATTTCATCCCCAAACCCCATTTTGGAGAGCACATCCACCATGTAGGTGTGCGATATTCTGTCAAAGGCCTTCTCCTGATCCAGGCTGATGAGGCAGGTGTCCACACCCCTGTCCTGCACATTGGCAACTGTATCCCTGAGCAGCGCGAGGCTGTCAGAGATCTTGCTGCCCGGCACAGTGCAGGTCTGGTCAGGGTGGATCACCAATTCCAGAGCAGACTTGACCCGATTAGCGATGACCTTGGACAGAATCTTATAGTCCACATTCAACAGTGAAATGGGTTGCCAATTTCTAATTTTCTCCCTTTCCCCCTTGTGCTTGTAGATGAGGGTGATGATGCCTTTCCTCATAGATTCTGACATGCTGCCAGCCAGGAGCATTCTCTCGTACACTTCTCGCAGGTCCGGGCCAATCCAGTCCCACAGAGCCAAATAGAACTCTACCGGCAAGCCATCGCTTCCGGGAGTTTTACTCTTCTCTAAGGACTCAAGGGCCTTAGTCAGGGGTTAGCGCTTTGTCCAGGCTCTCCCGTGTACTGTCATGTAAGACCTCTGTGATAGAGGACAGGAAGGACTGGGAGGCTGTGCTGTCTGTGGGCTTCACATCATACAATCCAGCATAAAAGGATTTGCTGATCCTCAAAATGTTGGACTGTGATGACTTTACTGAGCTGTCTTCTTCCTTCAGGCTGCTGATCACAGAGCTCTCTCTGTGTACCTTTTGGAAGAAGAAACATGAGCACATCTCATCCTGCTCCACGGAGTGGACTCTGGAATGGAAGATGATCTTGGAGGCCTCCAAGGCAAAGAGCGAGGGTTGCTGACTCTTCACCACTTGGAGTTCCTCCTTGACACCGACCCCCATCGACTGCTGACAGAGCAGATTCTGCATGTTTTTCTGGAGTTGGGACATTTCCCACAGTTCCTTTCTAGATTTCTGGGTGCCTTTGAGGATGAAAAACCTCTTGATGTTTCTCTTGATCGCTTCCCACCAGTGTGTCAGGGTTTCAAAGAGGGGTTTCATGGCTCTCCAACCTTTGTAATCCCTCTTGAGCTCCTCAATGTTCTCTGGGGTCAGCAGTTGCACGTTTAGCTTCCATGCCCCCCTGCCCGCCCTCTGGTCTTCCTCTAAGTGACAGTCAGCCAGTAGGAGGTAGTGGTCAGAGAAGAACACCAGCTTGATGTCGGTGGATCTGACTGCAAACGCTCGGGACACAAATGGGAAGTCTATCCTCGAATGGATAGACTTGTCTGGCCGTGACCAGGTGTATCTACGCTGCGCTCCGTCTGCAGTGTTGCTGAAGACGTCGTGCAGCTTGGCATCCTTTACTGTTTCCATCAGGGATCTGGACGTAGGGTCCAATCTGCTTTCGGCCCTGCCAGATCTTCCAGCTGCATCGATGATGCAGTTGAAGTCACCGCCCAGAATGATCGGCCTGGAGGTTGCCAGCAGCAGTGGGAGCTGCTGAAAAACTGCCAGCCACTTGCCCTTTTGTGCCGGGGCGTACACGTTAATTAACCGGAGTGGAGCATTCTTGTACATTACATCTGCTACAAGGAGGTGCCTGCCCACCACCTCCTTAACCTCAGACTGCGAAGTTGCCTCCCCGCAGCAGAATACTGAGGCGGGAGGAACGAGAATCGTTTCCACCCGACCAGATCGATGGCCCATGGGACCACCACCATGACCATTGCCTGTCGGAGCTGAGGTGTGGTATCGCACACTCATGCGGGAACAACAGGTCAGCTTTGACCTTGGCAAGGTAGTCCAAGGTCGCAACACATCGCGTAGTTGAGTTAATGCTACGCATATTTATGGATACAATCTTTACACCCATTTTAAAGCATTTAGTCTCTTACCAAACCTGTTGCCTTTGAGAGTCGCAGACCTTTGGTCTGCTCCTGCATACCCATAGTGTTCACAAATTGCCTCACTTTGGATGGGCTGACAAAACTGTCCTGAACCTCCCCATTTGCAATGTTCTGCTCAGGTGGCATCTGGGGAAAGGGATACAGTTGACATTTCGAGTCCGTATGACTCTTCTTCGGAACTAAGACGTATAGAAATGAAATGAAATATAAGCTGGTAGAGAGGGGTGGGACAGGAGAGCTCGATAGGGGGCCAGAGATAGGTGGAGGTCAAGAAGAGACTGCCAAAGGTGTCACAGGCAAAAGGACAAAGGGAGTGTTGACGGTGATGATATTATCTAACGGATGAGCTAATGGGGACATTAAGGGTGGCAATCAGGACAAGGAAGTGGCAGATGGCCCTAATGCAGGTGGGGGTGGGGGGAAGGGATCGAAATGGGCTAAAAGGTGGAGATGAAACAATAAATCGAAATAAATTTTAAAATAGGTGAGAAAAGAAAAATATATTTGTCAAAAAAATTATAAATTATTGGAAAAAGGGGGATCGGAAAGGGGGTGGGGATGGAGGAGAAAGTTCATGATCTGAAATTGTTGAACTCAATATTCAGTCCAGAAGGCTGCAAAGGGCCCAGTCGGAAGATGAGGTGCTGTTCCTCCAGTTTGCATTGAGCTTCACTGGAACATTGCAGCAGGCCATGGACGGACATGTGGGCATGAGAGCAGGGTGGTGTGTTGAAATGGCAAGCGACAGGGAGGTCTGGGTCATGCTTGTGGACAGACCAAAGGTGTTCCGCAAAGTGGTCACCCAGTCTGCGTTTGGTCTCTCCAAGGTAGAGGAGACCGCATTGGGAGCAGCGAATGCAGTAGACTAAATTGAGGGAAGTGCAAGTGAAGTGCTGCTTCACTTGAAAGGCGAGTTGGGCCCTTGGACGGTGAGGAGGGGGGAAGTAAAGGGGCAGGTGTTGCACCTTCTGCAGTTGCAAGGGAAGGTGCCGTGGGAGGGGGTTGAGGTATAGGGGGTGATGAAGGAGTGGACCAGGGTGTCCCAGAGGGAACGATCCCTGCGGAAAGCCACTGGGGGGGGGGGGGGTGAAGGGAAGATGTGTTAGTTGGTGGCATCATGCTGGAATTGGCGGAAATGGCAGAGGATGATCCTTTGAATGCGGAGGCTGGTGGGGTGATAAGTGAGGACAAGGGGGACCCTATCATGGTTCTGGGAGGGAGAGGTAGGTGTGAGAGCAGATGCACGGGAGATGGGCCGGACACAGTTGAGGACCCTGTCAACCACCATAGGTGGAAAACCTCGGTTAAGGAAGAAGGAAGACATGTCAGAGGAACTGTTTTGGAAAGTGGCATCATCAGAACAGATGCGACGGAGGTGAAGGAACTGAGAGAATGGGATGGAGTCCTTTCAGGAAGCAGGGTTTGAGGAGCTGTAGTTGAGGTAGCTGTGGGAGTCAGTAGGCTTGTAATGAATATTGGTGGACAGCCTATCACCAGAAATTGAGACAGAGAGGTCAAGGAAGGGAAGAGAAGTGTCAGAGATGGACCACGTGAAAATGATGAATGGGTGGAAATTGGAAGCAAAATTAATAAATTTTCCAGATCCAGACGAGAGCATGAAGCAGCACCAAAGCAGTCATCGATGTACCGGAGAAAGAGTTGTGGGAGGGGACCGGAGTAGGACTGGAACAAGGAATGTTCCACATACCCCATAAAGAGACAGGCATAACTGGGGCCCATGAGGGTACCCATAGCCACACCTTTTATTTGGAGGAAGTGAGACGAGTTTAAGGAAAAATTGTTCAGTGAGAGAACAAGTTCAGCCAGAGGGAGGAGAGTAGTGGTGGATGGGGATTGTTCGGGCCTCTGTTGGAGGAAGAAGTGGAGAGCCTCAGACCATCCTGGTGGGGGATGGAGGTGTAGAGGGATTGGACGTCCATGGTGAAGAGGAGGTGGTTGGGACTAGGGAACTGGAAATTGTTGATATGATGTAGGGCGTGAGAAGAATCACGGATGTAGGTGGAAAGAGACTGGACAAGGGGAGAGAGAATGGAGTCAAGATAGCAAGAAATGAGTTCAAAATAAAAACAAAACAACTGCGGATGCTGGAAATCCAAAACAAAAACAAAAACAGAATTACCTGGAAAAACTCAGCAGGTCTGGCAGCATCGGCAGAGAATAGAAGAGTTGACGTTTCGAGTCCTCATGACCCTTCGACAGAACTTGAGTCCGAGTCCAAGAAAGAGTTGAAATATAAGCTGGTTTAAGGTGTGTGTGTGGGGGGCGGAGAGAGAGAGAGAGAGGTGGAGTGGGGTGTGGTTGTAGGGACAAACAAGCAGTGATAGAAGCAGATCATCAAAAGATGTCAACAACAATAATACAAAAGAAATGAGTTCTGTGGGGCAGGAACAGGTTGACATGATCGGTCTGCCAGGACAGTCCTGTTTGTGGATTTTGTAAGAAGTAGAAGCAGGCCGTCCGAGGTTGGAAGACTATGAGGTTGGAAGCTGTGAAGGCAAGATCTCCAGAGGAGATGAGGTCAGTGACAGTCCTTGAAACAATAGCTTAATGTTCAGTGGTGGGGTCATGGTCCAGGGGGAGGTAGGAGGAAGTGTCTGTGAGTTGATGCTCAGCCTCTGCGAGGTAGGGGTCAGCACGCCGGACAACAACAGCACCACCCTTGTCAGCAGGTTTGATGACCATGTCAGCGTTGGACATGAGAGAACAGAGTGCGGCAAGTTCAGAAGGAAAGAGGTTAGAGTGGGTGAGAGGAGCAGAGAAATTGAGACAACTGATGTCATACCAATAGTTCTCAATGAAAAGATGAAGAGCAGGTAAAAATCCAGAGGGAGGTGTCCAGGTGGAGGGAGAATATTGGAGGTGGGTAAAAGGATCCGTTGAATGGGGAGAGAACTCCTGTCCAAAGAAGTGAACATGGAGACGAAGGCGGCGGAAGAAGAGTTCAGCATCATACTGAACCCGAAATTCATTGAGCTGAGGGTGTAAGGGTATGAAACTGAATCCTTTGCTGAGCACTGAATGTTCAGCGTCAGAGAAGGGAAGGTCAGAGGGTATGGTGAATACATGGCCGGAGCTGGGATTGGAAGACGGGGTGGGGACAAAGGGACGGACAGGGGTGGAGTGTCCTGGATGGGCGTTGGTGTCGATGAGTTGTTGAAGCTTGCATTCTTTTGCATCTGAAAGAAAGAGACAAAGTTTCTTGTTGAGGTGTTGGATGGGACAAAGAATAAAATGAAACTGGGGGCAAGGGCAGCTTAGAAATAGGGTGCGTCAGTGCTGCTGGAGGGAGAGGTCGAGTGTGTTCATATAGCGGTGCATGGCACTGAGTGTGGATTTCAGGATGTGATGAGAACAGCAGTCAGAGGAGCATTGTATGTCCCGGAGATACCTGTAATCCTGGGTGGGTTCGAAACATGAGGGGTGGAACTTCAGCTGGAATCCACGTGGGGTAAGTTGGAGATTGAGATAGTCTTTGAGGAATGAAATATGGCTGTGAAAGTGAGTTTTAGTAAACACCTTGTCAAACACCAGGAGAGAAATGGAAAACAATGAAGGTGAACAGGACAAAGGAGACAGGCGGAATTCCTGTTGGAGAGAAGAGCAATACATCTTCAAGGTAGACATTCCTTGAAGAGAGGTGGCAGTCAATTAAACATTAAGATAAAAGCAAAATACTGCGGATGCTGGAAACCTAGAACAAAAACAAAAATACCTGGAAAAACTCAGCAACCCTGACAGCATCTATGGAGAGGGATACAGTTGATGTTTTGAGTCCATGTGACCCTTCATCAGAACTAAGACATGTAGAAATGCGATGAAATATAAGCTGGCCGAATGGGGTGGGATAGGTAGAGCTCGATAGGGGGCCAGTGATAGGTGGAGGCCAAGAAGAGACTGCCAAAGCTGTCATAGACAAAAGGACAAAGGGGTGTTGACAGTGGTGATATTATCTAAAGGATGTGCTAATGGGGTCATTAAGGGTGGCAAGCAGAACAAGTTAGTGACAGATGGTCCTAGTGGGGGTGGGGTGGGGGGAAGGGATCGAAATTGTCTAAAAGGTAGAGATAAAACAATAGATCGAAATAAATTTTAAAATAGGAGGGAAAAGAAAACACAAGTAGTTGAGACCAAAACATTGTATGTTTTCAAGAAGGAGTTAGATATAGCTGTTGGGGTGAAAGGGATCAAAGGGTATGGGGAGAAAGTGGGAGCAGGCTATTGAGTTGGATGATCAGCCATGATCATAATGAATGGCGGAGCAGGCATGAAGGGCTGAATGGCCTACTCCTGCTCCTAGTTTCTATATTAAATAATGGCCACCTTATTATGATGCCAGGTGACTGCCAGTGCCTATGGAAATGACCCAACATAAGATACAATTTTTAGGACGTTTCTTTGAAGAAATTTAGGAAGCAAGACAGTGAGATGTCTTTGACATGATCTTTTATTGCTAACAGCAGACATGAAAGCAAGCCATCTACTCTCCGGCCTCTATTGCTCTGAAATTTAAATAACTACGGGGTGTCTCTCTTTGGTGTTACATGACTGAGATTCCCAATAGACTAACAATTTTATTTGAGTTTTATTTTCACTCATTAAAAAATGACCAATAAATTATCTTGTTGGAAGTAAACGGCATTATCTGTCCTTCAGGGAACAAGTGATTAAAAATCAATTGTCAACTATTTCATCTGAACTGTTTTTGTCGAATCATTATTTTACTTCAAGCTTTACTTCAAACATCACAAGCAGGTCTGGATAACTATTCAGCCTCCATATGTGGTAATGACGTCTAACTTTGAATCATTCATGTGGACAGTAGGGGTATTGATTCCGTGATCACATGAGTGAAACCTGGCTTGAGGCAACAAACCTTATTACTCCAAGGAAAGGTCAGAGACAAGTCACTTTGAGACAGTACAGAACCTTGCATAAACAGCCGATCAACCCAGGCAGTGCATGAAGAGCTAATTTGTTTCATCGTGATGTTTGTCCACAACTTCACCTGAAAATCCAGAAACTTCCAACTTCCATTCACCTTGAAAGAACCACGAGAAAGGACCCCACCAAGCCCTGCAACAATTTCATCTTAAAGGATAAATTCAAAAACAGGATTGGTCTTGTCATTCTGTTAATAGCCTAAGTGCATGCATCATCTGTAAAACTCAAAATCCAACATTTCTTGTGCATGTGTGTATTTGTGGAAATGAGCATTTTGTTGTGTTTACGTTCCAGGTGTGTGAATAAACGTCAATCTTTCATTTTGACTTAAACTTATCAGAAAGCCTGTTTTCTTGGCTATCCTTTAAAATCACAACAATAAAAGGGTTTAAAATGCTCCCTCTAAAAATATACATCTTGTTGTGGACAACTGAGAGATGACAATAAAGGGGAAAAGCTATCCCACTACTTCTCCCTGTCTGTAATAGGATAGAGAAACGGGGTTAATTTTTCGGGTCGATGACTTTTCGTCAGGAGTTCTATCTTCACAGATGCTGCCAGACCTGTTAAGTATTTCCAACATTTTCTGCTTTTATTTCGATTTCCAGCATCTGCAGAATTTTGCCTTTGTAAGGGGGAAATGCTGTATTTTTTTTTACAACTGGTGTTATAGATCTTTTATATCATATGGGGAGTGGAGGTATTCCCAGCTTTGTCAATGAACACAGAGCACCCATTTTCAATTTCATGGATCCAGTCTGTGAAACCAAAAATTATTTCTCACCCAGTGAAACTTCTAAAAAGGCCCACTGCTGCCAAACTTTCACCTCAGGTGGACATCAGGTGGCTTCCCATCACCATCCACCCATAATTACCTTTGTGAGGCCCTGGCCTCATTCATTGGCTTATGAAGCGACAGTCAAAGTAGTTAGCACTGATTCATTCAAATGGATGGATTTCTTTCACAAAATAACATTCTGGGATACAGTATGCAAGTAATTTGAGGCATAGCATGTGGTAAGTGTAGAATACATGGGACTACTAAGTGATTAAAACAAAAAACTGTGGATGCTGGAAATCCAAAACAAAAACAGAATTACCTGGAAAAACTCAGCAGGTCTGGCAGCATCGGCGGAGAAGAATAAAGTTGACGTTTCGGAAGGGTCATGAGGACCCGAAAGGTCAACTTTATTCTTCTCCGCTGATGCTGCTGGACAATAAGTGACCCCGGATGTATGGTTTCTAAAGTTCTCACCTGTGGGGTTTTCCTTGCCTCAAATGTGGGTCTGTTATGGACTAAATGATAGGGATTGATTGTTCTGATGGGCCAACAACTCTATTATTAGTGCAGAGTGCAATTATCAGGCTGGTCGAAGATGTACCATGGTCTTTCTTCATCTAGCAGTTTTGATGTTCCTGTGATGGTGGACTGAGTTAACATCAAATGAGTTCAGAATTGGTCTGAATTAATAAGCATCTTTATTCCACAGTAAGGCAAATGGACAGATCAACAGACGTAATCAGATACATTTTGTTCAACTGGCAAAAGTCATTTATGCACGATGATGTAAAAGCAATGAACATGCAGCACTACCACATCAAGCTGGGGACAGTCAGCTACGGATCGCTGATTGTGGGTGGCAGGAACTAGGCTGGCTGCAATACTGAGTTGGCTAACAGTCAGAGCCTGGTAAAGAGACATGGGGTTGGCGGGGAGGTGATGTGCGGGGGCTGTGGTGGGATCACTCTCTGCAGACCTCGGATGGGGAGGCAAAGGGCTGGAATTTTTTTGTGGCTCAGCATTCCTGTTCCCCGCCTGGCGCTCATCATAAAATAATTAAATTTTATTTGGATGGTTTACTCAGAGGACTCCAGCCTGCCTTTTAGAAATACTGGTTAGGCCACACCTGGTATGAATGTGTGGAGCTTGCAGCACATAGGCCCTATCCATTTGTACTTCAAAATGGCGATCAGAGTCCTGTGAATATTGTAGGATCTCTAACATACATACCACACATGGTCTTCCTCCTGAAGCAGGTGGGATCTCCTACTTAAGATGATGATGGATGGAATGCCAGTACAAATGAGATAGTAAATGACCTGTTGCCATTTTGGAGGTGCTACTTCCTGTTCAGATGGATGGAGTTAAAATTGGCCCTCGAGTTTTACAAATACTAAATTGCAATGTTATATTTATATTATATACACCGTCCTACACTTTCATTCCCTCATGCTACTTAGTGCACTTTGTAATATTGCAGTTTTTTTGTCACTGCTGAGAAAGCAATGGGCTAGAAATTTGACTGGGCCAAAAAAGAGAAGCCAGGGGGCATAGTGCTCACTGCATTCACCTGTTGATGTGGTCACATGGATCGTGTTAAATTGGTACCACCACAATAACTCTTACTATTTATTGGCTTCAGATCTGTTTGAGTGGAGGGGTGAGGGCTGAGATAACAGTCTGGGTGCAACTTAAAGCCAGCCCAGCCCCTTTCAATGGGGATGTGCACGCTGATCGCAGACAGCAGAAAATGTTTTGGAAGGAAGAACTCACTGAAAAACCTGCAAATTAAGCCTCTATATTCTCAGATGCCACTCTGGAGGCCATGCTTCAAGCACTCAACAGGAATTGGGAGATACTGCTTCCACTTCAGGTAAGAAGTCTTCCTGGCAACACCTCCAGCACCAGCGGGAGGAGGCCACAGAGAAAATTAATGCTTGGAGCTTAGCTCCAAGGAGGTTGAACTTTTTCCTGCTTTGGAACAATGGCCTCACCAGTATTGTTAAGGTAAGAACTCCAACTCTCAGATTTCTTACTCTCTGCTCACATTTCCACCACCTATTACAACTTCACTGCTCACAACCTTCCCCTCCCCAGCTTCTCTTCAGCCACCTACATTTGCTACACCAAATTTCACATCATCTATTCACACAACCTGGACCTCCAACTCTCATTGCTATTGGAACCCTTCCTTCCCTACATTTCACATCTTGCACACTACATAGAAACTATTCTACTGAGAAAAACATTTCCCTAAACACCTCACCAGACTCAGTTCTTGCAGGAGAAGGTTGCGCCAGTGCTCGATAGCCAAAATTGGAGGCAGCTTCTTGCATAATCCATCCATCATGGAAGAAAATGGTCAGCTAGGGCAGGGGGAGAGTCTCAGCTGTAGCGAATGGCAAATCTGGAGTTGACATCACACAGGGTTTCTTCACACCTTATCCTCTTTTTCCCTTTTCACTCCTATCTAACGCTACACATTCTATATGACAACCAATAAATGCTTTCACCAACCACTTCTCTCCCTGATCTTCCTCTACGCTCAAAGCTAACCCTTGTCCCTCTCTTTCTTTTCAGGAACTGATAATGTGGATACCGCTGTGATATTTCAGGAGGGTGACCAGCATTTCTGAAGATGCAGCATTTTGCAATGACCAGCTTATATATGCAAACTTGATAAGTTAAGAGGAGAGGCATCATGTGGTGATGCACTGGACACAGTATGCATGAGCTAGGGCAGAGGGATAAGTTGCTATAGGAGTCAGCTTGCTGGGTGGGGGGGTGGGGGGCGAGGTCTGATGGTAGCTGTGCTGCAGAAGACTCAGCTTCTACATTCCAGGCCCAGGTAAACCTAAAAATGGTAATGGGTATAATTCAGGAGGTGTTAGATGTATTAGGCAGTCTGTCAGCAAGCTTGAACATACTAGATCAGAGGATGGAGAAGTCCACTTCCATCTTGTTTTTGCATTTTGTGCAGAGCACGGAGACCATTCTGTACATCATGGAGCAAATGGTCAGCTCCCTGAATGTGATAGCCTGGTTTAATAAATGGATCATTATCTAAATTAATATTTTAATACATAACGTATAGCTTTCAATGTCTAAGGGGGAGCCCATTCCAATATGGTGGGCAGAGCACATTTGCCGCTGAATGAGTGCACACAGCTGGCCACCATAATGGGCCCTGTGAAATCCATTGTATGTTTGTAATGCTGGTATAGAGTTATCAAATACTGAGAAACCTTACATCTGTCCTAGTTAAGTCGTCCACAGATGAAGTATGGACATACAAAATAGGAGCAGAAGTAGGTCATTCGGCCCCTCGACTCTGCTCCACCATTCAATAAGGTCATGGCTGATCTGTCTGTGTTTCAAATTCCACACTCCCTTCTACCACCGATAACTTTAGATTCTTGTTAGTAAAGGTAATCAATCTACCTCTGCCTTAAAAATATTCAATGACCCCATACGTAGCCAAAAAAATTGGAGTGTAAATATTTGGCTGCATGTACTATCAAGGCATGGACTGTATAAAAGAACAAATGGAATATACAAATGCTAGGACTATATAACCTGGCTGGTACATGTATCAGGGGTCTCATAACTTACAGTATAAGTTCTAGAATTGCCACAGCATGGTTGTATGTGTGCTAGGGACGTTGCAGCATTTCTGGGGTTGTGTGACTGAGCTGAGAAAAAGAACTGTGCAGAGTCTGAAAGCAGAAAAATAGCTGGAGTGATGAACAATGTATCATTAAAACACAAATGACACATTTAAGAATGAACTAAAGGGAAAAATACCCATAAATAAATGGATCAAGGCAAGGATTTAGCAGCCCAAAGAGAAATAAGAAGTGATTGATAGGGTCGGGCAACTTATTGTGTAGATCGGGGTCAAACCAGTACCAAATTCCCATAAAGTAGTATGGAGTCCAGCAGACAATGAAAGAAGTGGCAAATGCTGCTGTCAATTTTATTGTTTTCATGCGAGCTTGTGGCAGGACATTCCTTGATCGGCTCAGCTCCATCTCTGCAAAATAAATATTTAGAGAAATTCAGCACTTCTTCAAGTAATGTGGATGTCAGCAGTGAACACAGAATGCACAATATGGTAAATAAGGCATAGAGCTTTTGTATGGTTCTAAGTTAATCTCGAGGAAGGACATTGAAGAGTTCTGAATGCAAGTCAACTAGAAAACCAGCTGATCTCAATGGAACCAGGCAATAGTTCTTTCTAGCATATACAAGCTGCTTACCAGGCTTTGCAGTGGCACTATCCATCTCCATCCCTAATTCTGCACAAAAAATGTAACACCGCATTTATTAAAAAGAAACTGAGATTGCTTGATGTTGTGTTAATATATTGGTCTTTCACTTCTGGGGCCTAAGGATTGATAGAATGACAGTGCCCTCTGCCTATAAGGGCAGTGTGGAAAATGAATTTGGCCAGTCTCCATCTAATTGGGATTGGCATTTTACATGGGGAAAAAGAAACACCAATTTTGTATTGCTAGCACTAAATTGGCAGTTTTACTTAAGAGGAGCAGAAATTCCTCTTGGTTGGTAGTGTAAAATAAGTGGTACTGCACAGGTTGCTTATTATACACCCATCCCCTGATATGCAATTCTATTGACGTCAGTGGTTGATGCCTTTTTACCAGTTTTGCATTGTGTCCAAGACAAATTTCAACCCAGAAAACTCACAGTGAGGCAGATATGCCTAGCAGTTAGTTCACTGCTCATTTTTTTAAAAAAAAGGTCTCTGAAAAGTCTTTGACAACAGTTATATCACTGCACCCAACCTGAAGCTTCTGTTAACAGGTCTAACGAGTGGCCCACTGTGGAGAGGCAAGAGTCTCATAAATGTATTGAAATCGGTATCCAATGACATGTTAAGGAAGGAGTGGCAGTTGGTCAGCAGAAAAGGCAGCAACAGAGGCCCATGTTCACTGAAGATCATATTCACCCAAAAGGGTAATCAGGCAGAGGATCAGCTTCCTCGATCCCTTGGAGGAACAGTGCTTTAGATGACATAGTACTTGGTTGTCAACCTTTGCAGCCTCCTCGAGAAAGGCCTTCTGCCAAATGGACTTGGTGACCATCCCCTGGCTGTGGCAGTTAAAGTAACCACCTTCTTTGCTTCTATTTCCTTCCAAGCTGCAACAGGAAACATATCAAGGGAGTTGGCACTGAGCAATTCACACTGCAGGAGGCAGGTGGCATAATAATTATTTTCCAGGACCACAGATATATAACGTTTTTGAATGATGGCGACAGTCAGGCAGAGCGAGCATTGAAGTTTGCATCTAGGAACTCGCACTCGTGCAGAGCAACACAGATTGCACGTACATAGCAATCAGAACAGTCCCCAAACCACCCAACCAGTTAGCCATGTTTGTGAATTGCGAGAACTTCCACTCCATCAATGCTTACCTGTCTGCAACCATAAAAAGAGGTTCATGTGGGTCTGCCTGTGATTCCCCGGGTGCTGCTGTGACTCATTCCTACTCTGGCAGTCAAATATTCCCAAAAGATCTTGACTTAGTACCATGCTGACAGGATGGCTGCTTGGGGACTAGAAATATCCTCTTCAACTGTGGCACTTGACACCTTTGAGGAATACTCCCCACTCAATAGTAGGAGAGATACAATGCCAGCCACATCAGTATGCAATGTGTTATCAAGCAAGTCATAGAAATGTGGAAATTAAGGATCCGGTGCCTTGAAAAATCTCCAACCAGAGGCTTGCAGATCATTGCTGATCAACATTTCCAAAAGATGTCTTGAATCTCACAAATTGAGTGAATTTGGACCAGTGCATTGAGGGGCACATAACTGCTTGTGCAAGGGGATATAGTGGGTTAGGCAACAATGGTGCAATTAACATAGGTCTAAATAAACCTATGTGCTATTAAAGCATCCTTTATGCCATGGACACATTCCAGTGACTGTGTGTCCAGGTCCCCATCTTCTCTATTATTATTGTTCTCCTCATCTGATGAGGAGTCATGAGTGTTTTCTTCATCCTGAGCTTTTAGACCTCTTTGTTTTTTATTTATTTGTTCATGGGATGTGGGTGTTGCTGGCTAGGCCAACATTTATTGCCCACCCCGAATTGCCCTTGAGAATGTGGTGGTGAGTCACCTTCTTGAGCCACTGCAGTCCATGTGGTGTGGGTACACCCACAGTACTGTTAGGAATGGAGTTCCAAGATTTTGACCCAGCAACAGTGAAGGAACAGCAATATAGTTCCAAGTCAGGATGGTGTGAGGCTTGGAAGACTTGCACGTGGTGATGTTCCCATGCATCTGGTGCTCTTGTCCTTCTAGGTGGTAGAGGTCATGGGTTTGGAAGGTGCTGTTGAAGGAGCCATGATGAGTTGCTGCAGTGCATCTTGTAGATGGTACACAGTGCTGACACTGTGCGTAGGTGGTGGAGGGAGTGAATGTTGAAGATGGCGGATAGGGTGCCAATCAAGTGGGCTGCTTTGTCCTGGATGGTGTCAAGCTTCTTGAGTGTTGTTGGAGGTGCACTCATATAGGCAAGTGGAGAGTTTTCCGTCACATTCCTGAATTGCGCCTTGTAGATGGTGGACAGGCTTTGGCAAGTCAGGAAGGGAGTTACTTGCTCCAAAATTCCCAGCCACTGACCTTACATTATGTTGTGTAGGATGCAGCATACAACAATGATCTGCAGCCCCTGGTTGGTGAGTCTCATAGAGAACCATAGATTTGTCAAGGCAACTGAACCTTAACCACAGCATTTATATGGCTTGCTTGATAACACATCGCATGCTGAACTGGCTCCATTAAGATCTGTGCAGGGGAAGTGTGGGCCAGCTGGAGTGGAGGCATCATGTTGAGTGTTGACTGAGGTGATGACAATGGATGAGACATGCAGATGGTCTGAGAAATTTCAGCACTTGCCTCATCTGTTCCGTCATTCTCCCTCCTCAGCCAAATGCAGCCCCATCTATCTGAATAAGAAATGCAACCAGGCTGCTGGTATCTGCATTAGTGCAGATGATGTCATGTGACAGTGCATCCTCAGGAGGTAACAGCTCTTCAGAGGAGTCATTGTCATCTCTCATCAGGGGCTCCTGGCCTTTTCATGATGGATGAGAGAAGAAAGGGTTAATATTAAGTGATGGAACTTTGAAAATGTTGATCTGCATGTTAAACACGTAACAGAGTTCTTCAGTCTACTGAAGGTTTGAGTTGCTTTGCAGGAGATGTGTGTTTGAAAGATTAATGTTCTTCGTTGCAGGATTGCCAGCCTCGCCTTTGTAAACAGAGAGCTTGAAATGCTGCTGATCTCTAGTGCCTCCTCCTCTACCAGGGAGACCACTACCATGTCTAATGGTCCTCCACTGGTTTCCAGCCTGCCGTGACATTCTGCTCTCTCTTCTCCTAAAAGGCAGCACAAGATGCCTCGGAATGATTCTGTGTGATATGTACATCTGATGGGAGTAGTGCAAATGATGAAGGTGAGAATCAGGCACATGCATAAAATGTATGCATGGGCATGCCTTTGAAGATTGTGCCAACTGTGGTCTGAATTTCCACTCCTGAATCGGGAGTACAGAGTCAGGAAAATATCCAGCTCCACAAACCCGACTCAGGGGAAAGTGCCCTGGACAGTCTAATTTTTGCTCTAGGGGTGGGGGCACAAAAGTATTAATGGGAGTTGGCCACCACCCCTGGAAATGGTGCAGTGAAATGGCACTGTGTGAAAGGCCCATCTTGGTGATCTGGAACTTTGTCCCTGCTGGAAAAAATACAAAAAACCCAAAAAAAAAGCCCTCTGGCCCTCACCCCTCAAACCCCCTCACGTCCCCACACACTCTCCAGCACCATCTATGCCAACTCATGTTCCCACCAAATCCCTGTGGCCCCTTTTACTCTCCATGCTAACTCAGGCAGCTCTACCCACCCCCATGGCCCTTTGAGGCCCAATGACAATTTAGTGCCAACTCAATCCAACCCATACCACCCATCTGCCACTCTTTTCCCTTACACCCACCATGCTAATTCACCCAGTGTTCACCATGGGAAGACCTCAGGACCCATACTGAGATGAAATGAAATAAAGTTCTAATTGCAGTCTATTGCAGATGTTACTTTTTATAAAAAAAACACTATCATTCATATAAACCCATTTGCTAAATTTACATCCCTTCAACTACATAATCCATTATAAAACAAATATTTTATTTAAGTGCTTAATCCCTTAATAAAACAAGCATTTGTAGATGTAGCCCCACATCAAAGACTTTATTAGAACTTGGAGTTATCAAACTGTGAACTGACAGGCATATTGATAATGATGAGTTGTGAAATCAGTCATGCAGCATAAATCCTGTAATGATAATCTTCATGTTATCTTGATGTATAAAGTTTAAAGGCCAGGAGATTTAAATGCCTTAACAGCCTGACAGTTCCTTTGGCAGTTTGACAGTTCCAATTAGCTTGACAGTTCCAATAAGTCTGTCTACTTTATACACACATTTGTGTCTAATTTTAACAATCCCAAAGGGCAGCTGACCTCTCCGAAAGGCATCTTACCTCACCCAAAGGTGTCCCTGGACCTATGAGAAAGGGTACTTTACTGCTCCAAAGAACACCGGCAGCTTTAGAACTTTTCCTGAAAGGTCTATAGGTCACAGGTTGTGTTTTTCCCATCCCAGTTACGAAAATTGGATCTCTTTGAAGGCACGTGTTCCAGGAATTCCTTCCCCTCTCTGTTTTTTCACACTTTTACATGCGCAGTCTATGTTAGGTTAATTGAATTCATTAATGCAGTTCTTCTTTAAACAAATAAAAACAACACAAAAAAATCATCCTTAATTCTTGTTTGGTCTCTTGGACTAATATTGATCACCTCAGGTGGTCAAAGAGGAAACTTCCAAAGCCCCTAATAAGCCTGGGTTTTTAACCTGGTTTTTGTCTCTCCTAGGAGTGTTCCTGGTACTGGCTGGGGTGACGAGTGGGGTGACAAAATACATCAACACTATAATGAGTAGGCAGCATAGATTGGCAAACCTTTTCCTTCATATCATTTCATGCATGTCCTATAGAAATCTAGGTGATGAACTTCACTATATAATATATATAAATTTATATCTTTGTAAGCTCCATTCTTATTTTTAAACTAATGATGAGCTGCTGCTTTAAGTTATTTACAGTAATTCATTTATTTTAACCTGATGCAAAATATATCTTAACCCCAGAAGTGTGTTTGACATGAAATGCATATTACAGCTTTTTTCGAATATTGAACACATAGACCTCCCTTAATAATAGGTGACTGGAAAGTTTGTAAACATTACAAGCATACGGTTATCTTTTGGGTGCAGGGCACTTGTCATCTTGATGATTATTCTGGAATTGCAGATCAGCATGATGAGTAGAGGCATGACAAATAGGAATCCAAAGGTGAAGAGGTTGTAGAATTTCTGGTCCAGCTGACCATGAAAGCTTTCCAGGGTTGCGCATTGTGAGAAGGAGAGCGGTTCTGAGAAGTGGATCATTTTGAAGAGGAATAACTACAGAAAATGAAAAAAAAATCAAGATCAGTCATAAAAAACAGAACATTCATTATATTTATTCATTCTCAGGATATGGGTAAAGTTAGCATTTAGCACCCATCCTTAATTGCCCTGAGAATGTGGTGGCCTTTCTTTGAACTGTTGAAGTCCATGTGGTGAAGTTTTGTCCTGAGCAGCTTGCCCACATTACTTTAGAGGGCAGTTTAAGAATCAATAATGTTGGCACGGGACTGGAGTCACATATAGGCCGATTTGCTTTCCCCAACAACAACAATAGCTTTTATTTATTCAGCCCCTTTAACATAGAAAAATACCTCAAGAACATTTGTGAATCTGTGGTGATTTATGAGAATTTGACCGCTTTAAGGTCATGATACCAAATTTCCATAATTCTAAATGATCTATCTAGCAGGACTATCATATTTTTTAATATCTCACTTGAAAGGATGCGTATCAAAATCTGGTCATCATGTGGATTTGATTGATTGCCCATCATTGTGAAACAGCTGTCTCAGCATCTACCTCAGCTATTCAATGGATCAGATCCCCTGTTACAAATTTTGGGGGAGAAATTTGGCTCTGTAAGCCCATTCTCTTATGCACTTATCAGCCAAATTTTGACAGGAATTATGTCAGCCACCTGTACAGTTAATGCATCTAATGATTGTTGATAGCATGCAGAGCTGATGGATTATGATGTCAATCAGTGTGCATGTTGATTTGATGCCAGCACTGGCATCTTTGAATGCCATACTTCAGTCAACACCGACTCTAAATCTCCCATGATTGAATGCATGTTAACTGATATGAAGAACCTCCCAGTGGAATGATTTAAAGGAATCATAAACTACATATGGGTTAGTTGCTGATTTTTTTCCAGCTGCTGATGAAATACATTATTTATTTTTGGAGCTTTCCTCTCATTGTTTAATGTCAATAGTCTACAGGAAGTGACCTGGCTTCTGCTGAAGTGCTTTTTTTTGTGGTTTAAAGGATTATGCTGAAACACATTGCTTCCAAACATGGATAGCCTGATTATCTTCCTCTTGAAATTGAGCATGACTGGAAGGTTGATGAGTGGCCATGCAGAGCAGAACAAGCTGCTAGAAAAGGGAGGAAGAAGAGATGGAAGTAAAGCTTTTAGCAGGAGGCCATATCTGCTGAGGGTATTTAGGGAGCAATTCTCTAACCTTAATTTCAGCCAAGACCAATTCATGAGATGTCTTCATTCAATGAAAGTGTTGGGACTAAAATCTTCCCACTGCTGTAACAACATCAGCCTGAAAGCAGGCAAGGAGCACATTGTCAGTGATTCATAACTTTTTCATTTGGCTGGGCCCTTTTAGGCTGCTGCTGGAGATAAAAGCAGCATCTTGCACATTGCAGTACACTGTTGCACAAGGGCGATCTCTGAGGCTCTGTGTACAAAGTTGAGCTTCAACTCATTCCCCCTTGCCAAAAAGAAGCAGGCAGAGTGAGGAATATGGTTTGCTCAGAATGCACGCTTTCCTATGTAGCAGAGTGCCATTGAGTGCACACTTATTGCTTTGCATGTGCCTCAAGTGAACTCTCCCTTTTTCCTGAACCAAAGAAATTCCATCCTCTCAATGTACAGCTGATGTATATTCATAGGCAGTGTATCAAGCAGGTGAATGTTGTTATCCAGCAGTACACAATTCCTCCATTCTCTGGCAGCCCTCTGTGCATCCTGGATTTGATACATCATGGCAAGTCAAAGGCTGGCTGCAAGGTGCCAAGCGTTATCCGCTTATGGCATGACTCATGACTTCAAAATACACATATATATACAGCAGGCCTATAATGAGAGGCAGTCTGCCACAAGAAACATTATAGAGCATGCAATCAGCGTCCTCAAACAAGGCTTCCTGAACCACTCTGGAGGCACTCTGCAGTACACAGTTGCACAGATATCAGGATTTGTGTTAGTATCCTGGTGCTCCACAACCTGGCTATTATGAAAGGCAGCCCTTACACCATCCATCATCTGAGAAACAGGAGCACATAAAGGAAGAAGAGGAGGAAGTGAGGGAAGAGCAAGTACAATGGGAAGTGAAGGAACAGAAAGAGGAAGGGAGGGCACAACGTGGGCCGTCCCTTATTTGCCTGGACTCTATGCGATCAAATAATTCATGAGTGATACCAGTAAATTTAACCAACCTTCTCCATTTACCAACACTCCCACGCTCCTTACCTTTCCTCTATCACTGATCATTACGTTGTCCTCCTTCTCATAACACAAAAACATAAGCCACCAAAATGCACTTTCCAATCCAAATTTATAAATTAAATGACATGATGTATACAAAAGCAAACTAATCACTCTTAGGCATTCCTTCATTGCCTCTTCTGATTGTCTTGGCCTTAGTGCTCCTACGAGGTGCTTCCCCAATGCCTGCAGCATGGGTGGTGGAAGGCTGCTGACCTTCAATTGAGGAGACTACAGATGATCTTGAAAGGTGAACTGGAGCAGCTCTGGGCCTAGAAGGCCCGGCTTCAGACTGCATCATCTTGGTGTGGCCTGCAGCAGTCTGGTCTGACTGGCTGACAAGCAACAGCAATGACACTGGTAGAGTGACAGAGGAAGGAGCATGAATTTTGTCATCCCGAGAGAGGACAGCAGGTTCTTGCTCCAAGGTACCCCTCTGCTCCAACTGCCACTGTCCTAGGATGGCGCCTCAGCAATTTTAGAAATTTATTTGGGAACAGATTGCAGGATTGCTGAGATGCCCTGGAAGCTCCATTTGAAGAGTAATATCCACGGCAGTCCCCTCTTATGTGAAAGCAATCTAAACTTCCACTGTAGCACTCGGACTATCAATCGAAGCTGGTTGTGCTGTAATGGAAGCTGAGATGTTGGCCGTTAGAACCTGCGTCATAGGGGGTTCCACAGCTGTGCTGATGGAGGTGACCATGCATTAAATGAGAATTCCATTTTGTCATTGGCAGACTGGCCACCCCCCCCCCGACTCCGCAATTGCGTGAAGATGTCGCCAACTCAGGGGGTAGTTGGATGGGAGGATGCAGTTTAGTGGGGTCAGGGGGTAGTTGGGTGGCAGGGGTAGTTGAGTCAGGTCATGGCAGTGATTGGGGTGTTAGTTGTGGTACTCAGTCCAGTCATGCTGGCTAATTACTGAGTTGGACCAGGTATCGTCCGACGTACTATCTTCTAGTTAAGTTTCCAGGTAAGTTCCGTCTATCTGGCCCACGTTTCTGACATGGAGTTCAGTGTCAGAGACATTCACGGAGGGTCCCAGGTGTAGAAACACACTCTGGGAGGCTTCTTAGTCAAACCAAACAAACTTTATTTACATGGGAGTTTCTGTGGCTGCTTGTATCTAGCCAGCTCCTCATGCAACCATTTCCTAGGAAATTCCTTCCCTAGAATTTATTCTCCCGCACCAGCTACACATTGGTTGAACAAATCACGTGACCCCCTACTCACTGGAACTGATCTTAAAGTGATAGTAATCTCATCCCGTTCCTCCTTAAAGCTTTTGTACATCTTTACAGTTAACAATTGCTTTATACAATTGAACCAAGAATTTTCTGAATTCTAAAAATAATTATTTATAGCATTAGCCTGGATTTCAATTACACAATACATACAATAAACCCCACGGTTATAAATTAAGTCTTTGGGTGGTTTTTGAATTTGTGTCGAGCGGCATAAGTTGACAGGTTGTGAGGCTTCTACTGGATTGACATTTTCCGGAACTGTACTAACAGATACCTCCTTTGGTACAGACAATTCATTATCATTAAGTTCCACAGGGATGTCCTTGACGTTTATTACAAGTCAACCCGAATCTTCGGTGCACACAGGTTTGCCAACGCTCGGTTGTAACACTGACTGTGGGAGTGCCTCTCTACCCCTTAAATGGTCAACATGCTTCTGAATGATCCGTTCCTCTACCCCTACTTGATATGAAAGCAGTCCAGTCTCAGAGAGTATCCTTCTAGGAATCCACCTATGACTGCTACTGAAGTTTTTCATGTACACATTTTCATTAGTCGAGAACTTCCTAGTTCTACTGTGAGAATCAAGTCTTCTGATTGCACTGACTTGACTCAACCCTTCCCTGCAAGTTTGGAATCACAAGGCTTAACTTCATTCTGAGATGAGGTTTCACAAACCGTTCAGCAGGAGGAACACCTGTTGTTGCGTGTAGGGTTGTACGGTAACATAGCAGGAAACATGAGACTCTTGTTGCTAAAGATCCATCTGATAGTTTTTTCATGCCAGATTTAAAAGTTTGGACAGCTCTCTTGGCTAAGCCGTTCAATGCTGGGTGGTAGGATTCTGCCTTTATGTGTTTTATACCATTGAGAGTGGTGAAGTTTTGAAACTCTGTACTGGTGAATACTGCCCTGTTATCAGACAAGATTACTTGAGGCAAACCATGAGTTGCAAAGCAGTGCCGCAACTTTTTGATGGTCGCCATCGATGTTGGTGTCTTCATCTCAAAACTTTCTATCCATTTAGAGTGTGCATCAATTGCAAGGAGAAGCATCTTACCCATAAATGGTCCTACATAATTGACATCGATGCAGACCCATGGCTAGCCAGGCCATTCCCAAGGGTGTAGTGGAGCTGTGGCTGGCAGTCTTTGCTGCAACTGTTAGCAATGCCTTACAAGGTTTTCAATATCAGTGTGGATACTAGGCCACCATACATAATTCCTGGCTAGCATTTTATTTTTAAGACACCAGGTTGGCCACTGTGTAGTTCCATCAGGAGTAGCTCCCTGCCCAGCACAGGATGACCACTTGGTCTCCCCATAGCACAATACCCATTTTGACAACTAAGTTCATGTTTATGGATGGAGTAGGGTTTTATGTCCTCTGAAACTGTCTCATTTCCCCATCCTGTAAGGATTTTATCTCACACTCTGGATAACAGTGGATCCCGACTGGTCCAGATTTTGATTTGTTTCGCACAGACTGGTAGCATACCCAAAATTTTTAAGGCCAAGACAGTTTCTTGAGAAATAGATGTACATGTTATACTTTCTCTCAAGGGCAGGCGACTCAGGGCGTCTGCACTTGCAATATGTACCCCTGGTTGGTGTTGAAGGTGTATTCATATGCGGCCAGGGTCAATGCCCACTTCTGAATACTCGCAGAAGCTATTGGTGGAATAACCTTGTCCTCCTTAAAAAGGCCCAACAGTAGCTTACGGTCTGAAACAATAGTGAAATGTCTCCCATGTAGATACTGATGGAATCTTTTGAAGCCGAAAACTATTGATAAGCCCTCTTTTTTGATTTTTTCAGCTACTGACAGTGTTCTTCACACATCTTATCGGCCCTTCCGAACCGTCCACCATCTCATGGAACAATACAGTACAAAGCCATATGGAGAGGCGTCACACATCAGTATTAGTTCCTTCGATGGGTGGAAGTGTACAAGTAGGCTTGAAGACTGCAGCAATTACTTCACTTTGTTGAAAGCCGTTTCTTGAAGAGTTCCCCCAAGACCAGTGGTGGTGCTTCTTTAGTAGGGTGTGTAAGGGTTTCAGCACAGTGGACAGAGTTGGCAAAAATCACCCTTAATAATTGATTATCCCTATAAAAAATTTAAGTTCAGACACATTCATGGGGGATGGTGCTCCTTTTACAGCCCTAACTTTCTCCTCGACAGGGTGTAACCTTTGAGCATTGATCCTGTGTCCAAGGTAAGTCATCTCCTTGGCTTGAAAAATGCAGTTTTCTTTCTTGAGGCAAACTCCAGCCTCCTGAAATCTTCTTAGCACATGTTCTAAATTCGTCAGATGTTTGGCCTCGGTGGCCCCAGTGATGAGTACATCATTGAGGTATACCACAACCTGTGGCAACTCCTGTAGTAGGCTGTCCATTGCGCATTGGAATATTGCACATGCTGAAGAGACACCCAAAGGCAGGCGCGTTTACTGAAAAAGCCCTTAATGGGCGTTTATTGTGACATATCCTCAGGAACCATCATCCAACTCAAGCTATTGGTAGGCAGGACGCATGTCCAGCTTATTATATGACCAGTTTTGCATAAGGATCTTTGATTAGTGGAAGAGGATACTTGTCCAACTTTGAGGCCTAATTGACGGTTTGTTTGTAATCACTGCAAATGCGAATAGTTTTGGCAGGCTTCAAGACGAGGATTATGGGTGCAGCCCATTTCGAAAACTGAACTGGCTTCATATTACCTCGTTCTGCTAACATCTTTAGTTCAGTATCCACATTTTCATGCAGAGCATATGGTACCAGTCGAGATCTGAAAAATCGGGGAGTGGTTTCCGGATCCAGGTAGATTTTGGCATGTAAGCCCTTAATTTTGCCTAACCGGTTCTGGAAGACACTGTCATATTTTCTTAACAATTCTGACAATCCCCCTGTCCTCACCTGGAAAATATCAGCCCAATTTAGCGTTTTTTTTGAGCCAGTCACAGCCCAGAAGCCTTGGTCCTTCCACCCAGTACTACGACGATAGGTAGCTGGGCAGACTGCTGTCCGTAGCTTACAGGTAGAATGATGGTACCCCTCATCTTTACTTCTTCTCAAGTATGTTTTCAGCTTGGCTGAAGTACTCTCTAAATTTAAAGGCTGGGTATCCCCTCCCAAATACTGGAATGTGTTCTCGCCCTCACAGTGACTGATGCATCTGTATCTACTTCCATACTCAGAGGCTTCCCATTTACAGAAAGTCTTATGGAGATTGGGTCTGGCTTAACATGCTAGAGGTTGAAAAGAGGCTAAATATCAGACTCACTGGTGCCAAGGCCTCTACACTGTGCACTTGTAACATCTTGTAGGATTGGCTATTTGGCTGCTTGGACTTAGCCTTGCCTTGTCTCCTCAGGTGTCCTTTTTTTCCACAATAATGGCACTCCTTAAATTGACAAGATTCAGGATTGTGGTTATCCCACATCGATAATATTGGACTTTAGGAATCACTGCCTGCCTGCCTTGGCTGTATATTTTAGTTTTAGTTCCAGTAGCTTACTGGAACTGCTTCCCTTTTCCCAGTGGCTTCAGCTGATTTGGTGTCACAGCTGGCTGCCAGTTCCCGCCTTAATTGGTATACGGCGCCACTTTGCACGCCCCGCAGTTCCAATGCATCTGCCTCAGCACTTTCCATAGCGGAGTGTAATCTCCATCATGCATTTGAAATCAATATCAATTTTGCTAACAACCGACATTATATGGCATTGTTACACGCACCACAGATTAATTGACCCCGCAGCTTGTCACTTAGGGTCGTACCAAAATTGCAATGCTCTGACAATTGTTTGAGTTTCACAATGATCGATTCCCCCGGGGCTCTCACTCACGAATTAAACTTAAAATGTTGCATTATGCCTGAAGGTTTTGGTTGGAAATGATCCTTAAGTAGATCCACCAACTCACAGAATGGTTTGGAGTCAGATGCACTTGGAGCAGTAAGCCTGCGGATTTAGACTGTGAGTCTAGATTCCACAAATGCTCAGAACCTTATGCTTCCCCTCGTCCCTTATTTCATTCGCCTGAAAGTAGAACCAAGGCGCTTGACATATTGACCCCATTCCTCTGCAGAGGAGTCTAATATGTTTATCTGGCTGAAAAGAGGCATCTCGGTGAGTAATATAATTTCCTATTCACGGTCGTCGATTAAACACGATACTCACAGATGCAGGTGGGAGACAGTGCCAGGAAAGTTTTTTTCCTCATTGCCAAATATAGAGACAAACTCTGGGAGGCTTCTTAGTCAAGCAAAATGATTTTTATTTACACAAGAGCTTCTGTGGCTGTTTGTACCTAGCCAGCCCCTCATACAACCATTTCCTAGGAAACTCCTCCCTTAGAATTTATTCACCCATATTAGCTTAACATTGTTTGAACAAATCACGTGACCCCTACTCAGTTGAACTGATCTTAAAGTGACAGTTGTCATACCAGGCAACAGAAACCAGCCCATTGGAAGTTTAAACTTCCTGACTAATTTCAGTGCATTTGTGCATGTCAGGACTTCCATGGGGTTCTGAAGCTTAATTCCAGGTCTCGACAATTTGGTTATTGGAAGATTTGGGCCATTATAATGGGAAAAGGATAGAGTTATTGAAACAGTTTTCTTTTGTTGCCACAGGAGGAGGGTAAGTCATTTAAACATAGCTGGGGTCACATATCTATTCTGAAAACAACCAACACAGTGCAAGTAGCTTGTGATTCATTCTGTCTTTGAAACAGAACTATTGCCTTGTTCTAATTATCTTGTTTAATTACATAATAATTGGACCATTGATGAGCTTGAACATGGATTGCAGTTCTTTCAAGGTTACTGGATCAAAATCCAGGAATTCCCTACTGAACATCATTGTGGGCGAACATTCAGCACGTAGAATTACAAAGAATATAAAGCACAGAAACAGACCAATAGGTTCTGATGAAAAGCCATCAATCTGAAACCCGAAACGTTAACTCCGCTTCTCTCTTCATGCCGCCTGACCTGTTGAGTATTTCCAGCATTTCCTGTTCTTGTTACAGAAACATAAGGCCAACTAGCCCATACCAGTGTTTATGCTCCACACAAATCTCCTCATACTCCTCTTCATTTAACCTAGTGATACCTTCAATTCCTCTCTCTGTTATGTATTATCTTGCTTACCTTTCAATGCATTTATACTAATCATCTCAAATGCTCCATGTGATAGCGAGTTCCACATCCCAACCACTCTTTGAGGAAGGAGGATTCTTCTGAACTCCCTACTGGATTTATTGGTGACAACCCTATACTTTTGACCTCTATTTCTGGCCTTCTCTACAAGTGGAAGCATCTTCTTTGTGTTTACCCTATCAAACCCTTTCATACTCTGAAATATCTCCATCACGTCAGCCCAAAGCCTTCTCTTTTCTAGAGTAGAGAGCTCCACAATTTTCAATCTATCCTCTCCATTCTGATGTCACCCTTGTAAATCTTATTTACACCTTCTCCAATGCTTCAATATCCATTTTATAACATGGAAACTAGAACTGTGCACATTACTCCAAGTGTGATATGACCAAGGTTCAATGGAAGTTTAACATAACTGCTTTGCAAATTTATCCTTCTAGGAATAAACCTTGTACTTTGTTTATGTTTTGAATGGGTTTATTAATCTATGCTGCTGCTTTCAGTGTTTGCGTATTTGTACCCCAGATCCCTTTGCATTTTTACCCCATTTAGATACTTTTGTTCCAATAAATATGTGACCTCCTTATTCTTCCTATCAAAATGGACTCAGCATTAGCTGTGCTCCTGATTTGGTATTATCTACAAATTTTGAAAATGCCCTTCAGATTCCCAAGTCTAAATTGATTGTATGAAAGGTGAACGACAGTAATCTCATCACCAAACTTTGTGGGACACCACTTTTCACCTTTTATCAATAGTTACCCTTAACCCTTCCTGTCCATTTTCCACTTTGTAGCCAGTTTGCTATCCATCCTGCTACTTGTCTCTTGACTCCACCTTAGTCATGAGCCTACTATTTGGACATTATCGGAGATCTTTTGAAAATCTAAATAAGTTAAATGTTTGGTTACCTCTTCGAAGAGTACAATAAATTCTGCTACTTTTCCCCTGAATCCCCATGTTCTGACTTTTGCATACTTCTTCAAAGGGCTTTTGAAAATTTGAATATCCCATGCCTACAGCATTACCCTTGTCTGTCTCAGAAGCAAAATACTGCAGATGCTGAAAATCTGAAATGAAACCACAAAGTGTTGGGAATACTCAGCAGATTGAGCAGCATCTGTGGAGAGAAATAGAGTTAATGGTTGAATTTTCTCAGCCTTGTGATGGTGGGCTTGGAGGTTGGGGGGTGGGGGGCAAAAAATAGGGGTGAAGCCTTGTCAGGACAGCCCCTTGATGCATTATCGCTGCTGAGAAAGTTTTCCAGGGGTGTCCTGGAAATGGATTGTCTGCTAGTACAAAGAGGCTAGCAGGGAATTTGCATCGTAAACAAAAATTGCTGGAAAAACTCAGCAGGTCTGACAGCGTCAGTGAAAAGGAAGACAGAGTTAACGTTTCGAGTCTGTATGACTCTCCATCAGAACTAAAGAGTATTAAGAAATGTGGTGGAATATAAGCTGTTTAAGGGGGTTGGTACAGGTAGAGCTGGATAAAGGGCCAGTGATAGGCGGAGGCAAAGGAGAGATTGCCCAAGATGTCATAAACGAAAGGTCAAAGGGGTGTTGACGGTGGTGATATTTGCTAAAGGGTGTGCTAATGGTGACATTAAGGGTAGAAAACAGGATGAGCAAGTGACAGATGGCCCTAGTGGGGGTGAGGTGGGGGGAAGGTATCGAAGTAGGTTAAAAGGTGGAGATAAAACAATGGATGGAAATAAATTTTAAAAGTAATAATAGAAATAGGTGGGAAAAGAAAAAAATATATATAAAAAAATAATAATTATTGAAAAAAGGGATCAAAAAGGGGGTGATGGAATTTTCGTGCTTGAGAAGCTAATTGGGAGCGATTTTCTGGCACTGCCGGCATTTTGCCAATGGTGGAGTTGCGTCTCCGCGCATGCAGAGGCTGCTATTTCCATGGAGGCGGCCGGCCTGCAGCAGGCTGGATGCCCATCAGCGTCAGAGGCTACACATTCCAAATAGGAGCTGCCATCAGGAAAGGCTACACCCATGACTCAAATGTTTCTGCAGGAGGGGTTCCCCTTCTGCCTACTGGCCTGGCTCTTCTGAAATTTTCATTTAGGTTTATGCCTCTGAGGGCGCCTCCATGTTGAGGTGTCCTCACGTTCTCCGACCTTCTTCAGCAGTGCCCACTTCTCCTGACAGAGCTGCTGAGGCTCTGGAACTGCCAACCCTGTGATTGAGCCAGCAGGACTGGGAGCCTGCAAGGACAGGGAGTTTGGAGGCAACCAATTAGAGGGCTGTCTCTTGGAAGATTACAGGGCTGGTTTTCCTCCAGACAAGTGCTAGCTTGGGATCCCCACTTGTTCCCAAGCCCACCAGTAAATTCTGTCCAACATTTTAGGATGTGGTCCTTCATTGGAACTGGAAAGGAGTCAGTGATAGTTTTAAGCAAGTACAGAAGCAGAGAAAGAGGGGTGGCAGGGGGGCTGGTGGGGTGTTGGGGGGAGGCAGTGGGGGAGAACAAAAGGGAAGGTCTGTGACATGGCAGAAGGTAGGAGAGATTAAACAACAAAAGGGATAACGGTTTAAGGCAAAAGGAGATGGTAAAGGGACAAGTAAAGAATCAAAAAATGGATTTAGAGAAGGTGTAAATGGGAATAATGAATTATCACCAACAGCTGCCATTCTAAAACAAATAAAAGAGTTGAGGGTGGTGGGTAGTGGTTATGAGCTGGTGTTGTTGAACTTTGTTAAAAGCAAAATACTGCGAATGCTGGAAATCTGAAACAAAAACAGAAAATGCTGGAAAAGCTCAGCAGGCCTGGCAGCATCTGTGGAAAGAGAAGAGCTGAAGAAGGGTCACACGGACTCGAAACGTTTCTCTCTCCACAGATGCTGTCAGACCTGTTGAGTTTTTCAAGCATTTTCTGTTTTTGTTGTTGAACCCTATGTTGAGTCCAGAAGGTTATAAAGTGACTAATCAATTTTTTCCAATTTCTCCATTTCAATCACATCTACTTTTCTCCTCAACAAAGAAATCTTCCCCACTGTGGTTGATAGGAACCTTGAGCAAGTCCATTCCAATTCCCACATTTCTGTTCTCACCTTTCCCCCTCCTGCCCAGAACCATGATAAGGCTCCCCTTGACCTCACCTTCCACTCCACCAGCCTCAAAGGATAATCCTTTGTCATTACTGCCACCTCCAGCATGATGCTGCCACTGAACGTATTTTCCCGGCCCCTCCTGCTTCAGCATTCCGAGCAGCCCATTCCATCCGCAACACCCTGGCCCACTCCACCCTCACCCCCTCCCCTTCCCATCCTACCATTCCATGCAAAGACAGAAGATGCAAAAGCTGACCTTTTACCTCCTCCCCTCTCACTGACCAAGGCCCCTCACACTCCTTCAAGTGAAACAGTACTTTCATTGAGCTTACTTTGAGTTTCCCAATAGGTCGAGAACAAGGAGGTCAGTGTTGGAGCCAGGTGGAGAATTAAAATGGCAGATGATTGGAAATTCGGGATCACACTTGCAGGCTGAATGGAGGTGTTTTCAAAATTGTAACTCAATTTGTTTTTGGTCTCCCCAGTGTAGAGCAGACCACATTGTGAGCAGTGAATATAGTGTAGTAAATTGAAAGAAGTAAATGTAAATCACTAACCAAGTTATAGTTTAGCAGTTAGAAGGGAAGCCAAGACTCCAAAGCTGATAGGCTAGAAGAATGGACTGGTAACTTCAGCAGTTAAGATAGACTGAGAAGTTATGGGTTGGAAAACTTTCCATTAGAGTTGACATCTTAAAGCTGCAAAGGGATTTGTATGTACATTACAGTTAAGTTGGCTAAGCTAAAATCTCAAGGGACATCGTGTCTCAAGAGACCAGGTTCAAGTAACCAAGGAGAGAGGACTCCAGAAGTCAGGGGTCCACAGGAAAGACAGAGTGACACACATTGAACATGTTTATCATGCCATGCCTTGACTACTGAAAGGCTATGTATTAATCTTTATCATTCAATAAACCTTGCTAGCTTGCATCCTAAATTAGTGATGGTTCTTTTTGCCAATATGCTTATTCCTTGACAAAACATTTCTTATTCTGGGATTTAGTATAGAGTCCAAATCCCTACATATAACTCTTATTAAATATAGGGATTACATTAGCTGCCTGCCACTCCTTCAGTACTTTAAATATATATGTAACAATGCTTCTACTATCTCTTCCCTAAGAACCAGTGGTGTTATCCTCTCTAAGTTTGATTTGATTATTAATTATCTCCTCCCTTTCTATCAGAGACTGCACTGTTTCAAGAAGAAGGACCACCACCTTCCTAAGAGCAACTAGGGATGGGCAATAATTGTTTTGTTGGCAATGCCCATATCTCAAGAGTGAGTCTTATATCCATTCTCAAATCTGTTACTTTTAACATGAGATGTTAGCTTTCATGGTGTATTTGAGTCGTCTATAGGATCACAAGTAGTCCAATTGCATTTAGTTAACTATGTTCCCTGCTTTTGTGAGATGACAGGGCATTGTTTTTGACTATGGTAATGAAAGTCCAGCTCCTAGGTCAGCGAGGAGGTCGATGACATACAGATTGATATAGTCTGTGTTGTTAGCTGCTCAGTGATTGGGTGAGCTTGGGGCCCTATAATTGGCCTCAGTACCCAGGGGTTAAATAGGTGAAATCACCCAGGGATTCTTTTCTGGAATGTAATCCATAGCCTCTCCTGGGAGTGTGCAGGTGCGGTTATGGGTGAATCAGGCTGGGTGTGATCCTTTCATAATCAAACAGTTGGCCAGCATTCCTTAGTAGGGCACACACATGAATAAATGTCACACTTACTAAGTACCAGACTGCTGCTCAGGTAATTTCAGCCAGGAAATATAGTCAACCCTTTCAGAAGAATAGAGAACTGAGAAAATTTGAGGGAAAATAAACAAACAAGACAGTAGGGTTTGTGTAGGTGAGTCATATGAATAAAACAGAAGGCTAGACCAGGTACACTGCAGAGGTTATCATAAACTATGTATGACTGACAGTTTGCTTCAGTTTGATGATAATTGCCAACCATAAAAACATGATCAAACAACATTTTTGAAATAAGAACACGTTAGTGCTAATGGCCAGGATTAAGGAAATCAAGACAAGGTTGTTTATTGCTAACTTCAAAATTAAAGCCAGAGCCTACTTGGGCTGGACATCAAATCTTAGGTATGCAAAATGTTTATATTCAGAAACAATTGATTTATTGCAATAACAGCAAAGCTTTAAATCGATATAATATTTTATACGCTCTGCAAAATAATGATTACTAAAGACATGCACATCAGTGTAAAGTTCATACCTGAGGTAAAGCCAAAACCATACTGAAGAACCAAGCCGTGGCGATCATGCACTTTCCAGTGTGAACACATTTTGTTGCACTTTTCAAGGGATTTGTAATCGCCAGACAGCGATCCACGCTGATCACCACCAACATAAAGGCAGGGCAGTACATAGAGAAGAGTTTGAGAAAGTTGAGAACCTTACAAAGGAACTCACCACCGTACCATTGCACTGTGATGTTCCAGATGCCGTCCATTGGCATAACAATCAGGGTCTGCAGGAGGTTGGCCACTATGAGATTGTCAAGCAGCAGCTTGAGCCGTGATTCCTTCTTCTGATGCTGCTTGGACAGCTTCACCAGGAAAATTGTGTTCCCAGCAATGGAGAAGATCAAGAGGAAGAAGGTGATGGCCACTCTAATGACACCTGAGATGGTCAGTGTTGGCAGATGCAAAGAGCAGTTGAACACAGGGGCTGCCAGGCTGTCGTTGAGAGGGAGGAAGCAATTCTTTCTGGATTCCATGTGGCGCACCAAAGTGTCATTCGTCTGGGAGATTAAAGACATGGTTCTGGATGCAGGAAAACAAACCTAACTGTGTCTGAGTGGGTATAACGAACTGTTAGCCAGCTGTTTCTCTCTCTCTATGGCTGCAGCAATCTGGCAAGGTCAAATTCAAGCACAGGTAAATATGATCCTTCACTAATGTTTATGAAATCCTGTTAATGAAGAGTGCCTATAATCCCTTTACAAAAGTCTGCAGCATACTTGCTTTTATTTGCTAGTGGTGTTTATTTGGTCCTTGAAATAAATTTTGTTATAGCCTCATTTCATTATTTCAAAGGTTGGCCGTATTTAAATTATAGTTTCTCTGAAAAATTTAGTTCTGCTTTCAATTTTGTTGACAATTTAAGTCAACAACCATGTTCCTCCTCATATCAATTGGTATTAACAGGACTATTAACAAGTAAAGGCTGACATGAAAAGGATGAGAAAGGAACATATTTTATTTTTAAGTCATAAAAATGTGTTAGCAAAAAGCATTAAATTTCACTAAGTTAAATGCAAATAGAGTTCAGTCCTTCATTCATTTATTTAAACACCCCTATTTTGAGAATATACCCCATCGTTTCAAACTAAATGAAATACCGAAAACTGGAAACAATTTTATGGTTTGGGGCTGGAATTTTGTGTCAGGATTGCAAATGTGAATCTTTTGTGGCTTCCGAAATGCAAGCCTATCTCCAAATCTTATTCCTGTTATATTTTTGTCTCTGAGAACATACGAAAACACACACATAAGAATTAGGAACAGGAGTAGGCTACTCAGCCCTTCAAGACTGCTCCGCCATTCAGTAGGATCATGACTAAACTAATACCTGGATTAGGTGGGTTGTTTTATGAGGAAAGGCAGGACAAGGCTAGGTTTGTATCCATTGGAGTTTTGAAGAGTAAGAGGCGACAATCGTCTGATTGTAACCTCAACTCCATATTCCTGCCTATCCGCAATAACCTTTCACCCCCTTGCTTAGCAAGAATCTATCTAGCTCCGCCTTAAAAATATTCAAAGACTCTGCTTCCACCACCTTCTGAGGAAGATGTCCAAAAACTCATGACCCTCTGAGAGAAAAAAATTTCTCCTTATCTCTGTCCTAAAAGGGTGAGCCCTTATTTTAAAACAAGAGGAAACATCCTCTCCACACTGTCCCTGTCAACAGCCCTCAGGATCTTATATGTTTCAATCAAGTCACCTCTTACTCTTCTAAACTCCAGCAGATACGAACCTAGCCTGTTCTACCATTCCTCATAAGACAACCCACCCAATCCAGGTATTGGTCCAGGAAACTTTCTCTGAACTGCTTCCAATGCATTTACATCCTTTCTTAAATAAGGAAACCAATACTGTACACAGTATTCCAGATGTGGTCTCACTGTATAAATGAAGCTTAACCTCCCTACTTTTGTATTGAATTCCCCTCACATTAAATGAAAACATTCAATTAGCTTTCCTAATTACTTGCTGTACCTGCATTCTAACTTTTTGTGATTCATGCACTAGGACACCCAGGTTCCTCTGAATCTCAGAGCTCTTCAATCTCTCACCATTTAGATAATGTGCTTCTTTTTTATTTTTCCTGCCAAAATGGACAATTGCACACTTTCCCACATTATGTGAATAGCGAGGAGGATGCTAAGAGGTTTCAAAGCGATTTAGACAAGTTGAGTGAATCGGCAAATACATGGTAGATGCAGTATAAAGTGGAAAAGTGTGAAGTTATCCACTTTGGTAGGAAAAGCAGAATAGCAGAGTATTATTTAAATGGTGATAGATTGGGAAATGTTGATGTACAAAGGGACCTGTGTGTCCTTGTACACCAATCACTGAAAGCAAGCATACAGGTGCAGCAAGCAGTTAAGAAGGCCAGCGGTATGTTGGCTTTAATTGCAAGAGGACTTAAGTACAGGTGCAAGGATGTCTTACTACAGCTGTACAGGGCTTGCTGAGACCACAGCTAGAGTATTGTGTGCAGTTTTGGTCTCCTTACCTAACAAAGGATATACTTGCCATAGAGGGAGTGCAGTGAAGGTTCACTAGACTGATTCCTGGGATAGCAGGATTGTTGTATGAGGAGAGATTATGCCGACTAGGCCTGTATTCACTGGAGTTTGGGAGAATGAGAGGGGATCTCATTGAAACGTATAAAATTCTGACAGGGCTGGACAGACTGGATGCAGGGATGATGTTTCCTCTGGCTGGGGGTTCTAGAACAAGGGGTCACAATCTCAGGGTACAGGGTAGGCCTTTAGGGAAGGAAATCTGCCGTCCCTACCTGGTCTGACCTACATGCGACTCCAGACCCACAGCAATGTGGTTGACTCTTAAATGCCCTCTGAAATGGCCTAGCAAGCCACCCAGTTGTATCAGACTACTACAATATCTCAAAACAGGAATGAAACCGAATGGACCACCTGGCATCGACCTTGGCACCAGAAACGACAATGGCAAACTCAGCCCCATCGACCCTGCAAGTCCTCCTTACTAACATCTGGGGGCTAGTGCCAAATTTGGGAGAGCTGTCTCACAGACTAGTCAAGCAACAGCCTTACATAGTCATCCTTACTGGCATCTACCGGCTATGTGGAAAATTGCCCAGGTATGTCCTGTACACAAAAAGTAGGACAAATCCAACCCGGCCAATTACCACCTTATCAGTCCTCTCGATCATCAGTAAAGTAATGGAAGGGGCCATCAACCGTGCTATCAAGCAGCACTTGCTTAGCAATAATCTGCTCACTGACAACCAGTTTGGGTTCTGCCAGGGTCACTCAGCTCCTGACCTCATTACAGCCTTGGTTCAAACATGTACTAAAGAGCTGAACTCCTGAGGCGAGGTTAGAGACCCTGGCCTTGACATCAAGGCCACATTTGACTGACTGTGGCATCAAGGACACCAAGCAAAACTGGGTATCAGGGGAAAGCTCTCCACTGGTTGGAGTCATACCTAGTACAAAGGAAGATGCTTGTGGTTGTTGGAGGTCAGTCATCTCAGCTCCAGGACATTACTGCAGAAGTTCGTCAGGGTAGTGTCCTCGGCTCAACCATCTTCAGCTGCTTCATCAATGACCTTTCTTCCATTATAAGGTCAGAAGTGGGGATGTTTGCTGATGGTTGCACAATGTTCAGCATAATTCACAACTCCTCAGATACTGAAGCAGCCCATGTCCAAATGCAGCAAGACCTGGACAATATCCAGGCTTGGGCTAACAAGGGCAAGTAACATTCACACCACGCAAATGTCAGGCAATGACCACCTTCAACAAGAGAGAATCTAACCATTGTCTCTTGACATTCAATGGCATTACCATCACTGAATCCCCCACTATCAACATCCTGGCAGTTACCATTGACCAGAAACTGAACTGGACTAGCCATATAAATACTGTGGCTACAAGAGCAGGTCAGAGGATAGGAGCCCTGCGATGAGTAACTCACCTCCTGACTCCCCACAGTCTGTCCACAGTCTACAAAGCACAAGTCAGGAGTGTGATGGGATACTCCCCACTTGCCTGGATGAGTGCAGCTCCCACAATACTCAAGAAGCTTGACACCGTCCAGAACAAAGCAGCCCACTTAATTGGCACCCCATCCACAAACATTCACCCCTTTCACCACTGACTTACAGTATACTGCAGCAGTGTGTACCAGCCACGAGATGCACTGTAAGAGTTCTCCAGTACTCCTTAGACAGCACTGTCCAAACCCACGGCCACTACCATCTAGAAGGACAAGGGCAGATATATGGGAACAACACCACCTGGAAGTTCCCCTCCAAGTCATTCACCATCCTAACCTGCAAATATATTGCAGTTCCTTCACTGACGCTGGATCAAATTCCTGGAACTCTAACAGCACTGTGGGTGTACTTACACCACGTAGACTTCAGCAGTTCAAGAAGGCAGCTTACCAGCACCTTCTCAAGGGAAACTAGGGATGGCCAATAAATGCTGGCCTAGCCAGCGAAACCCTCATCCTGTGAATGAATATTAAAAAAAGCTCAGAGAGTGGTGGACCTGTGGAATTCTCTACCACAGAGGGCTGTGGAGGCCAAGTCATTGAATATATTTAAGAAGGAAATATATATATTTCTAGATTCTAAAGGCATAAAGGGGTATGGGGAGAGAGTGGGAGTATGGCGTTGAGTTAGAGGATTAGCAATGATCACACTGTAGGCTCGAAGGGCCAAGTGACCTACTCCTGCTTCCATTTTTCTATGTTTCTATGTTTCTATGTTATACTCCATTTGCCAGGTCTTTGCCCACTCACTTACCTATCTAAATCCCTTTGTAGCCTCCTTGTGTCCTCTTCACATCTCACTATCCTACCTATCTTTGTGTCATTAGCAAATTTAGCAACCATACCTTTGGTCCCTTCATTCAAGTCATTTAAATAAATTGTAAAAATTTGAGGCCCCAGCACTGATCCATGTGGCACACCACTCATTACATCTTGCCAACCAGAAAAAGGCCCATTGGTGCCTATCCTCTGTTTTCTGTTAGTTAGCCAACCTTCTATCCATGCCGATATATTATCCTCTATACTGTGAGCTTTTATTTTTTGCCATTACCTTTGTATGGCATCTTACCAAATGCCTTCTGGAAATCTAAGTACAGTATACACTGGTTCCCCTTTATCCGCATATGTTACTTCTTCAAAGAATTCCAATAAATTGGTTAAACATTATTTCCCCTTCACAAAGCCACGTTGAGAGACTTGGGTGGGGAGGGCTCAGGTCTTGTGAACCACAATGCAATGCAGGAGAAGTGTGGGTGCTGAGGCAGTCTGGTTGGAAGGCTTGCCTCAATTCTTAGGAGCAGCAACCCAGCCCCCAGCATTGTTTTTATGATCCTTAAGCTGCATCCCTCACCCCCTACTCCCCCATGCCCCTCCATTCCACTTCATAGTCTCCATGCCCTGCCATGTTTCCTCACATACCCCATGTCCAGTCATATTCCCCATGTCCCTCATAACCCCATGCCCTTAGACGAATGTGTGGCTGGAAACATAGTGCAGAAGAGAGAGTTTTAAATTCCTGGGTCATTGGGACCAGCTTTGGGTGAGATGGGACCTTCACACGCCAGACAGGTTGAACGTAAACAGAGCTGGGACCAATTTCCTTGCTGGCTGATTTGCACGTACTATTGGGGAGGGTTGAAACTAACTTGACAGGGGTGTGGGAACCAGAGGTAATATTAACAAGGAATACCAAGTTGTACAGAATGCTGGGAGCGATATTAGCACTAGAGTAGGTTTTAGTACGTTATTAGGTGGTTTCAGAGTAAGGTAAAGTTTAAATTAGGGTTACTGTACATGTATATGCATGTGCAGGATGTGGTAAATAAGAGTTGGTGAATTGCAGATGCAGATAGACAATGGAAATTTGATGTTGTGACTATAAGCTGGCTCATAGAAGAGCAGATTGGTTATTAAATATTCCTGTATACAAGGTGTTCAGGAAAGATTGGAAAGTAGAAGGGGTGGCAGTATTGGTTAAGGAGAACATTGCAATGCTGGAGGGAGAGACTGTCCCAGAGGGGTCAAGGACAGAATCTATTTAGCTAGAACTAAGGAATAAAAAAGTTGCAATTATATTGCTTGGTGTAGTCTACAGGCCACCAGCTAATGGGAAAGATGTAGAGGAACAGATTTGCGAGGAAATTACAGAGAGGAGCAAGAATTCGAAAGTGGTTATAATGGGGAACTTTAATTATCTGAATATAGACTGGGATAGTAATAGTGTAAAAGGCAGAGAGAACCAAGAGTTCCTAGAGTGTGCTCATAAGAATTTTTTACTGCAGTATGTTTCCAGTCCAAAGAGAAAAGAGGCATTGCCAGACATGGTTATTGGGAATAAAGTAGGCCAAGTGGATCAAATGTCAATAGGAGAATATTAGGTGTTTAAGTGTTGGAATGTATTAGAGTACTTTTCTCATTGGGTTAAGTGCTTTCATGCATTCAAAACTGGTGTAAACACTGCTTGGAATCTCTAGTGTAATAATTTGAAGTGATTTAAGTTCCCAGTTAATTATTCTGACTCTGGATTATCTCTTGTCCTTTTCCATAGCCAACCTAAACCTTATGATCCAATAATGATGCTCACCTAATATTCTCCTATTGACATTTGATCCACTTGGCCTACCTCATTCCCAATAACCATGTCTGGCAATGCCTCTTTTCTCTTTGGACTGGAAACATACTGCAGTAAAAAATTCTTATGAGCACACTCTAGGAACTCTTGGTCCTCTCTGCCTTTTACACTATTACTATCCCAGTCTATATTCAGATAATTAAAGTTCCCCATTATAACCACTTTCGAATTCTTGCTCCTCTCTGTAATTTCCTTGCAAATCTGTTCCTCTACATCTTTCCCATTAGCTGGTGGCCTGTAGACTACACCAAGCAATATAATTGCAACTTTTTTATTCCTTAGTTCTAGCTAAATAGATTCTGTCTTTGACCCCTCTGGGACAGTCTCTCCCTCCAGCATTGCAATGTTCTCCTTAATCAATACTGCCACCCCTTCCACTTACTTTTTCAGAACAGAGCTCTACGATGAATCACTGCAGTAAAAACACATTTATATTACATTACAGTTCTATTAGTGACATTTGAAGTTGCCAAGTCATTTAATATTTACCTGTGAGAATGTTCCTAATTCCTTAATATGCTTCCCTCAGTGGTCATGAGCTGTCAATGAGGCAGGGATTTTTAGGGCTTTCCAAGCAGAGGGAAAAAGCATGTGGGGGGAAATTCAAATTTTCTATAGGGCTCACAATAGCGACCCATACCTCAGAAGAAGTGTATGCGGGTTTGTGATCCAAGGCCTTCCTGATCTACAAAAAAGCCACAAGAAAATCGCATAGGGTTAGAAAGGGAGAAGAAATTCATTTTTTATGGTCAAAAACTTCAAGGATTCAGGTTTCCCAACCCAAATCCCACCTCCATCGGGAGAAGAAAATCCAGGCTTTTGTATTTCTGTTTATTGTAAATAACTAACTTGCATTTATATTATACCTTTTGTGTCCTCAGAATGTCACATAGCCAATGAATTACTTTTGAAGTATAGTCACTGCTGTTATGCAGACAAGTGCAGTAGCCAATTTGAACATAGCAGGATCCCATAAGAAAGCACATGAGGTAAACGACCTTTCTTATTGATGTTGGTTGAGAAAATTGACTAGGAACACCCAGACAACATGGCGCTCTGCTTCCAGTAGTTCCATGGAATTTTTTGGCCCATCTGAGATGGCAAGTCTCAACTGAAAGGTGGCACTACAGACAATGCAGCACCTCCCGAAGAACCAGTTTAGATTATTTGTTCAAATCCAAGGACTGGGTCTCAAATTCATGACCTGCTGATTCATAATTCTGCAAGTGTTGAAAAGCAAAATACAGTCTTTAACCTGTGAGCCCTTATTTCAGCCTTTCATACTGTTAACTCAGTTGCAATGCCCTTGACATTTTGGATTGCCCAGTAATTCATTATCAGGAAAAAACAGCTGATTCTCTTTCATGCTGATGTGGTGGCTGAGACAAGACATGACAACGCTCATGACCTTAACTTGCCTGAACAGATTTGGAGAAGGCATTAGTTTTGCAAATACCAAATATTGAAACTAAAATGAGAACATTTGCCAATACCAATCTGCATCAGCTTGGTGGTAGTGCTTTCATCATTGAGTCCAAAGTTTGTAGGTTGAAGTCCCATTCTAGAGTCTGAACTCCCAGGGGGTCATAAAAGATCCCATGTTACTATTCGAAGAGGAGCAGGGAAACTGTACAATATATCCTGGCAGATACTTATCCCTCATCCAACAGCACTTTTAAGACAGGTTATCTGGCCATTGTTATATTGCTATTTGAGGGACATTGCAGTGTGCAAATTGACTGCCATGCTTCCTATATTACAACAGTGACTACACTTCAAAAAATGTATTTGATTGGCTGTAAAGTGCTTTGGGATGTCCTGATTTTTATGTGGGTTGGTTTAGAGCTGATATTATCAGATGCAGAGCCAGTTCAGGAGGGGTTTCTCAGTTGTATTCAGTGGCTCCATGATTCTAGGAAGGCACCAGCTGCAGCAGGAGCGGTTAGTGCAGACATTCTAAACGTTGAATTTTATTGTTAATTGTATGTAACTTCTTAGCTTGGCTTTGTTTATTCATTCATTGGTGTCATCTTCCTTCCCGAAGATTGACTGCCATGGATCTCCAGCTCTGTCTGTTCTATGTTGCCCTTACACATTCCACATTGGTCAACTGCATTCAGGTCATTATATCCTTCACCTGTTTTCTCCTCTACTTCCGTCTTCTGTGTCTTCTGTTGACCTATTCTTCTAATAATTATCTCTGTTTACCATTTGCTGGGATGATGTGACCAAAATATTGTATCTTTCCCTCTTTAATGTTTTGCCCTAATTTCTACCTTTTCTCCAAACATTTCCAGTACTTCCTTACTGGGCTCAGACTTTTGTTCCAGGTCAGGTGTGCAGATATAGGAGAATTTCAGGCTCCAGGGACCCAACCTTTAAAAATAGCTGCCCGGACATCGGACTTTCAGTCTGGTGGACGTAGGCAGGATTTGAAGTTGGAATGGGTAACCCAGGAAGAACTGAGGAAGTTGCCTAGTATGCAAGGCTAGCATGCAAGTACAGCAAGTAATTAGGAAAGCTAACAGAATGTTATCATTTCTTAAGAGGGGAATTTAATATAAAAGTAGGGAGATTATGCTTCAGTTGTACAGGGCACTCGTGAGACCACATTTGGTTAACTGTGTACAGTATTGGTAACCTTATTTAAGGAAGGATGTAAATGCGTTGGAAGCAGTTCAGTGAATGTTTACCAGACTAATACCTAGAATGGGTGGGTTGTCTTATCAGGAAATATTGGACAGACTAGGCTTGTATCCACTAGGGTTTAGATGAGTAAGAGGTGACTTGACTGAAACATAGAAGATCCTGAGGGGTCTTGACGGGTGGATACGGAGAGGATGTTTTCTCTTACGGAAGAAGCTAAAACTAAGGGTCACTGTTTAACAATAAGGGGTCGCCCATTTAAAACAGAGATGAGGTGAAATTTTTTCACTCAGAAGTTTGTGGGTCTTTGGAACTCTCTTCCTGAAAAGGTGGTGGAAGCAAAGTCTTTGAATATTTTTAAGGCAGAGGTGGATACATTCTTGGTGAGCAAGGGAGTGATAGGTTATCGGCGGTAAGTAGGATGCAGATGTCAGGTTACGATCAGATCAGCCTTGATCTTATTAAATGGCGGAGCAGGCTTGAGAGGCTGAATGGCCTACTCCTGCTCCTTGTTCATATATTTGTATGCCAGAAGTGGAGGTGGTCTGAGCAGAAGGCCTGGCTCAGGGCTCTGGCACTATGTCCAAAGTTTAAAAATAAAGATTAAAACAAGGAACATCCCTCCAGCTCTCACCCCTCACCATCCTCACCCTCCAAAAACTCCCCATGCCCCAACCATGCTAAACCATACTATCTCATGCTCCCCATCCATCCCATCATACCCTTATACACTCCATGCCAATCCACCTCAATGGACCCTTTAAAGCCGCTATGTCAAACTATGACCCTTTACCCACTCGACATGGCCTCTTGATAGCCTCTATGCCAACCTATGCCCTCCACTCACCCTTCTATGCCACCTATATCTTGCCACGCACCACCATGGGCTATGAATGTTGAGTTAAACAACTTCAGACCATTCTGCTGTCAACACATTCTGCTATTTTGCTTTCAGACAGTGCTGACCTTTATTCTGCTATTAACACTTACTCTGGGCCAATGCTTTGTTCCTTTATTTCTACCTTTCCTACTCTCTTTGCCTTTTGTTCCTCAACATCTTTGTTATTTAATCTCCCAGTCCCCTACCCTATCCCTGACCTTCTCCTTTTGCTCTACCTGATGCTTTTTCAACAGCATAAAACCCATCACATTTCTGTTGCCCTTCAGTTCCAAAGAAGTGTCATATTAGACTCAAATGTCAACTATGTTTCTCTCTCCACTGACGCTGGCCAGACATGCTGAGTTTTACCAACACTTTCTGTTTTTATCTCAGACCTTCAGCATTCTCTTTTTTGTTTTTATTCTACTATCACTTTCTCTATCCCAAACAGTAACTAGTTAAAATGCTCACATGCAAAGACAATAGTCAGACACTTTCTCAATCTGTGCGTAGCGGTGTTCAGTTTGCATTAATGGTCTGGATGCAAATGCAACTGATTTTCCTTGCTCCATGGGGGCCCTGCTTCACTGATGTTGCACTGCAGGGTGATTTTGTTGTTGGCATCATAGCACCTCAGCATTGGTGTTGTCGTAACTAGTTGTTTGAAGCCACTGAATATATTTATTGTTCTGTGCCCCACCACTGAACTTCCTTTGCAGTGAGCCTACATAGATGTTCACCCTTTGTTGTCAAATTAGACAAGAAATTGGCTAGGTAGTTCACAACTGCAACAAATCGTTGAACCACCTTCACATCTGTTGGTGGCTGCATCTCTGTTACAGCTCATAATCTATTCTGATAAGATGAAGTCCTTTAGCAGTCAGTACATGACCTATGTACTTGACTTGAGTCATCTTCATTTGCAGATTTTTCTTGTTCAGCTTCAAGTCCATCTGGTGAGCTTCCTCCAGCAGTTCTAGATTTCAGTCATGGTCTGTGATGGCTTCTTCTCATGTCTCTGCATCCATAAGCTAGCAGATCATCCATGATTGCTTCCACACCTGATACATCATTGAATATCTCATGCTGACTACATTGGTACTCTGCCACAGAAGTAGAGATGCATATTCATAATGCAAATATAATATATCATTTGCATGTTTGGAGTCTTTATGTGGCTCCTCCATGGGGTCACAGTCAATGAAAGCAAAAGCGTACCTCCCATTGAAACACAGAGACGGGTGATGTTAAAATGTCTAAAGGGGCAAAGTAAAAACATTGTAGCTACAGGGCTGACCAAAGCGACGGCGGGTTCGAAAGCTGGGTGAAAATCCATTCAAATTGACAAGTTGATAGGACTCCTTCATCATTTGAAATGTGTTGATGTCAATTAAAAGTAATATTAAAATATACACATCTTTATTATTAAAACAGATACAATTAGGAATAAAAAACCCAAAATAAAACACACACTGATAAAACATAAGCGAAGCTGTAAAAGTGGAAAAAAAGTGAAAATATGGACAGGCGACAGTCAACTGTCCCTAAGAATCTGTAGAACCTGAAACTTTAAGAGCATAGCAAGTCTCGTGGTTTGATAGGCAAAAATTATTTTGAAATGATCAATCCGTCAAAACCTCATCAATGAATTATTCTGTTTGTACCATTTACCTCGCGAGCTTAGCGTGAAACCAAAAAATTCCACATTTCTACTGTCAGTTAGAGCTTTGATTTTATCTGTCAAATGTTGGTATTTCTTGACCTTCCCTTCTGTAAGGAATTATCATTGTCTTTGAATCTAATTGTAACGTCTATGACAGACACCTTGTCACCTTTACAAAAGATTATATCTGGTTTAAATAATAACCTGTTTTCAGTTCTAATGTATGGCTCCAAGTAGGTGGTATATCCATGTTTGAGCGCTTTGTCTTTGAGGAGGTGGAGAATTTTGTTCTGTCGATAAATCCTTGCTTTTTGACATATGGACAACTACCAGAAATGTGGGAAATGGTCACCTTAACTGTGTTACACCTCCTGCATTTAATGATATTTACAGGCCTGCATAATGATAAGAAGTACCTGGTTGGATAGGTATTACACCCGAGTAAAATAGCTCTAATAAAAACAAGCTGTTTAAAATAGTTAAAACATAGCCAGTGATTCAAAACATTGTCGCTGTAAAAGTAAGGAATGCCAATGCCCTGAAAATTTAATGCAGCCCACCTATTAAGTTCATAATCGCATTAGTTGGGGAATGTTTCCCTATTTTGGCAGCTAGCTGTTTCCAGGTCCAATGGCACATCTGCCAACCCATTCTGAGGTGTATTAGCTAAGGCATCTTTAATCATATTAATTTTGTAGGTCTGACTCCTTTTTTGAACCAAAGCCTCGCCACTGTGTAAAAAAGGATCCCGGATTATCTCATTCGAAATTGTTTTTAAGGATTCAGTTTTCTTAAGTATAGTTAAGGGAATTTGTGCTTCCAATTCAGGCAATCCAGGACCGCCACTTCTTGCTTTAGAATATAGAATTCCATCAGAAATATCCTTTGGGAGGTGTAACATATTCTTAGTTGTAGTTTTTTAATAATACAATCCAGGTCAATAAGTGTTTTGGGAAGGCTCCTTTCAAACTAAAACAGAAACAGAAATACCTGGAAAAACTCAGTTGGTCTGGCAGCATCGGCGGAGAAGAAAAGAGTTGACATTTCGAGTCCTCATGACCCTTCAACAGAACTAAGTAAAAATAGGAAAGGGGTGAAATATAAGCTGGTTTAAAGAAGGGGGGTGGGGTTGCTAAACCAGCTTATATTTCGCCCCTTTCCTATTTTTACTTAGTTCTGTTGAAGTGCCATGAGGACTCGAAACATCAACTGTGCTCTTCTCTGCTGATGCTGCCAGACCTGCTGAGTTTTTCCAGGTATGTCTGTTTCTGTTTTTGTTTTGGATTTCCAGCATCCGCAGCTCTTTGCTTTTATCTCCTTTCAAGCTAATTGATAGTAGAAACAAGGGATTAAATAGGTTCTTGAAATCTCAAAATGTTGTTTAGGCTTAAGAGGACCTAACATTAAGTTATCGATACAAGACTGAAGTTTAGCACTTGAAGCCTCCTTTCTGCGACCGACTCAGGGATCAATTCTCGTTGCTAGATGTTTCTCGAACTCTCCTGGTGTAGGTATTTGAAATCGTTTCCTTTAATCTTCCATTGGTTCTTATTGTTGTAATAAAATGTTTTATTCTTAGATGACACAAAAAAACTTGCTTTTTTTTGATAATAATTTTGAGTCCAGTCTTACTGTAAAATTTCTCGAGAATTAATGCTGGTATAAGAACCGCTTAGCAGAGTGATATCATCAGCAAAGGCTAGAGATGTCACATAAAGTTCTTTGGAGTCACGATTTAATTGAAAACCAATACCGTTTTCTTCCAACGGACACAATAACGTATCCGTGGCAATATTGAAAAGCATTGGTGACCTTTGTTTGACATCTGCCTTCATTGAGATTGGATTTGTTTTTCCTTTATTAGTTTCAATTATGGTAGAAGCCTTGTTATATAGATTATCGATCAGGTCATTGAATTTACCATTAATTCCTAACCACTGTATATTTTTGAAAATCAATTTGTGGCCAATTGAATTGAAAGCTTTGGCTAAATCTATAAATATGACTGCAAGATCTTTCCTATGTCTTTTAGCGCCTTTGACGTAATTTTGTAGAATTGTATATTTTCATTGCAGCTGGAAGAGCCAATTACAAAATCCTTTCGCCTCTTATTCAATTCCACTGCCTTAGCCAATCTACTCATGATATTTTTCGTAAATAATCTTAAGATTATGGAGCCAATCATAATTGGCCTCCAGTTGCCTATATTTTCAAGGGCCCTTGAGGATCATAAAATTTCAGGATTAACATGATCCTACAGGTTTTAAATAAAGACAAAAACTACTGGAAAAACTTAGCAGGTCTGACAGCATCTGCAGAGAGAGAAATAATGTTTTGAGTCGGTATGACTCGTCTTCAGAGCTGACTGGAAACGTTGACTCTGTTTCTCTCTTCACCGATGCTGCCAGGCCCAGTGAGTTTTTCCAGCATCTTATGTTTTTATTTCAGATTTCCAGCATCTGCAGTATTCTGCTTTCACCTACAGGTTTTATTGTTGTCTGGGATTATTCCTGATTTTAGCCAAATCGTAAACATGTTTGGCAGTAGATTAGGGTTTTTAGTATTCAAATATTTCAAATCCTTAACCATGATCTTATCAAGCCCTGGTGCAGTATCCAAATGGCATAAGTAACCATCTGTACCTCCCAAATGGCATCCAGAACATAGTCAGAAAACTTACTTTCACCCAAGTTTACTTGCCAGTATCACCCTTAGCATTTAGGGTACCAAAGGTCTTTGCCTTGGCAAGTTGAGGCAGAATTTCTTCAACTGTTGACATATGGAAGTGACATCTCTTCACAGCTTTATTGAGGACCTTTGGATCTATACACACTCTCACATTTCTAGGTTGATTTTTGGCTTCTACCATGCTGCTGTTGAGGGATTTCTCAATTACACTTCTTGGGGTCTGTTAAGACCGTAAGACCATAAGACATAGGAGCAGAAATTAGGCCATTTGGCCCATCGAATCTGCTCCGCCATTCAATCATGGTTGATAAGTTTCTCAACTCCATTCTCCCGCCTTCTCCCTGCAACCTTTGATCCCCTTACCAATCAAGAACCTATCTATCTCGCTCTTAAATACACTCAATGACCTGGCCTCCACAGCCTTCTGTGGCAATGAATTCCATAGATTCACCACTCTCTGGCTAAAGAAGTTTCTCCTCATCTCTGTTCTAAAAGGTCTTCCCTTTACGCTGAGGCTGTGCCCTCTGGTCCTAGTCGCTCCTACTAATGGAAATATCTTCCCCATGTCCACTCTATCCAGGCCTTTCAGTATTCTGTAAGTTTCAATCAGATCCCCCCTCATCCTTCTAAGCTCCATCGAGTTTCTCAAACGTTTATCATATGTTAAGCCTTTCATTCCTGGGATCATTCTCGTGAACCTCCTCTGGACCCGATCCAGGGCCAGCACATCCTTCCTGAGATATGGGCCCCAAAATTGCTCATAATATTCTAAATGTGGTCTGACCAGAGCCTTATAAAGCCTCAGCAGCACATCCCTGGCTTTTATATTCTAGTCCTCTCGAAATAAATGCCAACATTGCATTTGCCTTCCTAACTACCGACTCAACCTGCAAGTTAACCTTAAGAGAATCCTGGACTAGGATTCCCAAGTCCCTTTGCACTCCAGATTTCTGAATTCTCTCCCCATTTAGAAGAAAATCTATGCCTCTATTCTTCCTACCAAAGTGCATGACCTCACACTTCCCCACGTTGTATTCCATCTGCCACTTCTTTGCCCATTCTCCTCACCTGTCCAAATCCTTCTGCAGCCTCCTCGCCTCCTCACTACTACCTGTCCCTCCACCTCTCTTTGTATCATCTGCAATCTTCTGAGGGCTTCCTGTCGAATTAGTGTGACCTAGAGGAAACCAGAGAAAGCCACGAGACCCCGGCTAGAGGCGAAGACACAGTCGATTTTATTATTTTTTTTGAAAAATATACTTTATTCATAAAGTATCTGGAAGAACATTACAAAACATTTCTAAATCGCCATCACAAAAAGTACAATCAGATTCAACTTTTACACCTGGATCTCAAGGTGCTTCAATAAAATCAATGAATATTACAATCATTTCAATATGGTCATTAGACAGTCAGATAATGGTATTGGAGTTATCAACATACATCATGTTGCACTCTGAGGTGCTTCAATACAATTATAATACAATTGGTATTCAATGCATAAAATCATTGTGAGCCGTACGGCCTGAGGGGCCTTTACCTTTCCCAGCCCCTTGGTGCACTGTGGCAGGAAGGTCTTAGATAGAGACCTTTCCCCATTGCGTCTTTGTGGCGGCTGCCCCAAGCTTTAGTGAGTCCCTCAGCACGTAGTCCTGGACCTTGGAATGTGCCAGTCTGCAACACTCAATCAGGGACAACTCTTTGCACAGGGAGACTAACAAGTTTCGGGCAGACCAAAGAGTGTCTTTCACTGAGCTGATGATCCTCCAGCTGCAGTTGATGTTTGTTTCGGTGTGTGTCCCTGGGAACAGCCCGTAGTGTACAGAGCCCTGTGTCAAAGCACTGCTTGGGATGAACCTCAACAAAAAACATTGCATCTCTCTCCGGACCTTTTTTGCAAAGGCACATTCCACAAGGAGGTGAACAATGGTCTCGTCCCCACCACAGCCACCTCAAGGGCAACGTGCAGAGGGGGAGAGACTTCTGGGGTATTGAAAGGATCTGACGGGGAGGGCCTTTCTTGCCATCACAGTTGATTTTATTATTGTTGCAACGAGAGATGTGGACTACACAAGAGTCACATCTAACGAATACAAGCATGTATCCAGTTTTTATAGTAAAACAGTTTCATTCATTGCTATAGCTAACAATACCACAGAGATAGTAAACAATATGCGGAGATTGCTTCATATTTCATATTAATGACTGTACACCGTCAAGTTCATGTTACAATGCAGCCAGAGGTAAACTCTAATAAGTATTGATGCCTGTTAATGATTGGAGGTGAACCCCAATGAATATTGATAGTCTACTATTGTCTACTTACAGACATCCATCTCTCTTTAACTGCCCTCCCGTAACAAGGTTATGGGTGTTCACAATGCACAGATGATTCTGATTATTTTAAACACACAAAATACACATACAACCCATGTCAGCATCTGTCCCTATCTTACACAGATTTACATTATTAACTAGCTCAGCCTATTACCTTTGTTCTCAACTGACCCAGGTTGGCTCACAAGCAGCAGGGGTCTGAGCACCGGCACCAAGGAGTTGTCCCTACATACCTTTTCATCTAGCTAATGGTTGGGGGGACCACCACACAACCAAGGAACCATTTTCCCTGACTGAAAATTCCCCACAACACAGCTAATCCCATCTCTCAGATTGTACTGAAAGCTTGTGCTCCAGAACTTGCTGAGCCATTAGCCAAGTTGTTCCAGTACAGCAACAACACTGGCATCTACCCTGCAGTGTGGAAAATTGCCCAGGTATGTCCTGTAAACAAAAGGCAGGACAAACCTAACCCAGCCAATTACTGCCCCATCAATCTGCTCTCAATCATCAGCAAAGTGATGGAAGGTATTGTCGACAGTGCTATCAAGCAATAATCTGCTCATTGACACTCAGTTTGGGTTCCACCAAGCATTCAGCTCCTGACCTCATTACAGCCTTGGTCCAAACATGGACAAGAGAACTGAACTCAAGACATAAGGTGAGAGTGACTGCTCTTGACATCAAGGCAGCATTTGACCGTGTGTGGCATCAAGGAGCCCCTAGCAAAACTGAAGTCAATGGGAAGTGGGGGAAACTCTCCACTGGTTGGAGTCATACCTAGAACAAAAGAAAATGGTTGTGGTTGTTGGGGTCAATCATCTCAGTCCCAGGACATCACTGCAGGAGTTCCACGGGGTAGTTTCCTAGGCCCAACCATCTTCAGCTACTTACATAGGAACATTGGACTTTGGAGCAGGGGTAGGCCATTTACCCCTTTGAGCCTGCTTCTCCATTCAATATGATCATGGCTGATCTGATTGTGGTCTCAATTTCATGTTCTTGTTTGCCCCACAGAGCCCTTGACTCCCTTGTCTAACAAAAATCTACCTAGCTCAGCCTCGAATAAAGTTAAAGGCCAGCCTCCACTACTTTCTGGGGAAGAGTCACAGACTAAAGACCCTCTGAGAGAAGAAAATCCCCTTCATCTCTGGCTTAAAAGATGGACCTCTTATTCTTAAACTATGTACCCTAATTTTAGTCTCCACTTACAAGAGGAAACATCCTCTGGATATTCACCCTACTAAGTCCCCTCAAGATCTTATATGTTTCAATAAGATCAGCTCTTATTCTTCTAAACTCCCATGGGTGTAGGCCCAATTAGTTCAAGTTTTCTTCATTGAATAATCTCTTCATCCCAGGAGTGAGTCAAGCAAACTTTCTCTGAACTGCTTCCAAAGCAGTTATATCTTTTTTTCAAATAAGGAGGCCAAAATCGTACAAAATACTCTGCCCTGCAGCTGCAGTAAAACTTCCCTACTTTTATTTTCTATTCCCCTTGCAATAAATGTCAACATTCCATTTGCCTTCCTAATCACTTGCTATACCTGAATACTAACTTTGTGATTCATGTACCAGGACACCCTAATCCTCCTGTACCACTAAGTTCTGCAATCTTTCTCCATTTATACTGCCTTTCTATTCCTTCTGCCAAAGTGAAGAAGTTCACATTTACCCACATTGTACTTCATCTACCAAGTTTGTGCCCACTCACTTAACCTGTTATCCCTTTGCAGACTCTCAACCTCCTCTTGACAACTTACTCTCCTATCTATCTTGGTGTCATCAGCAAATTTAGTGACCATGCAATTGGTCTCTTCATCCAAGTCATTGATATAGATGTAAAATGTTGAGGACCCACTACTGATCCCTGTGGCACTCCACTAGTGAAAGCTTGCCAATTCGAAAAAGATGTATTTATTCCTACTCTTTGCTTCCTCTTAGTGAATCAATATTTTATTCATACTAATATGTTCCCCCTACACCATGTGCTCTTATCTTGTGTAGTAACCTTTGACGTGGTACCTTATCAAATGCCTTTTGGAAATCTAAGTACACCACATCTACTGGTTCCTTTTTATCCACCTCAGATGTTACTTCGTGAAAAACTTATAATCGATTAGTTAAACACAATTTCCCTTTCAGAAAGCCATGTTGACTCTGCCTGATCACATTGTGATTTTCTAAGTATCCTTAATAATGGATTCTAGCACTTCCCCTACAACAGATGTCAGGCTAACTGGCCTATAGTTTCCTGCTTTTTGCCTCCCTCCTTTCTTGAATAAAGATACAAAACATTTGCAATTGTCCAAACCATTGGGACCATTCCAGAATCTAAGGAATTTTGGAAGATTGTAACCATTGCATCTACTATCTGTGCTGCCATTTCTTTTGAGACCCCAGGATGCAGACAATACAGTCCTGGGGACTTGTCAGCCTTTAGGTCTAATAGTTTTCCTAGCATCTTTTCCCTGGTGATGGTGATTATTTTAAGTTCATCCTTCCCTATCCCCTCTTGATTTTCAAATATCTTTGAGAAGTTATCTAAGTCTTCAATTGTGATGACAGATACAAAATATCTGTTCAACATCTCCACCATCTCTTTGTTTTCCATTATCAATTCCTCAGACTCACTCTTTAGAAGACCAACACTAGCTTTAGTTACTCTTTCCTATTTAAATACTTGTAGAAACTCTTACTAACTATTTTTATATTACTAGCTAGCTTTCTTTCATACTCTTCTTTCTGCCTCTTTATTATCTTTTTAGTCATTCTTTGCTGGTTCTTAAAATCTGTCCAATTCTCTGACCTACCACTAATCTTTACAGATTAGTACAGTGTTTCTTTCAATTTAATACTATCCTTGACTTCCTCATTTAGCCACGGATGATGCATCTTTCTCAAAGAGCCTTTTTTCCTCACTGGGATAAATCTCTGCTGAGAATTATGAAATGTCTCCTTAAATGTCTGCATGTGCAACTCTACTGTGCTACCTTTTAACCTAGTTTTCCAGTTCATTTGAGCCAGCTCTGCCTTCATACCCTTATAGTTAACTTTATTTAGGTTTAAAACACTAGTCATGGATCCACATTTCTTTTCAAACTGAATATGAAATTCTATCCTGTTGTGATCACTGTCACCTAGATGCTTCTTTACCATGAGACTATTAATTAATCCTGACTCATTGCACATTACCAGGTACAGGATAGCCTACACTAGAATGCACTATTCCATGAAATTGTCCTGAAAACACTCTATGAACTCATTTTCTAGGCTACCATTGCCAATTTGATTTACCCAACCTACATGTAGATTAAAGTCATCCATGATTTTTACTGTACCTTTCTTACACACCCCATTTATTTCTTCCTGTATGCTCTGTCCCACTGTGTAACTACAGTTAGGGGACCTATAAACTACTTCCAGAAGTGACCTCATCTTTACTATTTCTTATCTGTATCCAAACTGATCCTACATCTTCCTCTTTCAAGCTAAGCTCACCCCTCAGTACTGAACTAATGTCATCCTTAATTAACAGAGTACCCCATCACATTTCCTAGTTTCCTGTCATTCCAATACGTCAAATACCCTTCAATATTCAAGTCCCAGCCTTGGTAACATTTCAACCACATCTCTCGAATGCCAATCAGGTCATACATATTTATCTCTATCTCTGCTAACAATTCATCCCTTTTGTTACAAGTACTGCGTGCATTCAGATACTGGGCATTAAACTCTTTTTTTTAATGATTTTTGGAATCGCCAGCCTTATCTGCTGGTGCACCCTTACAATTGTACGTTCCGTTCCTTCTTGTCACACTCTGGTACTCATTACCCAAATTGCTGTCCTGCATCATTACTTTGTTGTGACCCTTTACTGTATCTCCTCCCACATGATCCCTTCCCCCCAATCGTTGAGCCATGCATTCACATCCCTAATCTTATTTACCTTATGCCAATTTGCTTATGGCTCAGATAATAATCCAGTCCTTATTACCCTTGAGGTTCTGCTTTTTAATTTAGCCATTGGCTGCTCCTACTCCCTCAGCAGAACATCTTTCCTAGTTCTACCTATGTCGCTGGTACTTACATGGACCACTTCAAATGGATCTTCCCCCTCCCAATGCAAGTTCCTCTAAATCCCTAATAATACCTCCCAAACCCTGGCACCAGACAGGCAGCACAGATGTCTGGAATCTTGCTCTCTTCTGCAGGGAACTGTGTCTAAACTCCTAGCTATACTCTCCTCTACTACCACTACATTCCTATTTACACCCACTGCTTCAATGGCCTCCTGTACCATGGCCAGTTAGCTCATCAACCCTGTAGCCCCGTTCTCAACTGAACAAATTGAAAGAACCTCAAACCTGTTGGACATTTGCAAGGGCAGAGAGGCCTTCTGGGTCCCCATACCTGCCTCACTCGCAGTACACAGTCCTGTCCCTGACCACAGGCCAAATCAACGAAGATCATCAATGACCTTCCCTCCATCATAAGGTCAGAAGTAGGGATGTTCGCTGATGATTATGCAATATTCAGCACAATTCATGACATCTCAGATACTGAATCAATGTCTATATGCAGCAAGATCTGGCTTGGGTTGATAAGTGACAAGTGACATTCACGAAAGTGCCAGTCAGTGACCATCTCTAACAAAAGAGAATCTAATCATTTCCCCTTGACATTCAATGGCATTATTAACACTGAAGCCTGACTATCAACATCCTAGTGGTTACAACTGACCAGACACTGAACTGGACCAGCCGTATATATACCGTGACTACAAGAGCAGGTCAGAGGCTGGGAATTCTGTGGCGAGTAACTCAACTCCTGACTCCCTAAAGCCTTTTCACCATCTACAAGACACAAGTCAGGAGTGTGATGGAATACTCCCCACTTGCTTGGATGAGTGCAGCTCCAACAAAACTCAAGAAGTTTGACACCATCCAGAACATTACAGCCCACTTGATTGGCACCCCATCCACCATCTTCAGCGCTCACTCCTTCCACCAATGACATGAAGTGGCAGCGGTGTGTATCATCCAAAAGATGTACTGCAGCAGCTCACCAAAGCTCCTTCAATAGCACCTTCCAAACCTGAGACCTCTACCATCTAGAAGGACATGGGAAGCAGGTACATGCGAATGCCATCACCTGCAAGTTCCCCTCCAGTCACAAATCATCCTGACTTGGAACTATATCACCATTCCTTCACTGTCACTGGGTCAAACCCTGGAACTCCCTGCCTAGCAGTACTATGGGTGTACCTACAACACATGGACTACAGCAGTTCAAGAAGCTGGCTCATCAACACCTTCTCAAGGGCAATTAGAGTTGGCAATAAATGCTGTCCTAGCCAGCTACACCCACATTCCCATGAATGACTAAAGAAATAAATAAGTTATCACTTTCTTGATTACTCCCATCTTTTCAAGCTCCTCTTATCTTGAATTTCAGGCTGACTTGAAGGCAGCTGAAACTCTCCTTGGAAGATGTGTTGAGTTGGCCTTACACTCATCTATTTCAAGATGATATTCACAGGAAGACATCCAAGGCCTGCAAAAACTTCTTTGTAATTTGTCAGGATCTATACAGCAGTCAATGGCTTGGTTTCATAGGAAACACTACAAATCTCTTCTGGTATGTGGAGGGTTACCATTGCAAGCTTTTGACTTGTTTCAGATGAGTTGAGGGGATTTTGCTTACTGTCTGCTGTCTGGGACTGAAGATCTTCTTCCTTCTCATTGTATTGGACTCTCAGCTTGGTTTGCACTCATGGGCTGTGCATCTTTCCATCAAAGAGTCTCAACCTTACCCTCAACGGCTTCATATTCAAAACCTATTCTACGGTGTAGGGTGATTCGTCAGAAATATCGTCTCACATCTCTTGAGCATCTATATTTATAGGCTTGCTTTTCTTTTGTCTAGCAAACCATGTGCTTGAATAATGTTTCAGCTTCATGCAATGAGAGCACTGCTTTCCCCATGCTGCATATGCTTCCTTTTCTTCCTTATGGTGACCTCCACAGAATTGACATCCTCAATGTTCAGCACCATTCGTGGCTCCTCAGATGCTGAAAACAGTCCATGTCCAAATGCAACAAGATCTGGACAATATCCAGGCTGGGGCTGACAAGTGGCAAATGACATTCATGCCACACAAGTGCCTGGCAATGATCATCTCTAACAAAAGAGAATCTAACCATCAATGACATAACTTGACATTCAATGGCATTACCATCACTGAATCCCGCACTATTAACATCCTGGGGGTTACCAATGAGCGGAAACTGAACTGGATAAGCCATATAAATACTGTGGCTACAAGAGTAGGTCAGAGGCTAGGAATCCTGCGGTGAGTAACTCACCTCCTGACTGCCCATAGTCTGCCCATCATCTACAAGGCACAAGTCAGGACTGTGATGGAATACTCTCCACTTGTCTGGGTGAGTGCAGCTCCCACAACTCTCAAGAAGCTGGACACCATCTAGGGCAAAGCAGCCCATTAATTGGCACCCCGTTAACAATATTCACTCCCTCCATCACAAATGCACAGTGACCATCTACAAGATGCACTGCAACAACTCACCAACGCTCCTTGGATTGCACCTTCCAAACCCACAACCGCTACCATCTAGAAGGACAAGGGCAGTGGATACGTGGGAACACCACCATCTGAAAGTTCCCCTTCACGTCACTCACCATCCTGACTTGGAAATGTATCACCGTTCCTTCACTGTCACTGGGTCAATATCCTGGAACTCCCTCCCTACCAGCACTGTGGGTGTATCTACACCACACGGACTGCAGCAGTTCAAGAAGGCAGCTCACTGCCACCTTCTGAAGGGCAATTAGGGATGGGAAATAAATGCTGGCCTAGCCAGTGATGCCCACATCCCATGAATGTATAAAATAAATCCTGTACTCTGACCTTGGTCTTTCTATTGGCCCTTCTGGGAGTTGTCCTTCCTTTATTCATTGATTTGTGCTTGGAGGACTTGGACTGTCTCTCAGTATAGTGCACAGCCTCATAATTTCTCCCAACAGTACCCTTCATTGATGACTGACCATTTTGGAGCTTCTGCAAATGTCAATAGCTTCCTTCTCTCAGCAAAGGTGCTTTCATGGTGAGATTTACATACCTAAGACAATCTTATCTCTGGTGTGAGCATCCTTCAATTGCTCAAGCTCACAAGATGCAGCTAGATGTCTCATCACAGTCACATAGTGATCAATATTTCCCTGTCTCTCTGAACTCTTGTGTTAAACACACAGTGTTCATAAATAACACTAGTAGAGGGTTCAAAGTGGATCTTCAAGGCCTCCAAAATTTCACATTTTGCTTTTCTGCTCCTCAGTGAGGTCTAGGGTGCCATACATCTTTAATGCTCCTTCCCCATCAGTGAAAACAGAGCTGCTACTCTTATTTGTTCAGGTTTCTTGTTCAACTCAGTGGCAATCTTATAATTCTGCCATTGAGATTGAAAGAATTGCCAATTCCCACAAAAATCTTCCTTCATGTCCATAGGAGTAAGCACTGGAAAATTCAATGCTGTCAACATCCTGTACAAAGTTGTAGACCAAAGCTTTAATTATTCTCTGCTGTTTTTACGCATGCTGGTTTTCATACAACTATCAAACTCCACTCAATCCCAGCTATTCACTTCTGAAACCATGTGGTGTGTAAAATGATTCTTTCCCAAAAACCTCCATTGTGACATCAAAGGTCATGACATCAGAGGTCGTGAAATCAAAGGTCGCATGAATATAGCAAGCCATGGTGTACAAAGATATTTGCCCACACAGGGACTAACTTTCTAACATCTTAAAGATTAAGCCTATGAGGGAGAAACATGCCTTTTCCATTCTATGCACCAGTTTTGTCTGGTTTAGGGATGACAAAGAAGAGTCAGGCACCATTCCCTTACAAAAACAGAATTACCTGGAAAAACTCAGCAGGTCTGGCAGCATCGGTGGCGAAGAACAAAGTTGACGTTTCGAGTACTCATGACCCTTCAACAGAACTGAGTAAAATTAGGAGAGGGGTGAAATATAAGCTGGTTTAAGGTGGGGGGTGGGGGCTGGGGGGAGACAAGTTGAGGGGGGGTGTGGTTGTAGGGACAAGCAAGCAGTGATAGGAGCAGATAATCAAAAGATGTCACAGACAAAAGAACAAAGAGGTGTTTTCCATTAGGTTGATCAGGAAACACTATTGCACATCTTTGCCCTACAGGAAGGATTGATCCTCCACCCGGATGACTAGTTTGGGCCAGAAATGGACAAAATAGAGAATCCCAACATGGATGCCTCATGGACCACCTGAGAGAGTCTTGGCAGCAATGCCCTGGGTGGTTAGAGGACAGCTAGTGCCTGATGCATTTGGACATTGAAAGTGACAGACAAAAGAGCAGTTAAATGGAGAGTGAAACACATTACCTTTTATTTTAACAATATATACTTATTGTAAGACTTTTGAAATAGTTATTGCTGAACAATGTAAACTCCAGGTGCTTGGGGCAAGACTGCTGAAACCATTTGCGCTAATTAGCTATTTTTCTATTTCATAGCCTATTGTGATGTAAAAATGGTTCGTGTTAACATTATTTTAAAAATTTTCGAATTGCTACAGGCTGATGTGTAAATACAACAGAATCAAGTTGAGTACGAACAGTAATTTAAAAGACATGGGGCAGGATTTTATGGTCCTCCACTGGTAGGTTTGCAGGGAAGTGCCTGTAAAAGTCCCCCACCCACAAACTTGTCCATAATTTTACATTGGGCGTGCGAGGCCTAGGGCAGACCACCTGCCCATAACCCCAATTGAGGCCCTTATGTAGCCAATTATTGGCCATTTAAAGGCCGCTTCCCATCGTGGCTTCAATTTTGAGGCTGGCGGGAGGAGTTCAGGGGCAGGAGGAAAGCCTGGCCAGTCACCATGCTTGGACTGTGGGTGTGAAGGTGAAAGTACCACCCTAAGGTGCCCCCTGTGGGTGCTTCCTCCTTTCCGGACACTGCATCAAGACGTCCACCTGCTTTCCCAACCCCTCTTGGGCCACACCTCCCTTCCTCGCTATTAGCTAGCCATGAGACCTTCCATGCTTGCCTGGTCCTGGACTCTGGGACCTGGGGGTAGATTTTACGGGGCGGTGGTGCAGGGTGGGTTGGGGGTGTTTGAGGTTGGCTAATCTGATTGGCTGGCAGCTCTACCAGTCCCTGCAGCGCTAGAGCTCAGTAGTGGACGATGCCAGTACTGCAAGGAGGAGTGGTCAGTAGAGCTATGGCTGCCGGGGACAGTTAAGTCCCAGGATTTACGGCAGGGAAGGGTCTGAGAGCCCAAGGAGGGTGGACAGAATGGTGGAGCACTGGGTTTTGGAGGGCATGTGGAGAGGAAGGAAGGGGTGGGTGACATCTTGGGGGGTTGCCTGCAAAGTGCACATAGCATCCCCCGAATTATTTGTCCCTCTACCATCCCAACTTCTTTCAATTTGGATTAAAAAGCTGCCTGCCCACTCCCACCCACCTACCACGCCAACACAATGATGGCGTTAGCAGCATGCTAACCTGGTCAATTGGCTTGGTAACAAGTTCAATTGACCTTTATTTAAAATTTCTTTAAATTTGGCAGGTGAGCTGCTGATTTCAGCACCTGTCCACCTAACATATTATAGGGGGCAGCTTGTGGGTGGGCATGAAGGTGGTGGGCTGGACACCCCTCATATTTTATGGTCCTCCCACAAAAACATACCCAGTGGGGAGCTCATAAAATCCAGTCCTTAGAACCCAGGGACTGCTTGTAGTCCTAGTCCTGGCTACTGCTGCCACTGGTGTTGTTGCAGAAATATTCACAATTATATCATGCAATGCAAAAACAGGTGTTAGCCTTGGTTCAGCAGCACTCTTCAGCAAGTTTTGAGTTCGAGTCACATTTCAGAGACTTCAATACTTAATCCAGGCAGACATCAGTGCAATACTGAGCGAGTGCTACAATGTTGGAGATGCTGTCTTTCAGATGAGACATTAAACCAAGGCCCCGTCTGCCCTCTCAGGTTGACACGAAAGATCCCATGGGCCTATTTTGAGATTGAGTCAATTAAGTGTTCTTCAATGTCCTACCAATATTTAGTCCTCAACCAACATCTCTAAAAATCATGCTGTTTGTGGAACCCGGGTTTGCCTGGAACTTACCTGAGTTTTTACATTGGTTTATTTAGGACTTCTTCTAGCAGGCATAAATCCTGCCCCAGGAGTGCAGCCCTTTAAATCAGGGGGAGTGTCAAAACACTCCCGACATCCCTGCATCCCCGGCACCCTTGGCTCTGCTCTGGCATTGGTGGGACTAAGGAAATGTGGGTGGGTGGAGGTGAGAAGAGCCAGGGTGCTTGGAATGTGGAAAGTGGGGAGAGATTGTGAGCACAGCCAGGGAGAGGGTGCAAGAGGGGCAATGAGTAGAATATCTGTCATTGAGTTGAAGGCAGACCTTAAAGGGCACTTCTTCAGCTCATGTCATCAAAAGGAGCGCGGCTTTGTTGGAATTGTGCCCTAGCACATTGCCTCCTCCCGTCACCTCACCAATGGATCCGCACTGCAGCTGGGAGAGCAAGCTCCCAAGTTTTGCCTTCAATCACAAGGTCTGGGACAGTATATTGGCTGTCATTAGCCAGGCAGTTTAATGCCTGGGAATAGTATAGAAAGCATTTTATTACTGTGTCTTTGTCGTGATTTTAACTGCTGTGATCAGCAGGGAAACAGATGCTTGTGGATTGACTATCCATTTTAGACCCACTTACTGCACAGTGGCAACAGGTAAATATCGACCAGGAGTAAATCCTGGTTGGGCTCAAGTATGGCCCAACAGTGGCTTGCAGTATTTTAGTGCAGCTAGGAGGCCAAGTACTACTAGCCCCACAAAACTTCCCTCAATAAGTTTTCTTGGATCTTTTCTGGAGTTCCCACCAGCTGTCCCTTTAAGGTGCACTGGCTCGTTCACTTAAGGACTGGTACAAAAGGGCCGAGTGTGTGGCGTATGAAATCTGCCCATTTGTACCCAACAATTGCAAACAGCATCCGACAGCATCACAATTTGCATATTAAACAACCTCCTGTCCCAAGCAGGCAGGTGGGTTACTCGTCCACCTCAAACCCACATGAAAATTTGATTAGATGGAGCTTAGGAACATAGAGGCCTGAATTTTACATATATCGTGCGCAGGCGATCAGCGGGCTTGGAAGTAGATGCGTTATCTGCTCCCAACCACAATCGTAACCCGGACGTGATTTTATGCTGGCTGGCCAATTAAGGGTTGGCCAGCGTGAAAGGCGTCTGGACATTGGCGCAACGCTACCAGCAGGGGTGGGAGCATGGCAGGCACCAGGTCCAATGGGGACCCAGGAAGCGCTTTTAAAAGAGCACAGGCAGCTTCCTGGAGGCTACCAGGTGAGGAGCCTCAGGGAACCATCTATGAGAAAGTATAAGATTTTCTACTTGGCAGGAGTTATGGCCTCAGCGCTTGCAGGGCATGCCAGGTGGGAGGGCAATGGGTACTCTGCCCCTGCCCCCCTAGGTTCTCTGATGAGTGCCTGCGCACTCTTGTGGAGGCAGTGAGTCAGCGAGTGCCTGGTGTGACACCCTTATGGCACAGGATAGCAAGAGGAGGCCACCCCACTAGATGAAGAAGGCCTGGATGGAGGTGGCTGTCCAGGTGAGTGGACACGATGTTATGCATTGCTCATGGATCCAGTGCCAGAAAAGGTTCAATAATCTTCTGAGCTCAGCAAGGGTGAGTACCGACTTGGCATGGAACTGTGTATAGATGCTTGGAGTAGCAGTTCTTTGTTGAGCTAAGGGTTGTGAGAAGCAGTGCCAAATGGCACATATCCCTGTGCCAGCCAAGGCTAGGTGATATGCCTGCTTGCCTTGGGTGTAGAGAGGATGAGGTGTCCTAATCTGATGGGCACCTCAACCTGGGTCTCCTTAGGGGTTGGGGGTGGTGGCGGGCAAGGCTGGTATGATGTGGCAGGTAGAGAGTGCATGAGCACTGTGTTGACTCAGTGCTTCGAGCGCACTGCCTCCTCCATAGAAAGAATGGCGACTCACGCAAAGGGCTGTCTGGGGCTGTGCTAGGACCTGCAAGCCCACATACTGGCAATGATCTCAGCAGGTCACTGTCAGTGTGAGAGATGGATGAGGCATCTAGTTTCTCTGCTAGGTGCCCATCCATCAATGGTGAGCAGGGAGGTTCAAACCAACCTCATGCTGGTGGACAAGCTGCATGTCGCATCTGCAGTGTCCTCTCAGGGTGCTCCAGTCAAAGGCAGCAGCTCCTCAGTCCCTCTGCCAGTGCCTGTGCCATCTGATGAGGCCACAATGATTAAGGAGTGCCCAGCCATGGCGCTGGATGCTCCCTCCCAGGATGTGCCTGCACAGGCCGCTGCCAGGGAGGCTGGGGAACACCAGGACGCAGCACTCACAAGCTTAAGTTTAAGGCACTACAAACACAAGAGGGGTTGTCACGGGTGATATAACTTCAGTTGGTACATGTTCCATGTTAAAATTGTATAAACATGACCTCCATTTAAAGATGTCATTATGTGTCATGGTCTGAATGCTTCATGTATTGGGCATGGGAGTGGTTTGTGACAGACGGGAAGGGCTGCAAGCTTTATTTTAGAGGTTGTTACTTGACATAAGGGTCACAGCATAGCCTCATCAGGAATGATTAGTAAGGAGACGTCACCTTTGCTCTCATTTTCAAGCCATGCCTTGGATGCCTAGCTGAAAGGATGGAGAAGCAAGGCCTCCCTGGTCTCCCTGCGTCCCACAAGGTTCCTCATTTCTGCAGCCATGTCCTCATCCTGGGCCTCCTCCGGCTCCTCATCAGGCCCATCACTTGAGCCATCTTCTGTGGCCTGTGGAGCTGCCTCGCTGCTGTCATCTTCCAATGGGTCCCCCCTTGACAGAGTCAGATTGTGCAAGTGCAACACACAACGACAATAAACGAGTCGCAGTCTGGAGGACATTGCAATGCTCCCCTTGATTGCTCCAGGCAACAGAACCTCATCTTGAGCAGCCCAATAGTCCTTTCAATTACTGCCCTTACAGAGGCATGACTTCAATTGTACCTATCCTCTGCTTCTGTCCTTGGGTGTCTGAGTGGCATCATAAGCCATCTTTTCAAGGGATAGCCTTTGTCACACAGGTGCCAACCATCCAACCGAGCTGGAGTGATGAAGAGCCTTGGTACTTGAGCGTCACAGGATGTACACCTCATGGGAGCTGCCAGGGTACCTGGCGCAGATTTGCAAAATCAGTGTCTTGCGGTCGCAAACAATTTGGACATTCAGGAAATGGAAGTCCTTCCTGTTGATGAAGGCACCCGGCCAACCTGCTGGCATCTTTATGGCCACATGCTTGCATTCTATGGCACCCTGGATGCGGAGAAACCCAGCAATAGCAGCGAACCCCCTGGCTCGCTCAGCCTGGCTGGCTTCGTCGGTCCAGAAATGAGTTAAGTTACTGACCTATCTGAATGCAGCGTCAGTGACAGCTTGGAGCAGCTGTGGGCAGCAGATTGGAAAGCATCACATAGACCTCCTACTGAAATAAAAACAAAAAAACTGCGGATGCTGGAAATCCAAAACAAAAACAGAATTACCTGGAAAAACTTAGCAGGTAAACTTCAGCAGAACTAGTTCTGTTGACGGGTCATGAGGACTCGAAATGTCAACTCTTTTCTTCTCCGCCGATGCTGCCAGACCTGCTGAGTTTTTCCAGGTAATTCTGTTTTTGTTTTGGACCTCCTACTGAACCCTGGAAAGAACCTGAGGCAGAAAAATTCAGGGCCACTGTAATTTTAAGAGTCACAGGCATAGGATGCCCACCTACACAGTTTAAGGCGATCCCTGGGCCAATCATCTGGCATATGGAGGTCACAGTGTTGCTAGAGAGGCGGACCCTCCTTCCGCATTGGACCTCAGGCATGTCCAAGTAGCTGGAGTGCTGCCTATAAATTCTGGCTGCAGGATAATGGCATCTTCTGTGATCCCTTCTGCCTTGCACTTTCTGCTGGCACTGTCGCCTCTCTGGCTGCACCTCTCTTCCTACAGGTCGCACTCTGGGGCACTGCCTGCGAACACCATACCTTCTCCACCTTCTGGCCCTCTTCTCCTCTTCAGAGGAGATCTATCCAGCAACATATATAATCCCCATTTGCTGGAATACAGATGGCACAGGATAATGCACTGAAGGCAGCACTTGGCAGAAAGCCTCTAAGAAACCTTGTAAGCCAAAGAGTCCCCCAGAAAATACAGGAAATGTGATGAACAGTCTGAAAACCACCTACAACCAACTCTCACCTAAACTCCTACCTGCTCACATTACCACATCTCTGGTCAACTTTTATCCAGCCCTTGACTGAGTTTCAATTAAAAACTGGATGGCCGCCTGGCTGCGTGGCCCATGCACCAATTGTGAAATCACATGGCCCACGTAAAATTTCAAACGATTGCCTTTTTAAAGGGCTTAATTGCTTGTTTAATTATTGACGGGTGTGCTTCCGACTCCTTTGTGCGCCCGCTGACCGTACTATGGCGTGATGACGTGATAGCATTGGGACACACGGCTGATGTTTTCTCCCGCAATTTCGCGTGAGTTCGGGCCGGTTGCGTGCCCACTCCTAGAGTGTAAATCTCTGGGCAGAGAAACAGGAATAGGTGTAAGCCATTAACCCTCTTGTGCCCTCTCCATTATTCAGTTAGATCGTGGCTGATCGCTACCTCAATTCCATTTACCAGTCTTTTTGCTAAACCCTTAATACCTTTACCTAACACAAATTTGCCAAACAAATAATTGATGCAGCATCCAACAAGGGTGCCATTCCACTCTATTTCTAGCTGCCAGGAGCCTTATTTTCAGGCAAGAAACTGATGACCGACATTTGAAAATTACCCCCCAAGATGGCATGACTGAATTTATTTCATTATGGAACAAAGAGGCTTCAATGAGACCCAATATTATGCTTTTACCAAGCTGATGAAGCCTTCATAATGAATCTGTTTAATAGACATAATGGCCCTCATTCCATTCCTTGTGTAAAAGATATTTAACAGGATTAACTGTACGTACATAAACTAACAGCCCTCCATCTGTCTCTAGTTACCCAAACATATCCACAATTAATTCAAACAGTAGGATCAGATTGCCTGATTCAAATGCAGAGTTTTTACTTTTCTAAGCGTAGCAATTAAATGAAGAGCTTGAGAGTCTGCTTTTTTTTTAATTTTTAAGAGTGCCCATTATTGTAATGCACAGAGCCCAACTGAATACTAGCTCCATATTGATCTGTAAATTTTTCTTTTGTGACTTTATTACACGCTCTCCGGAGCATTTGATTTTGAGCACAGAAAATTTTGCCAATGGCTAATATTGGCAAGTTACTACAAGAGGCAGACAACCAGCAAAGTGGGTGTGCCAGACAAGGAAAGGAAAACAGAGAGAATCAACACAATGTCATACACCCATCCTGGTAAGGATGAATTGAGGAAGAATCCAAAGTCAGCAAGGAAGTTCATGGTCTCCACAATGTCCTCTTTAGTAGTATCAGGCATAGATTTCTGACATTTTTATTACACAAACAGTACTTTACATTAGATTCCCAGCTGTACCAATCTATGTCATACTTAGAGAAAACAAAGAACTTTGGCCTGAATTTCTGTTAGCTTTTGTCCCCAGTTCTTTCGGTTCAAATCAGCCAAAACCTTTCAAAGCAGTGTGATTGTTCAAGGAATTTCAATTGCAAATTACACTGAGCAGAAATCAAGTTTTTTTGCATGAGTTTATAAGAAATAATTGTGCTGGAAGCTGTCCTCACTCACAAAATTGCCCCTGGAATGAAATGATGTGCATGACGATTTTCTGCTAATTGTGCCTGTTTACAGGCCTTCAAAGAAGGTCCTAAATTAATACAAAGACACGAATAGCCACTTTTTAAAACTCTTACATATTGAAAAATATTTAATTTACTAAAAAACTGGCAACTTTACACTAATGAAACTATAAATCGCCATTTTTTTAAAGTGTAGATTTTAATGTCATTTTCAATTATTTAAAATCAGATGACTCATGGGTAGTGCACTGGACACTTATTAAAATGAATACTTTTTGTAATAAATTCATTTTCAGCTATATTAGTAAAACTGTACCCATTTTTAAACATGGTAGAATTGTAGAATGCTACAGCACAGAAGGCAGCCATTTGGTTATTCTCACTCTCTCTCCTGACTCCTGTAAACATTTGCTCTTCAAGTGTGCATTCAATTCTCTTTTGAAGGTTACTATTGAATCTTGTATGTTTTTGGGGTTTTGAGGTATATGCCCTTCTTCTTAAAAGATATAAGTTCCGAATTCTTAATTTCTAACAATGGGGTCTCAGTTGTGCCTGACCTAACAAGGTAAGAATAATAATTAGTATTTATGAATCAAATAGAATTTATTAAGCAAGATTTGCATATACTTAACAAAAGCACTGAAGACAACATGAAAGGTTCTCAGCCCTCAAGACCCTAGGTTTCCTTGAGAAAGGCAATGCCTTTCTTCTGTCTCTGAAGTGATATTATGTTGAACTGTATCTCATTGGAATCATACCACAGAAGCTATGGTAAAACTATGCTAACAAAGGCTCTGATTTTCCAACTTATCCCTAATTCTCACTGTTCCTCTTGCTTATTTGGAAATAGTCCAAATTAACCTCTTTCATTGGCTTAGAATGAGGGTCATCTGGTGCCACCTCTCCTCTGTAACTGGAATGATGTAGACTGAAGATAAATGTCCATCTCTTATTCCTTGGGCTCCCGGAGGTACATTCTATTGTGAACAAATGACACATCCATGTAGATACAATGCAGTTGTACAAACAATACTACATCCTCTTATCAATAACACAGCCTATTGTAAACAATTCACAACAACACATTACCCAATTCCCACGGGTACCAAGATAATTAAAAGTAATAATTCCCACCATAATGTCAGGAAAAGATGTGTTTTTAAAATACGGATGTTCTGTCCTACAGATATGGTTAATCAATTAAGGCATTTAGTAAATTAAAACCTAATAATACATGGTTTTTGTTTAAAGGTAAGATCATACTAAGTTCAAGCTGCTGAGCTCAAACCTTCTGTTTATTTCTTAAAAGCTGACAAAGAAGCCCTGAATTGCACATTAAAGTCATTAAGTCATCAAGACCAGTTCGTTGTAAACAGCTGTCACCTTTTCCCAGCCTGCCTTAACTGTTAATTATCCCACTAGCAGAAATTCAAACCCAACTGTTTAATAGCTAGTCAAGATCTGGTGCTGGTCCTCGAGCTTGCGCTGAGCTTCCCTGGAACACTGTAGCAGGCTATGGACAGAAAGGGCAGAGTGGGAGCAAGACGGAGAATTAAAATGAGAAGCAACTGGAAGCTTTGGGTCCTGCTTGCGCACTGACCAGAGGCGTTCCACAAGGCAGTCACCAATCTGGGTTTGGTTTCCCCAATGTGGAGGAGACGCACATTATGTGCAGCCTTTCTCAAATTTTCCTACTACCGTCAACAATTTGTGAACGTGTACCCCCAGGTCTCTCTGTTCCTGCACCCTCTTTAGAATTGCATCTTTTATTTTATATCACTTCACCTTGTTTTTCTGACCAAAATGTGTCACTTCACATGGATAGATTTTTACCTCAAAATGGGTAGATTGGAGAATCTGGCGTTGTTCTCCTTAGAGAACAGAAGGGTAAGAGGAGATTTGATAAAGGTGTTCAAAATCATGACAGTTCTAGAAATTCATAGAGAAAAACTGCATTAAATTTATATGCCACGTGTCTGCTGATTCCACCAGCCTGCTTATAGCCTCTTGAAATCTAACACTATCATCCTCACAGTTGATAATAGTTCCAAGATTTGTGTCATCTGCACATTTTGAAATTGTGCCCTGTACATCTAAGTCTAGGTTGTTAATGTCAAGAAATGTGGTGCTAATATCAACTCCTGAGGAACCCCACTGTATAACTTGCCTTAGTCTGAAAAACAGCCATTCACAACTACTGTTTGTTTTCTGTTGCTAAGCCAACTTTGTATCCACTTGCCACTGTACTTTTTATTCCATGAGGTTCATTTGCTAGGAAGCCTATTATGTGGCACTCTATCAAATGCCATTCAGATGTCCATATACACCATAACAACTGCATTGCTGTCATCAACCCCTTCTATCACCTCATTTAAAATAAATCAATTCAGTTAGTTAAACACAATTTCCATTTAACATATCCATGCTGGCTTTTCGTAATTAATCCACACTTGACTGTGGCTGTTAGTTTTGGTCCAGATATTAATGCTTAAAGCTTTCCCACCACTGAGGTTCAACTAACTGGCCTGTAGCTGCTTGGTTTATCTTTGGTCCCTTTCAAGATCAAGGGAGTAACATTTGCAATTCTCCAGTCCTCTGGCACCACTGTTGTACCTAAGGAGGATTAGAAAATTATGGCCAGTGCCTCTGCATTCTCCTCCCTTAATTTCCTCAGCATTCTCGGTTGCATTCCATCCAGGCAATTTATGAACTTTAAGTACAGGAAGCCTATCTAATACATCCTCTTTTTCAATTTCAAGACCATTCAGTGTTTCAAATAACTCCTTTATCATTATGAGCTTAAGGTTGTGGTGATTTGCTTGTAGCAGGCATTGTGCACCAATGTGTACTGCAGGATGATAGAGTGACTTTAAGGGCGGTTAGCAGTTAAGGAATGTGTGCATGTGACATGAAAGCAATGAAGTAAGATTTGTGGGACTATCAGGGCATTAAAGTGGAAGAAGGTCTCACATAAGTAATTGCTGTGAGGACAGCCAGGCAGCTGAGATGCATGAAAGTTTACTTGTGAAACAAATATATGAAAAATGATGGAAAAAAGCCTACTGAACCATCTAGCCAGTCTCATTCAATTGTGAATATTTATGCAGCACAATACAGGCATCCTGCCCGACAATGCAATATCATGGGAAAGGCAAAGAAACAAATAAAAACTCAGTCTATAATTAGGCAAAGTATAACAAAAAATTGATAAGGCATGCAGAAGAATAATTGAAAGAGAAATGAGACAGCCAAACGATGGGTGAAATTCCACATTCCTGCCTCCTGATCTTCCTGACCCTTCCCAACCTACTGCCAATGGAGATCCTTAAATGGAAAATGAATGCCAACTTAAGGGCCTCATCCCACCACCACTGGTATTAAACCAACAGTGGTCGGGATTGTCATCAAGTAGAGAGCCCACATAGAAAACCCTGTGGGGCAGAGGTGGGGATTTCCCTCATTCAGTCCCCCAGTGCCTGATTGAATGACCCATCATCAGAAAAGTGGGGCCCACTGAGAGCCACCCCCTTCGCTTTCTGCCGACCCCCCTTCCCTACCCTTGCTAGAGACCCTTTCCCGGCAACCCCCATCCTGCCCTCACTCATCTGTTGGCCTGGGACCCAGCGCTGATCCAAGGCCTCTCTGGTGCAGTGTCATCAGCAGCTACTACACCTCCAAGACGCTGATGAATATTGAGAGCTGCTGGCCTCTGATTGACCGACAGCTCTCAGTGGGCCAGACTTAATCCCAGGGAAAGCCTGCCATTGGCCAGTTAAGTGGCTGGGTGGCACTTCATTCGGCTGACCTTCACTAAAAGAGGCGAAGTGGGGCCGTCGTTAGCTCTCCTATAGATGGGTGAGGCTCCCTTCACCTCCATTAAATAGTTCCCAGTTTTTCTGTCTTAGTGAATTGTTCCTCAGTAGCCTGCTGAGTAGCATGGGTTAAATAGTGGTTTTACACAAAAGTGAGTGCAAAGTAACACTGCCAATGGCAGGTGTTGCACTTTTCAAAAAAATGCAATTGAGTTATAAATCACAGCAAGAAACAAAGACAGTGGCTTCTGTCTTCCCAATATTCAATTGGAGGGCATTTCTGCTCATCCAATACTGGATGTCAGACAAACACCATGAAAAATGAAAAGCATTGGAGAGGTCGTGGTGAGGTGGAGCAGGGTGTCACCAGTATACATGTGAAACTTAATTTTGTCTTTTCAGATGATGGTACTGTGTAAGGGCAGAAACCTGATTGGAGGGATTCAAACATAGAGTTACAGGAAAGAGAACACAGATTTTGGAGGTTGCAACATGTTCAAGGACTTTGGAGAGTTTTGGGAGGTGAGAACTATTGATAATAGTTTCAGGGGCAAAGGGGCCAAGGAGAATGAGAACGATAATACAGATTTGATGGGGAAGGGGAGAGTATCTGAGGAGAGGGATCCATGAAAAATATTAGCTAACATGGGGACCAAGAAGGGAGGTTGATTGGTCAAGATTTTGTGGGAGTAGGAGTGAGTCTCATCAACAAGATGAGCTCAGCAGTGGCAAGAGGGTGGATGGGGGGTGACAAGAGAAACATGCAAATTCAAGGTAAGGGCAGGGTAGAATCTTTTGGAAGGTTTGTGTCCGTAGGCATGGGGAAGAGAAAGAATTGACACAACTGGGATTGAATTTTCCCATCCTGTGGAGACAGATTTGGAAACAGGGCTGGTGCGGAGGGGGGGAAGGTGGGGGGTGGGAAAGTTGTGAGAAACCCCATTGGGATGGCTCCCCAATGCTGTCCCACCTCTAGGTGATTTACCTGGGGTCAGGTTGCCATGGATGCAGGCAGGCAGCGAAGCCAATTAAGGCCCCAATCAGGGGCCATTTACCCCCAGCACTGCAACTTTTCCGGTGTCATATGGGCTCCCTGCTGTATCAGGAGCCCCGCAATCAATCGAAGTTGGCTTGGCAATGGGAAGTCTGAGCTGTGACTCATTTGAGGGTGCATATTTATTAGCCAACAGCAGTTGACAATGGGGATCTATCCTCAGACCGCAGACATTTCCTGGAGACCAATGTCTCCACAAATGCTTCTCCTGCCTCAATGGCAGCCTCCCACTGGAGGTACCTCCAGGGCACCACTGCCACTCCTGCTGTTGGCCAGGCAATGGTCACATTGTAGAGGGGGACAACGGCCATCTCGCCCAGCCACGCTGACTGTACTTTCTGGCATTGGAGCCTCTCCATTGTCCCTAAATGGACAGGTTCCTGGAATTGGCTTCTAAATTGGTTGCCTCCGGGAAGATTTTGTCTTCGATTTTTAGGGTTCCTGAGCCGGAATTCACCCTGACATCAAGACTCAACAAATGGCAAAATTCAGCCTATGGTTTCGATCTCAGTGGCTAAGAAGCCCATAAGCTGCTTGCGTTTGTCATTGGAAGTGAGGGAGATTGGGCAGGGGAGGGGCTTTTAAGAAGACTTGAACATAGTCAGATGTAACAATAATGTTAATGCTCATTTTGAGCTAACAGGATATGCTTTACAACAGTTGTGTTTAAAATAAATTAGAATAGAATAAAGGGAGTTTTATCTTCCTTCTAAGTTTGGTGTATTAATGGTTGATGTTGAGATTGAGTGCGTAAAGGTAGCAAATGTCCCATTTCTTAGAACTGACAAGCTGACGTTGAAGAGAAGCCTGGAAAGAGATGAAAGTGGACAATGGTGGAGATGGGGAGAAACAAACGTTTTATTCAGAGGCATTGGAACAATGCGGATCTGAATCCTGAGCTTTGTTAGGTGCATTGTTCCACACCTGTGCTTTTACTTTGAGAACTTACAGCTCGTCTTCCCAAGTTCTTCAACTGTGTGAAGACTTATGATTTTTACACATGCTCCTCAGGCAATACTTATTAATTCACACTCTGATGACAGATCAACCTTGAATTTGACCGAAAAGTAAAAGGACTAGTTTGCATGTTGTAGTAAAGTTTCTTTTAATGGAATTCCTGTAGATACATTTCCCTTCAAAGAGGTCTCCGGAAAAAAGATGGCCTGCTTATCTTTGAAGGTCAGTAAAAGAAGCAATGTTGTTTTGCCTTGTCAGTTCTACCTACAAGAGAAAAGAACTTCGGTTAAAGGTCATTCATTAATGTCTTTCTAAACAATGAAAGTTCAAAAGATTGTCTCATAGGTAGCTCTGATTATGCTGCGGTGCATAAAGGTGAATTCTATGAGTCATTGCAAATGTCCTGGATTATACTGGCTATCACTTGCTATTGTGTGGAGTCCTGACTCTCACTATTTAGCAGATGGCAGGTGTAGAGATTCTGCCAATGGTTGCCTATTGTCAACCGATGTAGAATGATGAGACAAGCAAAGTGTATTGCTCTCCTGGGCAAAAAAAACTTTCTGTTAAAGAGCTTGCATTTACATTGCACTTATCACAACCTCAGGATGAACCAAAGTGCTTCAGGGTCAATGAAATACTTCTGAAGTGTAGCCACTGTGGTAATGTAGGAAATTGAGCAGCTTATTTAGTGTTGTGGGAGATGCACTCATCCAGGCAAGTGGAGAATATTCCATCACATTCCTGACTTGCATTGTAGATGGTGGAGAGGCCTTGGGGAGTCAGGAGGTGAGCTACTCATCACAGAATTCCCAACCACTGACCTGCTCTTGATGTCACAGCATTTGTATGGCTAGTCCAGTTGGAATCAGTGATGGTCTCTGCCTCTACCACCATCGATGCACTGAGTTCCAGGACATTACCCCTAGCTGTGGGACAAGGATGACCTTTTTCCAGGCCTCAGGCACCACCCCAGTAGCCAGAGATGGTTGGAAAATGGTGGTTGGACCCTTCTCCATTTTTCCCTTGAGCAGCCTGGGATACATTTCATCCACGATTGGTGATTTATCCACTTTGAAGAATGTTAAACACCGTAATATTTCCCCTCTCACTATGCTTATCCCATTCAATATTTCACACTCCTCCTCCAGTGTCTGCTCCGTTTCCCATCTTTTGCGAAAACAGACACAAAGTATTCTTTAAAAACCCTGCCCACGTCTTGTGCTCCACACACAAGCTACCGTTTCAGGCCCCTAATCAGACCTGCTCTTTCCTTAGTTATGCTCTTGCTCTTTATGCATTTGTAAAATATCTTTGGATTTTCCTTGATTTTACTTGCCAATATTTTTTAATGCCCTCTCTTTGCTTTCTTAATTTCCTTTCTAATCTCACCCAGCCATTTTACAAACATTCATACATATGAATGTACGTATGAATTAGGTGCAGGCCCCTTGAACCTGCTCCACCATTTAATAAGATCATGGCTGATCTGATTTTAACCTCATATTCCTGCCTAACCCCAGTAACCATTCACCCTCTTGCTCATCAAGAATTTATCTACCTCCACCTTAAAGATATTCAAGGACTCTGCCTCAACCATGTTTTGAGGAAGAGAATTCTAAAGTCTCACAGCCCTCTGAGAGAATTTCTTTTTTCCTCATCTCTGTCCTAAATGGGTGACCACTTATTTTGAAACAGTGACCCCTGTTCTAGTTCTAGATTCTCCCACAAGAGGCAACATCTTTTCCACATTCACCCTGTAAAGTCCCCTCAGGATCTTATATGTTTCAATCAAGTCATCTTTACTCTTCTAAACTCCAGTGGATACAAGCTTAACCCGTCCAACCTTTCCTCATAAGCCAACCTGCCCATTTCTGGTATGAATCTAGTAAACCTTTTCTGAACTGCTTCTAATACATTTACATCTTTCCTTAAATAAGGAGACCAATACTGTACACAGTACTCCAGATATGGTCTCACCAATGCCCTGTATAACTGAAGCACAACCTCCCTACTCTTGTATTCAATTCTCCTCACAATAAATGATAACATTCTATTAGCTTTCCTTATTACTTGCTGCATCTGCATTCTAACCTTTTGTGATTCATGCACGAGGACACCCAGATCCCTCTGCATCTCAGAGCTCTGCAATCTCTCACCGTGTAGATAACACGCATCTTTTTTATTCATCCTGCCAAAATGGATAACCTTACATTTTCCTATATTATATTCCATTTGCCAGACCTTTGCCCACTCACTTAACCTATCTATATCCTTTTTTAGCCTCCTTATGTCCTCTTCACAATTTGCTTTCCTACCTATCTTTGTGTCATCAGCAAATTCCATCGGTCTCTTCATCCAAATCTTTTATATAAATTGTAAAGAGTTGAAGCCCCAGCACTGATCCCTGTGACACACCACTTGTCACATCCTGCCAACCAGAAAATGAGCCAATTTATGCCTACTCTGTTTCCTGTTAGCTAGCCCATCTTCTATCCATGCCAATGTGTTATCCCTACACCATGAGCTTTTATTTTCTGCAATAACCTTTAATGTGGTATCTTATCAAATTCCTTCTGAAAATCTAAGTGCAGTACATACTGGTTCCCCTTTACCCAAAACACCTATTACTTCTTCAAAGAACTCTAATAACTTGGTTAAACATGATTTCCCTTTCACAAAACCATATTGACTCTGCCTGCTTATCTTGAATTTTTCTAAGCTCTGTTATAACGTCTTTAATAATAATTTGTAACATTTTCCCTATGATAGCTGTTAAGCTCACTAGCCTACAGTTTCCTGCTTTCTGTCTCCTTCCTTTTTTAAACAAAGGAGTTACATTAGCTATTTTCCAATTTCATGGAATCTTCCCCGAATCTAGTAAAATTTTGGAAATTAAAACCAATGCATCAACTATCTCACTAGCCATAAAAACAAAAAACTGCAGATGCTGGAAATCCAAAACAAAAACAAAAACAAAAACAAAAACAAAATTACCTGGAAAAACTCTGGCAGCATCGGTGGAGAAGAAAAGAGTTGACGTTTCGAGTCCTCATGAAGACTAATGCAAAATACCTGTTCAATTCATCTGCCATCTCTTTATTTTCCATTATCTACACATTTTTCACTTTCCATACATCTCTAGGTTTTCTGTAGTACTGAGCTCTTGCCATCTGAAATAACCTTTCTTTTTTCTATGATCTTACCCTGTAGGCTGTTTGACATCCAGGGGAGTCTAGATTTAGATGGCCTGCCCTTTTTCTTTGAGAGAACAATTTTGTTTGGGGCTTCTTTATCTTCTCTTTGAATGCCTCCTACTGCTCTGACACTGATTTACCTTCAAGCAGCTGTTTCTAAATCAAGTTTGCCAAATCATACCTCAGTAAAGAGGCATTTAGACTGTAAAATACAGTTCCTTAACGCCTGTAATTTTGGTGTTATGGTTGCTATTTTTGTACTAAATTGGCATCAGCATTGCACCTGAACTTCATGTACAATGTACACTGGACACCATTTTCATGATGGTGTTAGAGTGGGCATTAGGAGTCTGTATTGGGTGTCCAGAGTAGGCGGATCATGATGTCAGTTGGCCTGTACTTTTGAATTGATGCCATTGCAGTCATTTTCGAACTCATTGCTCCAACTAATCCCCCCGCATAAACACACAGCTGCACAACAGGGAGAAAACTTGACCAGTACTACTTGAAGGGATCATAAACTACTTTCAGCTTAGAAGCTGGTTGATTTCTATTGGCTTCATCTGAGTTTGTAGAAGTGCTGTGAGTTTTATACTGCAATTTAAAGCTGGTGAAGCCTACAGGGTTCCGACTTCAAAGGTTCTGGTTAGCCCACTTGACCCCAGTCATGAGTGCTGTATTTACATAAGAAACATAAGAAATAGGAACAGGAGTAGGCCATTCGGCCCCTTGAGCATGCTCCGCCATTCAATAAGATCATGGCTGACCTGCTTGTGTTTCAAATTCCACATTCCCATCTACCCCCGATAACCTTTGATTCCCTTGCTTAACAAGAATCTATCTACCTCTGCCTTAAAAATATTCAGTGACCCCACCTCCACTGTCTTCTGAGGCAAAGAGTTCCAAAGTTGCACAGCCCTCTGACAGGAAAAATTTCTCCTCATCTCTGTCCTAAAAGGGTGACCCCTAATTTTAAAACAGTGCCCCCTAGTTCTGGACTCGCTGACAAGAGGAAACATCCTTTCTACGTCCACCTTGTCAAGACCATTCAGGACCTTGTATACATCAATAAAAATCACCTCTCACTCTTCTAAACTCCAGTGGAAAGAAGCCTAGCCTGTCCAGCCTTCCCTCATAAGGCAACCCGTTATCCTGCAGCATGACAGGGAGACTGTGCAAAGACAGAACAGTGGAGATGCTGCTCACACAGGGAGGAGGAAGAGGGGAACAAAGGCTCTCAGCAGGAAGATTTATTCACCAAGCGACTTCTGGGAGCATTACTCTTAAACTCAAGCTAACCTAGGAACAGCATTTGTGAATATTGAATCGTCATCTTTGGGCCTTATGCAATTTTTTTACTCTTAACATCTTGCAGCTACAAGTAGCTTCCAATCCTAAGGTGAGTCTGTGAGTTTATCTAATGAGAAGTTTTGCTTTACTGCCCAAATTTGTTCTGTGTTCAATCACTAGCCTGTGCCAATAGTTCATCACAGCATATTTAGTGCCAGAATGCTACAATTGGCTCCCGTACCTGGCCAGGTGTGTTTGGGGGCAGTGGTGGAGGGATGTGCATCAGCCTGGGTTTCTGCTCCTGATCGCTGTTTTGAAAGCCTTGCTAGAAGTACATGAATTTGCTCTTTAAATGCACTTTAATAGCATATAACACGTTTGTCCCCCTATAGACGCCAGGATAACTGATCAATTTATGTCTATCTGCTCCTTTAAATAGTTGATAACCTACAGCATACAGCTGTTAGGTTGGGTGAAGCCATCAGGGATGTACAAGGACCCAGTGTTAAAAGGAATGCAGGCTTCTTGAACAGTTGTAAAGCTGGAGGAGATTACAATTTAGGGAAGGGTTTGGCAATGGAGGGATTTGATTTTAAATTCAAGGCATTGGTGAACCAGGTTTTGCTATCACACATGCTTTACTGACATCTACCCGTAATTCCTGATTTAGTATCTAGAATTTTAGGATAATCTTCATTTTTACCATTTGAAGAGGAGAATCTATTTAACGTATGGAAATATCAAAGGTGAGTAAAGGCTCGTGACTTATTGAGCTCCTCCCTCTAGTATTTTAGCTAACTAAGCCTGGCTTTCAGCTAAACCTTGAGCTGTCTTAATGGGTTTGATTCCATTAGCTTGTCTGCTGAATCATTCCAAATGATACCCTTTGAGTAAAGATATTTTCCCCTCTGAAATGTTTTAAATCTACTCTTCACTAATTTAATTTTTTTTCACTTGTTCAACTGGTTTGATTGAACTTAAGATAATATTTTGGAATCACTTTAGTTTGCCAGTTGTTATTTTGGATCCTCTAGAATCTCACTTCCTAACTATTTTCCCTCTAGGCTGGTCAGCCTAAGCCACAACTTTTCCTCATAAATCTTCCTCTTATACTTGGGAGCATACCTGTTGCTTATCTCTGCATTCTCTCCAAATCCAGCATACCCCTTTTGAAATGTATCATTTCAACAACAACTTGCATTTATATAGTGCATTTAATGATATAAAACACCCTAAGGTGCTTCAAGGGAGAGTAATCAGACAAAGACTGACACTGAGCCAAGAAAGAAGGTATTAGACAGGTGGCTAAGGAGCAGCTTAAAAGAAGTAAACAAATGATGATATAATGAGCTTTAGGGAGAGAATTCCAGAACTTAGAACATGGATGGCTGAGGACACAGCTACTGATGGCTGGGTGAAGCAGTCAGGGTTGTACAAGGGGCCAAAGTTAAAGGAAAGCAGGTTCCTTGGATGGTTGTAAGGCTGAAGGAGATTTAGGGAAGGAGGGGTGTGACCATGAGGGATTTAGGGATTTGAACACAAAGATTAGTGAACCAGCTACCGAAGCAGGGCAGTGAGCACTGGGGTGATTGAAGGTGAATGGAACTCAGTGCAAGATAGGATATGGGCAGCAGAGTTTTGGATGAGTTCAATCTTTATAAAGGGTGGATGTTTTGAGGCAAGTAAGCAGAACATTTGTATAGTCAAGTCTGAGTAGCGAAGCATAGGTGAGGGTTTCAGCAGCAGATGGGGCATTGCAAGGGCAGTGATGGGAAATGTTATGGATGTGGAAGTAGGCCATCTTTGTGATGGAGACAATATTCATTCAGAATCTAAGCTCAGCATTAAATGAGACAACAAGTTTGCCCTGTCAAAATTTGCTTCAGCTTGAGATGCTGTTGAGGGAAATCAGAAACTAAGAAACAGAATTTGTGATAGGGCTTCAATCTTCCCAATGTTTAATTGAAGAGTCATCTACAGCTTATCTTCCCAACTGTTCAAGGGCTTTAACATGAGTAGGAGTATATATACAGCACAGGGCAACCATAAGAGGTCATGCCTTAAAGTAAATGTAGAGCAAACAATAGTCTATGGTTTAATAACCACTGTAAGTCAGTTAACATACTGATTAACTCCAATAGCTCATTGGCTAAATACAAAGCATTGATCTAGGCAAATAGAAAAGTTACCAGCCAGCAAACACTACAAACATAGAAACATAGAAGCATCGAAAATAGGAACAGGAGTAGGCCATTTGGCCCTATGAGCCTGCTCCGCCATTCATTATGATCATGGCTGATCATCCAACTCAATAGCCTGCTCCCACTTTCTCACCATATCCTTTGATCCCTTTTCCTCCAAGAGCTATATCTAACTCCTTCTTGAAAACATACGATGTTTTGGCCTCAACTACTTGCTGTGGTAGCGAATTCCACAGGCTCATCACTCTCTGGGTGAAGAAATTTCTCCTTTTCTCAGTCCTAAATGATCGCGCTGTATCCTCAGGCTGTGACCCCAGGTTCTGGACTCCCCCACCATCGGCAACATCCTTCCTGTATCTACCCTGTCTAGTCCTGTTAGAATTTTATAGGTTTCTATGAGATCCCCCCTCATTCTTCTGAACTCCAGCAAATATAATCCTAACCAACTCAATCTCTCCTCATATGTCAGTCCCGCCATCCCAGGAATCAGTCTGATAAACCTTTGCTGAACATCCTTTCTCAGATAAGGAGACCAAAACTGCCAACAATATTCCAGGTGTGGTCTCATCAAAGCCCTGTATAATTGCAGTAAGACATCCCTGCTCCGGTACTCGAATCCTCTCGCTATGAAGGCCAATATACCATTTGCCTTCTTTACCGCCTGCTGCACCTGCATGCTTACCTTCAGCAACTGGTGTACGAGGACACCAAAGTCTCGTTGCACGTTCCCCACTCTCAATTTATAGTCATTCAGATAATAATCTGCTTTCCTGTTTTTGCTACTAAAGTGAATAACCTCACATTTATCCAAATTATACTGTATCTGCCATGCATTTGTCCACTCACTCAGCTTGTCCAAATCACACTGAAGCATCTCTGCATCCTCCTCACAGCTCACCCTCCCACCCAGCTTTGAGTCATCTGCAAATTTGGAGCTATTACATTTAATTCCCTCATCTAAATCATTTATAAATATTATGAATAGCTGGGGTCCCAGCACCGATCCCTGCGGTACTCCACTAATCACTGGCTGTCATTCGGAAAAAGACCCATTTATTCCTACTATTTGTTACCTGTCTGCCAACCAATTTTATATCCATCTCAATACACTACCCCAGTCCCAAGTGCTTTAATTTTACACGCTAATCTCTTATGTAGGACTTTGTCGAAATCCTTCTGAAAGTCCAAATAAACCACATCCACTGGCTCCCCCTCATCAATTCTACTAGTTAAATCCTCGAAAAATTCCAGTAGATTTGCCAAGCATGATTTCCCTTTCGTAAATCCATGCTGGCTCTGCCACTGTTTTCCAAGTGCGCAGCTATTAAATCTTTTATAATGGACTCTAGAATTTTCCCCACTACCAATGTCGGGCTGACTGGTCTATAATTCCCTGTTTTCTCTCTACCTCCCTTTTTAAATACTCGGGTTACATTAGCTACCTTCCAATCTGTAGGGACTGTTCCATGGTCTCTAGAATTTCGGAAGATGACCACCAATGCATCCACTATTTCTATGGCCACTTCCTTAAGTACTCTGGGATGTAGATTATCAGGCCCTGGGGATTTATTGGCCTTCAATCCCATCAATTTCCCCAACACCATTTCCCTACTAATACTGATTTCTTTCAGTTCCTCCCTCTCACTAAACCCTGTGTTCCCCAATATTTCTGGTATGTTATTTGTGTCCTCCTTTGTGAAGACAGAACCAAAGTATGTGTTTAGTTAGTCAGCCACTTCTTTGTTCCCCATTATAATTTCCCCTGTTTCTGACTGTAAGTGACCTATTTGTCTTCACCAATCTTTTTCTCTTCACATACCTATAGAAACTTTTGCAGTCAGTTTTTATGTTCCCCGCAAGCTTACTCTCGTACTCGATTTTCCCCTTCTTAATCAATCACTTGGTCCTCCTTTGCTGAATTCTAAAGTGCTCCCAATCCTCAGGTCTGTTGTTTTTTCTGGCCAATTTGTATACCTCTTCCTTTGCTTTAATACTGTCTCTAATTTCCCTTGTAAGCCATGGTTTGGCCACCTTTCCTATTTTACATTTGCGCCAGACAGGAATAAACAGTTGTTGCAGTTCACCCATGTGCTCTTTGAATGTTTGCCATTGCCTATTCACCGTCATCCCTTTAAGTAGTGTTTCCCAATCCATCATAGCCAACTCATGCCTCACACCATTGTAGTTTCCTTTAATAAGATTCAGGACCTTATTCTCAGAATCAATTACGTCACTCTCCATCTTGATGAAGAATTCTATCATATTATGGTCGTTCATCCCCAAGAGGCCTTGCACAACTCGGTTGCCAATTACTCCTTTCTCATTACACAATATCAGTTTAGGATTGCCTGTTCTCTAGTTGGTTCCTCAACGTATTGGTCCAGAAAACTATCCTGTATACACTCCAGGAATTCCTCCTCTATGGTATTGTTACTAATTTGATTTGCCCAATCTACATGTAGATTAAAGTCACCCATAATTACAAATGTTTCTTTATTGCATGCATCTCTAATTTCCTATTTAATGCCATTCCCAACAGTTTGCGGGTCTATATACAACACCCACTAATGTTTTTGGCCCCTCAGTGTTTATCAGCTCTACCCATACAGATTCCACATTGTGAAAGCTAATATCTTTCCTCACTATTGTGTTAATTTCCTCTTTAACCAGCAATCCAACTCCACCGCTTTTTCCTTTTTGTCTGTCCTTCCTAAATACTGAGTACCTCTGGATGTTCAGTTCCCATCCTTGGTCACCCTGCAGCCATGTCTCCATAATCCCGACTATATCATACCTGATTACATCTATTTGCGCGATTAATTCATCCACTTTATTGCGAATGCTCTTTATGTTACGGCACAAAGCCTTAAGGCTTTTCTTTTTAACATTACTTGTCCTCTGCTTATCACTTTTCTTATTTCTTATTCCCCTTTCTGTCTCTTGTTCTTGCCCTTGATTTCAACTCCTCTGACTCCTAGCATAGATTCCCATCCCCCTGCCATTTTAGTTTAAACCCTCCCCAACCACTCTAGCAAATATTCCACCAAGGACTTCAGTCCCTGTTCTGCCCAAGTGTAACCTGTCCAGTTGGTACTGGTCCCACCTCCCCCAGAACCGGTCTTAATGTTCCAGGAATCTGAAACCCTCCCCCTCATGCCATCTCTTCAACCACTTATTCATCCGATATATCCTGCTATTTCTACTCTGACTAGCATGTGGCACTGGTAGTAATCCTGAGATCATTACCTTTGAGGTCCTACTTTTCAACATACTTCCTAACTCCCTATATTCTGCTTTTAGGGCCTCATCCCTTTTTTCACCTATGTCGTTTGTACCAATGTGTACCATGACCCCTGGCTGTTCACCCTCCCCCTTCAGAATGTCCTGTAGCAGCTCTGAGACATCCTTGACCATAGCACCAGGGAGACAACACAGCATCCTGGAGTCTTGTTTGCGTCCACAGAAATGCCTTACAATTGAATCCCCTATAACTATTGCATTCCCACACTTTTTACTCCTCCCCTGTGCAGCAGAGCCAACCATGGTGCAATGAAGTTGGCTGTTGCTGCTTTCCCTTGAGAGGCCATTCCCCCCAACAGTATCCAAAGTGGTATATCTGTTTTGCAGGGGAATAGCCACAGGGGATTCCTGCACTGCCTGCCTAGTCCTCTTGCTCTATCTGATGGTCACTTATTCCCTTCCTGCCTGTGGACTCTTAGCCTGCGGTGTGACCACCTCTCTATATGTGCTATCCACGATACTTGCGGATGCTCCACAGTGTCCCCAGCCACTGCTCCAATACCGAATCCCGGGCTTCCAGGAGCTGCAGCAGAAGACACTTCCTGCACACATGCTGGCCCCGAGCACTGGAAATATTCCCAGCTTCCAACATAGAGCAGGAGGAGCACACCACGGCTTTGAACTCTATGGCCATGACTTACCCCTTTAAATTAAATTAAGCCTTTTGGAAGATACTTAATATCAAATACTATCAATTACTCTAGGGCCCTTCTTCGCTGCTCCCCATTGTTACAGAATGTAGCCCTTACAAATGATGAACCACAAAATAAGACCTTAAGAACTATAAGCGATAAAAGTAGTAAATACTTACCCGACCGTACTCACGGTACTCAAAGAATCACCTTGTTCCCTCAGTCACCACTCCAACTTAAGCACTCTACTGCAGTCCAAAGCAGTACTCCAGTGCAGACTGAACTAATCAAATGACTCACAATTTCTTTACAATGGTATCATTCAGGAACAAACAAAACCAGCCAATCAAATTGCTCAAATGATTCTTAAAAAGTCATTCCATTGATCCTGCTATTTACTACATCAATAAAACATATAAGATTAAATATTGGCCAGGATTTTTCAAATGGCGGGGTTTACCAGCCTGCCACCTGAAAAATCAGTGGAAAATGCATCACCACCAATACTGGCTGACCTGCAGCCAATGAACGCTCCAAGGAAATCCTGCCTCAGAGCTGCTGGCCAATCTGATTGGCTGGCAACTGTCTAGTCCCAACAGTACCAGAAGCAGCAGTGGACAGGATTTGAACTACAAGCTGACCCAGAGTCAGGGGTCTCAGGGGAGGGGACACTGAGGCTGGGGGTGGGGGGGGAAGTGAGCAGATGGAGGGTGGGGATGGTGGTGAAGAGTCCTGTGGAGAGGAAGCACAGGAAGGGGGTTGGGGGGGGGGGGGGGGGGGGGGGGGTGGGGGTGGGGGGGGGGGGGGGAGGTGCGCAGACCTGATATTGAAAGGAGGCCGTTGGTGGAGGCGCCACCCCTTTCTCACCTTAGGCCTGAGCAGTGTCACTTTCTGCTCTTCCCCCTGCTGCTGAATTCTTCCCAGCAGCTTGAAAATTGAGGCTGGGCAGGTGTAGTCCTTAAGTGGTCATTAGTTGCCTACTTAAGGGCCTGAATTGAGGCAAGGACAGGTGGACCTGCCATAAAACTGTGGAGAGGTTGGAGCAGGTGGGAGGCCAGTAGGAATGCCATCCAAGGAATTTTACAGTCCCTTCCCGCCAGCAAACCCGATGGGTGAGGGGATGGTCCACTGGTAGCAACCCCATTCCCCCTACCCAATCCGTGCCACTTTGCCTCACTAATGCTAGCCTGTCCATTCAGCTTCTCAAACTTCCTCCAAAAAACCCCCCTCTTTGACTAAGCTTATCCCTTCTAATATCTCCTTCTTAAGTGCAACATCCACCTTTTTAGTTTTACATCTGTGAAACACCTTGGGATGTTTTACCACATTTAAAGGCAATGTACAAATACAAGTTGTTATTCTGAAGGGTAAATACGTGTGATGTTTTTCGCAATCCTGATTGTAGGGGACAAGCTGCATGGCAACCTGGTCAGCTGCTGCTATTTTGCCTGTTTGGAACTGATATCCCTCAGCGAAAACATCCTCTGACAAACTCCACACCCATGGCTCCTCTCTGCAATGATCAATAAGAGTTTGGCCCTGCCTTTCTATTCAGTTTTGAGGAGCAAAATGGAGACTTGCAAATCTCCACTTTTAAGAGCATTTCGAGAAGAATGGTGTTCTGTTCAGTTATTTCATAAAGTTTGTTTTGCAAACAATAAAAAAATTGTACTTTAAATATGTGCTTCCTTGCACTTCAGATGTGCAATGAGAGGGGAGGAGGATGTAGAATATAATTAAGGAAGTAAAATCAGAAATGGGCATTAATTAATCCAATTATAATATAGAAAATTATTTTAATATGATAAATATATTGTAAATGGACATCATGTTGATTTGATAAATTATAAAGTATTGGCAGCACAGTAGGAGAACCTCCAAGGAAATTCAACCTCTGCTTTATGTTACCAAATTGATTGTTATCTGACTGTTTTATTCACATCACTAGATCATCTTTCTTAAGCTGCTCATTGTGATTTGTGTCTGATCATCCATGTCCAATGGTTGTGATTGTACATGACTATGTTAAAAGAATCTCTTTGCAAGTAAAATAATTATGAAAGTAATTACTGTGTGAGAGAGGAGACATAACATTTGGAAAAGGTGGAAGAAGTATGGAAAAAGGGAAATGTTTCAGAAGTAGTCCAAGAATGAGATAACACCAAAAGAGGATGTAGGAGATTGCGCTACACTAGGGAACAGAATGCTCAGAAGAATCAAAGCAGGAAGGGCAAATAGTGCAAACTTACAGGAGGTTCAGTTGGTAAGTCCAGAGCAAGACGAGGATGAGGGTGGTGTATCGTGTTTGCATTGTTGGAGTCAGAAACTGGTGTTAATACCATGGAAGCAATAGCATCGAGAGAATGGATTTGATTTGCAATTGATACGGATTCTGGTGCAAAACCCTGTGAAGCATTTCTTGAGTTCATAAAGAGGATGTAGAGCTGCTCTTTCTTATATTCTTGAGGTATTTGAACTCCCAGACCCATTAATTCTGCCTTTAGCTTCGCAGTAGACCAGGTCCTGGGCTCAGAGATTTCTCTCTTGGTACATGTTTGCGCAGAGGGTCGAGAATATGGATGCACGCCATGTGGTGTGGAATGAGGTAAATTAGATTCCTGTTCCTCCTCTTGTGATTGTGATTCAGATGTAGGAGCTAGAGTAGAAGCTGGAATGGACAAAGGATCTTTACTGCCTTTGCGTCCTTTGCGAGTCTTCATGGCTGCTGAGAATGGGTGAATCCATCAAATAAAACAAAGTTTTAGCAAAGAAAGCATGAAATAGGAACTGAATAACAGCAAAATAACTTAGACCTTCAGGGAAATAGAGTGGGAAAGCCACTGGGGCTGACAAGCCACTCACTAAAATGGCCTAAAAGTGTTAGGGACAGAAATGAGAGATGATTCAAATCATGGTAACTAGACAAAGTAGGTAATAATAATGAATTGATTGAATTACCTCTGATGAAATCATAAGAATAGTCTCTCAAGGTTACAATTCCAAGACAGTCACAATGTCATAAATATACAGTCACACATCATAATATCTTTGACCTCTGACCCTCAGACTTCATTCTCCTTTCTATAAGTTGAGTAAATCAGTTGTTATATGTGGCTCGGTGCTGGCCAGGAGATTGTGGTTTCAAGTCCCACACCATAGACTTGAGCACAAAACCTAACTGGCACTTCAGTGCAGTACTAAAGGAGTGCTACACTTTCATAATATTTAATTTTTTTTCAGGTGCAAAATATGCAAGTTACAAACAAAAGAAATTTCCTAAAGCTCTGTTCATTTTTTCTGCCAACAGGTAAAAGTTCCTTTAGTCATATCTGCCTCCTGACTTTCACCAGCTATGGTTGGTGGGTAGGGGAGAAGGAGCTGTCGATGTTCAGGGATCATATTCCTCACTGTTTCATACGAACCCAACTTGCATCTCTGAATGAAGCTTAGGGGAGCTTTGTCTGTAACTCACAAATGCTGTGGTGAGTGAGCGAGACTAACTTGTATTTGATATTGGTCCTGCTATCCACTTATTAAGCTTAAACAGGAATATAGCAACTCAAAAGAAAATGCTCAATTGTTAATGGTTCGACTATCTTTACCCACCACCCCGCCACCTCCAGAGAAATAAACTGTAATAAACTTAGGAGTGCAGGATGGGTTTCTTGTAAGAAACAGTAAACTTTATTTACAGACTCCAGATGAGGCTACATACTTGTTCCAAGACCAAGGCTAAAAAGCTCCGCCCCTAAGATTCCCTGTGCTTATGGCTGATTCATCTGTACAGTCTCATGATCCCCATAACAGTAAGAAATGGTTTAACTTACAATCATTACATTCCTCCCCTTTAATTTTGTTTTATCCTCTTATTTACAAAAACATCTTAACTCATATCATGTGGTTATGTACAGTTATGTACAATTATGTACAGTTCATGCCATTATGAACCTCTTTGAGGAGGTTTTCAGATTCGGGTAGAGCGACGCAACTCTACAACTGGAGGTTCTTCCATTGGTTTGACTTGAACAGGAACTGCAGCTTCAGGGATATCCCAATACAATGGCAGTTCATAATTATTTATTTCAACAGAGATATCTGGTATGTCTATTCTTTGTCATCTGGCACCTCAGGGATTGAAGTTTTGACTTTGATTTCAGGTGGATTAACTGGTTGTTGGAGGGTTTCTCGACTTCTGAGATGACCCACTTGTTTCTTAACAACCCTGTTTCCCACTTCGACTTGATAAGATGACGGTCCTGTTTCAGAGTCGAGTGTACCAAGGACCCATTTAGGTCCAGTTGCAAAATTTTGGATAAAAATTTTTTCTCCCCAGTAAGCTCTTAATCTTTACTGCGAACATCATGATTCACTTTCTGATTACCCTGATTTCTCTCCACCTTCCTATTTAAATTAGGGAATACTAGATTCAATCTTGTATGAAGCCGGTGCTTCAATAGCAATTCTGAAGGTATTAAACCAACGGTTGCAAGAGGAGTTGTGCGATAGCTAAACAAGAATCTTGAAATTCATGTTTCCAACATTCCCTCTGTTAGTCTCCTCATGCCTGTTTTAAAGATTTGTACTGCTCTTTCTGCAAACCCATTGGACAAGGGGTGATATGATGCTATTCTGATGTGTTTAATCCCATTTAGGTTCATGAATCTTTGGAATTCAGTGCTACTGAAAGCCGTACCATTATCTTTTTTTAAATTCATTTGTGGGTTTCCCAGGCTGGGCCAGCATTTATTGCCCATCCCTAATTTCCCTTGAGAAGGTGGTGGTGAACTGCCTTCTTGAACCGCTGCAGCCTATGTGGTGTAGGTTCACCAACAGTGCTGTTAGGAGAGGTGTTCCAAGATTTTGACCCAGCAACAGTGAAGGAACGGTGATATATTTCCAACTCAGGGTGGTGAGTCCCTTGGAGGGGAACTTACAGGCGCTGGTGTTCCCATCTATCTGCTACAGTTGTCCTTTTAGATGGTAGTGGTCGTGAGTTTGGAAGGGGCTATCTAAGGAGCCTTGGTGAATTCCTGCAGTGCATCTGTCACAACAACTTCAGGTAAACCATGAACACTGAAACTCTAGCACAGTTTTTCAATGGTTGCAAACGAAGTGGGTGATCTTGCTTCAAACACGTTTATCCATTTTGAATGTGCATCAATAATCACTAGAAACATGGTACCTAGAAATGGGCCTACATAGTCCATATGTAGTCTAACCCAGGGTCAATCTGGCCACTCCCATGGATGCGTAGGAGCTGAAATGGGCAATTCCTGCTGTTGTTGGCACTGGGAGACAGTGTTTGACCATTTTTTCTATATCGCTGTCTATACCTGACCACCAGATATAACTTCATGCGGACAGCTTCATTTTCGAAATACCAGGATGCGCACTGTGAAGTCCTTCTAGCAATGGTTATCTTCCTTGCACAGGGATAACGATTCTTGCTTCCCATAACAAGATACCATCTTGACAACTCAGTTCAGGTCTACATACAAGGAATGGTTTTAATTCTTCAGGGATTTAAGCATCTGACCATCCTTGTAATACCTGTTCACGGACTCTTGCTAAAATTGGATCCCGATTTGTCCAGTTCTTTATCTGTCTCGCGCAGACTGGTGAGGAGGCCAGGAAATTCAACAAAAGTACTACCTCTTGACTGGCATGTGCATGATACTATCGGGCAAAGGGAGATGACGGGGGGCATCTTCATTTGTTATCTGCACACCAGGACAGTGCATAAATGTGTACTCATATGTCAACAAAATTAAAGCCCATCTTTGAATTCTAGCAGAGGCTACCAGTGGGATTACCTTATCTTCACTAAACAACCCTAACTGTTGTTTGTGATCTCATGTTATGGTGAAGTGTCGACTATGCAAATATTGATGGAACCTTTTCCACTCCGAATACCATAGATAAGCTCTCTTTTTCAATTTGTCAGTAAGCTTTCTTGGCTGCAGCCAGGGATCTGGATACATATCCTAATGGCCTTTCAGATTTGATTTCTTTTTCCTCTTTTTGTGTTTGCCACAGGGTTTCCTCTCATCCTTCATTTTGATTTCACAGTTGGCCAAATTTCTCTCTGGTGAAATCTTAACTTGGTTTTATGGGGGTTGAGCTACCCATTCGCATCTTGGAAAGTTCCATGGCTTTCCCTTCTAATGCCTCTTTTGTCTCAATCAACTGATTCTTCAGTTCTTCTTTGTGTTTTGTATCTTTTGGCTTCTTTTTGGAACATCGAACATTGTTGGGTTTTTTCTTCCAACTGTTTCCTCAGTTGGTTCAGGGTGGCAATGCATTCATTTAGCCTCCTTTCATAATTTTCCTGTGGAACCAACTCTGACCTGAGGGATCCTTGCTTCCTGTGAAGGTCCCTCAGTTCTTTTATCTCATTCCAAAAGACACCATCATATTCCCTCGTCAACTCAGGATTTCCACCTGCTCAGACTTGAAAAATTTCTGACAATTTAGTTTGATTTCTTTCAACCAATCATGGCCCAGAAAGCTAGGATTTCCACCTGTTACAACAATCACTGGCAGCTAGGCTGTCTGTTGCCTGCAAAGTTTGAATCCACCGTAATAAACAATTTGGATAAACAAACAAATATTGATTAAAGTTAATTATACTTACAATCCAGTATAATTTCTTAAGATTTTGAAATGTCTTTACCTTAAATAGGGAATGGAAAGGCCCACGACTCTACCTGGGTCTGCAAAGATGGCTGACTAAAGCGTTCCATAGCCATGTGTCTGTTTTAAAACCATCCTGGCTGAACTCAAAATAAGCTTTCATTGTGTATTGTATGCTTGTCAAATTTAAGAATTCTAAGGACCATGTATGTCCGATGTTTACAGTCTGAAACTCAGTTACATGTTTGGTTGGCTACTTCCCAAGGCTCCCAAGGACTTCACTTCTAAATTGGGGAGTTGAATTGAATTGAATTAAGGCGTTCAAGAGGGCATTGGATAATTACTTAAATAGAAACAATGTGCAGGGTTACAGGGAAAAGGCAGGAGATTGGCACAAAGCTAAAATGCTCAGAGAGCCAGTGCAGACACTACGGGCCAAATGGCCTCCTTCTACACCGTGACAATTCTGTGATTCTGTGAATTCCCATGTTTTCTATAGTGTTTGGCCTTGGCAACTGTTCAAATAAATTAAATCACTGAATAAATGAAATTCTGTGTAAATTCAAATTAGATAACACTCAATCACCCAACCAAACCCTGAGTAGGGCAGCTTTTGTGTCTCACCCATGCCACTCCTGAAACTCAGCTCAACTTCTAACTTGTTTTCCTTTCCCACTCTATCTCTCTCTCTCCTTTCCCACTCTGCCTCTCTCTTTTTTGCCTTTTCTATTTTGTCTCTCTTGCTCTCCTTTCCCATTCTGATTCTTGTTCTCCCTCTCTCTTTCCTTTCCCACTCTGGCTCTCTCTCCCTCTCTCCGGAGTCTGGACACTTTCCTGACAGTCTGCAGGGACCAAGCCTCTGTTCCAGGCCGTTGATTGAGTCTGGGTGGGAGGGGGGGAGGCGAATTGAGCCAGTGGGAACTGCAAATTGAGTGGGGGTGGGGTGGTGCGTAAAATGAGCTGGTGGGAGGGAGGCGTCGTGAATTGAGCCTGGGGGGGGCCTGTGAATTGAGCTGGGGTGGGGGGCCGTGACTTGACCACGGTGGGGGAGCGAAACCCACGAATTGAGCAGGGGGAGGTGCTGCGTATTGAGCTGGGAGGGGCCCTGATTTGAGCTGGGAGGGGCTGTGCATTGAGCCGGGTGGGGCTGCGAATTGAGCCGGGATGGGGTCTGCAAGTTGAGCAGGGTTGGGGGCTGTGAATTAAGCTGAGGGTGGCGGGATCCAGTTACTCATACTTCACCAATCGGTCGGCAGCTTCCCGCCCAGAGCCATCATGGCACCTCTCCGAGTGGTGGTGACTGTCCTGGCTGAGCTCCGAGGTCAGGCTCACTGCCCTGCGTTCCTGCTCCCAGATCTCAGGCCTTGCCCTCTCCCAGCAGCCTCAGCCTCTAGTGATGGCAACAGCAGCAGCAGCTCCAGCATCAAAACATGGCAGCTGCTGGCCCAGAGTGCAGTGCATGGGCCAGAGTGAAAATGACGTAAAAGTGAAAATGGCGATGCAAGTTGGGAAAATATGCTCTAAAGAACAAACAATGTTAAAACAAAATGACTTAAAACAAGGGCTTGTGGTATTTTGAAGAAGTGCAGTGGAGTTATCCTTGGTGTCCTTGCCAATATCTATACCTCAATCAATATCATAAAAAAACAGATTATCTGGTCATTGTCACATTGTCATTTGTGGGAGTTCGCTGAATGCAAAATTGGCCACCGTGTTTCCTATATTACAACAGTGACTATACTTCAAAAGTACATTATTAGCTGTCTAGCACTTTGAAATATCTGGTGGCTGTGAAAAGTGCTATATAAATGCAAGTCTTTTCTTCTTTTAAAAGAGTGTATTCACCTATATTTATGACCAATTTTCAGCCAAGGTAAAATGGTTGATTGTAGCTTTTTATTAATTCTGCGGATGTGGGTGTTGTAGTATAATGGGGAACATCAGGGACTTTGAGGAGATGTAGTATTAATTCTAATTGTGTGATTTGCTAATGAGGCACATTATCCATCATCACAGTAAGTGTTGCAATGTCGCATGATCCTACTCTCTCTGGTAGATCTCATGGCAAGATGAAGCCGTAGTAAGATGTTTCCTAATAAAGTTAATAAAGCTTTTTTCACTTCACCAAACTCTGTAACTATTCTATGTTAGCACAATGAGACCAAGAATATTATATAGTTGCAGTGAGTGAAAGAACAAGCATGGAAAGCAATCATTACCAGAAAGCCTCAAGTAGGTCTCAGATCTCAACCAGGCAGAAGCATGGCTGAATTGCTGTTGAAGATTTGCCAGATATCACACCGCATCTGACCGAGTGATGAAGCCAAGTGGTGAGCAAGTCAGTATGGTATTTTATGCAATGGGTTGCTGTGCAGAAGATATCCCAGTCAGGCAAGGGATTGAAGAAGAAAAAGCTACATACAATGAAATAATAAAAGCATTTGATGCCTTCAATCTTCGAAAGAATACCAATATCGAGCGGGCTAAATTTAACAAGCCTACCCAACGGCAAGGGGAAAATATTGATGGATTTATAAACAATCTGTGTAGCCTTGCAGAAAACTGTGAATATAGCAGCTTAAAAGATTAACTAATCTATGGTCAGAATTGTTGTTATCGCTTTAGATGAAGCATTGTCTGACCATTTGCAATCAGTGAATGATTTAAAATTAACAGGCAATTCAACTGGGCAGACAAGTTGAGGACAGGAAGCAAAATCGATTGGCCATTTGGGGTGACAGGGAGAACAATATCCCAAAAACAACTGACTCAGTCAAGTGTGTTAAAGTTAAAAGTGGCGAAGTTGTACAAAAGCAGGGGAGGTAGGAAGAACCATCGATCAACTGTCCCAGCAACCATAATCGGTGTAGTGGGGAGAAACACAGGCACAAAAATTGCCCTGCCGAAGAGGCTGAATGCTATTTTTTGCAGAAAGAAGGGTCACTTCTGGGCTATGTGTCATAGCAAGAAGCCTGTACTGAATAAGCAAAAATAAAAGCCTTTGAAAGGTGGCAAGATCCATGAAATAGAAAGTATCAATGATATTGAGATGTCTTTCCTTGGAGAGATCCAGCAATCATGTGGAAGCTACTGGAGTACTAATATTCTAGTGGATGGAAACAAAACACGCTTTAAGTTAGACACAGATGCAACAATTTTGGTTCTTTTTGATGCTGAACTGTGGTTGGAAAAAGGTTCTCTTCAGTCATTATGCCAAAAACTATCTGGACCAGGAAATGAAGAACTCAAGCTCATAGAGAGAGAAAAGAAATCACTGAAACCTTACATATGATCCTGAACCAGAGTTGTTCACTCTTAAACAGGAAAGCCTGTATCAACTTCCACCTGATTTACAGAGTAGAGGAACTGGAAAGCTGAGGACAACAGCCTAAAAGCTTCAGAGCTGAATTCCCCCAGCTGTTCACAGGACTAGGAAAGCTGAAGACAGCGTATTAGATCACTCTTCATCCTGAAATGAAGCCAGTGTGTCTGTTTACACCCAGAAAAAGTTACAACTCTTGCAAAAGGTAAAGTAGGAAATTGATACTATATTGAAGTAAGGGGTTATTTCACCTGTGTCAGAGCCAACAAGCTTGCGCTTGGCAATGGTCACGCTGCCAAAACCCAATGAATCGATCAGACTTTGCATAGATCTTACCCAGCTGAAAAAAGCAATTGAACACAAAATTCATCCTATATTGTCTGTGGATGAGAGCTTAGCAAAATTGGAAAAAAAATTCAATCTTCATGAAGCTGGATGCAAATAGTAGCTTTTGGCATCTACCCCTTGATGAAGAGTCTAAGTTGCTCACAACCTTCATTACACCAACTGAGACTTTTTTTCAATAGATTACCCTTTGGCATCACATCAGTGCCAGAAATCTTGGTGTCCTTGCCAATGTCGAGTATCCTAGAAGGACTGGATGGAGTCGTATGTCACATGGATGATGTCCTGATTCATGGATCCACTCAGACAGAACCTGACACTGGAGTGCAGGCTGTGTTATGATGCCTACAGGAAGCAGGACTTACACTCTACAGCAAATGCGAATTCCCAGAGACAACTTTTAAGTTCCTTGGCCATATTGTGGATGCAGCCAGCATCAGAGTTGATCCACAGAAGATGAGAGCAATCAAAGAGTTTCAAGTTCCTTGGAATGTGACTGAGTTCCAGAGATTCATGGGTAAGGTAAACCAAGTCAGAAAGTTCCTGCCCAACCTAGCTGTCATCAATGCGCCACTACATCAGCTGTTACAACATGACAATACCCAGTGCTGGGACGAAGCAAAACAGAGGTCTTTTGAGAAAGGGGTATTGATATCAACTGATACTTTAGCTCACAATGGGCCAGAGCTACTCCCTATCATTGCTGCAATTACAACTTCTACAGGATTAGGAGCTATACTCTTTCAGATACAGATGGATGGAAAGCGTAGACTAGTTTACTATGCATCCTGTTCACTGACAGAGACTGAACAGAAATATGCAGTGATAGAGAAACAAGCATTAGCTGCTACCTGGAATTGTGAAAAGTTTGCAGATTACATTCTTGGTCTCCACCTCAAGATGGAGGCAAACAACTAACCCTTGGTGATACTCTTAAATTTTAAAAAGTTAGCAAAAATGCTTCCATGGGTTCAACAATTCAGACTGAGGATGTTGAGGCTTGAGGCAAAGGCAGAGTATGTTCTGGGAAAACAGAAGACAATAGGAGTTTCTTTGTCCCATATCCCAGTGGCAAGACCTGAGCAAGGTGATGCAGCCGTTATTGAAGAGGTAGAGACTTTTGCATCAATAACAACCACAACTATACCAGCAACAACTCAGTAACTGAATGAAATCAGAGATGCACTGAAATCTGATGAAGAACGTGCTCAGGTTTGAGAGTACTGTGTCAAAGGATGACCAGCATGCATGCCACACAATCTCATTCTCAGACAGTACTATTTGGAGAGAGGGCACCCCACTGTAGTTGATGTCGAGCCAGAGCAAGATATTCTGTTTTGTGGCCAGGTCTTTCAAAAGCATTGGAAGAGATGATATCAAACTGTATTACTGGTTCTATTCATTGTCAGGAGACAAGAGAACCATTGATGTCATCTTCCTTTCCATCATGACCAAGGGGAACATCAAGGGGTGGACCTCTTTGAACACAGAGGTAAGATGTTCTTGATCAGAGTAGACTACTAATCAGGATAGGTAGAGGTCAAGCAACTGCAAGGTCACACTTCTGAAGCAGTAATTAAATCATTGAAAGAGATTTTTGCAATCCATGGAATCCCAGATCTTGGACAATGGACAGCAGTTTGCCGATGAATACTTTAATAACTTCACAGCATCATATGGATTTGTCTGTACTATCAGCTCACCAAGTTATCCACAAGCCAACAATGAAGCTGAAAGAGATGAAAGCATTGCTGAAGAAGAACAATGACATCCAACTTACATGTTCTGAGCTATCATTGAACTCCACTCCAAAATGGTTTAACACCATGTGAACTCCCATGGGAAGCAGAGTGAGAACTCGCCTACTCTACACACATACTCATGCCACGTATATAAGCTGATGACTTGGAAAAGGAGAAAGAGGATGAGTGCTGTTGTAGCCAGATGTGGAACTATGACAAACATCATAAAGCATGCAACCTACCAGATCTTCAACCAGGAGAGCAAGTTTGGATCCGAGACCAAGCTTGCTATGAACAAGTGGTCAAACAGACATCACATCCATGATCCTACCTCATTCAAACTGGAAATGGTACAGTAATATGGAACAGATGTGCACTGTGTTCTGCACAGAAGCAATCTTCTACATAGTTGGGGTAGTTATCTAACAAATTGAACAGACTAAAGGTGCTGCATTCATCTACCAACCCAAATGACTACCAGACTGGTGAACCTGAATTATTTATTAATTATCCTTCTGCTCAGCACAGTCTGAGAGGCCACCCACAGGATTCAAATCCCCAATCTCCTCCAAAGGAGCAAAGGACCTGTTCAGGTAGAATTGTGAAACCGTTACAGCAGTTGTCCCTATAAAAAAAGATGGAAGTCAGAGACTTGGGGGAGATGTAGTATAACAGGAAGAATCAGAGACTTGGGGGAGGTGAGATATAAGGGGTTAATCCTATCTGCGATATGCTAATGAGACAGTATACATCATCACAGGTAGTGATGCAATGGCACATGATTCTGCTCGCTCTCTCTTGTAGACCTCATGGCAAGATGAAGCCACAGTAAGATATTTTTAAATAAACTTAGTGTTCTTATTAATTCAGCAGACTCAGTGAATATTCTGTGTTAGCACTACATGACCAAGAGTATGGTAAATGTCAGTGGAAAAGTGACATTCATTGCCCGTCTCTAGTTGCCCTAAGAAGGCGGTGGTGAGCCCTTTTCTCAAACTGTTGCAGTTCACCTGGTATTTTTGGCAGCTGTTGATTTGCCAGTCCACCTTCAGGTGTAGGTGTAGGATTGGAGTCACATATAGGCCACACCAGGGCATTAGTGAACCAGATCAACTGGAATCAACAAGTTCATGGTCACTTTTACTGTTTTATTCATTTCTAGAGCTTTTAAACTGAATTCAAATTCTCAATGTGCCATGGTGGGATTTGAGCATATTCCAGTAACTAGTCTGATAACATAACTAATGTCCACTTCTGTTTATTATGTGACTAAGTGTTATTGCAACCTGTCACTGTGCCCTACAGCAGAATGCAACGCAGTCTCCATGACACTTAAACCACAATGATCAAAACAAGGTTTAAAGCAAGGCTTAATGAAGCATTTCCATTGGGTAAAGTAATAAAAATATCCTTCAGACCACGAAGTCCAAAGAAAGCTTTTGGCTGATAATTGGAAGCAGCTAAACACAGCCCTGTCTGCCTTTTCCCTTCCCTAAGCAGAGGGAAGCCACAGTAATAATTCAACACTTTCCTCCACAACAAAAGCAAACTATTGCAGATGCTGGAACTTTCGATCAAAACAAAAAATGCTGGAAAAACACAGTGGACAGGGTTTTTCAGATGGCACGTTTTCCCACCCTGCCACCTAAAGAATCAATGGGGAATGTATCCCAGCTGATTCTAGCTGCCTCACAGACATTTAATATTCCACAGGGCGTTAATTACCTATGTTCGAAACTTCTGCCCCCATCTGGAGAGGAAGTCATCCCTTAGAGGGCTGTTGACTAATTCGATTGGCCAGCAGGTTTGTAGTCCCAGCAGCACCAGGTTTGAACAGTGGTCTTTGCTGGGACTATAGACATGCCCTGAAGAAGAGAAGGTTTTGGTTGCTGGAATTTAGATAAATGAAGGTTAAGTGAGGGCATTGTGGCGGGTTGGGCGTTGCAGATTTGAGAGGCCCCAGGGGCAGGTTAAAGGGTGGTATGTGCCTGTTGGGGGGAGCGGTGCCTCCGATAGACACAGGGGACCCCAAAGAAAAGCTCCCATCTTGCTTGACACCATCCGTCGCAGTAAACTCTGCCAGGCTACCCAACTGGCATAGGCCTCCCCAAGCCTTGGTTAATATAGTGGTGGAGGTAGTGTGAGGTACTGAAGCGGTCAGTAATAGGCCACTTAAGGGCCTCAGTAGGCCCAGGGTGGGTGAGCCACTTGACGCCTCCACCACTCCCCCATAAAATGGAAGACAGGTTGGAGCGAGTCAGTAGGCAGCGTCCAGGCTACACGCTGGCCTAGCTAACTAGCAATGCCTGCATCCCATGAATAAACTCCCCTTACCTTCACACCCATGGACAGGGGGCCACAGCATCTGTAGGGAGAGAAATAGACTTAAGAGATGAAAAACTTTTAAGCCTGGAAAAGAGGCTGTGAAAGGATAAAAGGAAATGGTCTGTGATAGAGTGGAAAGTAGGATTGATTAAATTAAAAATATGATGATGGTGCAAAGCACGAGATGATCATGGGACAAATGTAGAAATGAAAGATAGGTCCAGAGGAAGCATAAATAATTAGAGAGGAGAACAATGGTGATGTTGGGATGTTGGGATGCAGGGGCGCATAGCATGGAAAATCTGAAGAGAAGACTCCCGTGGCCTGGGACTATTGTGGAACAAAGCGAGATAAATTAAAGGAAAGCAGGTCACTCGCTGACCATGTATTGAGGAGAAAACCCCAAGCCCTCCTTCACTCCCGGTACCTCAGAATCAGCCAACCTCCATTACTAGTTACTTCTGTCTGAGGCAAAGTAATAGTTAAGCTCTAAAGATCTGAAACTCATTGGCCCAGATGCTCCAGTTAACTGCACACATTGCCACTGCCACAAAGATTTCTGTGATCCAACCTTACAGCAATTTTTCAGCTGTGACTTCTGATGCTGGCTGAAGCAGTGATGTTGTCAGCGCAGCCATCCGCATGGAAGACCAACAGCATAGAAGAAGATGGACAAAGAAAGGACTTGCCCCCTCCCCCACATTTTTGCAATATTAGCTGCTGTGTTCAAGTAAGCTTCTAAAGGTCTCAATTCTTTCAGTGGATTGTGAGTGGGTGAGTGGGTGAGTGAATGGGTGAGTAAGTGGCTGAGTAGGTGGCTGAGTCAGTGGGTGGGTGAGAGTGCGTGGTTAAGTCAGTGGGTGAGCAAATGAGTAAGCAGTCAGACCAGGTGTGGGGGGTGGCGGTGGGAGAGAGTGTCAGGTTGTGTCAGGACGGAGAGTAGTGTAGTTGGGTCGAAAGTGTCGAAATTAATTCATTCATGGGATGCGAGCATTGCTGCCTAGACTGGAACTTATTGCCCTTGAGAAGGTGGTGGTGAGCTGCATCTTGAACAGGTACAATCCATGTGGTGTAGGTACATCCACAGTGCTGTTAGGGAGAGAGTTCCAGGATTTTGGTCCAGCAACAGTGAAGGAATGGTGATACGTTTCCAAGTCAGGATGGTGAGTGGCTTGGAGGGGAACTTCCAGATGGTGGTGTTCCCATGTGTCTGCTGCCCTTGTCCTTCTAGATTAGCAGTCATAGGTTTGGAAGGTGCTGTCTAAGGAGCCTTGGTGGTTTCCTACAGTGCACCTTGTAGATGGCACACACTGCTGCTACTGTGTGCCCATGGTGGAGGGGGTGAATGTTTGTGGATGTGGTGCCAATCAAGCAGGCAGCTTTGTCTTGGATGGTGTCAAGTTTCTTGAGTGTTGTAGGAGCAAGTGGGGAGTATTTCATCACACTCCTGACTTGTGCCTTGTAGATGATGGACTGGCTTTGGGGAGTCAGGAGATGAGTTACTCGCCACAGGATTCCTAGCCTCTGACCTGCTCTTGTAGCCACAGTATTTATATGGCTTGCCCTGTTTAGTTCTGGTCAATGGTAACCCCCAGGATGTTGATAGTGGGGTTTTCAGCGATGGTAATGACATTGAACATCAAGGGGCCATGTTTAGATTCTCTCTTGTTGGAGATGGTCATTACCTGGCACTTGGCGCAAATGTTACTTGCTAGTTGTTAGCCCAAGCCTGAATATTGTCCAGGTCTTGCTGCATTTGGACATGGACTGCTTCAGTATCTGAGGAGTCACGAATGGTCCTGAACATTGTGCAAATATCAGTGAACATCCCCACTTCTGACCTTATGATGGAAGGAAGGTTATTGATGAAGCAGCAGAAGATGGTTGAGCCTGGGACACTATCCTGAGGAACTCCTGCAGTGATGTCCTGGAGCTTAGATGACTAACTTCCAACAACCACAACCATCTTCCTTTCTGTTGATATGATTCCAACCAATGGAGAATTTACCCCCGATCCTCATTGACTCCAGTTTTGCTAGGGCTCCTTCTTGCCATACTTGGACAAATGCTGCCTTGATGTTAAGGGCAGTTACTCTCACCTCACTCCTGGAGTTCAGCTCTTTTGTCTATGTTTGAACCAAGACTGCAATGAGGTCAGGAGCTGAGTGGTTCTGGCAGAACCCAAACTGAGTGTCGGAGAGCAGGTTATTGCAAAGCAACTGTCACTTGATAGCACTGTTGATGACTCCTTCCATCACTTAACTGATGTTTGAGAGTAGACTGATGGGGTTTTAATTGGCCTGGTTGGATTTGTCCTGCTTTTTGTGTACAGGACATACCTGGGCAATTTTCCACATTGTAGGATAGATGCCAGTGTTTTGGCTGTACTGGAACAGCTTGGCTAGGGGTGTGGCAAGTTCTGGAGCACAAATCTTCAGTACTATTGCTGGAATATTTTCAGGGTCCATAGCCTTTGCAGTATCCAGTGCCTTCAGCCATTTCTTGACATCACGTGCAGTGAATCGAATTGGCTAAAGACTGGCATCTGTGATGCTGGGGACCTCTGGGGGAGGCCGAGATGGATTATCTACTCAGCACTTCTGGCTGAAGATTATAGCAAATGCTTCAGCTTTATCTTTTGCACTGATGTGCTGGGCTCCCCATCAATGAGGATGGGGATATTTGTGGAGCCTCCTCCCCCAGTGAGTTGTTTAAGTGTCCATCACCATTCACGACCGGATGTGACAGGACTGCAGAGCTTAGATCTGATCTGCTGGTTGCGGGATCACTTAGCCATGTCTATCACATGCTGCTTATGCTGTTTGGCACACAAGTAGTCCTGTGTTGTAGCTTCACCAAGCTGACACCTCATTTTTTTATGCCTGGTGCTGCTCCCGGCATGCCCTCCTGCACTCTTCATTGAATAAAGAATAAAGGTTGATCCCTGGCTTAGTGGTAATTGTAGATGGTTGGGGGGGAGGGGGGGGGGTATGCCAGGCCATGAGGTTACAGATTGTGGTTAAGTTCAATTCTGCTGCTGCTGATGGCCCACAGTGCCTCATGGACACCCAGTCTTGAGTTGCTAGTGGTGGGAGAGAGAGTAGGGTCAGGTTGGGTTGGGAGATGGAGGCGTGGGGTGGTGGTAATTGGATTGGAGTGTGATTGGGGGGGTCGGTTGTGGTGCTTTATTCAGTTAGGCCAGCTAATCACTGAGTTATACTAGGTATAACATTTCCAGGTTCATTATCCAGCTAAGTCCCACATTCCTAGCCCAAGTCTCTGACATTGAGCTCAGTGGCAGAAACGTTCGCTGAGGCTCCGGGACAGCAGAAATCACCTCATCGGATGTTTAATCTTCCCATACAATTTTGGCGTGTGTGAGAGTCAGGATGTCATTGGGGTCCCAACTTAAGGTCCAAGATGATATAGATACCGGAAGATTTGGGCCTTTGTTACACCAGAAGGCTGTAAAGTGTCTTGTAGATAGATTAGAAGCTGTGCTCCAAGCTTCACATGATCAATGTTGAGATGGATGGGGAATTAGGGTGACAAATTCAGGAACAGAGATTTTCAGCAAAGCGATCACCCAATCTGCGTTTGTGTTCACGCAATCCCATTCACTGCAGCTTAGATAGTGTCTGGGTCCACGACTATATCCTCACACTTTGGGGCACTGAGTGTTAGTGCTTCAACACTGCTCTTGCTTTCATTAACAGAATTTTCTATTGTTAATAAAGGTATGCTGTTTCTCAGTTGTCTTGGTTAAATTCAAAATTGGCTACCAAAATGAGTGAATCTGGCATAAACAGCTGTTAAATTGTTAGCCATTGCAAATTGGTTACACATCCCAGCTCCTTATCTGCGATCTGGAATTGGAGTTTCTGGAAAAGAAGTACAACTGCATTCTAGGGAGCGCATTCCACTAAATGGTTGAGTAATCTTATTCAAGAATGTCCCAAGTACAAAGACAATAAAATTGTAAAAGATCAGAGAAGGAAGGCCTTTGAAGGGAAATGTCATTGGAGAGATGTCAAACACAGAAGAAGCAACTAAATGTATGAGTAAGTTTAATCATTCTGTTGTGAATTACATCATTTTTTATTTAGCAAAAGATGCATGGAACTCCTGGAAATACTATGCAGATGGAGTTTATGGCCTATTACAGTATTTCCGTGAATCCTCTGTCAAAGCTATTGCCGATGATGGCCACAATCTTTGCAGAAATTCACCCTGCCCCCTTATTTTGAGCAGTACGTTCTTGGGTGATGGAAGGAGTCATTAACAGTACAAATAATCTGTTCACTGATATTCATTTTGGGTTCTGTCTGGACCACTCGGCTTCACAACCTTGGCCAAATATGGACAAAGTACAGAATCCAGGAATTGAGGAGGAGCAATTGCTCTTAACGTTAAGGCAGCATTCAACTAGGTGTGGCACCAAGGAATCCCAGTAAAACTTAAGTCAATGTGAATCAGGAGAAAATTTTCCAGGAATATTTTTGTACTTGTTGGAGGCCAATTAACTCAACTCTAGGACGTTGCAGCAGAATGGTGTCCCAGGTCCAGCTATCTTCAGCTGTTTCATTATTGACTTCATCCCCATCAACCCTTCTGCCCTTTCTTTCTTTTTGATCACCTTTTCTCTCTACCCATGTATCCCCTTCTCATTGTCCTTTCTTTTCTAATGCTCTTCCATATCCTCCATTTTCCCTTCCCTTCCCTTTAATCAGCCACAGCTACTTGACTGTTGCTGCTATTGGAAGCAATTGCATTTGCTCTGAATGGTAGATGAGAAATTTCTCTGGAGAATTTTCATCCACTGCACATAACAGCCAAGCCCATATCAATTAGCATCAGATCTTAGTAGGAACAGCACTTGAAGGGTGATGGTCCTTTATGTTCTTCCAGAAAGGCATTTGGTGAACGATAGAACTGGAGCCAATCTTTATGCATTGTTATATTTATTCTGCCTCAGAGAGTGGAAGGCAATTGCAGATCACCACTGAAAAAAACTGCCAAGAAAACAGCTCAGGATGAAGCATCAGCAGACAATGAACCAAGGACCTGCCCTCATTCAAGCAGAGACACATGAATGAATGAATGAATGAATGAATATCTATTTACAGAGATGCACATTACAAGCTCAAATGAATCCCCAGTTAGTGCCCACAACCTGCTTACAATTTAATGCAATGGGCCATAACTTCCAACTAGCATCAGGAAGTGCTGGTCCGCAGAAATTAGAAGAAATAAATGCTTAACTTACCTGGTCTTGAAAATTGTGTGGCCACTTCCGTTCACCAGAGATGCTTGGGGCCCACATCGAAAGAATCCTTACAGGCCCCTGCGAAGTCTAAATCCTGCGCATTCAAGGAGGCCACATCCCCTTTTTTACAGCACTTGCTGCTGTAAAGCGGGTAAGTTTAAAGGGTCAGAGAAATTGACAGGCCAGGGAGAAGGTAAGTGCCTAAAGTAAGTAGATAGGATTTGGAGGTTGGGAGAGGTCCAGAGGTTGGGCGGTGTGGTCCAGAGGTCGGGGGGGGGTTGGATGGGGGGAGTCATTTGGAGGGGTTGGGGGTGTGGGGGAGTCCCATGGGGTTGGTCTAGGCCTTTAAGATAATTACCCAGAAGTTAGAAGAGGTTTTAATTCTTCTAACTTTTTCTGGGTAATTATAGCTATAATCCCGGCAGAACCATCGAAGTTGGTTCACAGCACAGTGCAATTGTCCAGAGGAAGTGTGCACTTCTAGGCAAATGCTGTGCAAACCCTTACCTGGGAATTTGCCAGAGAGATTCCCCAGTGCATCTTTGGGGTACCACCCAAATCCGACGCTGGGGAGCACGGAAGTTACGGGCCAATATATAATTAACACTCTACTGCACTAATATTTGCTGAGGGGTGTTAACCAGGTCCACAAACACTGAAACAAAAGCAAAATATTGAAGATGCTGGAAACATGAAAGAAAACCAGAAACTATTGGAAATACTTAGCAGGTCAGGCAGCATCTGTGAAAAGAGAAACAGAGATAATGGTTCAGAGTATTGTCAGAATTGTCTGAGTATCTCCAAAACGTTCTGGTTCTATTCCACAAAACATTGATGTGAGTCAATGGGATTGAACATGTATATGATCATTGAGGAAACACTTCAGTACTAGGATATCCTCATTGGAAAAGGGCAGTTTGGAGGTGAACTAATTGAGCAACCATGTCCACCGTATCTGGAAGACATGCTGCTGTTACTGCAATTTGCCCACTATACGCTGTAGATGGTAAAACTGAAAGTCAAGTGCCACCCATATATTTTTATAAAATGGCTTAATGCAGAATTCCTGGAATCTCTATTTGACAACTGTCTCTCATAAATGTTAGCAATTGCATCCTAATCAATACTACTGCTGAAGAATACCAAGACTAATTAATTTGCTTTAATACAAATAGCTGATTGAAACTGCTTGAAGACCCAACATTAACTGAAATCAGCTGAGTATAGGGTAATTATAGGGAAAGTACCGATTGAATTGCCCAAAGTAGACAGCCGTGCTCCCTCTGAGCCATGACTGATTACAACCAAGTTCAGGGCCTCTTAAAACCTCTCTCAAAGTGTCAGAAGCGGCTCAAGTGATAGGCCTTTTGCTCCTTCTGAGTCCAAAGGTTGTGGCGTCAAGTCCTATTCCAGGGACTGGAGTAAAAAAATCTGGGCTGACGTTCCAGGGCAGTACTGAGGGAATGCAGAGCTGTCAGAGGTGTTGCCTTCTGGAAGAAACATTAAACCAAGGCCCCCACTGCTTTCTCGGGTGGATGTAAAAGTTCCCATGGCACTATTTTGAAGGAAGGTAAGGGAGTACTCATGGTGCCCTGGCCAATATTTGTCCTTCAATCAACCTCCCCAACATAGACAATCTGGTCATTATTACATTGCTGCCTGTATAAGCTTGCTATGCACAAACTAGCATTAACATAACCTACATTACAACAGTTACTAAACTTCAAAAGCATTTGATTGGCTTTAAAGTGCTTTGGGACATCCCGAATTCAGAAAAGGCCCTATATAAATGTTCTCTTTCCTATTCAGAACCTGTGCGCCTGTTCAAGATATCAGCACCTTCCAGGGATATTTTGCACATGTGTGACTCAGGCCCTGGACTTTCCCTTTCACTTCTTGGCCTGCTGTAAGTCTGATTCTTAGCATTGCTTTCAAATTTAAAAAGCCACGGAGTCCTACCTATGCCAAAAGAAAACTCAAATTTAAAATCTATCTATAAAAGATAAAATGCTGGAGGAGCTTGAGACCAGGCCCTCAGTATATGATCCATTTTTGCAGCCTTTTCTAGCCCTACAACTGCCTTTCCACAAGATTCACTGTTCCTTTAATTGCATATTGAATTGCTGGCCCCCACACTGATATTTCCTCCCCTAAACCTTTCCACCTCTGTCTTTCTTTAAAACCTTCCTTAAAACTCATGTCTTTGACCAAACTTACATTCAGTTTCGATAATAATTCCTTCCTTAGCACAACAACCATAGTTGTGATTATGCCTCTGTGAATTGGGATTTTTTTCATTGCTGAAGAAAGAGACTTTTTTGTTGAAGCTTTTCATCTTGCACTCACCAGGATAATTTGCAAGAAAGTACCAATGTCAAGAGGAAACAGCATATTAATGCTGTATGGCCAGAATTTTCTCGGTGTGCTGGGGCGGGCACTGCAAGCTGACGCGTGAAATAACATGCGGTGATGTCAGGCGAGCGTACCGATGTCACCGCGCACCATCACGATACTTAGGTGGGCGGGTGCGTGATATTCTCGGATGTGCACCTGCCATTAATTAATCAGGTACTTAAGGCTCTTGAGGCAGCAATTGTCTGTAATTTTTCGGGGCCCGTGTGATCTTCAGGACGTCACACAGGTGCAACGGGCAGGCGGGTAGGAGACATTTGTATAAATCTCATCCACAAGCAGGATAAGAGGGGTGAGTGGGGTTGCGAGTGGTATCTATTAGATATTTAATTGTGAAAGTTACTGCTACTTGCCTGTGTGAGCAGGAATACTCCAAACCTCTTCACAGCTGCTTGGACAGGAGTAACAGCCTTCAGGTCAGGGCTCTACAGTAAAGATCATTTTTGGGGTCTGCAGCTTTCAGGAAGCCTTCCCTCAGCCTGGGAATGGGAGTTGTGGTCTCCACTGGGGGCACCTCCTCTGAGGAGGAAGGGAGGGCCAGAAGGGGGAGGAGGCCAGGAGTCCACATTCAGCCTCCAGGAGAGCCACCTTTGGGAGGAGAGGTACAGGCATTAGGGGCGCAATACCAACAGGAAGTCCAAGGTAGAAGTGGCTGCAGAAGACGCCAAAATCCTGCTGCCGGGGTATACAGGCGGCGAAGCAGCTGCCTCAATAAGCCTGTGGTCCAGTGCCGAAGGAGGCTCCATTTCTCAAGGGAGACAGTCACCTCCATTTGTCAGATGATAGGCCCTGAGATCTCTGCAAACTGTGTGGGTGGGCACCCCATGCCAGTGGGGCTGAAGGTCACGGCTGCCCTCAACTTCTATGCCTCTGGCTCTTTCTGGATGGGTGATCTTTGTGGAGTCTCCCAGTCAGCTGTCTACACTTGTATCAAACAGGTGACAGACGCTCAGTTCAGGTGTGCACTGATTTTCATCCACTACTGCTGGGATGAGGCAAGCCAGACAGAGCGAGCCAGAGGCTTTGCTGTGATTGCTGACTTCCCCCGAGTCCAGGGTGCAATGGACTACACACATGTGCCATCAAGGTGCCAGCTGGTGAGCCCGGTGCCTTCGTCAACAGGAAGGGATTCCACTCCATGAACGTGCAGATAGTGAGTGATCACAGGATGCTGATTCTACAAGTCTGTGCAAGGTACCCAGGTAGCTCTCATGATGCCTACATCCTCAGACATTCCCAGGTACCGTGGCTCTTCGGTGCTTCAGCCCAGCTGGATGGATGGCTGCTGGGTGACAAGGGCTATCCCCTCAAAAGGTGGCTCATGAATCCTCTCCAGCATCCAAGAACAGAAGCTGAGCATGGGTACAATAGGAGCCTCCACAAGGGCTGTGGTGGAGAGAGCCATTTGTCTTCCCAAGATGCGCTTCCGATGCCTGGACCGTTCAGGGGGTGCACTCCTGTACCCCACAGATCGTGTCCCTGTGATAGTGGTTGCATGCTGCACTCTCCACAATCTGGCGCTGGAAAGGGGCGACGCAGTGGAAGAGGAAGATGTAGACACAGTGGCTCTGGATGCATACGATGAGTCCAGCATTGAGGCCGAGGATGAGCATGCACAGGAGAACGCTGAGGGGGTAGACACTGACCTGGGCATACTCCAGGGAGGCAGGGACACCCGGGAGGCTTTAATCCAAAGAACTTTCAGCTAGCACACCACAGATGGATCTTCAAAACACACCAGTCTGCAGGCTCCACACTCGATAACTGAGTGCAAAATCTGCCTGGATAGTAACATTAACTAAGGCCCTTGTCAATAAAGCTCAATGTCAAACAACTCACTCATAACATCATGGGTTCCTGTCCAACTGCAGAAGTAAGGGATCACCCTGAGGCATGGCAATATATCAAAATTTAATGATATTACAAAATGAACTTCAGAAAGGAAAAAAAAGGTGTTGCACATCACACCAAATCTTAATTAACTAATAGTGGGGCAACATAAAAGCACCAGTGAGAAACACTTGGTGTGCCTAATGTGCTGGAGAAGTCCACGCGGAGCATCACCGATGCAATGAGCCTCTTGGCCAAGTGCCACACTTCTTCCATGGGTTACGGGTGCTACGTCTAGGTGCTGTCCCCTCGCTGGCACTGGTATCTGAGACAACCTGTTCACTGTGCTGTCCTGTTGGCCTCGATGACCTTGGTGGATGTCTTCTGGCCCGTGGAGCCTTTGATGGCCCTACCTGGGAGGGAGTGGCCAGTTCCACAGCTGGCATCTCCCCAGTCGCAGCAGCCTCATCAGATGCCACAGTCACTGATGGGGGGGGGGGTGGGCGTGGAGCTGCTGCCCTCATCTGGAGTGCCGTGAGAGGAGCCTGCAGAAACAACAGGCAGTTGCTGCGCTGATGTGAGATTGCTTTGGAGCCCCCTGCTCACCGTAGGTGGATGGGCATCAAGCTGGGATACTTGGTGCCCAAACCATCTCCCACACTGGCACTGATTAGCTGAGGCCAATGCCGCTGTGAGGACTTGCAGGTCCGAGCGCAACCCAGGAGGCCCTGATTGTTCTCCTGGAGGACCCTCTCCGCGAGAGTCACCACTCTCTCCATGGAGGGAGCATGTGTAAAATGGCGGCATGGACCCGATCGTGGGTGGTGATCGGTCTGTACCCGCCCGCGCCAGCTCACACGCGGCCTGCCTGACATGGGGAAAATTCTCCCCTATAAGAAGAGAGTGCTGTTTGGTTGGCAAGTGGATTCTGATTGGTAGAGACATTGCCATGAAGGATGCACCAGTTGATGGTGACTGACAGTTAACTGCCAAACTGTGCTTATCCCCTTGTTAGCAAAATAATAATGGAAGTAATTATTGTGTGAGAGAGGAGGCACAGAACTTGGAAAAGGGGGGAAAGTATAGAGAAAGGAAAATAACTGCTTGGTAGTACAGAACTTGAGTATTGCTGAAAAACAGACAAGCTGTTGAAGCTTTTCGTCTTGCACTCATCAGGACAGATGCAAGAATGCCAAGTTTCAAAGGAAGCAACAATCTATTTTGCATGAGAAAATTGTGCTGATTGGTTGGCAAGTTGACTCCGATGGGTCAAGGCTTTGCCGTGAAGAATGCAGAAAACTCAAGGCTAAAACAATACATGTAAATATTGTCGGGAACATCATACAAAAGTAAAGGAAACAGATACAGCTTGAGGAAAGTAGTGCTCCAACTGCAAGAAGCTGAATCATTTTCCATGTAGATGTTTTGCTGTAAAGAAGAAAAGCAAACCTGTAAAAATGGTTGCTGGAGAGATGACAGACAATGATTCTGGAAAACCATTCTATACCCTAGAACAGGTTGGCACCATCAAGTTTCATGGTAAAAATCATGACTGTTGGAGTGAAGGCTACAGAAGGGGAGCATCAAGTGAATGTGAAGTGTCAGGTGGACAATGGTGCTTCATGCAACATCATGAGCTTCACAGATATGCATGAAATTGCTCAAAATGGTGACCCGAGAATGAAACCATCCAAGTTAAAGTTGAGGCTTTATGACGGAATGACACTCAACACAAGAGGACAATCTGAGTTGAGAATCCAAGCAATAGGGACTAAGAAGATCTGCTGTTCAAGGTAGTAGACACAAAGCAAAATCCCCACAAGTTAAAGCTTGGAGTGGTAACTCTCCAATTAGCAGAAGAGGTTTACAGTATTTTGCATGACATCAACTTTGCCCTCCAGCAAGATGAGCAACAGAGGAAGTTGCTGGAGGGAAAAGTCAGCAAGTATGAGCAGCAGCTCATTACGCTTCAGTCTAGTCAGCAGGAATCAGAGAGGACAATACTGTAGAGAAGCGACTTGATGATGTCATTGAGGACCTTCACAAGTTCCATAGTAATTATTCCAGCCTGCTCACAGATACTGAGAATATAAGAGAGGAACAGCACCCAACTCTCATTGCTTCACTGATCTTCAGGTTAAAATGGTGTCTGCGGAGGCTGACCTGAAGAGCAAGATGGAAGAGCTGGAGAAGCTGTACATTCAACTAATGGCAGCCAGCTCAGAGAAAGAACGACTGGAGGAGAGAATGAAGTTGATTGCGGCCAGTTAGAATAAAGACATGGAGAAAGAATACCCAGTTCAGGCCATCCAACAGGTAGAACTAGAGCAGCTGGCAAACATGATGAAGGATAAAGATGTTCAGATCATACTTTGCAACAGGAGGTACTGCAGCTCAAAGAAACAGTGATACAGCAATAGAACAGAAGCACCAATTGAGATTTGTCCAAACACAAACCTAAGAAATACGCTTCCCAGAGGTGTCTGTACCCTCACAACTGTTCTATAGCAATTGATTGCAAGAGTTCAAGCAGAAGGCTTTGGAATTCCTGAACCAAAAGAGCAAAGATCTCTCAGACCTTTTAAGTTAAAGAAAGCCAAAGAAGTCCAAAACACTTTACACGTGTTGTGACATGGCAGATGGTGTTTGCCAGGTGGACCAAATCCACAAGGGAAACTTGGCCATGCTATCACAACAGGTTTGCAATTTGTATTTATTACGAGAAGATATGTGCACCGAATTCAGAAGTAATGAGTCCACTAAGACCTTTAGAGATTTAAAAAATTAAATTAAAATACTTATTAATAAAATAAAAGATTTCAAGAATGTACATAAAACTACAATTACTTAATATTACAACTCCTAAAATCTCTAATTAACCTGACTTCCAGTTACACATGCACTTTAAAGCAACAGTCCAAAATAGATTTTAGATTAATAAAAAACAGCAGGTTAACACAGTACCCACTTGATAGTGGAATTTCAAATAGCTTTCTAGAGCTTTAGTTACTGGACAAAACAGACTTATGCACAAATGGCTGGAGGCTTCTTCAAGTCTGTTTCACACAATGCTGTTAGATATATGCCCCCCAAAATAACCTTTCATTTTCCTTTATATATGTTTCTCTCTCTTTAATATGTAAGTTCTATTGTTCCTTATGTCTTTGGAACTGTACCTTTCCCATAATATAAAAACTTTCATGTTGCCAATATTGTCAGTAACCTTTGGGGAAAATAAACACACTGCTTAGCCTTGCTTATCTAGCTAGTTGTAAACCTACTAATATCCCTTTGAAATCCAAACAATCCCTTCACTTAGCTAAATATGAAAATTCCCTTCACAACTTACATGCTAAGACAGCATCCATGTTTATTCATTAGCATTTCAAATACATTTCTACACCTAGCTTCTTTTGATAATTTCAAGCTTGCAGTCTACCTGACTCCAAATGTATTTAATTCTCACAGGCAGATCCATTTACACCCACACCCATAAACCTACTTTACAATAAACCAGAAAAATATTATGAACATTATTATACTTTTGTAACACAAGCATATTCTGACCAGTACAGAATGGCTCTCACTAAGACAGAAGGAATGCTGAGGGGCTTTCAGAAAAGTGTGGAAGAGGAGCAGCGTGTATGAAAATGGAAGATCATGGAGTCCAAGGCACAAGCACAAGTAAAAACATTAGAGGACACTGGAGAAAATGCAGCTAGAATCCCAAAACACAGAATAGATGAAGTAACCAGTTATTGAACTGGAGGAACAGTTACAACAGCAATTAGAATCTGCACAAACACAGTTTCAGAAATACTCTGTGAAATAAAAAATTGAGCAATCTCCTAACAGAATCATAAGTTTGGAGGTAGCCACAGAGCTGCCAGGTGTGGCAGTTTAAGAGGCCTGCCTCAGTGCTGTGGAACTTCATTCCAGTTACACTAAAAACAGAAAGACACTCCAGCCCTCACCCCCTCACACCCCCTTACCCCACACACAATCCCCATGTCCCATCCATGCCACCTCATGCCACCCACCCATCTCCTATGATCCCTCATGCCTCCCATGCCAGGATATGCTCCCCATATACCTCTATGGCTCCTCATGCCCAACATGGAAAGCTATGGCACTTCCATACCCATTTACACATTAGGTACTGTATCAAGCCAATGAACACTGTATTGATAATAGGATGTGTTAAAAAAAAAGCTTTAAAAACAGTAATTCATTGATTACTTTCTGCTTTCTTAAAAAAACCTCTTTTTTACTACAGCCCAATGAACGGGTCAATCATCCAGACCCTCTAAAATACCAATATCTGAAACTGCAAGCACTTGAGACTTCTTAATTTTGTGTAAATAAACATTGTGATATTGATAGCATAGGTCAAAGAGCCAGAGCTAATAATCAAGCAACATTTTCCCTGGGGCTCAAGTGTTTCAGTACTCTAATGGATTTCTGGGCTGTCAGCCAAGCATACATAATGAAGCTGAGGTATTAAAATAGTACTTTGCACCTGTGTTCACTAAAGATGATGCTACCAATGTTACAGAAAAGGATGAAGCAGTAGAGAAATAGGATAGGATAAAAACAAGAGATGTTAAAAAAGATGACAGAAGTCCTCAAGACAGAAAAGGAAACCTGCCTGGATGGAAAGCATCATTGCTTACTAACTAAAGTTAGGCTGGAAATTGTGTTGATTCTGACTCCAACCATAGAATCTGACTTAGACTTAGATATCAGATGGTGCCAGAGGACTGGGGGATTGGAAATGTTATACCCCTGTTCAAGAAAGGGAAAACAAAGCAATCATAGAACTGTTAACCTAATATTGGCGGTGGGGAAATAGGCCAGGGCAAACATAATTGTCATTTGGAAAAGTATGAACTAATTAAGGAAAGCCAGAGGGAATTTGTTAAACTATAAATTGGATGTGTTTGACAAACTTGACTGACTACTTTGAAGAAGTCATGGAGATCGTTGATGAGCAGTTGGTGTTGTGTATATGGACTTTCAAAATTTCTTTGGCAAAGTACCATGTAAAAGGCTTTTTAGCAAAATTAATACCCATGGGATTAAAGAGATTGCAGTGCTATAGATGCAAAATTGGCTATGGCACAAAATTCAGGAATAGAGGCGAATGGTTGTTTGCCAGGCTGGAGGACAGAGTTATTCTCCAGGGGAAGGATTTTCCCCTCATTGGCTGGGCCCAGCAGGCCGGCCCGGGAGCAGCTGCGCAACGGTCCACCACCCACAATCGGGCCCCAACCGTGATTTCATGCTGGCTGGCCAATTAATGGCCAGCCGGCGTGATTCGCTTGCTGAAATGCTCAGCGCTGCCTGGTTGAGGGGGTGGGAGGAGGATGAGCGTGGAAGTCAGCGCATGCATGCGGGTGAACTCAGTGAAAGCTCCCTGAAGGCAGACAGCGGCCTCAGGGAGCTGAAGATTTCTAACATTAAAAATAAAGATTCTAAAATTAAGGTAAACATGTCCCCTCATGTGCCTCTGCCACATGAGCAGGGACCTGTTAAAAATGAGATTTAAAAATTTTTATTTTGTTTTTAATTAAAATCGGAAACCCCAATTCGCCCGTGGGTAAGGCTTCCTCAAAAATCCAAAGGCTGATTGGCCTCTTTGCCCACCCGCCAACCACAAGAGTGGATGGGCAGGGAAAATTCACTTTAATTAATTTATTAATGTGCTTAACAGCCCTCTTAATTGTCAGCGGGCGCGCACGGGAGTTGGCATTGTGCCTGCCAACTGAAATATCGCACGAGTACGCGATGATGTTGGGACGCTCGCCTGACATCATCACACGTTCTTTCACGCTTGTGTGTGTTGGGCCCGCACCCGCAGGCCGAGCTGAAAATCCAGCCCCAGGAGTTATTTGTAGGACCACTGCTCTTTTCGATAAATAATAATAACCTGGTCTTGGGCATACAAGGGCATCATTTCAAAGATGACAGAAAACTGGGAAATGTAGCAAACAATGAGGATAGTGACAGGTTTCAGGAAGACTTAGAGAACCTGGTGAAATGGGCAGACATACAACAGATCAAATTAAATGCAGAGAAGTATGAAGTGATACTTTTGGTGGGCATAATCAGGAGAGGCAACATAAACAGAATGATCCAGTTTTAAAGGGGAAACAAGAACAGAGAGACAACAGCAGAACAAGTTGCGACAGCTGTTGAGCTTCCAACCACCCGTCATTTGGATATTCCGCTCCACTCCCACAGACTTTTCTGTCTTCAGCTTCCTGCAGTGTTCCAATGAATCTTAACATACGCTCAAGGAAGAACACCTCATCTTTTGACAGGGCACACATACTTTACAGCCCTCCCGAACTCAACATTGAGCTTAAAAGTTTTATATCGCAACCTCTGCCTCAATTTTGTTTCTTTTTTCTTTGTTGGTTTTGTTTTATTCTCCCTATTTCTCTCTTTTTTCCCTTTTTTGCTTTTGGGCATCAGTTAATCATGATTCAGTCATTCATTCTACCTCTAGACACATCCTTCATTTCATGTTCCATTGCCACTTCCTTTGGCCTTACATAGTGAACCCTTTTGTCATTTCGTCTCTCCGGCCCTCCGCCCTATTACAGGCCTTCCCTTTTCTTCTTTTCCCCATCCTCTTCCCTTTCATTGGCTTAAAACTATTACACCTCCAACTTTTTCCAGTTAAAAAAGGACATCTGGGCATGCAGGTGGAGGGAATGACTGAAGTACTAAATGAGTTCTTTGCATTTGTCTTTACCAAGGAAGAAGATGCTGCCCTGGTCATAGTCAAAGATGACATACTTCATTGACATGATTTTAAAAAGTCAGGTATTGCAATGGCTGACTGCACTTAAAGTTGATATGTCACCAGAACCTGATGTGTTGCATCCGATGATGCTGATGGAAATAAATGTGGAAATTGCAGAATTATTGGCCATAATTTTCCAATCCTCCTAATAAACAGGGATAATGCCTGGGATCTGGAGAATTGCAAATGTTACACACTTGTTCAAAAAAAGGCCTAAGGATAAACCCAATAACTACAAGTCAGTCAGTTTAATCTTGGTGGTTGGGAAGCTATTAGAAACAATAATCCAGGACAAAATTAAAAGTTACTTGAGCAAGTGTGGATTAATAAAGGAGAGCCAGCACAGAGTGTCTAGGACAAATCATGTTTCACCAGCTTGATTGATTTTTTTGATGAGGTAACTGAGATGGTTGAAGAGGGTAACGCAGCTGATGTGGTGTAGGGACTTCCAAAAAGCATTTGATAAAATGTCATATAAAATATTTGTCAGGAAAGTTGAAACACACATGGAATAAAATGGAAAGTGGCAGCATAGATACCAAACTGCCTAACTGACAAAGAACAGAGAGTCGTGGTGAACAGTTATTTTTCGGACCTTCAGAAGGTTTGCAGTGGAGTTCCCCAGAGGTCATTGCTTTCCTTAATACATATTAATGACTTAAAGTTTGGCATGCAGAGTACAATTTCAAACTTTGCTGATGACAAAGATTGAGAGTTTTGTTAACTGTGAGGATGTGAGGAGGATAGTGATAGACTTCAAAAAGATACAGGCAGGCTGGTGGAATGGGTAGACACATGGCAGATGAGACTTAATGCAGAAAAATGCGAAGTAGTACATTTTGGTGGGAAGAGCAAGGAGAAAAATTATCAAAATAGAAGTACAACTCTAAAGATGGTGCAGAACAGAGAGACATGGGGTTATATGTACATAAATTTTTGAAGGTGGCAGGACAGGTTAAGAAAGTGGTTAAAAAGTATTGGGATGCTGGTCTTTAAAAATAGATGCATAGAGCTTGGTTTTGCCATCTGATGCAGGGCAAACTCATATCGGGTAGGTGGAAAAGTCGCGGAGAGACTGCAATTCCAAAATTGCAACCTGATTCTTGCCGGTCGCTCTTTGGACCAGCTCGGAAAACAAGGCAGGGCACGATTCAACGCTCATGAAAATGGACATTGGGACTTCCATGCTGTTGGCTATCTTAATTTTGTATTTCCTGGTGTTTGATATTTTCAGTAAGGCAGGTAGGTTCCTGAGGCCTGTGAGAATATGTCAAGTCAGAAGGTTCATGAACCATGGAGGGAAACCTGCTCTGGTGTTGGGAACATTTTGACAGGTAAGTTTATAAGTTGCTGCCAAGTACGCATGTTATAATTAGATGCTGTATGATAATTTAAGTATGTTTAAATGCAGTGATTGATAATAGGACTTGGTTCTTAAAAGATGTGACCCCATTAAATTGACCAGCATTGTAAAAATATTCACATGCATTAGAATAAATTTTCTATTGGATAAGGTGTTCTTCCTCATTCAACAATATTGTGATATACCATTTTAACCCTATGCTTTAATCTTTACAGTGATTCACAATCCAACCATATCTTCAGCTGTTTGAAGTAGTAGAGCAGATGACTATCCGTTCCATAACTACAAAGGCATTAATGTATTCATCGCTAAAGATTTGTTGACACAGTTGTGCTTTGGAAGCCCTTTATGAATTCTTTGTTGAGTTGTAAGCCCCACTAATGAATTAAGCTCAGCAGGGGTTGTCTATATAGTTGTGAAATTGAACCCAAATGGTTGCTTGGCTGAGTTCCAATCCCACTAATGGATTTAGTTCTGTAGGGGTTGTTGCCACAGCTGTAAAGGGAGCAATGAACTTTGTTTTGATTGACAATTTTATAAGCAATTAATAGGGTTAAAAATTTTGAAGAGGTTTTTGAATGGCTGTTTGTTTATTTTGACAGTTTTATGAGTGCTTGGGGGAATAACTTATTTTTCAAGTCACACTTGAATAGTCCATGTATTTGATTGACAGTTCTATGCATTCCTAAATGGATTAAAGGTTTTGAAGAGCTTTTTGAATACCTCTTTGTTTATTTCAAAAGTTTCTTGAGCATCTCAAGAACTTCCAATTTTTATTATAGGGCTCATGAGTCCTGTCCATAGTGGATACTGGTCGACTGGGCATTGGCGTATGGAAGGAGCATGGGGGCTATGGAAGAGGCATGGGGATATTGAAGGCTCATCAGGGGTATTGAAGCAGCATGGGGGTTATGGAGAGGGCATGGGGTGGATGGGAATGAGGGAGTAAGGGATGAGGGCTAGGGTGCCTAACACATGTACAGAAGACTGATGTCTCAGTGAATGGAGGTGAGCCTTCTAACATGCTGCCTTAGCATCCACCAGCCTCTATTCCTACCTCTGGCCTGCTCAGGAGGCAGCTGCCCCAACACCAGCCCACCACCGACTCTGCGGGATGAACGTTTGTGGTGAATTAGGAGGTCCTCCCTTTTAGGGAAAATTATGGCCCATAGAGTACAAAGCAAAGAAGTTATGATGAGCATTTATGAAACTCTGATTTGGTGTGAACTGGGGTATTGTGTAAAATTTTGGGCATTGCACTTTAGGGAAGAGGTACAGGCTTTAGAGAGGGTGCAGAAAAGATTCATGAGAATTAGATGGGGGACTTCAGTTTCATGAATAGATTGGGAAGTTGGTGTTGTCCTCCCTAGAGAAGAGACAGTTGAGAGGATATTTGAATAATGTATTTAAAATCAAGAGACATCCAGACAGAGTAGATTTAGAGAGACATTCCCATTGGCAGAAGGATCAAGATGCAAAGGGCACTGGTTTAAGGTGATTTGCAAAGGAACCAACAGCGACATGAGGAAAAGCCTTTTTACACAGCGAGTACAACCTGGAATACACTACCTTTGATTGTGGTGGAGGCTGATTCAATAGAGACTTTCAAAAGGAAATTCAATAAAAGCACCTGAAGGGAAAAATTTTACAGGGCTACAGGAAAAAGGTGAAGATTACTGAAGCATTCTTGCAGAAAATCAGAATGGACATGATGGCTACATGGCCACCTTCTGTGCTGTAACCATTCTATGATTCTATTCTAATGCAACATCATCAATCTGGGCTGGATTATACGCTGAGGGCGGACTTCCTGCACGCCAGCATAAATGCCGGTGCAGAGCCTACCTCCACTTAGCCGGCTTGCCCCCTTTTAATTTTTTGGGCAACAGTCCTGCAGTTAATATGAGGCGAGACTTCCATCTGTCTCCAGGTAGAAATCTCACCTCATAGAGCTGCCAGCCAATCAGAAGTTAGCAGCTCTGCGCACCTGCAGCACCAACAGGAGTGGTGTCCACTGGCAGAATTGCAGTCAGGCTGAGGAGCTGGTGGTGTTCAGTGATGGACCCAGACATTCAAGTACATCCAGGACTTGGCTGGGGCCAGGCTGACAGGTCCTGTTGAGGAGGTGTGGCGGGGACATGTTAGACAGGTCGGACGGACTGAGATTAGTTTGTAGGGAGGCAAAATTCTAGGAAAGGGTCTCCAACTGGCACCAGGGGCCCAGCAAGAGACAGTCCCAACTTTAATAGGCAACATGCAGCAAGGTTAAACTTGCCAGGCTGCACATCGAGCGCCAGCCTCTCCCACCACCCCTTAAATCAAAGCTCTGGTGAAATGAGGCCCTGAATTGGGCATTAATTGCTGACTTGAGGGCCTCAATTGGGCTACTGGTGGGCGACCCACCTGACACCTCCCTGCCACTCATAAAATTGTGAAAGAGGCAAGCGGGCAGGCGATGGGCATGCCCCCTGACTTATGGACCCATCTACCTGTGTTCCCACCCACAGGTGGTCCTTAAAATTCAACGTATTAACTCTGTTTCTCTCCCCACAGATGATCTCGGGCCTACTGAGTGTTTCTAGTATTTCTGTATTTATTTCTGATTCCCAGCATCTGCAATAATTTGCTTTTGATAAAGGTTTAAGTTGATGGGGTAAAAGAACCAGGAACTTATTTTTAAGTTCAAAATGAAAGGATGGTGGAAGCAGATTCAATAATGCCTTTCGAAAAGGAATTGGACAAATTCTTAAAAGGAAAACATTTACAGAACCGTGGGGTAATAGCAGGGGTGTGGAACTATTTGGAAAACTGTACTAAAGAGCTAGCACAAGGGAAATCCATTGGGACTGTGAAACCACCCACTAAAACAGCCTAAACGAGTTAGGGACAGAAATGGGAGACAAGTTAAATCATCATTATTTTGCACAATAGATAGTAATAATGGATTGTTTACAATCCCAATGATGAGATCATAAGAATGGTTTCTCAAGGTCATAATTCAAGGACAGTCACAATGTCATGAAAAGAGAGTCAGATGACATCATAGTATCTTGACTTGTGACTCGCAGGCTTCATTCTCCTCTCTGTCAGATGTATAAATCATGAATTAGTTGTGGCTCAATTGTGGCCAGAAGGTTGCGAGTTCAAGTTCCACTCCACAGACTTGAACAAAAAAGTCCAAGCTAGCACTCCAGTGCAGTTTTGAAGGAGTGCTACATTTACAAGACTTTTCAAATTTTCGAAGGTGCAAAGCCTACAAGTGATTGACAAAGGAAGTCTCTAAAACCACCTTCCAGCTTTTTGTGCCAACAGGTGAAGAACCATTTGATCATAGTTGATTTCTGATTTGTACTGACTGTTGTTGAGAGACTCTGTAGATGGGTGAAAATGGTGGCCAGGACCCAATTCTTGGATTCCTGGCCCCATTCTCAGGTTTCTGATTTTCTGTGTGCGGGCTCATTTGGGTGATGAGTCTGCACCCTACACTCCTGACCTGGCCAGCACCATTGTGGGGATAGGCATGTCCTAGTCCTCTGCAATTTTCATGAAGTTGGGCCAGCTTTTCTAAGAGTTGTGGTTCCTCACCTCACTGGCACCTCAGGGCTGTCGTGTACCACAGTCTGCATGAGTCTCTTTGAACTTTTCTTTCAAAAGGCTCCCACATGCTTCCTTCCCATTCCAAGGTATGCCTTCCCATCCACCCCCATAGCCCCTCAAGCCCTCTATTCCAAGGTATGCCCTCCCATCCACCCCCTATTGCCTCTCATGCCCCCATGCCAATCTATGGTACTTCCATGTCTATTCACTCACTAAACACTGTATGGAAACAATGAATCCTAAAGTGACAGTAGGGTGTGTAAAAAAAAACGCTTAGAAAACAGTCATTCATTGATAACTTGCCACTTTCTTTAAACAAAACTCATTTTTATAACAGGCCAATAAAAGTGTCCATCATCCAGACCAAATACTATATCAATAGCAGAAACTGTAAGCACTTGAAGTCTCTTCGTCTTGTGTAAACAAACATTGTACAATGAACTGAAGACATAAGAGAGCCAGAGCTGTCAATCAGGCAACATTTTCCCTGGGGCTCAGCTGTTTCAACAGTCTAATGGATTTCTGGGCTCTCAGCCAAGCCTCATTATGCATTCTTGGCTGAGAGCCCTGAAATCCATTAGAGCATTGAAACTGCTTAGCTCCAGGGAAAACATTTTTTGACTCACAGCTCTGGCTCTCTTATCTCTTTTGTCAATTGCACTGTGTTTATTTACATAAGATAAATACGTTTCAAGTACTTTAAAGAGAATTATTGGCAAAGGTAACATTTGATGCCTACCCCTATTTGCCTTGTATGGTCACCTTCTTGAACTGCTGCAGTACATGCAGCAATTGACTTGCTAGGTCATTTTCATGGAGCAGTAAATGTCAACCACATTGGTGTGGGATAGGAGTCACTTATGTCAGAGCTGATAAGGACAACAGAGGGAGTGTGGGAGTAGAACAGAGAATTAAAATAACAGGCATCCCACTCCTGCATTGTTCTAATGAAGACCAGCATAAGCTTAAGAAATAGCAACTCACCCTTTTTTTGGCACTTTAGAGCTTCCGGGCTCTAAAGGGCTCTTTGAACAGTTAAGTTCAAAATTTCAGGCTGTACCATCCACTCCATTTTGGACTGCAGCAATTGGTAATGATTCTGCTATTTCCATTTACACCTCCTCTAAGACCATCTTTTGTTTCCTAACTTGTCCCATTACCATCTCCTTGCGTCTTGCACCATCATTTAATCTCACCTGCCTTCCACTCTAGCATAGACGCTCCAGTTTGTGCTTTCCCCCTTCCATCTTTCATTGCCTCTGTACTTGCTTAAACCCAGGGGTGGATTTACAATGAAACACACTGTGCCGTGGCACAGGGCCCCCAATGACAGGGGGCCCCAAAATGAATGAGTTTCAAAACATTCCCTTCTGCTAATTCCAGGAACCAAACAGGATTTCCTTCTCCTGAACCCGACCATGAGATATCAGCAAAAGCACGTGAGGTCTCTGAGTGTCAAATTAAACCAACATTTCAGGCTTTCCAGTGCAACCACAATTAATTGACTGATGGAGTGATCTGCTGTTTGAAAAATATGAGTGAAACTATTCAGCCAATCACAGGCTGATACTTCCCTGCATTCGCTGCTGATAGGCTCACTAGTGAGCCCGTCAACAGCAAATGCAAGGAGGAATCAACCTGTGATTGGCCGAATAGCTTCACTGTATTTTTCAAACAGCAGAGCAATCAGTCAGTCAGTCATGGCTGCATTGGAATGTCAGTTTAATTTGGCACTCAGACCTCGCGTTCTTTTGCCGAGATCTCGTGGCAGAGGGTGGGAAGGTAAATTTTTAAGAGGAAAGTTAAAGCAGGAACAATTAGGGGCACCACATGGAGCCCCAGGCATGGCAGTGGACCCCAGCTGAGGCCACAGGGAGCCGCGGACTCGAGGCAAAGCAGCAGAATCCAGGTGAGGCAGTGGACCCCAGGTGAGGCAACACTGAAAGAGATATTGCTGATCATGAAACTTCCAAAGCTCATATTAATGTTATGTGTAAGTTTGTTCAAAGTATAAATTATCTGGAAAAATTGATTCTCTGCTAGTGACTCAGTTTGAAAAGGAATGTTCTTATTGGGGAAAGCGCTGTGACATGTTGTTGCCAGGGTCAAATTACTGTCTTCTTTGGGACTACCTCTAAGAGGATATGATGAGTCATCATTGTCAAATCGAAAAGGTAACTTTTTAAACAAAAATAGCTGGAAAAACTCAGCAGGTCTGACAGCAACTGCGGAGAGGAATACAGTTAACATTTCAAGTCCGTATGACTCTTCATTAGAATTAAGAAATATAGAAATGAGGTGGAATATAAGCTGTTTGAGGGAGGTGGGACAGGTAGAGCTGGATAGAGGGCCAGTGATAGGTGGAGGCAAAGAAGAGATTGCCAAAGATGTCATAGACAAAAGGACAAAGGGGTGTTGACGGTGGTAATATTAGCTGAGGAATGCGCTAATGGTGACATTAAGGATAGAAAGCAGGACGAGCAAGTAACAGATAGCCCTAGTGGGGTTGGGGTGGGGGGAAGGGATCAAAATAGGCTAAAAGGTAGAGATAAAACAATAGATGGAAATACATTTAAAAATAATGGAAATAGGTGGGAAAAGAGCAAACCTCTCCCATGGAACCTTCCCATGCAACCGCAGAAAATGCAACACCTGCCCCTTTACTTCCCTCCTCCTCAACTTCCAAGGGCCCAAACACTCCTTTCAAGTGAAGCAGCACTTCACTTGCACTTCCCTTAATTTAGTCTACTGCATTCACTGCTCCTAATGCAGTCTCCTCTACATTGGAGAGACCAAACGCAGACTAGGTGACAACTTTGCAGAACACCTTCGGTCTGTCCATAAGCATGACCCGGACCTCCCTGTTGCTTGCCATTTCAACACTCCACCCTGCTATCGTGCCCACATATCCGTCCTTGGCCTGCTGCAATGTTCCAGTGAAGCTCAACGCAAACTGGAGGAACAGCACCTCATCTTTCGACTAGACACTTTACAGCCTTCCGGACTTAATATTGAGTTTTACAACTTCAGATCATGAACTCTCTCCTCCATCCCCACCCCCTTTCTGACCCCCCTTTTTCCAATAATTTATAATCTCTTAATCTTTTTATATATATATATTTCTTTTCCCACCTATTTCCATTATTTTTAAATGTATTTTCATCCATTGTTTTATCCCTACCTTTTAGCCTATTTTGATCCCTTCCCCCCACCCCACCCCCACTAGGGCTATCTGCCATTTGCTCATCCTGCTTTCCACCCTTAATGTCATCATTAGCGCATTCCTCAGCTAATATCACTACCGTCACCACCCCTTTGTCTTTTTGTCTATGACATCTTTGGCAATCTCTTCTTTGCCTCCACCTATCACTGGCCCTCTATCCAGCTCTACCTGTCCCACCCCCCTCAACCAGCTTATATTCCACCTCATTTCTATATTTCTTAGTTCTAATGAAGAGCCATACGTACTCAAAATGTTAACTGTATTCCTCTCCGCAGATGCTGTCAGACCTGCTGAGTTTTTCCAGCTATTTTTGTTTTTGTTCAGATTTCCAGCATCCACAGCTTTTATCTTAAGGTAATTTTTTAGCCTGCTTTGACTATCTTAGTGACTTTGACTATTTTCTCAAAGAGCATTTGAAAAGTTATCAGTATTGTGACTCAGGGAAGACCAGCTTTTTAATGCACCAAACCAAGATGAATTAATCACTATAATGACAGGGAGAATCAGAACCCAATTCACTGATGAATAAGGAATACAAAGTGTTACTCCATAATAGTCGATTCAACACCAGATGTGAGTGATGTAGACTGATTACCATTAATTTTAAGATCTGTGATCAGCGATGGTGAAATAGTAGAGATTGCTTTGTTATGTCCCCCTTAAATCCCACACTTCTGAATGCCTGGAGACAAGTGTTTTGGAAATCATTGCAAATTTAGTTTTGCACATCAAAAAATGTCTTGGGCAGAGCTTTGATAATGCTGCAAATATGGCAGGAAAATATTCAGGTCTACAGGCAAGACTGAGCAATGCAAGTTCCTCTGCTTTATTCATAACATGTTATAGCCATTCCTTAAATTTAATCTGCAATGCCTCAGGCGAATCTTGTGAGGGAGCAACACATTTTTTTGACTTTGTTCAAAACATGTATGCCTTTTATTCAGTTTCCACTCATCAGAGTACGCTAGAATTACTCTTGGAGCAAGCAAATGAAAAACATTTGACAGTCAAAAGAATTTGTGACAGCAGGTCGTCTGTTCATGCCGATGCTGTTTTGGCTTTGAAAATGAGCTATGATGATATAAAAAAAAACCTGATTAGACATAGCCACATCAAATTCAGAAAAACCATGTGAGAAAACTGAAGCAAAATCCTTAACAGAAAAGTTTGCAAAGTACAATCTTGCTGTTTTTACTCTTTTGTAGAGCAGTTTACTTCAAAGAATTCATGCCGTCAGCATATCACTGCAAAAGGTTGATGCAAATTTATTGAATGCTGTACAATTGTTAACCCCAGTTAAAAGTTTTGTTATGAAAGTTCGAAATAACTATAGCACTGTGGAAGCAGAGGCACTAACATTAACAGGAAATATAGATTCCTCTAATATATCTGATGAGAAGCGTAAAAGAAGCAGGACATTACTGTTCAATGAAACTAGAGACAATTAAATCAATTTACAAAGGAAAGAGAAGATCATCATTGAGACTGTCAATGTTATTTGTGACACAATAATGGTGCAATTGCAGAGTAGAATTGAACTTCTAAAGAAAACTGTTGATTTATTTTGTGTGTTTTTTTGACAGAAGTATAGATAAAAATGCTAAAAGCCACCACAGTAAGAAATTAAGTGAATTCTGCTGAGAGGACATAGACAAAGATATTTTTGAAGTTGAAGTGAAACATTTCATTCACTCGCCAGTTGATTTGTATAAACTTGTATGTGACGGTTTGCAGCAACCTTTCCAAATGTATAAACTTTCTGAAAATGTTTTTAACAATACCTGTCATAAATGCTTCTGGCGAACATTCTTTTTCTGTACTGAAACGAGTTAAAAATTATTTGTGAAATATGAAGAGTCAGGAATATTTGACAAGTACGGCAATATTGACAAATGAAAGTGCCTCTTTACAAAACATTACTTATGATGACTTAATTGACGATTTTGTAAAGAAAAAGAGGAGCAAAAAATCTATCTACATTGTTGTTCCAACTAGGCATGAAGAAAAAAAATCTTAAAAATCTTTTTCTCTTCCATATTTTCTTGTTTAAATTCTGTTTTTCAAAATGGACAATTGCTGGGCTGACAAAATGCCTGCAGCAGGTCACTCTAGAGTCAGGCTCTAAAGTTGCCTGCTCAAAACACAATGGATGGAATCATCCCAGATTTGCATTCAGGGCAGTGGCAGGCTGGTAAAATGATGTTGGGTTTTCACGCTGTATCGTCCCAATCCTGCCACATTATTTATGCATTCCCAGGAAACATGCCGTTTTGATGGCGGGCGGGATCTCATTCACCCGCCCACCATCACCTCGCCGCTTCATCATGCTGGGTGCCATAGTTAGAGTCCAGCCACACACACACACATCTCAGTGCCTCTAGGTCACGAGGAAGATGTCCACGAGAAACAAAAAGACTGCAGCCCCCACTGGGATGCCTTTAGGATGGCGTGGAGGCCCGCTGCAATGTCCTCTACCCCTCTCTGGCCGCAGGATGGGCAGTGGCATCATCAGCCAGGCTTGAGGTGGTGATCAGCGCCAATGCCCAAAAGAGGACAGCCACCCAGTGCCATTACAGGATAATGATCTCATTTGTTCCGCCAGGTTAATTCTTTCTTCTCATCATTCTCAACTCACATCACACTCACAAACACATCACACATCCACAGTGATCTTGCACCTCAAGGGACAACACCACTAATTCACACACATTCTCACACCTCCATCAGGCTCATATCCTCTTCAACTCACATCCTCATTTCTGTCCATGGTGCCACTCACCAAATAAACATTCCACTCAGTGCCATGCATCCTGCTCACACTCTCTCCATCTGTTTTCGTGCAGAAGAAGCCTGCTCACATCAGCAGGGAGAGGTCCCAGATCAGGGATAGAGTGACCCACATTAGGCCCCTCACTCACTTTGAGAAACATGCCATCATGCTGACTAATGAGGATGTGGACCCTATCTGCGGCGACAGTGAGGTCAGTGCCAAACGCCTACCTGAGGATCCTGCATCACATCATCCCTGTCTCTACACAATTGTGAGTGCTCTCTCTCCTGCTTTTGACTCTGTTGTTCTGCACTACTTACCTTGGTTCACAGGGAGTTCTGCCAAGGGACCAACACTCTCAGCCAGCCAGCCCCTCAGCTCCATCCACATCCTCATCTGCAGCCAAGAGGACTCCTCCTCTAGTGAAGAGGTGGAGATAAGCAGTCTGGAAGACCCGTCACTGCAGAGGGAACTGCCGGCCCATGAGTGATTCTGGAGGGAGAAGTGTGTGTGTGAGACAGGGCATTTCGGAGCCTCTTGCAAGCACTCTATGCACTTGGATCCAACACGTTTTACACTCACTGCAATGTCCTGAGCTTTTTCAATGCTGCCTGCTGGGGTTCACTTTCAGTTGTCCATCTGAACTGACCTCCATCTCTGCCCACCCACTGATCAGACTCCCATGCTGCACCTGATCTCGCCCACCACAGCTATTGTTTCACTTTTGATTTGGACAGCATGGTCTGGATTTGGTTCTTTGTGCACTCCCCCGTCTTTTCCCTTCTGCCAGTCACCCATTTCCTCCCCCCCGCCCATCACAGTTGAACTCCCTCCCATCTCCCCGGCATCACCTTCCACCTCCCTGCCGTTACTTTCCAGCCACAATTCTTTTCCTTTGGGGATGTCTAGGTGAACATGCGCATTCCCTTCCTTCCTGAAAGTCCCACCCCCATCCACATTCAACTCCCCAACCTCCTCCTTCCCATCCCCAGGGTCCGTGTCTGCCTCCGAGTCCCCACCACCCACCTTCACAGTCCTTCTATCGCTACTGTCGAACCCTCACCCTCTCATCCTACCACCTCACTCTGACCTCGGTCATTCTCACCCTTCCTCCATACCACTCTCATCCTCAGTTAGCTCCCACCCGCTCAACCGGCGCCTATTGTGAGCATCAACAGTGACTATCCACCTTCCGTGTGCTGCTCCGCAGCAGAACCATGTTCATGAGAATGACAGCATGCTATGGACATTCCTCTGCTCCTTGGATGTCCGTGATGTGAGCAAAGCCGTAGCAGGTAAATCCTGACTTCTGCACGTCACAGTTGTCAAGGCATGTTCTACACCGGCGTGTTTTCCCACCAACGTTCAGCGGAGGGGGGACGATTCCGGCGGGCAGGCCCAATAATGAGGTACCTGATGTCCGATGGTGGAGAACACAGCCTGCCATCGGTGGGCTGAACGTACGATCACAAACTGGCTTCACGCTATCATGAAAGCAATCGTGCCATGTTGTCCGCTCATGCCACCCAACATGCCCTTGCCAGCGGGCATGGAAAATCCCGGCTAATGGGTTTTACCATGGAGGCCTTGTTAGCCAAACATTTCCACCTGGAACTACCCTTTCATATGACCAAAACTTGAGCTGTTTGAATTACTATAAATGTACAGCTTTCAAATTCCATTTTCAGTGTCTGTTTTAACCTCTGAAGAGAAGCAGGACTACACGTGATAGCAGCCTGCCTCTGACCACCACCTCTCTCCAAGACTGGTCTCCATAAAAGATCCTGGGGAGAATTTTCCCCATGTAGGGCAGGCTGTGCAGGAGCAGGCGTGGGCGCGGGCAGGCACGGACCCAGTCGCTGCCTGCGATTGGATCCGCGCCGCCACATTACGTGGGCTGGCTAATTAAGGCCCGCCCAGCGTGGTTCACAATTTCCGATGATAGTGGGAGTGGGCAGACGGCTGTAGGTGTGCACAGACTGCCTTGTCCAATGGCGACCTGGCAGCCTGTTTATATGAAGGTCTGGCAGGCTTTGCTAGGCTGCTCACAATGGCTGGGAGAAGAACACATCAGAGGGGCATTGTGCCTGACGCAAGTCCAGAGGGTAGGCCATCGGGGCAGGCCAGGGCAGAGGGTAGGCCATCGGGGCAGGCCAGGGCGGAGGGTAGGCCATCGGGACAGGCCAGGGCAGAGGGTAGGCCATTGGGGCAGGCCAGGGAGGAGGGTAGGCCATCGGGGCAGGCCAGGGCAGAGGGTAGGCCATTGGGGCAGGCCAGGGTGGAGGGTAGGCCATCGGGGCAGGTGAGGTCGGAGGATAGGCCATCGGGGCAGGCCAGGGTGGAGGGTAGGCCCTCGGGGCAGGTGAGGTCGGAGGATAGGCCATCGGGAAAGGCCAGGGCGGCGGGTAGGCCCTCGGGGCAATGTGCCCCTCATTTTTCTGACGAATGCCTAGCTGCCCTCCTGGAGGCGGTGGCAGCGTGGCGGGAGGTTCTTCTTCCGAGGGACAGGAGCGGAGGCCCTCTAACCTGACCAAATTTGTTTGAGAGGAGGTGGCTGAGAGTGTGAGCTCCCATGATGTGGTGTGGCAAAAGTACCACAAAAGATTCAACGATATCCTGTGCTCGGGAAGGGTGAGTACCATGTTGCCTCAAGTCACTTAATGCAGCCATCACCATTTCCCCCCAGCCAACTATCCCCTCCTCTCTGGCAACTCTCAGTACAGTAACAGCAATGAATTCTTCACAGCATGTATCCTTCACTGGGTGGGCCAGCAGATACTGCTCATGCCCAGTTCACCCTGAGAAGGTTGAGCTAGGATGGGCTCTGCAACCACAGCATGTATGTCACTGACACCCAGAGTATAGAATATGGGTGAAACTCAAGGATCTGCACCTAGGCAGAGTGCTGGAAGCATGTCAAAGTCAGGGTGCTAACATGCTGAGAGGGGAGCTTCCAAGTGGCGGGGCACCAATCCATCTGCTGGTCTTTGCGCCCCACGTGCTTGTGTCTCCTTGCTTAGCAAAGTGACACCTTGTGGTGCCACATGTGAAGCAGGCAGCATTTGGGCAATGGTGCGGGGTGGGGGGGTGGGGGGGTGGGGGGGGGGGGGGGGGGGGGGGGGGGGGGGGGGGGGGGTGGGGGGGTGTTGCGGTGGGAAGGGTCAGCCCTGGCTTCTTTGTGTGAGTATGTGGCAGCTGCGGGGTGATGAAGAGCTGGAGTCCTGCAATGTCCCACTCTGGCTGGGTTGGCGGTGATGCGATGGGAACACAGGTACAAGCTGGACTAATCAATGCTCCTCTCTCCTTTTCAGGAGAAGGCTGCACACAATTCCACAGAGGGGATGCGGACTGGTGGAGGCCAGGCCCAGTTGATGATCCTAACAGTTTACAAGCAGCAGGCCATGGATCTTGAGAGGCGCCATGCCCCCAGGTCCACCGGTGGCGATGAGGCTGGGCTGCCACAGGGAGGCATGTTTGCCGAGCACTGAGGTCACCATGTGTGTCCCAGATGCCATGGCACTGCTGAATGCTCAATGATTGAAGTTTGCAACATGGGTTGACCATTGACTATGGAAGGATGAGCGCATAATGATCGGGGGACCGGCGTGCAAATTGACATTGTCTGCACTGTAGCTAATCAAATATCTTTGTTCTTCCTTTCAGCATCACCGGAGCAGGGCCGGGAGGTGGAAGCAGAGGGGCACCTCTCACCCCTGGAGCCCCAAAACAAATCCACTCACCAGCATCATATCATCTCAACCATCAGGCACCAGTGCAGATACTAGCACCTCGGTGGGAGTTAGATGTTCGGCTAGTGTATCAGAACATGGTGATGAGGGCACTTCACACTTGAGGTCCAGGCAGAGACAGAGAGTGACCAGGGGGCCAGCAGTCAGGGGACTGCTGGGACCAGGCACATGCTCGGTCGCTGACTGATTATGTGCCTCTGGAGTCGTCCGTGAGGCAGCAAATGCTGGAAGTGCAGCAGGGTATGTGGGAGGATCTGGCAGTTATACATGAGGCTATGCATGGCATGGTGCCTGTACTTAAGGTGTCCACGCAGAGCATCACCGATGCATTGAGCCTCATAGCCAAGCGCCATGCTTTCTCCATGGAAAGAACGGCGACTCTCGTGGAGAGGCTCCTCCAGGAGAACAATCAGGGCCTCCTGGGGTTGCGCTCAGACCTGCAAGCCCTCACAGCAGCATTGACCTCAGCTGGTCATTGCCAGTGTGATAGATGGTTTGGGCACCAAGTATCCCAGCTCAGTGCCCATCCATCTACAGTGAGCAGGGAGGTCCGAAGTGACCTCACGTTGGTGCAGCTGCCTGTCGTCTCTGCGGGGTCCTCTCAGGGTGCTCCGGATGAGGGCCTCCACCACTCTGCCAGTGATCGTGGCATCCGATGAGGTTGCAGCGACTGGGGAGAAGCCAACTGTGGAACTGGCCGCTCCCTCCCAGGCGAGGCCATCAAAGGCTCCACAGGTGAGAGGACATCCGCTAAGGTCATTGAGGCCAATAGGACAGCACAGTGAACCATCTGTCTCAGATACCAGTGCCAGCAAGGGGGCAGCACCTAGATGTAGCACCCATAAGCATAAATTTAAGGCATCTTAGGCACACCACGGGTTTCTCACTGGTGCTTTTATGTTGGCCCATAATAGTTTCTGGAAGACTTGGGGTTATGTCCAACACCTTTTTTTTTGCTTTATGAAGTTACATTTGTTCCCTCAATAAATTTTGATATATTGCCATGCCCCAGTCTAATTCCTTACTTCTGCAAGTGGATGGGAAACCATGATGTTATGAGTGATTTGTTTGACATTGAGCTTTACTGACAAGGGCCTTAGTTAATGTTATTATCCAGACAGATTTTGCACTCAGTTATCGAGTGTGGAGCCTGCAGCCCTGGCGTGTGTTGAAGATCCATCTGTGGTGGACTAGCTGAAGGTTCTTTGGATTAAAGCCTCCTGGGTGTCCCTGCCTCCCTGGAATATGCCCGGGTCAGCGTCTACCCTCTCAGCGTTCTCCTGTGCATGCTCATCCTCAGGCTCACTGCTGGATTCACTGTGTGCATCTGGAGCAACTGTGTCTACGTCTTCCTCGTCCACTGAGTCACCCCTTTCCAGCGCCAGATTGTGGAAGTGCAGCATGCAGCCACTATCACCGAGACACTATCTGGGGGGTATTGGAGTGCGCTCCCTGAGCGGTTCAGACATTGGAAGCGCATCTTGAGAAGACAAATGGTTCTCTCCACCACAGCCCTTGTGGAGGCTCCTATTGTACCCTTGCTCAGCTTCTGTTCTTGGATGGCGGAGAGGCATCATGAGCCACATTTTGAGAGGATAGCCCTTGTCTACCAACAGCCATCCATCCAGCCGGGCTGGAGCACCGAACAGCCCCGGCACCTGGGAGTGTCTGAGGATGTAGGCATCATGGGAGCTGCCTGGGTACCTTGCACAGACTTGTAGAATCAGCATCCTGTGATCACACACTATCTGCACGTTCAAGGAGGGGAAGCCCTCCCTGTTGATGAAGGCACTGGGCTCACCTGCTGACGCCTTGATGGCCACATGTGTACAGTCAATTGCACCCTGGATGCGGGGGAAGCCAGCAATTGCTGCAAACCCTCTGGCTTGGTTTATCTGGCTGGCTTCGTCAGTGCGGTTGTGGATGAAAGTTAATGCATGCCTGAACAGGGCGTCTGTCACTTGGTTGACACAAGTGTGGACAGCTGATTGGGAGACTCTGTAGAGATCACCCACTGACCCCTGGAAAGAGTTGGAGGCAAAGAAGTTGAGGGCAGCTGTGGCCTTTAGAGCTACTGGCATGGGGTGTCCACCCACACAGTTTGCAGAGATCTCAGGGCCTATCATCTGACAGATGGAGGTGACTGACTCCACTGAGAGACAGAGCCTCCTTTGGCACTGCACCTCAGACATATTGAGGTAGCTGCTTTGCTGCCCGTATACCCTGACAGCAAGATAATGGCGTTTTTTGCGGCCTCTTCCACCTTAGACTTCCTGTTGGCCCTGCGTCCCTTGTGCCTGCACCTGTCCTCCCAAAGATGATTCCCCTGGAGGCTGAATGTGGACTCCTGGCCTCCTCCCCGTTCAGGTCCCCCCCTTCCTCAGAGGAGGTGGTGCCTCCAGTGTAGAGCACAACTCCCATTCCCAGGCTAATGGAAGGCTTCCTGAAAGCTGCAGGCCCCAAAAATGATCTTTACTGTAGAGTCCTATCCAAGCAACTGGTATGAGTTTTGAAGTATTCCTGCTCACACAGGCAAATGTCAGTAACTTTCATACTTAATTACCTGAAAGGTCAATTTACAACCCCACTCACCCCTGTTGTCCTGCCCGTGGATGAGGTTTATACAAATGTCTCCTAGCCGCCTGCCCATTGTGCCCATAGACATCCTGAAGATTGCATGGGCTGCAAAAAATCGTATTCAATTGCAGCCTCAAGGGCCTTAACTGATGGTGGGTACACATCCAAACTCATAGCGCGCCTGCCTTCTCAAATATCACAGTGGCGCACGGTGATGCCGAGATGCACGCTTGACGTCACTGCGCGTCATTTTACATGTCGGCGTGTGGGGCTCCCCCCAACACACCAAGGGGAAAATTGTGCCCCCCCGTTTTTCTCCTACAAAGTGGATTAATTCCCAGAACACAAGAATACTTTGCTGCATCTTCAACTGCCTCAACCAAGGTCCTAGGACAAGGACCTGTAATTCTGCCAGACAAAACTATCTGAAATTGGACTTGGATTGACTGCACTCTACTCACATGAATTTATGCCAATGCCTTTTTTTGATTTCATCAGAAGAACTTTTATCTTTCAAACTAAATGAGAACCTGTGCAATGTAGTGAATGGCAGCCTATGTCTCTTGCTGCTTGCTCCTGCACAGGCTCATTCCCAAGAAACTTTAATTGTGATGGATGAATCGTTTAAAAAAGGGTTGCAGGCAATGTTTTTACCAGCTGTGCAGGTTGTTTATAGCATTTACTTAAAATTATCTAACAAAGGACCGGACCATTCCAAATGCCTCTATATGCATAGTCACATAGTTTTCATTTCCTTATAGATCATAAAAAGTGCATATAGAATAAACTGTGAAAAATTAAGGGCATTTCCAGATTCCTGTGGTACCAGTTTTCTGTAACAATTTGGCCTCACTACCTTAGAGCTGTCCATGCTGCAGTGATGTCATCGGCTGATTTTTTCATTTCGTTTCTTGTTAGCAAGTTCCATGTTTGCTCACCTCGTGCCACAATATTTACCACCTTTACTATCATTCAGGCAAGAGGTAAGCTTGGATTTCAGCAAGGCAATTCTTCATACAGGCACGTTTTTACAAGTGAAGAAGACTGATCAATTTGTGTGTTTTCTTGGCTTTGGCCTTCAGGCCCCCAGGGTCGCGGGTGGGGGCGAGGTGCCCTGAAAATAAAGCTGAGGGCACCATGAACTGTAAATCCGCCACTGTTAAAACCTGTAACATGGCCTAGTTTTTCCAGCCCTGATGAAAGGACACCAATCTAATTGTTCATTCTGCTTATCTCTCCACAGCTGCTCTCAAAGTGGCATGGTGGGATTTCAACATATTCTGTGGATTAATAGTCCAATACATAAGCAGTACACTCCTGTTCCCCTTTGAGGTTAGTATTTGATCAGATTCTGATTCAAACCTAATGATCATCTACATCGGGTGTCCACAAAAAAAAACATTTCTATTTATTACATGATCAAGTGTTCTTGCAACCTGTCATTGTGCATTGCAGAAGAATGCAAGCAGTCTCCATGACACTGAGCCCACAGTGATCAAAACAAGATTTAAACCAAGGTTTAATGACGCACTTCTATTGGTGAAAGTAATAAAAACATCCTTCAGATCACTAAATCCGAAGAAAGCTTTTGGTGGATGATTAGAAGCAGCTAAACACAGCCCTCTTTGACTTTTCCCAGCTCCGAGTTGAGAGAAGCCACAGTAATACGACTAAACCTTCCTTTCCAGCAACAGCAAGTTATTGAAGATTATGGGCCTCTAAATAAAAACAGAAAATACTGGCAATATCCAGCAGGTCAGACAGCGTCCATAGGTAGGGAAATGGAGTTAACATTTTGGGGGGATTAACTTGCATCCGAACTGGAAGGTGTTAGAAATTAAAAGCTTTCAGGCATGTTTGTTTCTTCTTTCATGGGATGTGGGTGTCGCTGGCAAGGCCAACATTTGTTGCCCATCCCTAATTACCATTGGCTTGCTAGGCCATTTCAGGGGGCAGTTAAGAGTCAACCACACTGCTGTCACATGTAGGCCAGACCAAGTAAGGTTGGCAGACTTCCTGGTGAATCAGTGAATTAGATGGGTTTTCACAACAGTCAACGATAGTTTCATGGGGCAGGATTTTACCCATGGCGGGGGTGCTCGGCGGGTGCAGGTTGGGGCGGTTGGGCAGCCAACTGTGATCGGCTCTGCCCCGCGACTTCACGCAGGTGGGCCAATTAAGGCCCATCCTGCCTGGATCGCGAGTGGCAGCACTGGGCGCTACCTGTGCAGGCGGGGGGAGGAGGGAGAGTTGGGTCCAGAGCTCTTTCGCGCGTACGCTCAGAGTGCTTCAATCTCCCTGAGGCAGCTCCGTGCCTCAGGGAGATTGAAGTGCTTTTTAAAAATATTAATAAAGACAGTAAAAATTTAATAAAACATCTCCCCTCATGTGACTCTGTCATATGAAATGGGTCATGTTTTTAATTCCAAAATAAAGTTTTTATTTAACGTTTATTTGCCTTAGGAAACTTCATCCCGCTTGTGGCACTTGGCCTTTTCGCCTGCTTGCCAACCGAAGGGCTAGATGGTCAGCATAAATTTTAATTTAATTAGCTTGTTAATGGCCTTAATAGGCCTTTTAATTATCAGCAGGCATGCAACCAACTCCGGTGCGCGCCCACCAAACAACGTATCGCACGAGTGCCCAACATTTTACGCTCGGGCATGCCGGGCACTTGCCTGCATGCTGAGCGTAAAATTCTGCCTATGGTCACTATTATTGAGACTTGCTTTCAAATCCAGATTTTTTTTATGAATTGACTTTAAATTCCACCAGCCCACATTCCTCCATTCCCAGGAGCAATGATGCAGCCATCTTACAGTGTCTGTACCTTCTGTCTGAATGAAAATGTAAAGAAAATGAAAAATTGATGGTGTAAAGATAATAAATTCAGTATTAAGGCTGGAAGGCTATAAAGTGCTGAGTAGAAAGATCATAAGAAATCAAAGCAGGAGCAGGTCCTTCAGCCCCTATAAGATCAAGAATCATCTGATTGTGGCATGAACTCCTGCTTCCTGCCACTCCTTGTAAATCAAAAATCTGTCTAACTCATCCTTGAATATATTCAGTGATCCAGCTTCCATTGCTCTCTGGGGAAGAGAATTCCAAAGACTAATGATCCCCTGACAGAAAGAATTCCTCCTCACCTTAAGAGGCCTTAAATGGGAGACCTCTTATTTTTAAAATGTCCTCCCCGTTTTAGATTCCGCCTCAAGGGGAAACATCCTCTCAGCATCTATCCTGTCAAGCTCCTCAGAATCTTGTGTTTCAATAAGATTATATCTCATTCTACTAAACTCCAATGAACGTAGGCCCAACCTGCTCAACGTTTCCTAATAAGACAACCCCATTAACCCCATAAATCAGCCTAGTGAAACTTCTCTGAACTGCTTCCAGTGTTTGCCTACTCACTTAACCTATCTACATACCTTTGCAGTCACTTTGTATCCTCCTCAAAACTTACTGCATGACCTATGTAGGAATTTAGTTTTGTTATTAATTTTTTTATGGGAAGTGGCCGTCACTGGCTAGGCCAGCAATTATTGCCCAGCCCTAACTGCCCTTGAGGAGGTGGTGGTGAGCTGCCTTCTGGGATTTCTGCAGTCCCTGTGGTTTAGGTACACCCACAGCACTGTTAGGGAGAGAGATCCAGGATTTTGACTCAGCGACTGTGAAGGAACAGCAATATATTTCCAAGTCAAGATGGCAAGTGACTTGGAGGGGAACTTGCAGGTGGTGGTGTTCCCATCTATCTGTTGCCCTTGTCCTTCTGGATGTAAAGGTCATGGGTTTGGAAAGTGCTGTCTAAGGAGCAGTGCATCTTGTAGATGGTACACACTGCTGCCATTGTTTGTCGGTGGTGGAGGGAGTGAATATTTGTGGAACGGGTGCCAATCAAGCTTGCTGCTTTATCCTGGATGGTGTCAAACTTCTTGAGTGTTGTTGGAGCTGCACTCATCCAGGCAAGTGGAGATTATTTCATCACACTCCTGACTTGTGCCTTGTAGATGGTGGATTGGCTTTGGGGAGTCAGGAGATGAGTTACTCGCCACAGGATTCCCAGCCTCTGACCTGCTCTTGTAGCCACAGTATTTTTATGGCTAGTCAGTTCAGTTTCTGGACAATGGTAACCCCCAGGATGTTGATAGTGGGGGTTCAGCAATGGTAATGCCATTGAATGTCAAGGGGCGATGGTTAGATTCTCTCCTGTTGGAAATGGTCATTGCTTGGCACTTGTGTGGCACGAATGTTATGTGCTACTTGTGAGCTCAAGACTGGATATTGTCCAGGTCTTGCTGCATGTGGACATGGCGGCTTCAGTATCTGAGGAGTTGCGAATGGCGCTGAGCATTGTGCAATCATCAGCGAACATCCCCACTTCT